>NW_028301628.1:10625000-11250000 GCF_987345545.1 Pholcus phalangioides
GCTGAGAAAATTCACCGACAATAGTTTGACACAAGTAAGGAGATGAGAGAGTTCACGAACTCTTCAAGTCGGTCACTCACTAATCACTTTGATCATATTTGTTGCGCCAGGTCATTTTCTGCTCACGAAGGCTAATTAGACCGAGACCTAAAATTTATTGCCAATTCCGAACGGCAGCTTTTTTTATACTCACTGAGAGGTTTGTGCACTAACCACTCAGTGTAGGGATTCCTGAAGCAGCATTCTTTTCTCTGGCCATGTTATTTTTACTGTTGTCTGGGAACCCTCACGTCAGGAAATTTCAGGACGAACCGGTTATTGAACTCACGACACCTATACACATCCTTTCGGTACTTTAGGTGATAATCTTATCGAACGCGCCCGTTATCCACTCACTCATCACTCCGTCATTCACTGACTCACTCATTTACTCACTATGTCACTCACTCTTTCACTCATTAACTTACTCAATCACTCATTCGTGTCACTTACTCAGTCATTGGTCGCTCACTTACTCGCTCAATCAGACAATTTTATAAGGAATTCAAACTGGACTACTTTGCAGAAATGGTATTCAACAGTGTACAAGAATCATAATCATTGACGTAAAAACAATGTCATAACCCACGACTGAACATTTTTTCTCTTTACTGGTAGGAGAAAACCTCATCAGTCAACATGTTAAAAAAAAGCTCGCGCAATCACTAGCTCACTCACTCGTGTCGAACTGTTGAACGTGAATTTTCCGTCGATGAATTTTGTTGTCGGTGAAATTTTGGCAGTGAATGTTCCGTAAATCATAATTCGTGGTTTGGAGAGAGAGAGACACACACACACACACACAAATAAAATAAATAAAATTAAACACTGACCGAGTTGTCTCTTCTCTTCCTGATTCGTCGGCACTCTGATGTCTATGCAAGTACCGCTGTCCACATCTGGACCATGTATGCAGTTCAGATAAGAAGCGGCATCGGCATCGAGTTCACCTACAAAATGTCCGGAAAAAATTGAAAAATTTAAAGTTTTCTTTTGTCTGTGAAATCATTGGATTGGAAACGAAAAGTCATCAAATGGCCATCGAGATACCTACCTGTGTGTTCGAGGAGACCAACGGCTACGTGGTAATGGGCCAATGCCTTGTAATGCTCGGACTTGACGAGCATCAAGCTGATCCATGAAAAAGGGACGTAGCTCTTGATGGCTCTCGACGACATCGTGCTGTGCAACTCTCTGTACACTTCCGACAGCTGTACGAATAGACAAGAAAAATCGTGATTTCGCCGACATCATATATTTTTCGATTGAAAATAGATAAAAAAAAACCAGTCTCGAGATTCCCATAACGTTTGCGATACCGATGATCGATATCAAGACTTACAACAACCTATGGTGTGACACCCGTTGAGAGTCACTCAGAGTAGGCACACCCCATTAATTTAAAACTCTCCCAAATAGTTTTTCTATCATATTTCATTCATGTTATCATATTAATGTAATTTTTTTGTGTGTGAAAAAATAAAATAGAGTTTTTTTGGCATACGATCGATTAACTGACTAGGAAACTTCTCCTTCCATCCCTGTCGGTTATTTGACATAAATGCAGCTCTTTAAGACTTAATTGGCCATGTCACAGTTACGTCACGTGGAGTTCTTCCAAATTTGGAAGAAAAATATTTTTTAAATGAACAACGTTATGAATGAGGTGACGTCACCGGTTACGTAATCGATGATCAATTTTCATGAATAAATTCGGTAATGCTATCGCATGTAAGTCTCCATATATGGGCTATCTGATGTCACCTTTCCTCTACATTTGCGTAGTAGTACAGGGTTGCCAACAAAATGTGCTTAATCATTTCCGTGACAAAAACTCCGGAAAAAATGCAATTCAAAATCCTAACCTTTCAAATTCCGAGAATTTGTTTTTTTTCAAGTTTCTTTCCCTTCGCAGAATATTTCCCTGACTTATGCCGAATACTTTACATTTTCAATTACATTTCAATTTACATACCCATTTGCCCTGGGTATGTAGGATATTAAATTTGTCCAGCTCTGATCTCGTTATAATTTAAATTTGACTGAATATTGTCAAAAATATAAATGAGAGAAAAATAACCATACATTTTTTTATTTCAAGTTTTCTGTATCATTGAGTTGTCAGATATCTTGAAGTCATTTATTTTTATCGTGTACATGTTCGTCGTTTTTCTAGATTCCAGAGTTGATGTGTTACAGTTAAGGTAGAAAATCCTGGACAATATTTATGTTAGAACTCTCACGAAAAATCACACGTATGCTCCTAAGTATATAGAGGTTGGGAACCAATACTGCATTGTACTTGCAGCAGAATAAGAATCTCACCTCCATAGCTTCCTGAGAAACTTCCAGACATGTCATAATACCAAGCTTTTCGGCACCGGATGATAGCTTTTCGAACAGGCATTCCCTCGCTTGTGCCTACGTTATCAAACAAAATAATTTCAAATTACAGTCCAAAAATTAAAATTATAAAAATTTAATTTTTGCAAAAAAGCTTCACCATCCCCTCGAAAAAAAAATATATTGGGGACTAAAATGAGAATGAAGAGTTAAAAACTTGATTTAATCAATGGAAATATTTAAAAAGGAAGGTACATTCAAATTCAACAACTCACAAGCATCAAGTCAGTGAGAACCTGAAGAGTTTCCGCAGACAAGTCCATACTCGGAGCGTTACTGAAATGATCCTTGATGTAACGGAATGTACCGGCAGCTCTCAGAAAATTGTCCACTGCAGCTTCAACTCCATCACCAGAAGGTGAGCGATCCTTTCCGAAAAACAAATGTGATGTTAGAATCGAGAACACTCGAAAATACGCAAACAGGGCTATATCACGACATAGGCTATACATGCTCAACGCGTGACCCTCGGGGTCATCTGGTGTGACACGCAATCTCAAACTTTTCTAGTATATTAAAAAACTAGGCGGCACCTTTTCAGATCACTTGAATGATCGTGGTGCTATTGTACATCGCTTAAGTGGCCCGCGGCACATTTCCAGACCACTTAAGACACCCCGAGGCATATTTACAAATTATCTAAAACTTTGACTATTACCGGGATATCCATCATACCATTGAATAGGACTGAGACATATGTATCCCACCAATGACCACGACTCACATATAGGCCTATGGCCCGAAAACCATTAAATAAAAAACAAATCAAAATGTTAAATTTGCCTTTGTAACATTTTTAGTTTATTTCATGATAAAATGGAGTCAATTTTTTTTTCTAATTCGTAGTTCAAAGGCTTAAGTTATCCGCGACACAGATCACTTAAGAGTTCCGCGGCACATGAATAGATTATGACCCGCGGTACTGTTCCAGATCACCCAAGCGACACACTGATTTAGGTCACTCGAGCGTTCCGCGGCACATTCATGAATCACTTTAGTAACCCGCGACACATTTTCAGTTCAGTGAACCGCGGCGCTGTTGCAGATCACTTAGGTGGCTCGCAACGCGTTTTCAATTGAGAATGAAGAGGCCCGCACTCTAACACTCTTCGCATGGGCACACCCGGCCCTCGTAGCATTGGTGGGGGGTTATTCAACAATTGTCACTAATTATGGCTATTAGGGCTCATTATGCTATTTTGCAGGGTAAAAATTGAGCTTACCTGTTTGGCAGCGATCTGAGTATGCAGAGCGGCAATGTTGAATAGGACGGACGCTTTCTCGAATGCTATGGTCTTCTGTACGCTTGGGACACCAGTCAGAGAATCGAACCTGTGAAAATTCAAGAAAATGATTTTTAATTACAGTAATTTAGAAAAGAAATCGATTAAGGAAAATATATCGTATACCTTGATAAGGGGTCGGGGGGGGATACTCACCATTCGAAATGAATGCCTAGACTTCGATACGGCGAGAAAAACCTCCTATCGACGAACCACAACAGGTTGTAATATTCGAAAAGCAGTTGGACGCCAGAAGCATCGCGGGTCGGAGTCCGAACGGCCTTGAAGATACAATCACAAAATTTCATCGTTATGGGTATAAATGAGCATAAGATTTTAACAATTAACAAATTTTTGATGTATGAAAAACATAATACTCATTACAGTGCACAAATAATTGACTGATAACTATATCCGAAATAAATCCAAAAGCAAATCTGGTGACTATGCGTCCCGTTTGGGACATACAACAGTTTTTCTTTTCCACATAACTGATTGCAAAATGTTCACACAATTTTGCCATTTTCTTTTTTCATATTGTTATGTATTATAATTTATAATATAATACAATACGCATATAATTATACTATAATTGTATAATTAATGTATAATTGTGCTATATATTCTAAAACCGAATATATAAGATAAAATCCTGCGTTTATTATTCAGCCATTAGAGGAGTTTGAATGTGTTTTACGAATTGCAATAATTTTTTTTAAACCGAATGCCCCAAATGACAAAACAATTTTTCCTCCATGGTATGGTATTAGTCTGTTCCGTTCTATGCAAAAGTGAAAGCAATACTTCAATGATAACATTGTCCGTGATTTTAACAATCGGCGTCGACTGTATTAAGTATTAAAAAAAAGTGTTAAAAAGTGTATTAAAAAAAGTTCTGGTTATGTATCTACCTGGCGTATATCCATCAGATCCTTGATAGCTTTCTCATAACTGGCGCTGTCTTCACTGTAGTGTTCTAGAATGAAATCCTGAAAGCATATGTGACACATTTTAGACGTAGCATTTCAAGTCACATTTCAAGGAGAAAATATCTCAGCAATGAAATATGGATTAGAGGGATTTATTATTTTTAAGTTTTATTCGCTTGAAAATAATTCCAACGCTGTAATTGATGGTATATAAGGATTTCTTTGAGCACTTGAAATCTAATAAATTCCGCCATCTACTGACCCTTGAAATTAATAGATACCAGCCAACGTCCGCTTATGCGACACGAATATCAACGGCGATTCCGGTAGAGATAAATATACCGTGACAGTGGATTAATTTTAAAACTTTGATTGTGAAACATGATAATAAAACAAGACAAAGAATAATTAAAAAAAACGGTTTGTCCATGGTCATCAATTATGTCGACTCAACAACCTCAAGGCGATAAATCCTCGTTGTTTTTGTTCAATCACGAGAAAAATATCGTGAGAAAAATCCCCTTGGGGAATACCGAATTCATACAATACACACACGACACTTGATGTCATGGACCTTCAAAACCTTGTTGTGGCCCGGAGAGGAGCGATAATTTATTATCACGAGAAGTGGATAATCTTCCGAGCAAACGGTATTCGCGTCTCTCATGGCACGTACAAGTTTTTGAACAAACTCCCAAAAGCTCAAAAAGACCCACAAATGCGCTAAACCAGAACGAAATTTCTCACCTTAAACGGTTCCGTGAACACAACTTCTTTTGTTTCCTTGAGACCTAATGGAATCATGGGAACCGACTGAACAGCGCTGTAATGAAGAGAAAGATACGAACTTACTGTATATACATACTAGAGGGAAAAACAAAATAGATAAACACGAACAAATAGTTTACAGCACGTGTGTAAATAGTATTAAAGCCCCAATTTCGCTTCTATTAAACAAAAAAGCTCATCACGTGCCCCCATTTATGTTTTTTCACAATCAGTCACTTGGACAGCTTAGAACCTATGGAAGAGACTTTTGAAATATCTGAATACATGCTAAAATATTCGGTCAAGCGTCCAGTGGGGATACTCACAGACACAGTAGAACTTCTCTCAGGACCTACCATATTTTAACATGTACTAGGAACCCTTTGAATCTTCGGGCTTAAAATTTGGACAGCACATTTCTGAGTATTTTCTGTTCCTGACACACAGGCGCAATGTCTTCATTGTGATGTTGGCATTGGTGGGTAGAGCACTATCAGTGAAATGGTTTTGCTTCAGGTACAAATCGACGGCTGAAGCTATACGAATGTTTAACACAGAAGAGAGTGAAAAAAGTTCTGGTTTTAACTTCATCCAGAAAATAGCTACCTATTTTGACATTTTTTTCATGTCTGCAAATATTGACTTCATTACGGATTTTCTAATGAGGATAAAATTTCCATTGAATAACGTTAAAAAAATGAATCGAATTTCAACAGCATGTTAAAAAAATGATAAAACATAGTCAGGTTTGCTTACTTGTTGTTGTTCTGGTAGATTTGGACAGAACTGTTGAGTTCAGCCAACTGCTCTTTCAGAAGCTGTAAGTTCGAATTAACGAAGCTCAGCTCTAAAGCAACGGTTTCTCTGAGTTTCTTGTTGTTTGTAGCCCTGAAATACATCATTTAAAACCCGGATGAAATACTCCCGGTTTATTAAAACATAATACATGAGTACACTTTATAATACAACGATTCATGACTTCAATAATAGAAACTTAAAACTTATCCCAACATCGAGAAAGATACAAAGCCATTAAATTTCTACTGTGTTTCATCTTAGTTCCATAAATTCTCAAATTGTATCTACAATGAAACTACAGTGCATGCCGCGAAATGTCACCCACACCGAAACTCGGGGTTTCTGATAACAATAATCGGCAGATAATTATGACCACTTGTAAGTACGATGACCATATGTCCTGTTTAATCGAATGGACGTATGAAAACGGACGTATCTTTTTAACATTACAGGTTTCAAAATGTTAAATGGGGCAAGAATTTTCTTAGAATTCCCAGGAATTTTTGTTTATAATAATTAATCACTATATGATGTTTTATCCCTATTACATAGCTGCCAAGTCTCCCAAATTTTCCGGGAATCTCCCGAATTTTAGCTTCATCTCTCGACCTCCCGAAAAGTTCTTAAATCTCCCGAATTTTTACGAATATCACAAAAAATCCCTAATTATCCCTAAAAATTCCCTACTTCATTTAAAAAGAATTTCCGCTTCTTAAAACAATCCCTAAGGAATTTATTTTGAGGCAAAAAGTTTCTGCCTCTGTCCCCCCACCTTTCGAAATGACGCCACACGTCGTAAATGGGGGAATAGTGAGAAATTCCTTTTTAAGGAAGTTTTACAAACCCTCTGATGGTAACAAGAAAACAAGAAAAGTTTTGTCTTATCGTGCAGGGAAATAGCTTAGCAGCCAATAGTCCTGCATAATAATTGAAGATAATAATGACGCGCATGTGGTCAAAACTTCCTCTTTTGTTGATACGTACGTGCGATAACAAAAAGACTGATAAGCAAAAAAATATTTAATCAATTTTAAAGACACTTATTCCCCGATGAATTTTCTTTCATGAAACGTTCCAGAAAAAAGGGCCGACTTTTTCCTATTTGTATATGTACGGACATAAACATTGGTCATGGTGGAAAAACTGACATCACCCATGTGAAATCAAAAAAACATCAAGCGTCATAAAAAGTCAGTGTTCTTCAAAAATTGACGCTTTTTCCCTTTATCTTCCGATGATTTTGGGGTCATTCGCGCAGAATGTTTGTTCACATCGTTTCTGATTGAACACAATATTTTTTTTTTAAGTTTTAGCCTCCAGTTTCATATGTTTTTTGCGTAGGGATTTTAATTCCCAAGGGTTTAACTTCCATGTGTGCGAAATCCCTGTTTTATTTAATTTCAATTTTTGTGTAGGGATTTTATTTTCTGTGCTTGGAAAAATCCCTTTTATATTTATTAGGGAGAGGTTTTAGTATAAAATACGGGTCCGCGCGAAAATCTCTCCCTAATTTTCATTTTCAAAAGTTGGCAGCTATGCTATTAATTTTTCCCCTTTTTATTATCCATAGGAAGAATCCTCCAGGGATACTCAAGTCCGTTCAATCCATACATCCATTGCCAAAATTCACTTATTATCATAAGATTCATATTTTCAAAAATATGTTTCGATGCAAACGAAGATATCCACCCCTCCCACCCTAATATTTATGTGGGGTTTTTTTTGTGTGTGTGCATTATTTATAAAGTCGAAGTTCGTTATCAGGGGGTCTGTCCAGCCAAAATCTGTCCTTCACAAAATTCCGGATCTGAAAAACTAACCCTTCACGAAATAAAAGAATAATGTGTATCCAAATTTCATTTCTTTTGTGATAGATCGATTAGATTATTTCGCTACCCACTAAATTACTCATTGCCTACAAAATTAATGTCACTTTTCACAAAAGTAGGACCCTGCAAAAAAGTCTGGGCAGACCTCTGGTTCTAACAACGCCTATCGGTCCACGGAAAATATTTTACAGTATTATGCCATTGTATCGAAAGTTTAAAAAAAAAAGTAACTTCTTAAGAAAACTTCTATTTCGAAGGAATAAGAAATTATATTATTCATTTTGTTGCGATATAAGCAGTCGCAGTGTGAAAATGCGTAACAAAATGATAATAAAATTGTAACAAAAATTAATTACATACACACACACACATGTACGAAGATCCAATATCAATGTCAAACAAAATTTCGGTAAGTGAAAACCACGGATTTCATGCATTAATTTGCAAAGAAACAAAAAAAAGAATCAGGGCTAGAGATTGAATAGTTTTCACAATGAGCGTCGACTATGTTGTGGTGAAATATCATGACATCATGATTTTTCAGGGTGTCCCATAAATACCTAAAAGATTTATGATATTTATAATTGATATATTATTAAATTAATAATTAGAATTTAAATTAATATTATTAAAATAATTTATAAATGATATAAAAATTTTATAAAATTTATTAAGTAGGCCTATTCTTACGAAGGAGATTTTTTTTTGAAAGATGCACGAAAGCGAATCACTAGAAATATGCAAATCAGACTCCTATAAAATACAGGGTGTACAATTAATAGCTCATCTTTTACCTCAGCTACGAATCGCCGACCGGAACGTTTCGGACGCAAAATATGTAGATTGGAAAAAAAGTTCAAATCCGAAATTATTTGCTTTTGCGTAGTACTATCGACAGTATTTGTAACTATTTTTCATGCGGAGGGGGGGGGGGGGGAGGCTCCGTGAGAACAACTTTCTTGAAAACCGCATTCAAACGTAAAAATTGCAGGAATCACTGTTTATAAATTTATGGTACACCCACTACATCTCAACCTCGGTTCAAACAAAATTTACAAGTGTCTTGAATGTCTTCATAACAGAGTTTGACTAATTTTAGAGGCACATGATCACCCAAGAACTTCTTTCCCAAGACAGACAGCCACCATGTCACAAGGAAAGTACCACATTTCATAAATACCGTAAACTGGGTAAAATGGGGAAAAAACTGAAAGTGACAAGTGTCCTCGGACGAACGAACAGCCAGGTCAATACTCTCTATCTCGGCAATGTATGGTTTGCTTGTCCTAGATATAAAAGAGAGAAGCCTCTCCCATGGACGTCTTCCCACACGCAAAGACACTTCAGGAAAAAAGGTGACAGTCAGCCACCCGAAACATTAAGAAGATTCTCTCTTATATAGTATAATTCTATATACAATATCACAACGTGAAATCAACATTTCAAAAGTCGGCAAAAGGGAACACGCGGAGGAGAAAAGAAGAATCTTTAATGGAAGCAGCTGTACAAATATAAATATGGTTGACCATAATCGTTGCTTACGCAACTGATTCGCCAGAACGTTTCCTGTTGTATAAGAACTTTCCTATTTTTTTGTAAGAAAAACATCACGTATGGCAACGTCCGCCAACGCGCGCTAATGAATGATGATGGCACGAGCCTCGAAAAAAAAAAATGACTACAACGTGACCAAATGAAACGGAAGAAACTGACGCAATTCTCATCTCATCAATTATTCATCGATATCTTATCGTCGTAATCGAAAAGTCACAAGAAATATCCCCTTTTAGCCAAAGAACTTCTCCATTCACAATTATTCAGGCCAATTATGACTTCAAAGGAAATTCCCATTATGCAGAGTGTCTCATGAATTCATAAATAGTTAAAAAATTCGTAAAAATTAAGAATTGGTGTATTTGAATGTTATTTGCAAAAAAAAAAGTTATTCTTGCGAAGAGGACTTTTTTTTCTTTTAGTACAGAACAATTTTAGTTCAAATTTTTGTCGAAAGAGAAAGCTGCACTAAAGCTAATGAAATCACTGGGAAAAATGCAGAGAGTCTTTCCTATGCAGGGTGCACGACTAGCAGTTCATTTCTGAATTTTTCTGTTACTGACGCATACAGAAGTTTGTGATGAAGATATCACTGCCAAAGGCCCGAAGTGCGACCAAATAACGGGCGGAGATCTTTAGCCAAAGTTCGATGAGACGGTCCGGTATGCCCCAAATCCATTTTTTCAATAGCCAGCGTGTTTTACATGGCTGTATGTAGTATGTATCTATTACATACAAGCTGTATTGGATTAGCTCCATGCGATGGAAGGAAAAAAATTTGAGAGAAAAACTATAAAAATATTTAGTTTTTCTGTCAAATTTTGAAGTGGGGGAAAATGATTACCGCATCGTGACTGCTGTTTCATGAGTCGCTATAGCTAACGTGAACATAATTATCACGAAAAAATAAGCCAACTTGGCGATGACCTCGAATCATGTTTTGTTATTGGACATTAGCCAAGGATTCCATCCACTTCGCGAACTGTCTGGCCATGACATTGACATATGAAACATTATTGGTGAAGTTGTTTTTACCTTAGACACGAATTGCCGGCTGAAGCTTTGCGAACATTTCGCAAACAGAAGAAATTGAAGGTTGAGATTTCTTTGGAATTCTGGGATTTGATTTTCTTCAGTGCCCTTTATCGACGAAAATTTGAACTCATTTTTGTTCTAAACTTAAAAAATCCCCATTCGTGAGAACACCTTTTTTGCAAACCCCATTCAATTATTCTTTCAAATTTTATGAGTTTTTACACTATTTACGAATTTATGGACGACCCTGTATATAATCAACTTTCACACGTACTACTACAGCGTTCAACCACTGGTCCGCGAACAGACGCCAGTCCACTGTAACTTCCTACGGTTCGTGAGAAATTTCGACAAATTCATAAAGCCTATAATATACATAATTTTAGATTCAGCAGGTCTACGAATTATTTTTATCATTCTTACCGTAATTTTTATATTTCTCCTAGTTAGTTATTTTTCGCCGGTCCGCTAATTATTTCTCCCATTACAATATATTAAATATTTCTTTTAATAGTTCTAGAAATATTTTCCACTTATTTCGAAAATATTTCTTTGATAATTGACACTTTAATTCCGAAAATATGTTTCATTAACGTTGAATATATTCTTCTCATTAATTTTTGGAATATTTTTCAAGCAACTAAGAAAATATTTTTTTTTAATAGTTTTGAAAGTATTTATTACCGTAACTGAAAATATTTACATTTAATAGCACATTTTGGCCATAATGTTAGTACAGTGATTTTTATGAGTTGTTTTCGGTGACTGACCGTAGCTGTAGTACGAGTTCTACTTTTGTGGAGCCGTTTTCACAGCTGTCCAAATAAGCTTTTGACAACTCTATATTCTTCAAAATTTCCACTAAAATATTCTCTTTTTTCGATCCGCCAACAATCCAGTTACTCGTTACTGGTATAACTTAATTGGCGTACTGTTTTGTCGCCAATATCTCTAGCATTACGGTCCCTGCCAAGCGACACTGCAAGATACGTATACCATGTCAGTTTTAAAGAGTTATTGGAATTCATAAGACACCTGCACCAAAATGTCACATTTCGAGAATTGCGTAAAAAAAAAAAAAAAAAAAATGCTGTTAAAAAAATAAAAAAGCTCACCGTATAAAATAATTAAGTAGCTTCCTTCAAATGTCTCATCGCCGTTATAAAAGAGAACAGAACGGATCGAGTATGACCAGGTTCTGTCGCTTACGCGATACAAGCTCATTGCCCCGGAGGGCGTGATCATGCCGGTGAAACTTCCGAGTGACAAGGAGGAGAAAAAAAGAATAATAGGGGTCCCCCTATCGTGGGATCTAAAGGACCCCTAGTCACACATGTGTATTCATATACAATTACAAAAAAAACGTGTGAGGTCAGACATATAACGAAACGAATCAGATTATAAATACAATGAGAGTTCCAGGCCCCTATTTTATGGTACCTAGAGAACCTTAGACAATATGCATTCAAATACTGCCACGACAGAAGAAATAGAAAATCTATTGTTTGACATTCAACGCATCTAAAACCATTTCATATAAGACAAGGGTACTCAACATTTTGGAGAGTGCGGGACACTTCATTGGTTTGAAACCGTGTCGAGGACAGGGCCGCAAGTAAATGCTTGGTCAGCTAGGACAAGCACGCATTTTGGCAAGCGCCCCCCCCCCCCGTAATGTTGGAGATGTCAAAGGGTGAAATGTGTGCCCTCTCCAGTCCGGGGCACTAGACCTGCCTGCTCTTCCATGGTCGAGGGCCACTTACGTGATCTTGGAAATCTGCTACGGGCGAATTAGTTGATGTGAGAATGTGTGCTGAGGGCCACTTAAGTGATCTGCAAATGTTCCATGGGCTGCTTAAGTGAACTAAAACGTGAGTCACGTAACTGATCTGTAAATTCGTTGCGTGCTGCTTAGTGATCTAGGAACGTGCCGAGGACAACTTCAGTGATCTTTTTAAAATGTGCCTAGGGCCACTTAATTGAAGTGAGAATGTGATAACCGATGACTCCGAAGGCCATATTTGGCCCGCGGGTTATGAGTTGATCATGTAAGAGTTTTTGTTTTTTTTTTTCACTATAGAGCCTCGATTCATTTTTTGCCATCTTCTCACAAATCTTTTGACGTGTTGTGTTTGTGATTCAAAAAAAAATATATGTACGTATCTCTCACACGTCTATCTTAGCCGATTACGATAACTCAGTTAAATTTAACGTCCTAAAATTTAAAGTTCATATCTGCCCCCCTTAATTTATGAATATAGGTGTAAATGTATCTCACCTATATAACTTCTCGGCACCATTTCTGATCATCATCTGCTTGTTGATCTCTTGGTTGAGTTTCGATCGGCGGAACTGCAACTTTCCTCGACACGTGGCAGCTCGAGGGTCCGAACCCTGAATAAGGTCAGGAACAAAAAAATATATTTTTTTGTATATTTTTATATAAACATATCAATATTTTCACGCAACGTTACAATACAGTCGGTCCCGTTTAATCAAATATCAATGATTCCAGCATACTAAAGCGATTAAGTAGGCTATCTGATTATGAGGGGAACAAATTACAACTACAAAAAACAACAACTATGTGGCGTTGTACAATTGCCATTGTACAACGTTAGCATAGTTTGTATATTGAAAACTGATGAAGAATCAATATATTAAGCTTCTCAAATAAATCAGACATCAACAATGAAATGAAAATTATATTTAATTACAATGACCACAATATCTAAGATTTTTAATTTCAATTAGGAAAGGTAGCGCCCTCGATTGGCTCAATAGAGAGTAAAAATAACAATTAAATGTTCGTATTGAAGACAAATTGAATACTTGGAGGCCGGTACGTACTTTAAATGTTTTTTTTTTTTTTTAATCTTAACTTAGTTACGTATTTACCATTAAATGCAAATGTGTCATTCAATAAAAGTACTATATGTATAGTGGTTGATATGTATGAAGCGTAAAATTCGATCGGCTTAAAGTTCAATTCTGGTCTGGTCTGGTTAGTCACTCCATTTCTAAATTTATTTTGTTTGAACTTGATGTAGTTCCAACGTGGAGCCTTTGAACGTTGCCCACAAGGGCAGTTCACGGTAATGTGGTACTATGATATTAGAGAATAAGAATGAATGAAATCGGTTAGTAAATACTTTCAGCTGTGAGGGAGGGAGGGGGGGGGGGAAGCAACACATTTCTTGGTCCGGGGACCCGTTGTTGTTGAGACGGCCCCGAGTTACAAAGCTATCCCACAAACGTTAATATTTTTCTAATTTTAATGTTTTTATGGTAGTCAGTTTTGTCTTAACGCATAGACTCACCTTGGATGCCTCAACTGCAGAAGCACCAAACCCCTTTTTTAACCAAACTTCATGACAATGAATGAGATTGTTACCATTCTTAGAGAAAGAATACATGTAAATTAGTAGGCAAGTAATTCTAGCTAGACAAAAAAGGGGCCTCTCCTAAGAAAAATCACTTTTCCCAGGGACCTATAATACTGTTAAAATGGCCCTCATTTATTAACGGCAAATATTTCGATAACCCGTAATCCCAGAAAAAGCTCTCACGAATCCGTGGAAAACTAAGAGGAAATCTATGACGAAGACAATCATTTTAAATGAAAATTATCATGTTTATTAGCGATAAAAGTGTAGATAGTCATTTCGTGATGACCAAAACAGAACACCATTTGAGAAATCCGTAAATAATAAACGTAAAAAATCATGGCTACGTTGGAAATGTTCATGAGGATGGTCGAATCTTGGGCAGAGCAGGTCATGCGTGATGACTCATTATTTACAAGCCAGCGATGAGCCCGAAAATAAAATGAAACGGCAGCAAGTTTTCGACCTTGACTGTGTGGAACAAGGACAGAGGATTACAATTTGGTTGGTTAGTGATCACGCAAATGATGAAACAGTTCAAAAGTCAAAGATATTTATTTCATTATTATTATCATTGTTTTAATGGACTGGGAAACCCCCGTTCACATACTGCTGCAACAAACACAACATTATGAGTCTTCTCACTTGGACTGGTTCACGTCCGAATCGCGTGTGCCCATGACGGCCTTCCTCGATTTCCCAACCAACCCACCACCTACGAACGACGATTCACTAAATAGTAAGAGAATACGTGCGGTTGTTTTTGTGGCCTACGACGCGTTCATTGTGCTTTTTCTCTCCGTTACTACGAACTTCTTCAGGAAAACCACACGAAGAGAAGGACGAGCTCTTGCGGCGTGAAGGGCGTTTTTATAAGAAGTTATTCGGTGGAGAATTCGATGACGACATTTGGTAAGAGTCACTGCGTAGGAATTCTTTTCATTTTCAATCAATGAAATTCACGTATAGAGAGTGCGTGTGTTGAGTTTTTCAAGGGATTTTCATAAATAAATTTCATCGATTGATGACTTCAAAAAATATTGAAATACGCATGAAGTGCGTGGAACAAATGTGCAGTCTAATAATACAGGGTGCTTCACGGGGTATTACACTATAAAAGTTTGACAAAAGTCCTTTTATAAAACTTGAAAAATGCTACCAATAAAATATTAAAAGGTTGCATTTTCTAGAATGTAACCAATAATCTTATTGATGGCATTTTTCAAGTTTTAGAAAAGTACGTTTATAAAACTTTTATAGTGTTATCTTGGCCTCATTCTATAATGTCGGATATAAAGGGTTAAGATTATGAACATTCAGAGAACATCAACAGCTGACGAACATTCCCTTCATGAGATGAGTTGTAATTCTAGGAATTTTTTTGGGAAACCCCATAAAAAAATTGAAAATAAAAGCTACGAAAAATGTGTCGTTATATCAGAGTTCGAAGTGGTTTTCATCGCCGTCACAAGCAAGGTCATTGACATTATTCTTTACGGGAATCAGTCTGGTCCATCAGTTATTGACGTTATAGCCGAGGTTTCGTTATAATAGAGTGACTAGTACCACCAATGCAGCGCTACCGCATCGACCCGAATACCTTCACGGGCCTAGATCCATTAAATTAAAAGATACATCTTATAGCCATTGTATTTTGCCAAAACCGTGGTGTACATGCATGATATTTGAGAGAGAGAGAGAGAAAGAATAATCTAGACATGGATCAAGTTGGGAGGGTCCGCCACCAATGACCCGCTGGGACAATGCAAACTTATCAGCGATTGGAGTTATAAACTTTCACTATATGTCAAAGTGGACATTAAAAGAGATAAAAGAGAGATCTCCATCATCACCATCGAGATAGCATTTTCTTTTACACATAATAAGAGTCGCCCCGAACCGATTCGTTTCGAGCGGAACGACTCGTTGGTAATTCAGAGAATAAGGACGCGAATACCAATGAGACCTTAATGTCGTCTAATATCAGCATTTCACTCCGTTTGATTAGCGGTGGTTATAATTATGAGTATGTATCAGGCTGTTCATGCAACAGTAGGTCGCGCATACGCTTTTCTTTATTCACTTCGCTTATATAGAAGGACCATCCAATCGAAGGTGTGTCGGTCTCATGAATGCAGTAGATAAAGTCGGTGAGTTACATTGCGGCGTTTATTCGGCTCGTTATGCCATTTCGACATCATTCTACGCTTATTACTACTTCTGGCTTAAAGACAATGGATATTTCCCAGATGGACAATAATTTCAACGTATTAGCTGGCATAAACTTCATGAAAAACCCGTCTTGGACGATTCCTTCTTGAAAGTGAACAGTTGTAGTAACGATCAAAGTTTTACAAGTTTCACTCAACGATATGCTTTTTTTTTTCCTTTTAACATTTGAAAGCACCGTCGGCCGCGCTTAAGGGGCCTTCAAGTATTACGTCATCATGGATGGGGGGGGGGGGGGGTTCCGATTTGCTGACTTTTGATGACGGGGGGGGGGGGTGTTTGGATAATGCTTACGTCATCAACCACCCTTTATGAGTTGGGATTCAGAGGGGCAGAGCTGATGACGAAATTTTGCTGACAAGGGGGGGGGGGAAGAGGTCAAAAATGGCTAAAAATTTGCTTACGTGATACTTGAACGGCCCCTAAACAGATATCAACGGGTCCAGCACACAATATTAGAATAAGCGTGTTCGTATAAGGGTGTTCGATTATGCGGGGAGGAATTCAATTATTGCTTAACACCGATAGTATAGTTTATATATTAAAAACTGATGAAGTATAAATTTTTTATTAAGCTTCAGGAATAAATTTTCTATTAAAATGAAATGAAAATTACATTGAATTACAACCGTCACAATGCATTTTTACTTTTCATTGCGACAGTTAGCTCCCTCTATGAGCTCAACAGAGAACAAAAATAAAATGATTGAATGTACCGTATATACTCGTGTATAAGCCGAGTTTTTTTGTGGAAAAATTCGTTCCTCAAGTGGGGGGGGGGGGGGGGTCGGCTTATACTCGGGTCAGTTTTTGATGAGAAAATATCGACCCCCCGCAATCAGTTGTCATTTTTGTAGCAGTGTTCTAGAAACCAGCATTATTGGTATGGGATATGTTGAAACCCCCGAAAATGTCAAAGACGAGGCAAAGAAATCGAAAACATCATTGACTTTGATACCAGGTGGGCTAACGTTGATTGTACAGCCTTTAGATGTGAGCATAACAAGCCTTTCAAAGACTGTTTGAGGAATTTGTGGATCGAATGGATGAGTTCCGATCACCACAAAAGGTGGTGCCTTGAAGAAACCTGACGTTGGCCTAGTGCCGACTCAGAAGAAACGGTTTAAAAAGTTTGAATCGTTTTCTGTTGTAAATTTCCGTAAGCTATTCATTTTTCATGGAATTATAAGAATTTTTTCTCTCTGAAATGCACGGATTTTTTGGGGATCGGCTTATACACGGGTTTTCAATTTATTGCGGTTTTGGTGGTCCTGAAGTAGGGGGGTCGGCTTATATACGAGTCGGCTTATACACGAGTATATACGGCACTTAATGAAGAAAATTGGATATTTTGAGACCAGTACCCTTTCTAACACAAGTCTTGGGGGAATGTTTTCTTGCCAAGCTCTCAAGGTTAACATATCTGTGCATTAATTTTATATGTGTTATACAATTAAAATATTATATACATAGTAGTTGATATGTAGAATTATAATATTGTCATGTGAATTGTAATACTGTATCGTTTAGCGTGGGGAGGGGGGGGGGGGGTTCGGTTCGAGAAGGGTAAAATCCGTATAATCGGGTCATCAGTTGCCTGATTAAGCGAGGACGATTGTATTAGGGTGCTTTTTTTTAAATTCGGGATGGGGGTTGCAAATACAGAAAGCTTATAATCCGTTATAACGAGAGCGCACAATCACGGGAAAAATTGTCGCTATTATAAGAGGATTTCGATTTTTTGCACTGACAAGCCATATAAACTGTAGAAAATTTCTGCTATATCTGTATTGCAATCCAGTTCTATTCTAATATTAGCGAATAAACAGTGTCCCAGTCGTAAAATCGATTTTCGTCTCACAGCAGTTAATTCTATAAAACGCTTTGGCATAGAACCCCTGCCCAATGCGATTACTTTTGAGTTCTTGTAATAAGGCAGCTGAAGGGTCTTTCAGTTAATTCTAGGGACTGTTCAACGCCATAGGTATCCTCATTCAAATCAGCGTTTTTGTCACGTAAATCGTAGAAACGCAATACATAACTGAAGAAATGGCTCCCAATTCATGATCCAACACCTATATATAACTGCATAGGAAAATAAAAATAACTTCTCTAAATTCATATAAAAAGACCCATCAAAAAATCATTTGTAAAATCTCTCGTAAAAGGTGGAGCTTTTCCGTCAAAAAAAAACACACACACACACAAAGGCAAAACGTTCTAAAAGGAAATAAATAGCGTTGAGCATCAAGATCACAGAAAACACGTCCCACTGGCACACATTTCAAACATCAAGCAAGCATTAAAAATCCACACAAAAAAGTATAAGGAGGTTTTCACCCCCGAGAAACTAAAAAAAAGTGATTAACAAGTGAGAACACATCTTGTATAATATTACAAGGAAGGAAAGAGGTCGCGGCATGAGCCGGAAAATGAAAGCCACCGACAAAACCCTTATAGACATATAAAAACCATATAACAGACATGATGCTCTTTTCCTCCCATTCGCAGAGAGTAATTTCTTGGCGATATCCAGGTCAAAGTCAAGGACTGGCCGACCTTGTTCTTGACTAAAGAGATAGATAGAACCTCATCATATCCAAGAAGATGGTATAATATACAGACACACACCTGTGAGCAAAAGAAAACAAAGTCTGACGCGAGAATAAGGTTACCCATATACAAGCAACAGCTTGGACAAGACCACGTGAAAAATCATCAAAGAATAAAGTGTTATGGATATCAAGATCCTAATAAATAAAAAATGTATTCAATACTCTCGATGGACTAAGTAGAGAAGAAAAACCATATAATGAAAAAGAATTAGGCCTCTAAATAGACTGAAGCTATTGACTGACCTCTAATTGGCGGCTATTTCACTGAAGTAATTTACCAGAGAAAATGAGGAATAGAATCTGTTTTTAATCTATCTATATACGCATGATCGATTGCACGAGGTTTTTCTAAAAAAAAAAAGCATTACTGTAACATGAGACGATAATAATGGCGATTATTTTCTACATTGTTGGCATTTTTTATTATTATTTATTACTGCTTTCTACGGTTCGAATATACCGTGTATGAATATCAAACCAGGCCATCATGTATTATTATCATTCAGATGAATCGTGAGAACCGTGACGTAAAATTATTCTGTGGAATTTGAATACGTAATGATGTCCACTCATGTTGATCGTATACCGCATGATTCGGGAAATGATTTCCTCGTGAGAGGGAATGAACCCGTGGATATCCTTACATAGGAAAGATTTATATTACAAAAATATATATATTTATTACCCTAGATTTTTTAAAATAATCTTATGAATCATACGAAGCCATCATTCAGTGAATCCCGCAATTTCTATGTTGCTACCGTGGTTTTGATTTTATCGCAAATTTTTTTGATTTGGTTCAGTGTTTGGTATTTAGAGCTGAAAATATTCTGTGGTTTTTATTATTTTATGCTGAAGTGCAGTCGGCCCAGCTTAATCGGGTAACAGATAAAATCGTCTGGAATCAAAATTTCTCCCATGGAGAGAATATGAAACATTTGGAAGTAATGACTAATAAATTGCCAAGTCAAGACTTGGAAAAAACTTCAGAGTTGAGAGTGGGTGCAGAAAATTTCCTGCCACAGGTGAACAAAAGAAACGGCGACATGACCAAGTAAAAAGATTGCTACCGCAGGGTGTCCCACACTGACGGGTTAGCGCACGAACACCTCGGCAAGTATAAAAGAGGCTACGTTCGGAATCGGAAATAAATTGTAGCCCTCGTGTGCGGAAAATGACGCGGTGTGACAAAAAACTGATCAAAATGATCGTTGATACCCTATTAAGTGGGGCCGACTGTAATTCGTGTATGAAAACTTTAAACTCGTTTTAGGAAGAATGCTATTTTTGACACTGAGTTTAAAACAAAAAATTTCAATTCATAAAATTTTTTGCAATCGTGTTTCGAATATTACACGGACTTACTTGGCTTAAAATTCGACATAAAAGATGACTTTCATAGAAAATGATATTAGTACAAAATTTATTATTGTTTACATCATTTTGAGACACTTTCTATGAAAAAATATCAAAGTTTTTTTTAACTCCGGAACAATTTTTAAAAAAGTACCAAAAAAGGAATTGCGATGCTCTAAGTAGATAGAAATACTGTTTTTCGATCAGTATCTGCCGAAGAAACCTTTGGTGAAAACTGAGAGAAAAAAGGTATCCGTCCGCCGCCCAACGTTGTGCCTATGCAGTGCCGTCTTAACGCATGGGCCCGGGGGCCTCACAAAATTGAGATTGAGTCCCTCAAAAACTAAACATGCAGCTCCTAAGCACAAAATGGTTGGGAATCACTGGATAAATGACCTCACCCCCCTCCCTTTCGTTTTTTTTTTTTGTTTCGAATTCAATTTGATTCAAATTAACAGTAAATATTTAACCCATTAACGACGACTTTTTTTTAAAGTAAAAAATAATGAGTGTCAATAAATGGTGGAAGTGGTTTCAAAGAAAAAACTTAAAATTTAGAATGGCAAATTTTCTCACCAATCGGCGTTAATGGGTTAAATGCAATTAACTAATTCTCTATCTCTCCTTCAAGTACTCATAGATTATTTCTTCAGTCATTAAGTTGGGTTATAAGGTAGTCCCATGAAACTTCTTAGGAATAAATGGGAAAAATTTGATGAGGTTAGAGTTTTGACCACTTGAAGTGATCGAAACTGATAAAGACCAGGCTACTTAAGATCACCCGTGGTCAAAAATGATACAACCCTGGACCTGACGCGCCCTTCTGGATGCTGTTCAGGGCCGTAACTAGGATTTTTGCCGCCCGGGGCAAACATTATTTCGCTGCCCCCAAATTTGAAATTCGATAATTTAATGTGTTCTTTGTCCCCACCTAAAATTTCCGCCCCCCCTAAATTTTTCCGCCCGGGGCAGTTGCCCCCCCCCCTTCCCTCAGTTACGACCCTGGTGCCGTTAACAAAAGTTATACTGCATAAATGTATCTGTTTTATAGGAAAAGTGCAGTATATATTTTTTCATCTACATAAGACACAGGGTGGAACGATATTTCTGCGGCTTCAAGATAAAACCGTGACTGAAAATGCTCTATTTTCCTCATTATAAAAGGCTTATATTCAGTTCAAAAAACAATGTTTCCGACGCCTACGCATTCGTACGATTACAAAAACCACATATAACGCATGTAAAGGTAAGTATCCATAAGAAGGTGGTCATGCTTCAAACAAGACTGCACTACTTCCCCCATCTTTAATTATAACTATAATTAAAACGTGACGTAATCCTATGTCAATCCTTATATATATAAAATTACACACACACATTTAAAGAGAACCGAAAAACAGCCTCACTCATATTCAAATTACAAGTTTTAGTCAAAAAGGTTTTCTTAAAATCTAATTCCATACAGAAATATCTCACGGAACCCTAGACGCCACGTCATACCACTCGGGGATCACTGCCTGTTAATCCTCTTTCGAGTCAAAAAGTTCTGGCACCTCCGTATTAGATGGAGCAATTGCAACACCGAGGTTCTGTGACAAATACTAATGAATGTGACAGTGGTAGATAGAATCGCTCACAACCCCGGACCAATGCAAAGTAACAGTGGGAAGCAGCTCCAATAAAATGAAGACCAGTGCAGGACAGTGGTTCTTGTAGAGTGTGTCGAGGGGGACACAGTAGCGTACCCAAACGTTTTCAAGGATATCACGTCAAGCCGATGTTGTGACTTTGCTCTACGCAGGAATTTGACTATTGGACTTCACCCGAATATATTTACACAACCCTCGTGAAAATACTGCCATGAGAGCGTTAAATAAATGTCAGAGGCAAGCAGGGTTGATAAAAATCACGATTATTTTAAAAAAAATCAAAAAATTGATTTTATAATTAAATCAGTTTTTTTATTTCTCCTTAAAATATTAACTTATGCAGAATAAAACAGCCTAATTTTTATTTTATTAACAGTTAGTGGTTTAAATATTGTGTCTGAAAATATGCCTGATTTAATATTAATAAAGAATAAAATTTCCGCTAATTCAAAATTCTATTTTAAATTTTAATTAGTAGGCAGGCATTTCCAATCAGATAGAGACCGAGGGACGTATTTAAACGGAAGCTTAGCGGTTATAGCCCCAGGCTGGCAATGTCTCCCCAGCACGATCCAACCCACACGGGTAAAATGTCGGAGGGGCGGCAAATTTCAAAAATGAGTGGCCGAGAAAATTATTAGAATAGGATGGGTGGCAAAAACAAAAATCCTCCTCTGCCTAGAGAGTGAGTGACCCAGAAAGAAACGGATCAGGTCAGTGAGCGACCTATAGAGTGTGCAAGCATGTGAATGATTTCTGGAAACCAAAGGACAGTTTGAGTACGAGTGACTAAAAGAGCACGCAAGTATGCGAGTGACAGAAAGAGTGACCTAGAGAATGTAAGAGCATGGGTGACCAAAAAAGAGCACGTAAGTATGTGAGTGACCATAGGAGTTACTTAGAGACACAGGCCTATCTACAGGAATGGGGGGCCAAGCCTGATATAGCACAGGGCAGCAAGTTCGAAGAATGAGTGATCAAGAAAATTAGACTAGAATGGCGGAAGGGTGACAAACTTTATGTAGCCCACTGGTGGGCTAGATTCAGAGAATCCTCTGTAGGGATCCTCTGAAAAATCGCTTTGCCCCCCCCCCTGGTGGTTTTACCATGGCCCGGATGAATATACCATATTTTTGGAAAGAATTATGGTATTCTGGGGATTTACCACCTCATCCTTCACAGTGCTTAGTTCAATATTAGGAGCCGGTTTATGAAGCGACTAAAATTTTTCGAACGTTTCCGTCCTTCTTAAAAGGCGTTAAAGGGATAAATTTTCGAGACGGTACACCGACTGGTCACTTCATTAAGATAATTAAAGTTCACTTTATCTTGGGCTTCCTGTAAGAAAGTGATTTTTATCTACGATTTTCTTCTCAGGGTTTCTCTTTTAGAGTATCTAGTGAACTATGGTGTCAAATCACTGTCCAAGTTCATCATGTTGAAAGAAGACACATACCAGCTAAAAAAAAAGATATCCTATCGAGTTACAAAGGGGCTGCCGACTGATGAGGGAAGACTTCCTTCGTTATTCGATCCGTCTTGCTATCGTTCAATAGAGCATGGGTTGAGACCCCTCTTTTCAACTCATTCCACAAAAGGGTGGTTATAGGACTCTTCAAAAAGTCTTCTTCAAAATTCGTTTATTCTAAAAATACGGGTTTTCAATAGTCGAAACTGGGAAGGGGGCACCCTAACCAGACGCGGGTCTCAATAATTTCGGGATACCAAAAATGTTTAAGGCCCAATTTGCCCCCGACTTTATACATTTTTTATGGGGGAGAGGAATCGGCATCTATTATTTCAGCATATACAGGAATAGTGAGAAATATCCATACAAAAAATTTTAAAAATGCAATTAAATATAGATTAAAACAAAATATTGATGAAAATTCACCACTGACGGTAATTTTTAAATAATGAGAGAAACAATACCCGAAACCAATGAAAATTTTAGAGTTGATGAATTTTAAAAACAATAGAAAGAAATAATTCCAGCATCAATGAAAATTCATAAACATTCATAGAAATAATTATATAATTAAGCGCGTGTCCTGGTAAAATCACACCCCACTAAGGGCGGCCCTGGTCCATACTAGAAAGTGAAATTATAAGCTGGGTGAAGGCTTCAAGTTCCACTTCAAAGAATCCCAAAAATCCATTCCATTCAACTTTGGCAATTCCCATGAGCATTTCAAATTTGATATACTCGTACATATACCAGCTGGTAACACCAGTTAAATAAAGTCTCATTAAAAAGCGCTTTACCCCATCATTAAAGAAATCCTATCAACATCAACCGGATTAGAGTAAATAATCCTATTTTTTGGAAGGATTTTCCCACGCCTTTTACACACGAGAAAAACATTTTTTTTCCTCATTTGCTAGATTATGGATATGAGTAAGACAAATACGGAACTGTGGTACGAGCCATCACGAGTATATTATTATTTTTAATTAAAATATTAACGTTCTATGAACTGTAATTCAGTAATTTTTTTCCCATGTCCTTGAGAAGCATCTCAATGAATGACCACATGATTCAGGGAACGCGTAATGAAAGCAATTATCCAATAGAAGGATTTTCCCCCGCATTTTCATTGATAAATTAATTTTACCATTTGCGCGAAAACGAATTATTCTTGAACAGTATTCATGAATGTGAATTTCTTTCATGTTGATGAATCCAAAATTTTCGAGTATTTCGTACATGGTTCCGACATGTATAACACTGTTCTAACCCACAGGAGCCCCGGGATCAGTTAATTTTTCTTGTGCTGTAAATTCACTGTAAAATTCGTGTCTAGCGCCCAAGTGCAGGGTGTTCCACAAATTCCGTAAAATAGTTTGAAAATTCATAAAAATTGAAAGAATTAGTATTTGAATGCGGTTTGCGGAAAAAGTTATGTTCCCACGAAGGGAAATTTTATTTTTGTACAGGTAAAACTTAAAATTTCCGTTAATAGAGAACGCTATACGAAAGCAAATCGGGAATAATTTGACTTGATCATTTTCTCAATTCCTTCCTCGTCCGAAACGTTCGTAAAGCTGCAACCGGCGATTCGTGGCCTAGGTAAAACAGCTTCACCAATGTCAACAACAACACAATGAAAATCTTATGTAGGTATTAGCAATAAGAAAATTCGGAAACGAGCTGTCCGTGAAATGTGAAACGAAGCACCGGCCCGTAGGGCCGCATCTTCTCCATCATTGAGGCCTATTTTTGGAAATTTGAATTATAAGTTTCTGCTATGCTTATTATAGATAATTAAATAAGCATAGCGAAACGAGCTGTCAATCGTACACCCTGCATTTTATAGGAGACTGATTTGCGTATTTCCAATGATTTGCTTTTGTGCAGCGTCATCTATCAACAATATTTGTAGTTTTTTCTGTATTCCCCCCCCCCTTCGCAAGACAGACTTTTCGCCAATAACTACATTGAAATATACAAATTTCTCCAATTAATTTTGAATTTTTTAAATCTTTAATGAATTTATTGGACGCCCTGATAAATTAACCCCCATAAATTCTTATTAGATAAATAAAAAAACATCGCAAACACTCATAGGCCATAGAAAAATAGATTAGTGTTACGTTAATTGTAATAAATCGGTTATTATGCATAAAAACCGACCAAACCAGCGGGTTGTTAATATATTTTTCTACGCTCTATGAGTGTTTATGATAATGTTTGTGTTACCAAATAAGAGAATTCGGATATTTATAACAATGTTTTCCCGAAAATTATAAAAACTCTTGCAAAATAAAAGTGCTGCAAATAAACATTTATTTTACTGAACTAAGGTATTTTCTGGACCACATAACCAGGTATATCGGGGGGTCCTTAATTTTTTGTGTCCCATGGACCCCTTGTGCCAATAATATGAAGTCCGTGGACACACAGGTGTAAAGTTATTGTAAAAATATTCGAAGGGCTCAAAAAAATACTAAAACAGTATTAAGTATACAGCAATGTGAAAACGAGTTTATTCTCATCCAAGATTACGGCCCGTCTGAAATCTCTCAGCGGACGAGTTGAATTAATTTTTACAGTAGTGGTTCTTACCTTTATTAAAAAGGCCACCTCTACGAAGGACCAGTTCTACGAGAAATAAAGGGCGTCTCCATGTCCAGAATGCCAAATTTTACAGTGGGGGGGAAGTACAATGATGTTTCCCCCCCCCCTCCCGCTCATAAAAAAATTAGTTACTTACAGCCCTGGGTTTCCCACCCAGATAGGTTTCGTTCTTTTAAAGAAAATTTTATTTTTTTCCAAGCAATATCATTCTCAATAACAAAAATTATTCAAGTCAACTGATAAATAATTTATTTTTAGTTTCGATTAATTTAAAAAAAAAATTCAAACATTTTGAATTGAGTTACATCTTGAAGAAAATTTCTCACCTGAAGACAATTCGAACGTAAATGCAAAGAATTCCATAACTTTTCCGGATCGGAAAAAGGTGACTGTTCAGTCTCCAACATCACGTAACTACGCGTCCACTACAGCCAATAACTGACAGAGAAATGAAACTAGTATCCACTCCGCTAATAAAAATAAATGTCAGACAAGGAGGAGGAGAAACGCTGGGAAAAGTGTCTCTCTCGCTGTGAAAACACAACCTTCTTTTTTACTATAATAACACACACTTTTCTTTCACCTCGTGTGAACCTCCCTCAAGGGCTAAAATACATTTTCATCCACACTTCAAAAAACTTCTCTCACACACACAGCAAAAGAGATTCGTTGCCCCACTGACCCTGATTGATATCGCCAGACACTTGTTTGGCGATTCCGAGAAAAAAACAAAAAGCCAAGAAATACGCCAAGGGGATGATGATGATGACCCCAAGCGTAGTCTTTTACTATTACTAACTTACACACACAGGTTATAGTCGTGTTTACCTGATATAATAAGTGTGTATTTAAGAATTCGTATTCAATGGCCTCTATTTGGTATTTTAGTAAACACGTGTAGTTTTCTTTCCTTTAGGAGAATGTATTTTTCTCATCTTTCAGCTTCACATTCAAGACGACGAATTTTACGAATTTTTTTTGTGCTATAGTTCCGCTTCTAAAAATAGGAACTTTAATAAATTCTAGGAAAACTTTGAACTTGAAATTTTAAATTTCCTTAACATTTAAAAAGTTTTTAAGTTATTTTATTTATCAAATTTTTTTGATTACCACACAATTTGCAATATATTTTTTATAAATTTTTGCATCATATATTCTACATTGTGGATTCCAATATTTTAAAAATATTGTAATATTTGTTTCCCATTTCTTAATTTTGATTTATTTTATTTTAATATTAATTACTTTTCAATTTTTTTAATAATTTTAAGTAATTTTTTTTATATAACAATTTTAAGTAATTTTTTATATCTATCATTTCAATATTTTGTTTCATAAATTTATATAGTTCTCCAATTTTTTTGTCTTATGAATATTTTCAGTGCTTTTAGCTATTTTTTTGTATTTATTTTTTTACGTATCGAACTACAGTCAAATCCCGTTATGGCGAACTCCAAGAGACCGGAGAAATCACTTCGTTAAATGAAATTTCGAATGAAATTTGTAATGAAATTTCGTTATAAAGGAATTCCATGTTTTTGCATTGTTCTTATGTAAACTTATATGAAGTATTACAAAAGTGTTCGTTAAAACAAGAATTTCGCTATAACGGTATTCGTTAAAACAGGATTCGACTGTATATGTAATAGTTTTCTTCGATTTAATAAGATGGAAAAAAAACAGTAAAGTTATAATTGGTAACTCAATGTTTGAAACAATTAAACATATTTTTCATCCGAAGTAATTTCTATCTTCGATAATTTGATCCACAGAATTCATATAAATCCGCTAAATATTTCCACCATTCATTTTTAACAGGTCCTAAATTATTTTTCCCATTTATTCATTTTTTTTTCCCAGTTGGCAAACCATGTTTCTCCCATTCAATATTCTGCCGTGCGCGCTTAGCAAATTTCTCCCATTTACTGTACTTCAATTTTTGCCGATCAGTAAATTACTTCTCTCATTTATTAATTTTATGCCGGTGTCCGCAAATTATTTTGTCATTTATTTATTCCCTGTTGGTCCTCAGATTATTTCTCCATTCATGTATATTTTTTACCTTTTTCGAATAATTTTTCCCATTCATTTTTTTTGCCCATCCAAATGTTTTTTTACATTTTTTACCGGCCCGAATATCCTTTTCACCCTTCATTTATTTTTTGTCTGTGTCGTCAAGTTATTTCTCCTACTTTAGCATAATAATTTACCAGACCAGAATTTAAATTATTTCTATTTTTTTTTACGATATTTATTTTTTGCTGGTTCGCAAATTCATTCATTCGTTTCATATGTTCGTTTTATATTGACGGTCCTCAAAATGTTTCACATATCAATATTTTTGATAGTACGCAAATTATTTCTCTCATTTCCGCCGGTCCACAGCTGTCAAAAGCTTGAAGGACACTGCTTTAGTCGGATTTCATTGTATAGGACTTCTGAAGAAAAAAAAAAAAAACGGAAAGCTTTGAACTTCACAAAAATCCGATAATACTTAAAAGCATCGATTTCATAAACTCAGTATTGCACCGTTTTGCATGACAATCTCTTCAAAAACATTTCCCATTAAATTTTTTTTATTTAATATCTCCATTAACTTCAAATGAAGTAGACAAACTACATTCACTTCCGAATTCTTCGGCCAACTCGTCAGACATGACGAACGAAGGCCGAAGAAAGAAGAGTCACGATTGAATCATACTATTATTTGATGCGGACCCGGAACCATAATATAACCAGAATTTATTTATTTCTATTCTCAGTTGCGTATAGAGTGTTATATATTCAATACTTAGATGAAACCGTAGCTGAAACTCATATTTTTGTATTCTCGGATGCTGCAGCTGCTTCGAGAAGTCTGTCTCTACAGAAGAGTGCACAAAAAAAACAGAAAAAAAGGGCGGGTCGGCATTTCGCAGAAACCACCTGGTAAAAGAAACCGACTCGAAATGCTTACGGAATGACATCATCGCTAAAAACATGCCCGATGTTGACTTGCATGCTTATTATAATTTTTATTGCGTATAATGTCATAAATGTTTTCGATTCTTTCGGAAAATACGCGTCGATTCTATTCGGAAAAAAAAGCATCATTATGAAGTCTTTTATAACGTCATCAAGTACCGTAATTAAATTGCAAGTCCCATGTTTCATCGAGTGATGTTATAGATAGAACCAGGGCCGTAAATAGGCATCCCCGCCCCTATGTAAGGGGGCTGTATCCGTATACCGTCTCTGTGCGATAATGTAGGCGTCGTGCACATGGTTCATAACCTTTGACATAAAAAACATCAAGGACTATTCAAGCATTTTCCAGGAAAAATTTAAAAATTCAAAAACATTCAAAGGGGGGTTGATAAAAAATGATTTTCAATTTATATTCAACACATTTGCTCATTTTTAATTTTAGCCACGTTTTAAATGCTAATTTAGTAATTAAAGATTAACTTTTAAAACAGTTATAATTCTCATTTCAACTTGTGGACGATATCAACTTCTATTGGTCTTGCTTTAAAAAAAAAATCCATTGTAGTTAAGCGTACAAATGGCATCTAAGCAGAATTCATTTGGTGTTTGAAACAGTATTGAAATTTATGCATGATTAAAAAATCGCATTCATTTATGCAACTGACATTTATTAATAGTTTGAAATATAAGTACCGCGCTTTAACATGCAAGTTACCATCTTGCATTTTAAGCGCAGTACTTTGCTACTACTACTAAACCAGACATGCACCTCGTCCATATTCCTCGCCGGAACTTCTAACGAATCGGTGCATGTTGGAATGTGTGTGCGTATAGTGAAGTTTGTTTCTGTGTAATGCTTGTTATGTGTAGCGCTGCCATCTTCAATCAGTTTTTTAAACTATGAGTTTTTTCTCAACTCATAGTGAGCGAGGTGTAATGAATGAATAATTATACCGTTGTAGGTGCTCTCTGCTGCGAATGGCAGTACTTTACTGCCAGATTTTAGGCACCATCTTTTTAGGCATAGAAATACCTCAAATGTGAGACCATATGTCCTGCGTCTGTGACTCATCGTTGTTGCTCTACTCGTTTTCGTCTCAAAGAAACATGATTTTGGAGGTGGGATGAAAATTCGTGGAAGTAATTCATGCAAAAAGTTTTTTTTTTTTTCCAAGCACTTGAAAGATTATTATTTGATAATTACTTTTTTTCAAGGACTACAACGATTTTTGAAGGACTTTTAAACACTAAAATGAACTTTTTCTTCAGGTGTTTTCAATGAGTATACAAACCCTGGAGCTGGATTCTCATCGTGAGGATCCAGGTTCAAACCCCGTTGGTGGCACAGTGGTGATCAGCTGCTTACGCCCGAGTGGCGTGGTGGTAAGATGCTCGTCTACCACCGTGAAGGTTGCTGTCACGGTCCCAAGTTCGAACCCAAGGGAGGATGTCAATAAGATATTTTCCCTTATGAGCTTAAGGCAACCACAGATAGACAGCGCCTTCACTTCCAACCCATCTCATTAATGGCAGTAAATTGCAATACATCGATATGTCCAGAGTTGGTGAAGTAATGGTGATCAGCCGAAGTTGGTTTTCCAACTTCGAGGAGTGAATGAGAGCCAGTCTCAAAGGAATTTGCTGCTCTCGAATCGGAAAATTCTCTTCGCGGAGACCTTCAACATGATACATTACATGAAAATTTAAGCATTTGCCATCTGCACTTCAAAATGTAGAAGAGAGATGGCAGTACCAGCATAAAACGAAGCGCAAACACAACTCTGAAAACAAATATTTAAGGGCCATACACACACACACACACACTCAGAACACACATTCCGGCATGTACATATTCGACAGAAATTTCGCAAAGGAATGTGAACGAGGCGTATGTACGGTTAAGTAGTACCTGCCTACCAATTTTCAAACTCCACACATTCTCAAAAATTACATGATCTCATGACGTTGAGCAACCCCCTCTCCCAAGATCGTGTCAGGATAGGCCAATGTGTTGATACGGTTTTATTAATTCTTTACATATAGATATGGACTGGATGAATGAACGTCAGGGATCTGCCACCAGATTTATCCCGTTGCCGAGATCTCTTCCAACTCAGCCTCGTGGCGGAGTTTGGAACAAAGTGTGTGTACCTAACAGTCCGAGTGCGTACGTGGTGTTGTGTCCGACGTTATAGTGCTGCCATCTACATTACAGAAATGAAATGTAATGATTGAAATATTTGTGCCGTTGTAAGCCTTTTTAACGGACTCGCATTCGGACGGAACTGCAGAAAACAAATTTCAACCGACCATAACTGCGGCGCTGGTGGGGTTCCAACCCGGGTCGTCGCGACGCGAGTCCATCACTATGACCAATCGATATTTTTAGATATGGACTAAAAAAAAAATGAATGGTTGGACCTTGCTGAATATTGATGCTGATGTAGTCTCATCTCAGAGAGGTTTTAAATTCTCTTTTCAATGACGATGTATCTGGAACAGACCGCCATCTGGATTATTGACATAAAAATGAAGCTTTCAACTTCAGCATCGGCATGATGCTATCACGTTTTAGTGAAGTAGCAAGTGCAAGCGAACGATGTCACTTGCCTAATTAGAAGCTCCTAATTAAAAAGTAGTATAAAATGATATTCACCTCGTTATATGGCTGCCAGCAATTTCTGCAGAAGCAGTTGCTGGATACATACATCCCAACACTTCGAGTATTCGGGGAAAAAAAGGGAACGTTGGCACTAATCGACCAGAACAAAAAGAAAATTGGGACGATGGACCGACCGGACGATCCAGTCTCGGGCCACTTTTTTGCTTAATGTTTGACCAACGATGATTGAATGACATGAAGACGCTGTGCCTGCTTTAAAGACGAATTAGAAGCGATGATCTTTTTCTTCTCATAATGGTAAGTCGGTTAATAGGATTTCCATCTAATGCTCGAGGCAGCCATCTTGGTATCGGAACCAGTTTTTCCCTACATGTGTTTAGGTTTAATAAATCAAGTAAAAGTAATATGTAAATCATATCTTATTTAGGTCCTCTCTTCACAACAGACTGAGAAAATACGTTATCAATAGCTAAAAGTTACAAAAATATCTAAAAAAAAAAGCAGTTGACGTCCGATATAATGAGTACGGCCTCACAGTCCGTCTAGGGGTCATCAACCCTTTTTTTTCTGGTCACGAGCAGTGTCATCTTAACACGTGGGTCAACCCGAGTACGGCACGGGTAGCTCAAGAGGGGGGGGGAATAAAAATAGGAACCGGTTGAAATTTTCATAAATTTTCCAGGTAGGGCCTCAGAAAAGTTCCTTGGCCCGGAGGCCCATGATGCAAGCACCATGAAGAGCACCCATATCGCAACTCGGATATTCTAATGCTCAAACTCTATTCAGCAAAATAAATACTGTATTCTTAAGTGAGCTTGGGATGGAATGGTTTGGTTAAAATATCGATCAAGATGAACATTTTGGAGAGGAGTACCACGGTGCTTGCGAGCAACAAGCGGAGGCGCGTTGTTAGGAGCTCTAAAGCGCTAATTTTGGTGAACAAAAGGATTTAAGGAAAATTCACCGACAGTTCGTCACCAATGAGTGTCCGAGTGGTTCAGTAAGCGATCGAATGAGCTAGTGAGTGAGTAACTTCATGAATGGGTGAGTGAGGAACCACACCAGTGACCGTATGAGTGATCGAGTGAGGAACCACACCAGTGACCGTATGAGTGATCGAGTGAGTTACCAAGGTAGCGAGCGACCGTATGAATGGCTCATTACTCACTCACCCGAATATTTGCTCATTCACTAACTTCCCGACTCACATGATCAATCACTCATTTGCTCATCAACTCACTCATTATGTCACTTACTCATGAGTTGTTGTCGATGAACTTTGCATTATATATCGGGAAATCCCCACTGTGAATCTGTGTGGGTGGCCACCTTCAAAATATGTAAGTTCGTTCTGTGATAATTTAGGAATTTTTGGATGCCGATTTTTTCCTCCCCATAAAATATATAAAATCGGAGTAAGAGCCAAGAAATTATTTTCGCACCGAGCCCTGCGTCTGATAAGGGTGGCCCTGCTCATATAATCACACACCTATCTATGCAGTCATTCACTCAATTGCTTACTCACTCAGTCAAGGTGAAATGTCAGGGCGACGAAGAGTTGGGGGTGAATTTTCCGGATTCCACCCTAATCGTAGTAAAATAACTTCATTTTCACATTAGGAACTGGGCATATTTCTCTTAATATAACGACTTGGAAAAGGTTCTCGTGTTATGACAAAACTTCAAGAAATCTTCAATGTCGTTATAACTGAGTTTGAATATTTTATCTCATGAGGGGTTCCAAGACCAGGGAGAGGATTGTACCGGGGAAAAAAAAATTCACGAGAAAGAAAGGCGGCGGGACATTCTTGGAAGCTGTCCTAAATTTTATCGATCGAGCGGGACAAATCAGTCACCTTGATCATGGTCATCATATTATCAAAGCATTATTGTGATAAACACGCATTGACCATAATTATCTAAACCCTACTGACCATAAGAAGTTGAGAACATTGATTGCTTGGGTCCATCTGAAATCGCAACGATAGCAACAAACGATATGGTGGATATCTTAGGGCGAATCTTCTCCAAAGATCATTACAACTACATATAAATGGTTTTCTCTTTAGAACCGGTTTTCCAAGACGAAACAATGAATATTAATAACTTGTGTTAGATTATGACTGTAGTTATTAAAAATAGAAAAAAAAAGTATGCCGGTAAAAGTCCAAAAGCGCTAATGACTATTTTCTGGTAGTCACTTCGTTATAAGCGTGTTTTCTCGCATAATTTACATATAAATTTTCTTCAATTTTTTGTAAAGCCGTTTATAACCTGTCAGTTGCAATAAACGATTTTATCAATGACTCTTGAGATTATCTTTGAATATTTATTAACAAAAATCGATATAAATTATAATCAATACTAAAAATGGCAGTTTTGTCTTTTAATAAACAGGATCAAGCCTCAGCATTTTACGGCAGGTGCAATTTGCTATTTCGAGCTCCTCCGTATTGTAGAATGCAAAAGAAATGTTGATCCTTTAGGGAAAAAGTGTAATAATTGGGGGGGGGGGGACACTGTTTGACAAAGGAAATCGTGGACAGGGACACAACTAGGTATTTTTTTGGACATCGGTCGATTGCTCTCAAAATGGAGTCCTTTGAATTTTCAATGTGTTCCCCGCAACAGCTGGATTGCCCCTCAGTCTGATTTTCGTCACAGTAGGTCATGCATGCTCAACCCATGGCCTCGTGAACCAAATGTGGCCCTTGGAGTCATTTGATGTGGCCCGTGACAAATAACCATACCCCCTCAAGTGTCCCGGGGTATGTTTCCAAATGACTCAAGTAGCTCGCAGCACACTTCTATATCATGTGGTCCGGCACACGTTCTCGAAGAGACTCCCCAAAAGGCAGAGCATCCTTGTTGTAGGTGATCGGGGGGGGGGGGGAGATTTTGAAATTTCTCAAACATATTGAATAACCAGTAACCATAAAAATTATGTGCAATTTGGTAAAGATTAAAAATTAAACAATTGAAAATGTGTTGACACGATATGCCAGAAAAATGTTTTTATTGTTGCCATCTACTGTTGATTCAAGACACTATTTTTTAATCGATGCACATTTTAGTGTTACATTTATTTCTGTTTTTTTTTTTTATATTTAAATTGTCAGTGTTTTAATAAAATTTATTACAACTGAACTTGATGAAAATTAAATTCGATACAGTCAAATATCAGTTAAAACAATTTTAATTTATTTTGTGCTCGTAAACCTGAATCATTGAAGTCATTGTATTGACACCCGGTTTCGGTTTCGACAATTACGCGTTCCAATCAAATTTAGTTTCGGTTTCACTAGAGGCATCTATTGTCAATTATGTATATTTTCTGTATATGTGAACGATATATTCTTTACTTTTCTGGAATAACAATGTTTTCTCGAATATGTACTGTAATTTATAATTAGAAAAATATTTAAGAAATTTGAGTCCGTTTACAGTCAAATCGGATATACTGAAATATCGGTTAATACGATTTTCTCTTCCAACTTTTCGTGAACCTCAATCCATAAAAAATGCCAAGATAAATTAGGTTCGTTTTGCAACGTTATCCATCTTTGACTTTAAATGACAATTCCTGATTTTACTCTTACGAATTTCAGTGACATCTTTTTACTTTCTATCGTTCCTTTTATCCGAAAAATTGATTTCTAAACAATTTACAGAATACTTGATTCTTTTGATAAGTCACGCCCACTTATAAAATAATCGGATACAGTGAAATATCGGTTAATACGATGTCTCTTCTGACTTCATGAGAATGAACCATTGAAATAATTTTTCAAAATTTGGTGTCTGTTGCAATGTATTCCGTACTGCTTATTCATCATATTTTAAATTTGGGAACCAGGGCTGCGAGAATCTACCATTTTCTAGCATGCCTTGATCATATAAAAATTATGAATCTCGGTCACAATTGTTCTTATATATCTGTAATTAATAAATATCTCGGATGCAAGTTGTTCAGACCATTTTGTACCTTTACCAGCTGTCGTATATTATAAAAGGAAAAAGAGGGATGAACGAAATTTCTCCTGCTGTACTCAGCAGGGATAATCTGATAATTCAGATAAAGGCTTTATCTGCTATTGTTAAGAAATTTGGAGGAAGAGGGCAAACGACCCGTTTCCTTAAAATTTAAGGTGAGAGCAATCGACTCATTTTTTCTTCCCAAACGATCGTGGGGGTAATTGACCAACACCTATTTTTTTTCAGCTGGACGAGAACTCATTTCGGCACCCTCGTGTAATGTTGAACAAGAAGTTAACCCTTTAATTGGCAAGCATTGAAATAATACACAAAGGAGAAAAATTTTGAGGGGTTACATAATAAGCAAATGAGGAATCCTGAATGCTATTACATGCCGGAAAAAATGTATTGTCAATATTTAAAAAAATATGGGATGTTGCACTTCAGGAGAACATACTGTATTTATATGTTTCACACAGATTTGAATAGTAAGACATAGGAGACGTGTACCTTCGAGCCATGGCTGCCCTTACAAGGCAAGGAGCTCGGTACGAAAATAATATCGGGATCGATTGCGTCTCATCAATTCCGGGGCACCAAAAATGCTCAACTCCCCCCTCAGATTTTGTGTATTTTGGAGAGGAAGTAATTTATGTAAATTCAGAATTAACGAGAAAAAATTCCGGACTTGATGAAAAGGATAATTACGGGGAAAAATTCTAGAATCAATAAAAACACAGAATTAACGGAAAAATAGTTAAAGAATTGATAAAAGCCTCCAATAGTTTACCGTGAGTGCGGGGCCCTCGTAAAGCGCGGGGGCCCGGCACATGGCTGTGCCCGCTGCTGAAAATGCCACACTCCGGATCAGAGAGATTTTTAAAAACAAAAGTAGAATAAATAAAGTCAAGAAAATAATTAGATGGATAGAGGACAACGAAGACAAAGTGATCCCACGGACGCCTTATCAGCCTATAGCACAAGTACAAACTTTACCACCTCGCCGGTCACAAAGAAAAAAGAAACTACAAAGAAAACTGATAGCACAAGACCAGTATAATGTCATGGAAATCGAACGATTTAAATTGAGGATGAAATCGATTATGAATTTTATCTGATTCATTATTGAATTCAATATGTGATTTAGGACTTTATATTCGAATTAAGATTTAATATGGAATATATAGGATTATATGTTTGATTTCCGATTGTATACGTAGATTTGTGATCTCGCAATTGATTTTATACTTAGATTATGATTTTACACTTAGATTATGATTTTACACTTAGATTATGATTTTACACTTAGATTATGATTTTACACTTAGATTATGATTTTACACTTAGATTATGATTTTACATTATGATTTTATAGTTATGATTGTAATGTATATTTTGTAATGTATGCTTTTTATGAATAAATTGCCAGAGGTATCCAGTCCGTGTGGACAATGAGCCGATATTGCCATATGGCGATGTGGCCTGGGTATCTTTCGGTGTGACGGTGCAATTTACTCTATTTTATGGCTGTCTGTATTACGGGGCACAATGTGGGGACGTTGATCCTCAAGAAAAAATAATTCTTCAAAGATTAGGGAGTCTTTCCTTTCCCCCCCCCCCCCCGGTTAAACCAAGGAACGTGAGAGGGTTAACGAGGGTCAGCTGGAAAAAAACTCATTTCAGTGCTTTCGGGTAGGGAAGAGGTTAAAGCAGAGTTTAACAATTTTTCTTTTATATGGCTCCTTTCTTCAGAAATTTCATTTTCTTGCCACCTCAGTCTTTACCAACTCATATCTTCTAACACTAGGGGAAAGCGTTAATTCGACAATTGTTTAAAATAAACCCGCCTGCTCTTCGTCTTCCCCCGGTTGCGGCCCTGAACGTGGGACCGGCAACTACACCCGTCAAGACGCCACTCACTATTAAATTTTATTTCAAGTGGGAATTTTGCGGACGTCTAGGGAAAAAAAATAACTCAAGTGACTTGCTCTCATCGGAAGGTAAGGCCGCTTCAAGAAATTCGTGGTCCCCTACAGAGGCGTACGTAGGATTGACCTTTGGAGGGGTAGCAGCATACTGAATTTGAGAGGGAGCACAACAAATTTCTCATAGAAAATTTTCAGTTCTGACCTACAAAAAACATTTGAAGTTAACAGAAATTGATAGCATATATTTACTTTCAAAATTTTGGTTATTTTAAAGATATTTAGAAATATTTTAAAATTTTCATCTTGAAAGCGAGGCATTGGAAAATTCTCATAGAAAAAAATCCCTGAATGTTTTTATAATATTTCAATGTCAACGCAAATAACGAAGCCTATTTCGAAACGGAAATAGTCGGAATAATACGGAGTAATCGGATTAATTCGTAGGGACTCATTCCAAAGAGCACGTGAAATAAAAAAAAATGTATGAAGTGTCCTAAAATAGGCCCCTCTCAGAGAATTTCAAACATGTGCTATAAGCACTTTCATCAGAGTGACAAGAGATTAATTTCTTCAGTAAGGCTGTGGAAATACTTTCAACACAAGATGGCCGCTTCTGTAACCTAGTTGTTTATGATTTGATTGATATTACGCTTCTTTACACATATCGCACGTGGTGTGTCACATTATTCGCATAAAATGCGCCAATCATACAATTTTATAAACTCTTCAATGACTCATTTTGACATTACACACAAGTGTTATAAGTAAATAATAATAAAGGCGAAAAGAGACTCATAATAAGCATTAGACCGATGTTTTATATATGAGTCATTATTGAGCTCGAAACATTAAATACTGATGTTTCATCTGTTATCGTTCAAGATATGATGTATAGTTTAACGATGGGGAAGGATCTGTTCGATAAAGTTAGGAAGATAACTTTTCAAGGGCATCATGATAGTGAAGAAATGTGTATGTTACGGTAAATTAGATAAATCAGGTTATTATGATAATCACAGAGCATTTTGGTAAATTTGATAAATTTCCCTAAATTTTATCAATATTTATCGTTGATTACACTAGTATCCAAACGTCGTTGGTAAATTTAATAAGTATTAAAAAAATTATCACTTTAACCGGCGATTATGTATAATTACTAAGGGTCGCGTCGTTAGTAAACATGATAAATCGTAATCGCACCGTATGATACAATATAGAATTATAATTGCATCGGGGTAGAATCATAAAATTTAAATTATATCGGGGTCCGGCTATAATAATTGATAAATATGATGAATCAGTGGCGTAAGAAGTGTTCCGAACCTACGAGTCCTCGTCTTGAGCACTATGTAAGAAATTTTAATTTCCAAATTCTGTGGGCTCTCGGACCCGTGTCGCAAATAAACATGGGTGCTCGAGCACCCACGGCTCCGACGCCACTGTGAATCGTCAATAAATTACTTAATTTTATCGGACATTTCGATCGGTGATGTTGGCTGTTGATGAAAATGAAGGAAGTTAACATTACAATGCTGATAATATAATTTATGCGTTTTTGTTCTACTAACACTTATTTAAATTTAATTCTCATGAAGAAAAATATATGTAGTGCACCCCCATCACGTAAACTGATAAATTGAATTTCATTCGACAATTATGCATAACCATCAGTATAAGTAATGCGCAGGTGATAGTGCTTATCTTTGTTTTCTCTGGAATTTGACACACTAAAGATTACTGCAGGGAAAACCCACCCCCATTTCGGGCTTGCAATAAGTCAAACAATCACAGTTCCAGGAGGAATGCGGATATAGAGTATATTATTATCCCCCATCAAATACATTGGAAGTAAATTACTCCTGCTATTGCTTTCCCAGATAACTTTTTCCGCTTTATTTACATTATTTTCGAACATTTATATGAAGTAGTAAAGTAAATGACCATATACAACGATGCGAAACCCGGAATCGAACCAATAATTCAATAACTTCAATTCCATTCAAGATAACAATCGAAATCGATAATAAACAAAAATATGCAATAAAACCTAATTAGTAATTCTCAAATGCTAACGATATTAAGTATAGTGATTGTTTTATTTACAAGAAATTATTTTTGATAAAAACATTTTTCAGCACTTACAGAACTTTATTGCTATTAAATAATTTAAAAAGGATATTATTATTACCTATTCACTAATGGCTAGTGAACGTTTAACTTATTCGATAATATATGCAGTATTAACAAATTATCACGATACATTTTACTATGCACAGTCTGAACTAAAATATTGTCACACAAATTCAGTAAAAACCATTCAATATCCAGGGACATTGTTATTGCGATGCAGCGAGGCGGGGGTATTAGGTTTACCCCACCACAGTTAAAGTCAGGGGGGTCAACGGACCCGTTAAGAGGTCCTTTGAGAAATTTGAGGTCCGTGAGCTCAGACGGGAGAACAATTTACTCACTACCCTTTACTTTGCTGTTTTGTTAATATTACTTTGTAGATGGTGCCCTCGGACTTCACATTGACACTGGTTCCGTGGGCTTCATATTATTGACGCAGGGGTTCTACGAACTTCATCATATGGACATGAAGGGTCCGTGAAACATAGTAGGCAGTAGCGTCGGATCCAGAGGCGAGCCCTCATAATTTTGTGGAAAAGGTTTGCGTACCTCCAGAAATGAATCACAAATGACTATTTCCCGCATAAAGCTCAATCTAGAGTACCCACGGGTCTGAAACACTTCCTATACCTATGATAGTAGGTTCCCGTGTCAACCAAAATGAAAGTATGGCCGGGATTAACATCCGAACATTTGTTCTAAAGGCCCTTGTAATCCATGGTGAGACCATGTTTATATTTGAAATAGGCTGTTAAAAAAATCTTGAATGCCTGATTTTTTGCATGAAAAGAAAAAAAAAGCCGAGAGCGTTTGAAGTTACGTGACAAGGCGATAGATGGCGCGACAAATCAATCTGTGAAATTCTTTTCCTGATATAGGAAAATAATTTTTTTTTATTTTTCCCGGTTGAATGGCGAGAGAAACATTTTCAACAATAAACAAACGGAATTACTCAAAACAAAAACTTCCGCTATTCCATGAGAAAACCAATTTTTTCCCCCTCTAAATAAACTCAAGAAAATTTCAATTTTTTCTGGGGCAACACGATTCCTCATTTGTGGCAGTTTACAAGTAATTAAATATTATAATTTCCGCATAATCCAAGTATCACACGTAAAAAATCATCTAAATCTATTAGTGCGGATCTATACGCAATATCCGCAGCTGTTTCTCCAGAGATTGAAATAAAATAAATGATTAAATTAAATGAATGATTCGTAAAAAAAACATTTTGTCAAAGATAATAGAAGGCGTATGAAAAAATGCGAACAAAAATCCCTTCATTCCTAAGAAATACATTGTCCTGTTGAATAAAATTTCACACGTGGGGATTGTTACACTCAAAGAAATTAGACTTTTAGAGGGGTAAGAAGACTACAGTTGGGAATATTTACCAACAAGACGGAGTGGTGGGGATTCAAATGCATAAGATTCAAGAATTTTAAGAAAAAAACCCCCAATTTTTCAAGTAAATTCTTCCCACCTAAAAATACAACAAAAACTTTATCCGGTGTGAAAGCAGACTTTGATAACCGCAGGTGCATCCATCTGTCTAAAGTTCTGTGGCGTATGTGCATATTTACACATTTTCCACCTGACCTTAGAAACCTCAGAAGCGCGTAAACAGAAACCCACACGAAGTTTACGGAGTACGCAGCTTTTTATTTTTCCCGTAACACGGTATTTCATCCGAAAGCAAATATGACTAATACAGAATGTTTCTTAGGCCGATAACAAACCGAAAAAAAAGGGATGAGCTCGTGGCCTCTTTTCTTTTATTATGGCTTAGAAAAACGTGACTTTTGGACTCCACCAAATGGTTTTTCTTACACAGACACCTCTACTATGGGCCGTAAGAAATTCTTCCCATACCTTCCATGACCACGAAATGTCCTCGTAAGTGTCGACAGAATGAAAACTTATTTCAGAATAGAATCCTACAGTAAATACTGTCACTGACCTATGGGTCGCAGAGTCTCGTGAGATAAGTCGTACGACTGCTTGCAATCTAGTTTTTATCCATTTGTTGCACCATGGCCCCACATCTCAGATTCGGGCTCCCTAGACTGAAATCTTTAATGGGCTCTTCTATAGTAAATGTATAGTGTAAAAAAAATATTAGTCCTGGGCTGGTGCGCTGTCAGCCCTACCCCTGTGGGGGCCATGTATCGCATCAATTGTTTCGGAGGTGTCTCAAAGATTTCGATGGCCTATGGATCATTACATCCTAGATTAGCCTGGACTCTGACCAAAACAGGGCCCACTTGAGCGATGATTTTACGTACAGTATTTCTGGGTAGAGTTCGGCATCCAACATGGCATGACATTATTACAAAATACACAGGAATTCTGAAAATTATCTTCGCAAAATTTTATGAGATTAAACTATTATTTGAAATTGAAACGTGACGAATTTGAAATGTACGAACAGCATAATTAAGGAATTAATGAAAAATTATTCCGGTATCAACGAAAACTAATCCTAAAATGAATGGAAAATAATCTGAAATTTAGTGAGCAAAAATTTCAGAATCCTATATGAAAGAAATAACTTCAGAATTTGTGACAGCGTTCAACAATTTCTCTGCCCTCTCTGCCCCCCACCCCCACATATGATTCGGGACCCTGGATTTAGGTACTGCTGGTCCGTTAAAACACCATGAATCGGTTTCGCTTGTTGCCATCTATATTCTCAGTCGTCTAAAAACATGTGCTCCGTAAACTGATTATGGTACAGCGAGACAGCTTTGTGGGTGGAGCACTTCAAAAAACAGCAACTGAAATATTAATTTGGTACCCGTTTGTGTATTTCAGGTGATAAGGTCCCACAAGGTATTTTAAAATGTCATTTTATTTCTTGCTGAAAATTTGTATATGGTAGTTGTTTAGTCTGTCCGAAATTGTTTGCGCAGCTGTTATCTTAAAAAAATTAATTTATTTGACCCCTGAAACAAATTGAGATTTTAAGTAACTGCACATCATTTGAAAACTTTTTGTAATTGAAAGTATGTTTCGAAAATGAACGGTTGCAGAGATATCCACTGTGCAAATAATTTGGGACAGCCCGTATAGTGGCCTTAAATTCATCGCTGCCTAAGAGTTTACTCTAGTGGCAGTTTTAAAACACAATTTTTTTTCATAATACTTATGTATATACTAGGTCCGATTTCCCCATCCCAAATATTTTAAGCCTTCCCAATATCTTTGGAAATATTCGTATCGGAATATTTCCGAAATATTGGTGCGAATATAGCGCCGTTCTCGTGGAGCAGCGATTGTTGCAAATATCATCGTTGGAGAACGTTATTACTACAAAAAGTATCACCATACAACTACAATTGCGAGAGAATCATTTAAAAAGCACCCACATCTAAGTCTCCAAAGATATTGCATCCATATAGTGAAATATTTCAGCTAATTATTGCTAAATAGTTGTCTCCATAATTTATCATGGAACTTCCAGCTGCATTTAGCTTCCCACGAAACCAAAACTTCCGAGTATGGCTCCAAATTTTAAAATGTGTTTAACTTCTTATCTTCCGCAGCCTGGCCCTACAGCAACTCTGACCTCTACCCATGTGGGCTAAACTCGAGGACACGCCGTGAAAGCGTCACGTCAACATCGACAGACTAAAATGTATCGAGTCCCACATAGTGGAAGTTTTTCTAGGGACTGATTTTTGCCGCCCGCACAACTTTAAAATGCGATAATTTTGTAACAGTATTCTGTGACCCTAAAACTGCCCCAGGTGGCAGACCACCGCCCCCCCGTCCCTCTAGTTCCGGTTAACGTCGCGTAATTTAGGTCAAGATTGGTCATGAAGATCGACAAACTCTGTGAAGCTCATTTCCGAATGCACACGCAGATTTTGTACATGTGTGTGACTATATCTCGTTCAAAAAAAACTTATTCCATGAACTCTTTCTGAAAGTTGAATATTTCATTTTACATGGAATAGAGCAACATCTAGTAGAAAATGCATTGAAAACAGGAGCCTATGTTTTAAGCGTACGCGTTCTTTCAGTGCAAGATTCTTATTAGCATCTAACTGACAGTCTAAGAGCGTATCTTTTCCAACTGCATGTACAAGACACAGAAATGAGCTGACCAAAACACAAATGGATGGGGGACACCTACGAACTCAACTGGATTGTGTTTAGTTTGGTAAAGCTGGTATTCGTTGTGCACAGTGTAAAATAAAAAATATCTTAGTATCTCATCTTCCTGTAAATTCTTATTTATCCAATTTTAAAGCTGTTCATTTTAGCCTTCGGTAAGACTTTTGTCTTTTTTTCCTATTGCTCCGCTTCGTATGTTATACAATTTATCTTTAAATTTCAGGCAGTTGTTCCTGGACCGAACTAAACGATTTTCCATGGGAACCTATGGAAAATCATGTTTCGGCTAACAAACGTGATTCCGGAACGAATTATCTTCATTAGCGGAGGTATCATTGTAATTTATTCCACAAGTAGTAACAGTATATAACCACGTATTATATAAAAACAATAAACAGGAAACAGACATTTTACCGTTAAGTCATAGGCCTACATAAATACACGCTAATCTATGAAAGCTATTTTTTTCAATATTTGCAAAACCATCAAAACACCGCGAATGTGAGACTTAAGTATGAGGATTTCGACGGCAATCCAGGCAAAAAAGACTTGAGCCATCAATATATAATCAGGAAGGTATTGTCGTATCGATTTCGTGAACGTCATTATTAGATAATGGTTTCTTTAAACTATCATAATCAATGTAGCGTAGTAAGCTCAGCATAGTGATAAGGGACGTTTCTCCACCCGACGTAGATGTCGTAGATGTATTAAGAAAACTACAGAGTCAATTATCGATACGAATACGAAACTTGGGAAACCTTCGCACGTGGCACGTGCTTATCTGGAAACAATGGCTGACGAAAATAGGATGGAGAAATAATCTACTACACGCGTAGATATCGATTTGGTGATGATAATGATTCAGCTTATGAAACTCGGCTGAAGATAGCCAGTGAAAGTGGATCGGAGACAGAGATCACGCGCGTGTATTGATTTCATATTACCATATTATGTCCCATGAGATACATAGTTATTTCGACTAACGGTTTTGTCTGAAATGTGCGAAATTTGCATAATAAGATTGAATCCATTCTCAAATATGCGATAAAAACTAAGCATGTGAGACGTTCACTGACACGACTGGGTCGGTCAACGGCTTCATTCGTGACTAGCCAGTGTCACGATTTCATCAATAGAAGTGTTACATAGTACTTAAGGGGTCTCGTGCCTTTTAACATGGTGAAAAACTATGCTCGAATAGAAATATCATTGGAAATACTATTTCACCATTGATTTAGCTCAAATATTTTAAACATTCTTGATTGTATTTACTATCCTATGCTGTTACAAAGTTTTACATATTTTAGATACTTAATTTTTGTAAATTAAAAAAAAACCCATTAAAAACAGCTTGCATGCATGATAAAATACCATGACATCAATGCGATCGAATAAAAAATTGATTCAAGATAAAGAAAACTTCAGTTCATGGAAATGATGCAAAAATTTGAGATTTCATTGACTTCATTATTATTTAAATTTCAATTTCAAACATTTTTAAATTGAAAATATAATTTTAGATAAGATTGAGTCAATGAAATCTCGAACTTTTGTTTCATTTCATGATCCGAAAAGTTTCCTCTATATTTTTAATCAATCTTTATTCAATTACATGGATGTCATAGTATTTTATCATGCATGCATGCTGTTTGAAAATTTACAAAAAATTAAGTAGCAAAAATCTGTAAAACTATGTACGAACATAGGATAGCACATACAATCAAGAACACGTGAAAAACATTTGAAGTAAATCAATGGTTAAATATAGTACTTCTAATGATATTTCTATTAGAGCATGTCTTTCGCCATGTTTAAGGAGCCCCCACCCTTTAATCGCAGATTAAAAATTCCGGATTCTGTAATTCATCAATGATGTGCATAGGCAGAGACAGACTTGAAAGTCTGGGGGGGGGGGGGGCATGATGATGTCAATTTATATATATACGCAAATACATTAGATCAGTCGGCTTTACCCTTTAGGAATATATGAATAATTGAATGCGGTTTGCGGAAAAGGTTCTTATCAAGAAGGGGGAATTTTTTCTTTACAAAAAAAGAATTTTACAACTTTTGTCGTCAGGAAGCACTGCTCGAATGCAAATCACTGGAAATATGAAATCAGAGCACTGTAAAATGCAGGGTGTACGATTAACAGCTCATATCTGAATTTTCCATTTTCCTCTTAATGAGATTTACATTGTGATGTCGACATCGGTGGAAAAAACTATTGGTGAAGTTGTACCTGTCACGATTCACCGGCTGAAACTTTACAAACGTTCCAGATACAGAAGAAAGGTTCAATTAAAAAAAAACGTCATAAGGGGCCGTTCAAGTATTACGTAAGCAAATTTTTAGCCATTTTTTACCCTCCCCCTCAGCAAAATTTCGTCATCAGCTCTGCCCCTCTGAATCCTAACTCATATTTTCATAAAGGGTGGCTGATGACGTAAGCATTATCCAAACCCCCCTTCCCCCCCCCTTGTCATCAAAAGTCAGAAAATCGGAACCCCCCCCCCCCATCGATGATGACGTAATACTTGAACGGCCCCTAACCTTCTATCGACAATAAACTTGAACTAATTTTTTTAAAATCCCTCTTCGTGAAAATAACTTTTTCGCAAACCGAATTCAAATATCATATCAATTTTTTTTCAATTTCTATGAATTTGTCAACTATTTACGAATTTGTGGAACACCCTGTATCTGAAGGCTCATTTCATATTTTGGTGGTAGAGGCAGCGCCGATTTAGAAAAGATGTCAACAGCAGCGTAAAATTGGTGACACGTGGCGATAACGTTGCCTCTCGATATAATAATTCTTGTACAGCAATATGTTTTCTTGTTCCGCAGAGCATTATATCAAGGTTTCACTTTATATGAATTATCTGTCAATTTCCACGTGTTTTACTACTTAATCATTCAGTGACAGCCCTGAATACACACAAGCTGATCGCTTTGTTTTGACCAATAAGGTAGTACAAAAACCGCTTAATTACATCCTAGAAGGAAATACGTTCACGACTGACATTTCAAATAATATACAGAATGAAACGTCCTTGAACAAATCTTTTAAGCTAAAATATTATTGAATTTTTTTTTATCCTGTTTGGTACAGGATTTTACGAAAATTTATTCTGCGCATATATCATCCTTTTTATCCCTTAAGTAAAATAAACATTTATGGGAAAAAGCAATATCATGCCTGAATATCTTTTTCCTTGTCATGTGATTTCACTAAGAGGGAAAAAGATGTAGACTTTCCTCGACAGACTAAAACATATACGAACCATCAAATCTGATACGAAATGAGATTATATCTAAAGGGGAAAACGTCTGAAAACGGTAGATAGAATGTATTCTCTTACAGCTTGCTTACTAATTAATAATAAGAACGTGCCCGACGTGCGCAATCACAAAATATTTGGTCAAACTGCTTTACCTACGGTGTGCAGCAAAGTTAGAGGCTATTTAATGAAGTGACGGAAAAACATAATTAATTTTTTTTTTTTTGCAAAGTGCATCTTTTGAAAGGCATTTGCCAGAGAGAACATCCTTTGAAAGGCAATTGTTGGAAAGAGCTTCGTTTGAATGACAATTGTTTCAAAGAGCTTGAATGACAATTGTTTGAAAGAGCTTCGTTTGAATGACAATTGTTTGAAAGAGCTTCGTTTGAATGACAATTGTTTGAAAGAGCTTCGTTTGAATGACAATTGTTGGAAAGAGCTTCGTTTGAATGACAATTGTTGGAAAGAGCTTCGTTTGAATGACAATTGTTGGAAAGAGCTTCGTTTGAATGACAATTGTTGGGAAGCGCAGCGATTGTTGTAAATAGCACTGTTGTTGTACAACGGCTGTTGCGAATAGCATCGTTGTTGTGAAGCCATCGTTACGAATAGCGACGCTGGGAAAAAACGATTGTTGTGAATATCGCACTTGGAAAAACTATTATTGAAAAAATGGTTTCCATAAAGCTATATCACAAGATTATAATTTAAAAAAAAAAGCAATTGCCCCAAACAACTACGTTTGAAAAAACATCAAAGTTAAAAAGTTATATGTTAAATAAATTTAACCATTTTTTCGCTGGTATTTAATTTTTTCCTCTATAAAAAATTTCCGATTCCATTAAGTTCAACTGAAATTTGACAAAAACTGTTGGCCAAAAAAAAAAATTTCTTTCACTTATAATATTTATAATAACATTTCTCATCAACAAAACACGACCTCCCCCCCCCCCAATTCTATTCATAAATGCCCAAGCTAAAAATCACAAAATGGTCAATATCGTGCAAACAAACCCTTCCAAAAAAGCATTTTTGTGAGTAAATAAAATTATTTTATACTCACGTTATCAGTAAAACCACAGATTCCTTCCCGTTTCTCCATTATAGTCCTCGAAATAATTTCGAAGACGAAGAGAACTTGATGATCGTGTCCAATAGAACAATCGGGGAGAAAAGCAAATTTTCTGCAAAAAATGCCGGAAACTACGGCGTTCGATGAAAAACCACGAAAAGATCGCACAATCGCCAGTCAATCGTATCGAGGCCACACAACAATCTTATTTGATGAACGAAATGGATTTTCTATTCTATTTTATTTATTCCTTTTTACTCGGAATTGAATAATTCAACAGAGTCGACAGAATTCACACTTAAGTTTGAGAGAGTTAATGTCTTTGATGAGAAAATCTCTTCCAAATACAGTTAGGATTCACATCGTATTACAAGTAAATGAAACGTATCCATCAGAAAAGGAATTATCATATTCTCAAGCTATTATTCACGCTTTGCTACGAAGTCTTTTTTGCATACACGACTCTTTACCAAACAGTTTTGCCGCGATTTCGGTATTTCTTTAATGACCATTACAGTGAATCAGTGGTTCTCAGACTTTTTCAGCTGCAGTTCCCTTGTCATAGCATGTCAGCGGTTCTCTAGAATAATTTAGTTCAGGGGTTCTTAACTTATAGGTCCCAACACAAACTAAATCTGTAGGGGGTGAGATCGGGCCTTCAAATATGCTAATAGCGAGGAACACTTGGGCTATGGGTGCAGACACAAATTTGCAAAAGTAAGATGGGCTCGTTCAAATCCCCTAACGACCAGTGAGCTATGGAAAATCCAGTAACGGCCAGGAACGCCTGAGCTATAAGGTCTTGATTCGCAGGGGTTTCCTAGATGAGTCGATCAAATCCACTTGCAGTCTTGTAATAAACGCACTTATTAAGTCACCGATTTCACAAATTTCGAAAAACAAATCCCACGGCTCACGAAGCTGATCTTATTGATATTGGGTCGCAGCTTAAAAAGGTTAAGAACCCCTGGTTTAGTAGATATCATGCATGCATAAAAGAACCAATTTCCAGCAGGCACACACACATCAATATTTCCTGCTTGCCGTGACGTAAACTTTGAGATACACTGCCGTGAATGATGGTGATGCAGTCTAACTGATGAATTCTAATAGTTTTATACCCCAAATGCGTCTACTTTCAAAAATCTCTTCAGTGATGCGATGTCTTATCACCAACAGCACCAACTATTCGACTGAGTCCTCAGTGTCCAAATGCGACAGGACGTCTTTCATCCACCGTTACACAGAACGTTATGAAAGACACTGACCAAAGAACTCTGCGGCTGAACACGTGGTGAAGCCGAAGGCGAATCGGAAAAAGAATTTACCTTTTGTTGCAAGAAAAAAGAATAGACAATAATAGAGATTGACAATAATTCCGAAATGGCTTCAGCCATTCATGGCGTAAACAGAGCGCGACGGTTTCTGAGAACCCCCTTTCTAAAACTAAAAGAAAAAGGAATTCGGAGGAGGAGAAGAACAAGGTAGGCACAAACGGGCCTACCTACCAACCAATACTATTTCGAAGCATTGTTTGAGACCTGATTAGCCTCGAGACAAAGAAACGGGCCAAAGGCAAGTCGATCAAAAAAAAAAAAGAAATCTTAATACATTAAAAAGAATTCTCCGATATCGGAAATGATTCAATCGCTGCGCTGTTCCGATCATCCCTGTGCATAGCAAATTTTTTGGCACAGTAATGAAATTGTTCCCGCAAGAAACAAAAGTTGGCATTCTTTACAAGGCATGTAATTTGTGTTCACGGATCGTGTGAGTGAAGATGATGAACTCGACCTTTCACAATTTGTGACAATATGTTCCAGACTCGTCCATCCGTAGCAGCAGCAACAGCCATCTTTTGACAGCATATTGCATCTCTGTGAAGGAGGGGGGGGGGGGAGATAGTATTGCAATACAGCCACAGTCACGCTTCTCGGGTCAAATGGACCTCAAACTATTCCACCAAAGACAAATATCTTCAAAATACACACTTGAACGATCGCCTGTAATTACTGTCGTACATCATTTATGAAGTATTACACGATGGGTGGTCTAATAAATCAGTGTGAAGGATTGAGATATAATAGTAATTTAGCAACGTGGATAAATTATATTACTGGTCTTTGACTATGGGATGAAGCTGCAGCCGGATCCCGTTCCAACGAAAACTTTTCTAATCCTTAAATGAGTTTACATAAGAGCAATGTATTGCGAATTCCGATATTACGAAATAGACAATCCGTTATCACGAATCCGAAAGCAAGTTACTGAAAATCAACAAAAGAACACAGAAATGTGCTCTGGCAACGGATCTGGCAACAGGCCTACAAACGGTACAAATATTCAATCATTACACTTCTCTTCTGAAATATAGATTGGCAACACTGAAAAATCACACACCACTAGATACGCACTCACTGTTAGGTACAAGTAGGTAGGTTAGGTACTGTTAGTATACATCACTAACAAATTCCCTGGACGGATCATGCTGATCCCTTGGGAATACGTGAGGATCAAAAAAAAAATGATACCGTAAAATCGGGATTTAGGGGGGGGGGGGGAGAAAAGAGCTGCTGAGTATTAGAGAATTAGCTTGCTGAACTATTGGACAAGACTCGTTGTTCTATGGCTTTTGGGGGGGGGGGGGTGCGGAAAAAGTTTTTAACCAACACCGGGTGCGTGAAAATTAATAAAATCTGTGGTAAGCCAGTGCTACGCATTTCTTCTGTTTCCAAATGAGTAGCCTCGACAGGAGAGTTTGGATTAAAGAAAAACTTAAAAGTAAATTTTTGAAATTGATGCTACAGTATATATTTAATATAAACAATGTGGCATTAAAAAAATACGGCATATCTCCATCTACTCTTTCAACATTTTTGAAAAAATCGAAATAAGTGGGAATTTTAAATCTACAACGAAATTTTTTTAATGAATGCTGAAATTCGCGAAATCTTTTAATAACGAAGTGGTTTCTCCAGTCATTTGGAGTTCGTTATAACGGGATTCGACTGCATCTACCCAAACGTCTGACCCTCAGCAGGAGTGGCTCTAGCTCACTTGCTGCCCCTAAAGACGTTCCTAGTGGGAGGCTATTACTACTACTAAACCAGACATGCACCTCGTCCATATTCCTCTGCGGAACTTCTAACGAATTGGTACATGTTGGAATGAGCGTGTATGTATAGTGAACCTTCCGTGTAATGCTTGTTACGTGTAGTGCTGCCATCTGCAATCAATTTTTTAAACTATGCGTTTGTTTCTCAACTTGTTCTAGTGGGAGGTTGAAAGAGCATTGGCAATTAATTTACTACCTAGTGAGGTGTGCCGGAAGTGTGAGTACCTAACAGTGAGTGCGTATCTAGTGGTGTGTGATTTTTCAGTGTTGCCAATCTATATTTCAGAAGAGAAGTGTAATGATTGAATATTTGTACCGTTTGTAGGCCTGTTGCCAGATCCGTTGCCAGAGCATCATGGGCCCCCTGGCCAATTGGTTTCTCTGAGGCCCTACCTGGAAAGTTCTCGGAAATTTAAGTTGGTTCTCATGTTTGGGCCCATGCGTTAGGACGGCACTGCTTGTTGCTCTGTCGCGAGACTTTTTAACGGGGACATCAGCTCGCATTGATGTGTCGAAATTGGGAACCACAGAAAACCAATTTCAAGGGCTATGGGTCACTTGAACAAACTCGATTTTTTTTACCCACCCGAAGTTGCGCACCATTTTTTAACAAACAAAATGTCGCTTTTAAAGAAACTGTTTAATTTCACCCCCCCCCCCCCCAGAATTATTTCACTTTCCTTTATTTGACATTATAAATTTAGATTTCTCATTTAGAGTAATTCCATGTTGCAGCTCTTATTGGTGATAATTGCCATCATATTTTCTTCCCTTATAGGATTGAGGTTTCTTAATTATTCTAAATTTAATACAATTAAAGCTTGTTATCGCCAAAATACTTATTCCAAGGTTCTCAGGGCAACAACTAGGAGGAGTTCCTGACGCTCCACGCCCTAGACAAGTGAGAATCTAAATTCTTTCTTTGCCTGTACTTAACCGCTCACGTAAAATTATTGTCTGGGGGAACCACAAGGCACACACTTGCTCCATTTGCTCACTTGATACATGTGATAGAGTCTATTCTTGTTTCTGCCATTACGGCCTCGGACCCTGTCTGTCCTCTCAAGTTTTCTCAACATTTTCGTTGCCAAAATGTGGCTCGAAAAAGTGACAGCAATCAGTGAGCCACCCCGGGGCAGACATTTCCCATGGAGGCTCTTGAAAGTGTCATGCAAAAAAGTACTAATTATTTTTTTGTGAGGCTCCCCATTCGGCTCGTGTCCTTGGGGTGTGGGGGGGGGCGCCCCGGTTGCCCCAGTCTAATTACGCACCTGGACAGTATGGTGTGGTGTCGTATGAATTTTTATTATCCCAAAATTTTAAAAACTTGTGTCAACACAAAAGCTTAGGCTGCCACCCGGTTGCACCGCACCTCTTGCACCTTCACTTATGCTGCCCCGACCCTCAGTCAGACATTTGGGTAGATACAATCGAATCCGATTGAATTAAAATTAATTAATCCCTATTTTATCTACACAAATGTGTAAGCAAGACAGACTTCTTAAATGGAAAAACGTCTTCAGCGGCATCCACTCTAATCTTATTGGAAGACGACTGGAAGTTACGTTGTTTCAGTGGCACCATCTGTTGGAGACGCAAGCAAGATAGTTTTGCCAAATATCTCGAATAATGCATATTCAGTAGGTATTGTTATCAAAACCCTAAAAGTTTTCCGTTTCCTGACTGTGTGTATGATGCTTATAATAAGTCACAACTTGACTTACGTTAAGTTTGCTGAGGTGAGCATGAATTTGCATATCGCATTGATAAGATGGTTCCGGCCGTGGTCCAGCAGAATTTCAACTTCTAAACTACGAAGGGTCTTCAACCTTTTAGATATAGTGGACATTAAAAATTTCAGTGATGCTCATGGGGCTACAAAATCATATAGTGGTGTTTAAGCCTTATAAGATGGCATCCGGATACAAAAAAACTTTATACGATGCATAATGCAGCGTAACTCGTGAATCCATAAAATATCTAAGTTCTGAACATCGCAGTATAATTTAGCGTCCTGTGGACTTCGTGAAAATTTTTAAATTGCTTTTTAATATTAAGGAACTATTTTCTCAAAATCGTCGGTGCCCCACGAAGAAGACATGTGAGGTCCCCTTGTTACCCTCTGGCCATGCGTTGGAAGATTCCTGTTCTAGATGTTTCGTCGACATTTTTGCGAGTAATCTTCACTTGTGGCTGGAGCTGTGCTCTGGCAATTCATAATTCTAGTTAGGGGTGCGTCGCCAATTGAGGCGAAAAACTCCGCCTCAGTTGTCTCAGGATAGCCAAACGGCGCAGTGACAACGCTCAAGCCTCCACTAAAGATTACCCCTGCGGATGTAAACGAAACATCTGGAAGTTAAAAATTTCTACTGGACCCACTGTTCCTCAAAATGCAACTGCAATCTTATCATGACACCGAAAGTTGAATCCTTCATTCTTCAAACTAACAGAGAATTTCAATATTTTGGCTCGACTCTATCTATATCAGTGTTCTTCAACCCGTTTACACCGGCGGAAAGAGTAAAACAGTTTCTCGGACCGACAGAAATGAGAAATAATATGGACCAGCTAAGATAGGACTAATTCATACAGGCAAAAATAAATACGAAAAATAAGTTGTGGAGGGGCAAAATATAAATAAGGAAAAGTAATTTGTGGACGGAAAGGATAAATGGAAGGAATAATTAGGACAAGAAAAAATAAATAGGCAAAACAATTGGCTGACTGAAAAAATATAAGTAGGAGGAATAGTTTTTGCGGACCGACAAAAGATAAATAGGAGGAATAATTCAGACAGGCAAAAAACAAATACGATGAATAGTTCAGACCGAAAAAAAGTAAAATACGTACGAAAAATTATTTGCAAAGTGGACAAAAAAAAATAAATTCAAAGAATAATTTGCGGACCAGAAAGAAAATAAATAGAAAAAATAGTCTGCAGACTGCCTAACGGCAAAACATTTTTTGCGGACCGGTAGAAAATTCACACGGACCGATTCCGGTCCACACACGAGCGGTTGAGTAACACTTTGTTACATTTAATATAATTTAGTCGGGCGAGATAGCCCAGGCCCGGTCCAATTAGCCCTCGTGTGCAGAAAATGACCGCGGTGCAACAAAAATGATCAAATGTGATAGCCCAGGTCGATAAGATACTCGCCGAAAGTACCAAAGGATATTCAGAGGTGTCGCGAGTTCAATAGGTTCTTACCAGGTTCATCCTTGTCAGAAACTTTCCTGACACAGCTGGGCACCACAGAAACGGTGACATGACCGCAGGAAGTCCCACACTGAGGGGTTAGTGCACCAACCTTTCGGTGAGTATGAAAGAGGCTACCGTTCGGAAACGGCAATAAATTGTGGGTCCCGGTCTAATCAGCCATAGTGTGCAGAAAATGAGCGCGGTGCTACAAAATTGTAATCTAGTTGGGCCTTTACTACAGATTAAGTACACAAATTTTATTCCTGCTATATCCTATTCCGCTCAATCTCATCGCGTCCAAAAATTCTTGCAATAAAAAAGAACTTCCGTTATCTTCGGAGGATTATACAATAACTGAAATATTCGGATGACGTTGCAAAGGTTTTTTTTATCTCTCCACAACCGAATGAAATTACCAAAGAGCCTGCCTCCATGGAGAACTCAACCTCAATGACGCAACCAACTTCTCTCTATGACGTTATCTCTGGAGAAAAGAATTCTAGACAGAACGTCACGTTGTTGCTGCAAAAAACAAAAAGCACCACAAAAATTATTCATCCAAGGAAACGGTAGATCATACACTGAATAACATATTACGAGAGAGAGAGGTATATTCATCTTTTTTTTTGTTCTTCCCACTTTGGATCATGGTTATTTATAAAACATAGAGAAGAAAAAGTAATACTAGCCATAACGTGGAAGGGGTCAAGGTGACGAAGGTCAAAGATATTACTGTCGTTGAATATTGAAGATGGTCGTTCATTTCAAATGACTGTCAGGAAGAATGCGATCTTTCTTTTTTGAGAATGAGGCTGATCCTAGAGATGATGCGAGAGTAACGAGTCCAATGGACTACGGATCATTCGGAATGTCCTCGTTCAAAACTGGATGTTCTGCACCTATTTTTTCCCTAAGACATTTCGGACAATCAGCCCCGAAATGAAAGTAGTCAGCCCACTTACATAGATAATGGATACCCTGCTTAAATGGATACCCCTGTTAACGAATAATGTGTGGATACCCTTCATAAACGGATAAAATCCTCTAGAACCCTAACTTCTCCCATGGAAAATGTTAGGGCCTCCTTACATGGGGACTTAACAGAATAATCTCTATAAGAGAAATTTTGGCGCCAAAGGATTTTATCCGTTTAAGAGGGGCTGGCTGTATATCAACAATCATATCCACATACGTATCCAGAGTCCGACTTTGACATGGGGGGGGGGCATGACAAGGCAGGAATTAATGCGACCCTACCCTCTAACTTCTAGAATAAACAAAGGTTTATAAGAAAATATAAGCTGAACCCCCATTATAGCGCCTCTAGATATCATTCCAACTCTCCGCTTTGGACCAGAAATGTTCGATATAATGCCCAACTCGTTATAGCACCAGAATTCTCTACCAAATAAATAGTGACGTTAAATCGAAATTCGACTTTGTATTGTGCATTTGATTTTATATGCCCTCAAATCATGGGACCTATTTGCCCATGGGAGAAATCAGACCCTGTACATATTCCTAGGCTGCAAGAAGGCGCGAATCCAAGTTGATGAATCGGGAGGTGAGATTGTGTAGGTCCGGGATCGTCCCGTATTTTAAGGGGACGGACCAATTTTTTCCTCATATTACCAGGCTCTTTGGTGGGGTGATTGCCTCCCTCTGGATCTGCGCCTGCTGCAAGTAATAAAAACTGCATTCAAGAATTGAAATACCATGAGACAGGCTGCGTCAGCGTTGCTTATAGATGCGCGTCTTTTGATTATGGGCTTAAATCAGTGGATCCCAGAATGGGCGTCGCGACTATCTGGCGATGTTGGTATGCACGCCTTATAGGTGCTTTGACGTAACTTTCTTTAGACCAGGGTTTTCAAACTTTGCGCCGCCAAAATTTCTCAGGGGCGCCGCGAAGAGGCAGCCCGACGAAGGTTTTTCGAGGAGATTCTTTGTTAAACTGCTCTTGGGAGCCACGGATACGCGTTGATTAGGGGGTAAAGAGCACCGCGGGTAGAAAAAGTTTGAGAACCCCTGGTTTACACCATTCTTGGAGGCTGCGGGTAAACGTTGACTAGGGCAAGGGACCCACGGGTGACAAGTTTTAGAACAGTTTTAGCAGGTTTTTAAATTTTTTCTGATCTGCATTACAATTGTCACAGTGGAAATCACTAAACCTTCTAGAAATCGCTATCTATTTTAAAGAAGAGTATTTTTTTCTGATTTTATGCGATGATATTGCTTACCCCCGAAACTAAGAATAAAAACAACAAGGAATAATAATAAAATTATCTGGGCTTGTCATTGCCGGAATGAGAGAATTTTTTAGGAAGCAAGGTATTCCGTGATTGCCAAAGTAAAGCGAATCAAGTTAGACGAGATATCTCGTCAGGCTAAAGGATATTTCGACCCCGATACATTTCACCTGCCCTGACCGTGTGAGTGAACAAATAACCATAAGACTGACAAAACGAGTGGATGTATGAGTGAATTAATAACATTGACCAAGGGAGAGGATGTATGAGAATGACCGTAAGGCTGACGAAGGGAATGGGTAAGTAAGTGAACAAGTGAGTGGGAGGATGACCGTATGAGTGAGTGACAGTATGTAACCGCATGAGACCAAGTGAGGGGTCACTCCCTTGGTCACGCAAACGGTCACTCATACTGTCAATCACACACACTTGGTCACTTACACAGTCAATCACACTCACTGACCCAGCTATATGGTCGCTTATACGGTCAGGGCAGGCGCAATGTCGGGGTCGAAATTTCCGGATCCCAAAATTTTCGTCATTGCAGCTGCAAAGGTTAAAGAATTTTATCAGAAGCCCTGCTTGCATCTTAGGGAAAGATGGAAACGCTAGAAACCGGCAATCACGATTTTTCACCCATTGATGAATTGACCGCGCAGATCGAAATCGATATCACCCTGTTTGATCGATTTCTCTCATGGGGAAGGAAGGGACGAATCAATCATTGCTCACAAGCTAAAAATCCACTTCCCACACCTGATACATTTCCAACAGGGAAATACCAAAACACGCAAACATTCATCAATGCCAAATGTAAAGGCGCCACCGAGAAAAAGAAAGAACTGCGCAATCACTCAACTCAATTGCGCAAAACACGAGCAATAACGTTCAGCACTGAATTAAAACACAAGTTGATATTAGAGTTCATTTCCGGAACCGAAATATTCATTCCCCAGAGGGCTCATGATATTGTTTTCGCTTCCTTTTAATTTTATTATGGTCCATAAAATACCACATGGAATTCATTAATAGAGGGGGGGGGGGGAGAATTGGTTTCACAACAACATGAAGAGGATAAAGATGGTATCATGCATACACATTTGCGATGGCCTTCATACATCAGCGCCCAGGGCGGATTATGTGCAATGAATGGTGTGTGTTGAGATTCTTTTTCACCTGCAAAAAAATTTCCTCGATGGATATTACGCATATAGAAAAGCGTGATTAGAGATGGATGGGTGCAAAACGAAATACACTATAAATGTATTTAATTCTGAGCACGAGGTAATGTCATTCAGAAGCACGAGTTTTCCCGTACACACACACACCCACAGGCGATTCTCACTGATTTAGTGTTGAGTGTATGCACAAAGATTCGGATGGTAGGCGTACTTGCAGTTGAATCTTCGGATAGTTTGCTAACTTAAAAGGAATGGACGCGTACACACGCACATTGTTCATCATAGTATAAACAGTGGGATTATTTAGATAAGTGGTTTTCAACCCGAGGCCTTGCGGTACTGAGATAGTCTAAGGGGTAAGGGAGGGGGGGGGGGGGGGAACTTCAAGAGGGACCCCGAAAAGGCCACACTACAGCTCTGAACCAGGGCCAACTTACCCTACGTGATGAGATCTATGATTTTCAAATGCAATTACGTAAATATGCAAGCTGTTACTTCCAGCTAAGTATGGGTATTCTATAATGTTCAGACGGCCATGCATAAAAACCCTCACAAGGAGGAAGCTCCCAGAACTCTAGCCCAGGGTAGGTGGTGGTGGTGGGGAGGGGGGGATGTAGTGGGAGGATCGATAATAGTAGGTTCATGTTGGATCGTCCCATATTTTATATAGACCTATTTTTCGCATTTAATCGGCTCTTGGAAGATACTGTATGATCACCCATTTTCTGGATTCGTGCGTCCCAGGGCTTCTCTTAACCAGAACATGGATCGCCGCTGTCTCAACGAACCACCTTTATAAACAGGTGGTCAAAAACCTGGGCCATGCTAGACAATAAATAGCACAGGGTTCCAGAGATCGATCACACAAAATATTTGCTCATTGTAAAATAGTTTTGATTAAATTTAGTTCGTAGAAATTCAATTTAATAAGAAAGGGTCTCGTTCTGGGATGAGGGGCCCTGGATGAGACGGAGGAAACGAGAAGAAAATATTGTCCAAAGGGAGTCATGAGCTGGAAAAAGTTGGGAAACACTGATTTATATTATTCTAATATTGTAACTTAACGGGCTTGGACCTACGGCTCCAAAGCGTTGTGTCATGTGAATTTTTACTATTGGAACTTTAAAGAAAATTGGTGCCCGACTAAAGGTCAGCTGCTGTCCTTTGCACCCTTGCTTAAGCCTCCCTTGAGTAAATGAGCAAATAAGTCACTCATAGAGTCACTCACCTCAATCGCTCACTTACTCGGTCATTAACTGGTTCTCTCTCATGCGCTCACTCACTTGGTACCACATAACTCGCCCCACATAACTCAATCGCTCATACGGTTACTCATACCGCTACTCACTTGCTCACTCACTAGAGCCGAACTGATGGTGAATTTTTCCAGCCGTGAATTGCGTGGCTGTTAATTTTCCGTAAATCGTACGAACTACATTTTCAACACATAAAACATTAGAAAAACATGGTCCTTGGAATGCTCCAATCCGATCCAAGAAGAGTGTCTTGAGGAAATGTTTCACGTGCAATGTATTATTCAAAATTGAGAAAATACAAAATTACAATAATAAGCTCTAAAATACGGAAATCTACAATTTGTACCCACACAAGAAAGCAAAACAACAATAACGCAATATTATAATATTATTCAAATAAGTAGGATTGGAAAAGGGGAATGTGTTTCCGATCATTATTGTTACAAATGATGACTACGGAAGGAAGCGATGGAAATTTATTGCGTAATAATTCGGTATTGAACAGTAACATTTCCAGAGCAAAATAAAAATGACGGTGCATGAAAAGGGAGTTTTTCTTTGCATTATACAGAATGCCGTGATCACTTTCACTTACATAGACGCGAATAATGTCTCGCTTCGAAGATCACTCATTGATCGCGTGTGATTCGATTTTCTCAGGGGTTTTTGTCGCGATCAATGTCTGATATCACGGACGCGTGTCCAAATTCCACGCCAAGATTATTACACGCATAACAAAAAAAATGGAGCACAATCGCCTCGAGTAATGAAAACGTAACGGAAGGGAAAAGAGAACGTGTTGTTGTTCCCATGTATTTTTCATGAGTTTTCTCTTCACTTCACAATTTTCTGACCGGATGTCTATGAGGTCACGTGACAAAAAAAAAAATCTTATATTTTTGATTTTTAAATAATCGGTCGGTTCTAATAGCAACTTCTATTAGAGAGAGAAAGTCATTAATACTCATTGATAGATTGATCAGTCGATTGTAATCGATTTTTTTACTTACTGTGCGTAGTGTAACTAATTGAGTCATGAGTATTAAATGACAGTGGTGTGTGCGAGACAGAGACAAACAACAATGATCCATTCATCTTAATGCCAGATATTAATACTCGGTTCGCGAGTCAAATGCGGCCCCTCGGAATCATCTGATTTGGCCCGTGACCTCAGACCTAATTTTGTAAAAATGAATTAAGCGCCACATTTCCAGATCACTTGAGACCTGTGGCGCAATTCCAGATTCCTTAAGCGGCCTGTGGTCCATTTACAGATGAAGTGACCCACGGTATATTTGCAGATCACTTAAATGACTCGCGGCATAATCTCCGGGGCACTTAAATGGCCCGTAGTGCAGTTGTACACCTCACTAAAGCGTCCAGCGGCACAGCCACAGAGCACTATAGCGGCCCGCGGTGCAGTTCCACATCACTTGAGTTACCTGCGGGACAGTTACAGACGAAACGACCCGAACACCCGCAGCAGATTTCCACATGGCTTTTTATAGCATCCCAGAATTAATTCAGAAACCAAAATCTCCTACATGAAGATTAAGTCGAGCACCCACGGGTCTAAAACATTTCCGAGCCGCTACCTAGCGCATCACTTCGCCCGAGGGATTTACCTCCCACTTCCTTCATGAAGCTGAGACGCCCTGGCGTTGCGTATAATGTGTATCGGCCTGTTGATAGGTATTTAGGGCAAAGTATTTTTTTTAGACATTTGTGGCCATTAAGTCGATTTAAATTAGCCATTCGTCTACATTCCATCATTGCAGACATTTCAGAGGGTGTGAGCTTGGATGAGAAACCAACTCACTCATTATTTTCATTTCTTCAAGGTTGTGCAATCCTGTCCTAAGCTAACTAGGATAGAGGTTCTTCAACCTTTGGAAAGCCACGGCCGATTTTATTCCTTTTTCCTAAGTGGATAGCCCAGGTCATTTTCACCGGTCTTAAAATTTTCAGCCAATGCCCCCCCCCCCGTCCTACTCGGGGGCTTCAACCTCATCCAGGAGTGAGACCTTTTCTACTTATTCAGTTGAATTCTATCAAAACTAAATTCATAATGAACAAAAATTTTATAAATACGATCACTCTCTTGAAACCTGGGCCAAGCACGGATCCAGAATGGAATGAGAAGGGGACAGGGTGATCACCCCATCAAAGAGCAGAATTATATGGGGGAAATTGCTCTAAAATACGGGACGATCCAACTAACTTGCACAATGAATGGCCTCTTCCGACACATGGGGTCAGTAGGGACGATGGACCCACACCCCTGGTTCAGTGCTTACCGTGGACTAGGAGGGAGCGAGCTTCCCTTTTGGGGGGTTTCTATGCATAATCATACCAACATCATGGGCCCCGGGCCGAATGTGATGTTCTTTGGCCTCATACTTACACTCCCTATAGACATGAGGCCCCAGACATGGTGCTTTATTTCTTCACATTTCTCTGTGTCCCCTTTCCTACTTGTTGGGTCCCCCCTCCTTTTTCATCCGATTTTGACACATAATGGATTCACACTGATTTCACACTTAGAATATTCGAGGACCGCAAGGAGGCCATATGCGTGGTCCCCCCGCGAAATTAGGGCTGCAGCCCGGAATAAGAGGGGCAGGGCCAATTACCATCATTTTTTGCTTTTTCATGCTATAAATTTACTATAGAAGTCCCCTTACTATACAAGTCGGTTTGTGGGCCCGCTAGAAATACAGGGCCTAAGGACCCTGCTCTAGAATGTAGGAACATGGTCCTAGGTTGAGAAACACTGATGTACACAACCAACGGGAAAGAAATGGGGAAAATGAAACGACGAATCACTGACGGTCTGGGAAACTAATGTTAGGGGTCAGTACCGGGCCGCGGGACACCCATACAGCTATTGGACAGCAAAATACTTCTCATACTGAGCCTAAAAATGCATAAGTACAGTTCTAAGAAGTCATGCATAACTGAAGAAGTATGACAAATATTCACCAAACTTGCGAAGATAACGAAACACGCCATGGAGGTGAGATGGTATCTCTTTCTGTTCCTGGGATCACTCAGGAGAGATGGAGGGAAGCACGAGCGGAATGTCCAATACAACAACCACCACCATTTGTCTACAAGACAAGGCAAATGATACAATGTAAAGGTAGGTAGGCCCCAACGAGTCACGTGAGAATAAATCCCCTATTCGTATAGCTTACCTCTAGCCTCTTCATATTTATCCTTTTTTTTCCTCCTCAACAAACACTTTCTTGAATGGGTTGTGCATCAGCAGCACGCGACACGTCAAAGGCGAACAAAAGCCTGTCACAATTACAAGAGGTAAAAGAAAAAGAACAAACAAGATAATTCTAGGAGTCGTCTCGTCTCCCGCAGGTAAAAGCTACAGATAATATAAGAGCCTGTTTGTTATTTTGCCTCGAAAAATTTCTCAAACAGTGAGGAAACAATCACTGGAATGCAGTCTCCAGGCGTCGTCTTCTCTTGAATACTCAGAAGAAGCCTTTTCTTCTGCAATAATACATGAAGCAAAATAATTCTTCTGTAAAATATATGACTAATAGAAGAGGACTCCCGATAATGCACCTGTGAGAGAAAACCATAATCGGCACGATTGGCGTCAACTGCGCCTTCTTTGGACAATATAGACCTGATTAACGGTAACCCGAGTGGGCACTGTACCAAGATAGAGGTTCCGTGTCGCGTATCTGTTACCAAATTTAATGTATTATATAATAACATGCTGAATCCTCTCTGGAATTTACGGCAAAAATGTATTGTATAGGCCTACTAAAACACGGCATATTTTTGTTACGCCAGAGAAAATCCGAAGAGGTAGACCAATACCTCATAGATCAGCGTTTCTCAACCCGTGGTCTGCGACGATGGCATAGATGGTCCGAATTCAGACTTGACCCTTTAAGCAGTTTTTAAAATTTTCCTCATCCGCATTATAACTGCCACATTGGAAACAAAAGCGTGTTAAGAACCCGATAAATTTCGGGGTAACCGAAATAAAGCAGACAAAGTTTGACGAGATATCTCGGGATTGACGCTGTAAGGGTAAATAAAATTATTTATCCGTTGTAACGTATTAGTAATATAATTTATATTCGTAATATATCTATATTGGTTCAAATGAAATTATACCTTCATACTTAGGTTCACCAATACATCATCGAGGAGTATGCAGGAAATTGCGATCCTAAATAAGGGATATCACTAAATTTTGCCAAAAATTGTTAGTAATATCTAGGAGGTATTGAGTAGACCAAGTATTTTCTCCCTGCGTAAAAGTAAACCTATATCTGACGTTCTATTGGAGAGTTTTCAAAGTGGTGAAAAGACAATTGCGCACAGTTACAGGAGCGGACAGACAGTGGGGGGGGGGGGGGGCTGAAAACTGTATATTCATTAGTTATCATGGGAGCTTGCTCCCCCCCCCCCCCTACAGAATTTATTAATGGGGGGGTTGGCATTTTGGTGCAGGAAAAAATAGTTCATATTTTGTCGATAGAGCGCGCTGCTTGAAGGCAAATCACAGAATACCGTGGAAAACTTCAATCTCTTCTATATCCGACACCAGTGCCATCTCGACAGATGAGCCTACCCGGCACGGCCCGAAGCTGCTAAAGGAAAGGGCCCTCATGAAAATGAAATGTGGTTGAAGTTTTCGAGAGTAAGATAAATTGGTTGGCAGGCATTCCTAGCCAGTAGGAGCCTACAAAAAATCCTTCATTCACAAATCATCAGATCAAATCAAAGATCATTCGTATCAGCCCCATGGAAAGATTGAGAAATTCGAATTCGTTGCCTCTGTAGTCTAGTGCATTCACCCGGAAAGTGAAAGGACGTGGGTTCGATTTCCCGCAGGGGCAGTTGAATTTTCTCCTTCCAAAATATATCTTCGCATCAGCCAGCTGTTAAAACCTTTGTATGGATAGCGGAGAGTGACATCATCCTCGAAGTCGCTTTTCTTAGCAAGACATTTTTTACACACTTTCTAAGACATTTTCTTAGTAAGATGTAAAATCGTAACAAGTGTTGAAAAAAAAAATGATTCAAAATACAATATATTTAATTGTGAGTATCACAAAGCAATAGAAAAAAATCTTTCACAATTATTCGTTTTTTAATATTTATTCAAGTATGATAAATTGACAATCAAAATTCTATTTCAATCAACTAAATTTTATTTTCGCGATTAAAAACGCTAATTTTATTTATAAATGTGATGAACTTTGAGAAAATTTATATTCGGCCAAAGCAAACAGAATATTCTGTACTCGGCTAAATCACTATTCGTCCCCATCCCCAAAAAAGTAATGAGCTCAGATTTCTTCTAAACTTATTCTACCACACGCACATTACTTACTCTTTGCAGAGTTAATACGAGAAGGCAAAGCCGGTGAAATAACCCAGATGCCATCCCAGCAATGGCAACATAAACACATTCCATTGCTGTTGAAAACGAATAAACACCACCATCATAAAATGCCAACCCAAATAAATTTCTCTGACACTTACAAAGTGCATACCATCTCGATTCCCCTATTTTTTTCTCCTCTTGAGACATTCAACCAAAAAAAAAAAATCGTATCCAAAAATGCTTTTCACGCAGAGCCACCCTTTAGAGCAGTTGCGGTTGCGTCGGGACCCCGCATTCAAAATTAATTAAAATTAAGCAAATTATTTTTGTTAGAAAAAAGGTAAATGAGCTTCAGCTATGAAATATAGAAATTAATGAGGAAAATTTGAAGGTTGGGGGGCAGAGTACAAAAATGTATTTTTTCTTCGGGTAGCAAATCGTTACCCAAAGGGACCTAGAACTCGAATTTAATAGGACCTCCCCCTCAAAATTATTGAAGGCGTTCATCCATTCGCAAATAATTTCATAAATCCTGAATTTTCATCACATTTCTGAAAAAATTTCGCAAGTTCCAGAATTATTTCCTCTAAATTCTTGAATTATTTCTTTCATTAATTCTGAATTTCTATCTCAATTATGGAATTATTTCTTTCATTAATTCTGGATTCATTTCTTTTATCAATCCTGAAATTATTTCTTTCATTCCAATTTCGAAATTATTTTTTTCATCAAAATTTTCTAATTATTTAATTACTTTTCAAATTTTGTCGATTTCGAATGTTTTTATCAGTTCTAAATTTTCATTAATTCCAAATCTTTTAAAAAGTGTTGGAATTATTTATTTATTCAATCACCAATTCTAAATTTTCATTAGCTTCGAAATTATTTCCACCAATTTAGAATTCTTTCTCTGCAAAAGAGGTCACAAACATTTTTGAAGCACTGAAATTGTTAATACACCCTCCCTGGCCCCGCGTCTAGCAGCAACGTTTTCACATTCATTACAATGAGACCAGATTCGATATTTACCTTAAACTCATTTAAGTCTCTTATCTCTAGGATATCAAGATCATTTTTTTAGCATTAATGCATAAAACAAATTTCAGATTGAGTGGTTATTTTTGAAGGTTTATATTTAAGCTCAATCAATTCTTTTATAGATCTTTAAATAAAATAAATATTGCTCATAATATTTCCATAACATCGGTTTCTTCCCGCAGGTAAGATTTAGCGAACTAATAGAGATGTTTCCTGATACTGTATTTAAAAATAAAAATAAATCAACCGTTTTACTGTAAAGATGTCAAAACATTTTTTTAGTGAAAGAATTAAATTTTTTCTAGAAAATAGTGTCGAAATTCTTTTGTTACTGGTATTTCAAAACTGAATAGCTACAACAAACTAGAAATTCATTATATAGATACATAGGTGAAGGGCCGGAACTAGAGGGGCGCCGGGGAAGCAACTGTCCCGGGCGGCAAAATTTAGGAGGTGGCAGTTTTAGGAGGGAACAAAGAACACCGTTACAAAATTATGGAATTTTAAAGTTGCGTGCATAGGTGGGAATATTTTTTTGTAAATGAATATGCACTAAGAAATAGAAAATATGCATTTTAAAAACTTTTTTTGTGTGGTAATTTTTTTAATGCACACTTTCTCAATTTTTGGTTTATATTTCGGAATTTTTTTACTTTTCAGGATTTTAAAATGCATGACCGTTTTTTATGCATATTTTGCGGGGATTTTAATGTATATTTCGCTACTTTCTGAGTGCATATAATCAGGGCTCTAATCATCAGCACTTCCAATAGCTCCATAATAGGATTTAATTTAAAGAATTTATACACAAACGTTTGGAAATCATTAGTGTCATTGAGTCATACAATTGGAGCACTTATTGTTGAGCTTACACTTATTTTCTTTTCTTATTGCCTCTTGACCAGGTGAACAATATGCAAATCCGGCTTACAATACGCCATAACATACAAACACAATGGTTGAAAGAATTCAAAGAATTCGTTCTTTGTGAGGTGATAACGGAAAATCTCACGCGGAGAACACAAAACACGTAGAGAGAGAGCATATATGACATGCTTCTCAAAAGTCTTTCACGCTCAGATTAACTGTATTAAGATTAGCACAGTTCGCAGCAAAGGACGCACACACACACATCCTGTTTCGCGTTACAATTACACGATGACAGAAAAACATGAATCGCTCCACTGATCATTTCTGTATATGTGTGTGTTCGTTCTCCAGTAAATATTGAAGGCTATTATTAACCTTTTTCGTTCGCCAAAGCCTTGGCTAGACGACGACGACGGAAGCCTTGGATGACGGATAAAGTAACAACAAACACTATCAGTACTTCACGATAATCGATTACGGTCTTCAACGATTCGAATCAACTAATTCTTGACCTTCTATTGAGTCAATTGTTTAATTTTTGCTCCGCTATCCAAGCTTGAATCGTTACAACCGAACTTGACCTCTACCGGGAACAAGTCACATCCAAAGCCCGTAGAGATTGTGCTTTTCATAATTTTTTTTATCTTGCATTGCGATTTCGCAGCGCAATAGATAATATTGATAATTTTATACGTGGGGGTTTTCCACCCTGTTATTTTTTTTTTTTAGTTTAATGCCCTATAAATACCAAATTTTCACGACAGCGTTTTGGATTTCTTTTACTGTATTTACGTTCGCAAAATTATGTTCTCGGATAGAATTTTTAAAAACTACTTGTCAACCGTTGCTGCAACATCAGCTAATTCAGGTACAGTCGGCCCCGCTTAATCGGATACCCCACTTAGACAAATGCAATCCTCCTCCAAAACTTCTCCCATAAAAATGTTAAAGTTCCCCCACTTAATGATAATTTCAACGAACCCCCCCCCCCCCCAATTGAATATTACGCTTCACACGTCAACTGTTGATATAATAATCTAATATATTGGTTCTTCATCAGTTTCTAAAATACAAACTATACAAACGTTGTAAAACAGCAATTAAATTCTTCCCCGATTAATCGGATGGTGTGTGCTGGAATCGTTGATATCTGATTAAGGAGAGAGGCGACTAATAAAGCTTTTCTCAAGAGGGCTACCATTTATAAATCATTACTGGTCCGATAGAAAGGTGGCTTTTCACTGCATTACTTCTTGTGGTTGTATAGATTAAGAGGTAAAACATTTTACATGTTTAAAGAATATGCATTACGAGCATCCTCCCTCCCCCAGAGCACGCACAGCAATTTGAAACGTGCGGTCACCACGACACTGAATGCAAGATAGTAAAAAATGCCTGCATTCTGCCGTAGAGATGTCATTCTTAGTTTCGGAGCCCTAGGCCTGTTGTACGTAGTCAAATCGGCCACGGTCATTCCTGGTTGTGAATTATGTTGGAGCTGACATAATAATGTGTCAAACTTGCTCGGTGGAAGAGAGATCTAATGATCTCGCTGGCTATAGCCAATATGTTAATATTCTGTAGAACACGTAAGGTTACAGATGCGATATGAAAACGTGAGTTATTCAGCTTCTGCTGGAATATGCCTTCTTGGATGCTGCTCATGGATGGATGGAAGAACAACCGGATCAATCATCTCAATGCAAACATGAGCCGTCAAGATACTTGGGATAACCGTATGAATGGTCCTGCTGTTGTCAAACAAATCCGTCCTCAGTTATAAAGTGGTCAGTATGACGCATTTAGCTTTGGCGCAAGTGTTTGCCTGACTTCCTCTTAACCAACGTACGTCCATCACTGGAGCCAAAGCAAAACCGACTCTCAAGTGAGAACACATGTGAGGATGTCCACTCCGCCTTCCAATAGGTTCTATTTCGACACCACGGAAATTTCGTACTGCTAGTATTTAACCATACATCCACCTTGTACACATTCCTACTGCGATGATTTAAAGTCAGTAGCAACCCCCCCCCCCACCCCACACACACACAGGGCGCCTAATAACCGGATTGAATTTTCACGTAACCAATTCGATACAATTTGTTATGGCACACCAGTGTTATCAGAAGCTCGAATTTCTCCCACAGATGCAGTCTGATGCGTCAGGGCCATTCTGTAAATACGGCGATCTTCTATCGTACTAGTAGCCCTGGTCTGCCCGGACACCGGTCTCCATTCAAGCTCCATTTATTTTAATTTTCAGCGATTCTTGAATTATGTCTTTCATATATTCTGAATTTTCACGACAATTCTGGAATTATTTCTTGCATTAATTCTGAATTTCCATGATTTTTATTTTCTGAATTTTTAATTCCTTTCTTCACAGAAGAAAAAAATCGTGGCTAATAAGGGGCTCGGCTATTATTTTCGCTCCGGGTCCCCGTCTGGTAATGGTGCTTCTTATTAAAACAGAACAGATCATCAGGATTGATTCAGCTGCATTCCTGAAATATTTTTGGGCGTTTACAAAACAAGTACTAACTATAATTAGTCATTGTGAGATAGAACTGAGAATGGAAAAGGGAAAAAAAACTTTCTTTTTTTCAGTCCACGAACCTGTACATCGAAAAGTCATACAGTCCAGGAAAATACGAGTAAGACACACAGTAATGAAAAATTTCGAAATATGCATTCTTTGTATTGTAATGACCATTTTCTATGCAATAAACTCGTACTGATTAGATGAGAGAGAGAGAGAGGAAAAAATGACTGAAAAAAAAAATCTTTTCAGCATTTGGGAACACAGAAAAGTAGCCACTTTTTTTTCCTCTAACAGTTACACACTAACGGCAATTATTCTCCTCATCCGCTTTCACAAAAACTACAAGGAAAGAAATTTTACTGAAAAGATAATAAAAAGATAAACAAAAACCAGGCAATGTTAGATAAAAGGTGAAGGACATAAACACGAGTCTTTCTTTTTTTAATAACTTTTTCTGGTTTCCACTCTTTTTATAGCATTGCTTTTTTATGCTTGGTAGCATCAGTTACCATTGGAAAGTCCTTTTTTTGTGCATTTCACTTAATTATTTATTATCATTATTCGAGAATCTACAACTAGATAAATCCCCTCAATAAAATTTTCGTGTCAATCCAGATAACTTTCAGACACATTTTGAATATTTTTTCCTCTATTATAGAATATCACTTCCCAGAATTTCTTCGTTCACGGCAGAACCCTGATGACAGTGGATCTCAAACTTTTGTATACTGCGGCTCCCTTGTCATAATCAACATGTATCCGTGGCTCCCAAGAATATTCTAGTAAAATACCGGTCCAAAGACCAAACAGTCACACTCAGACATAAATATCACCAGCTTGCCGCGACGTCCTCAAGAGTTGCACACTTTGAGAACCACTGCCGTATAAGAAAAAATACACTCTTCGTTGTAACCATACCACTTAATGCTTTTTTGTCTCTTCTGGTGAATTTTCTTCGAATTTATGCCTCCTGTGTAGTATTAAATATTTTCTTCAGTATAATGCCCATAAAATTGTTCTTTTTATGAAACAAAGGCATGTGGAAAGGCGAAGAAACAAGCCAAAATAACCAATTACTTCTGGAAAATACTTGGTATGGTTATAACTGAATAAATAATTCAAATACCTCGTGGCACCTCCACATGATCACAAGACACTTTATAGGCCAAGGGTTCTTAACGTGTGGGTGGCAAGGGCTTCCGAGGTGGGTCGCATGTCAAACCAAATATTTTGCATTGAAAAGCCATTTATTAAGCATTTTTATATCCAAAATAGCGCTATGGGTCGCGAAGTTGGTAGTGTTGGTGATTTTGGGTCGCGGCTGAAAAAGGTTAAGAATCCCTGTTATAAGCAGATTGAAATACAGCGACGTAATCAGTCTCGCATCTAGAAACGAAAATTTACTGAGCACCAGACCCACACCCGCCCTCCCCTAATTGTGGGCTTGGACATACTGGTTGGGAACACTGCCTTAAATTCTGTTTCCACCGTGAGTGTAGTCTGTAAAACATTTAATATTTGTTGGTATCTGGATCGCAAGTACGTGTGCTAAATACTGCACTTACAAACCATTGTTGAAAAATCTATATAAAAAATGTTCACCTGTGACAATACAGTATCACCATTTTAATGCCTTTGATTAAATTGGGGATTTCATGAATGAAACTCAATTAAACGAGTTTTTTGAAGTCTTTATGTGTATATTTGTTAGCATGAGGCCCTGTTTCCTCACAAGTTCGGTCCTTGTACAAATTTTGGGGAGCCCCCACTTATAGTGTTCTTTGAGGCTCGGGTTGGAATCCATGCCTGTATTACAAAAAGGAACCGATTTCGAGGCCCTAAAAATTTGTGGGCCCTAGGCACATGCCCCGTTTGCCCATGCGAGAAACCGGTTCTGGTTGCTACCTCAGCCCCGGTGTAAAAACAAAATTGTGTCTCGAACGTTCCATGAATGAAGTTAAACTGCACATTTTTACTCCTAATACTGTATGGTACTTTTAAATAGATGGCTTTTTCCCTTTGACTTATCCCTTCGATTCAACACAATACATATTTCATCAGTGAATACAACCTTTTATGTTTGCAATGCAATTATAGATCAGGCATATTGATCTGCAACAAGTGAGAGATTGCAGAATTTTCTTCCATAATTTCGTACGACCTATTATCTCATGGTTATATGAACAAGAAGGAATTCCCGTTATTCAGAAAAATAGATTTCTTGAATACGTCTTGATTGATTACATCTCTATCAACGGTGAATATTTCTCGCGAAAACTCACTATAAAATACACTCTAATAAAAAATAAATATAAAACCCAATCAACAAATCAATTCACCGAGACCATGCCTCAATTTCAAAATTGTCCTCTTAAAATCATTTATCGATCAGAACTCTTTATGGACTTCTTAGGAAATCTAACGATTTTCCTCCATCAAATCCGGTGCACTATAATTTTTCCTATCAAAACATTTTAAACGCATTTTTCAAACCATATCCGAATTCGAAAATTCGGAATTATTTTACATAATTTGAGTAAGTTGCTTCAAATAACGGGGCGGTCGCAAATGATTTCTGTCTATTCTGGGAGAGGCGTGAAATCCGAGGTGAAAGGACGAAAAAACATTTATTGATAAAAAAAAAAATCTTTGAAAATGATTACTATTTCTCTGTCGGCTCTAGGAAGGGCGCCAAATTTGAGGTGTGAAAGGATGAAAATATATGTATATTATTTTTTGGAATTGTTGACATGGGGATAAATTGGGAGGGGTGGGCAGGTGGCGCCAAATATATATAAACAGGGAAATATTTTCTCCCGATCCTCCCATCTGAATCCATAAAATAATCTGATACTTGAACTTAGATTTGAATCCATCCACCCCCCCCCCCCTCTCTCGAACCAGGTATTAATTTCGCTGAGATCAAATAAACTTTAGTGATAAACCAATAACACCCAGCTTTCTAATAGTGGATGCAAATATCAATTTTCATAACGATTTGGTAATTATTCTTTCAGGTATTTAAAACTGTTCACGATAATATATCAAGTGGGCTTACCAGGATTACAAATAAAATTGATTTGTGATATAACTTGTTCAATATAATCTATAAAATTCATTACATTACTGAATTGCATTAATATGTGGAATAATCCCAGTGGCATACGCAGGGCCGTAACTAGGATATCTCTTGGGGGGGGGGGGGCAAATATATAATTGTATTTTTCGTTCTTTCCTAAAATTATCCGCCCCATAAAGTTTGCAGCAGGCAGTTGCACCCCCCCCCCCCCAGTTCCGGTGATGGGTGTACGCATGGAAAAGGCATCTAAACACCCCATGATGTTAAGGTGAAACTAATATGAAAAATAATTTTGTTAAAAGTTTATTAAAATAAATTCATATGATTATATTGATTCAGACTAAGAATGCTAATTTTTCAAAGAACTCAAAATTTCTGTAAGAGTGTCAGTAGGATAACTAGCACCACACAATGGTACGATCCAATTTATTCCCATTAAATAAAAATAAGTAATAAAATAAATAGAGGTAAAAGCAAAATGAATGTAAATATGAGTTTTCCTGAGAAACTTGCAATATTATCTTACACACTACATAAACCGAAATATTATGACAGTAGAAATTGAAAATCAAGAGATGACACTCACCCGAACTTTCTTGAAATAAGTTCTCTCGCCCTCTTTTTGCATGTCGCTATCTTGACACTAATATCCAGAGATTGTTTACGCACAATTCTAGCCAATTCAATATTTTAAAAAATCCGTTTTTAACACCAATTAAGTTTCTAACACACAAAAAACAGCGCGAGTGAATGACCGCATCGAGAATCAGTCATGAAGTAAATGTGTGCAGATACTTATTTGAAAATCCTTCCTTCCTTCAGAGGGGAGGTATAACTTTCACTAAACAAAACCGAAAAATGCGCAGCTCAAGACCGTCACTCAATCAAAGTGCAATTGAATACCCGCGAACAAGTTGTTTTTTACTTTTTTCCTACAAAAATCCCTTCGAGGTGACACGCCACCTGTCGGTGAAATTGTAAACGTGAACTGAGACGTAGGAGTTGATTTCTTTTGCCTCTTTAGCATTTTCTGTATGTCGCACAAAATTCTTCTACTAAAATGTTTTTTTTTGGGGGGAAAAAATTTATGCTTGCGTACGTTTTAGGTTCCTATTTAAATAAGTTAAAAAAAACATGAATTATATAAATTTTATTAAAATAAGCTCTTGTTCCAGCTACAAAATTTCACTTCCAGCTCGCAGCCTGATCGGGCACCTCAGGAAAACGAGAAATAATTGAATTTTTCGAAAATTTGCCGGGTAGGGGCTCAGAAAACTCACTTGGCCCATGATGCTCAGCGATTAATTTTGATGGAAATGTACAGAATACTTAATCCTTTACGCATGGCCCCCACAAGGGGTGGGCTGGCAAGACTCTAGCCCTAGGGCCCGGCGTAGCCGGTCAATTTGTCGCGGTACAAATTCGTCGCAATGCCAATTTGTCGCGGTACAAGTTTGTCGCAGCGTCAATTCATCGCGGTACAAATTTGTCGCAGCTCCAATTCGTAGCTGTACAAGTTTGCCGCCGTGTCTATTCGTCTTGACGTCAATTTATATATTACAGCGCAGAATCAATTCGTCGAACTGTCGATTCTTCACTGTATATGTTCCACGCGAGCTTGTATGTAGGTTTTTGTCTTACACGTGAAATAAAAACACGAACAAAAGTGTACACGCAGTTAACTGAAAATAATTATTTTTTGTCAATGCGGAAAGGCTATCGAAATTAAAATTACAATATCAATTACATTTCAAAATTTAACTGCATATAAAAGTTTAATTATATTTGAAAATTCAGTTATAAAAATTTGAAATGCTAAATAATTGATTTTTGCTGTGATAAAATTTCAATATTATGTGGAAAAATTTCGGTTTGTATGATATTCCCCAAATTACAGTGAGTCTATTTTTAACGGTAAATTTCTATCTGCCCCATGGGCTCGAGAGTTTCTCCCCATCCCTCCTTCGAGAGTCATCAACATTTACCATTACAGTACTTCCATAAGAACCTGTAATATTTAATTAATTAATAATTCAATTAAATTAATATTTAATTTTCACCGTATAAGCCGCACTTCCCGCTTTTGTTGGGATTTCTATTTCTCACAGCGAAGGCAGTGGAGCACAGATCAAGGGTAGAAATGTACAGTGCTTATGAATGACGATTCGATGTTTTCATATTGCCCACAGGATGAGCACCGACAAAGACCATGTAATCACCAATAAGAATAATATAATCACAAATAAGAGTATGGGTCAGTCGCATAGATATAATATAACCATTAATCTTATGTTTATAATCAGTCGCATATCTTTGGCTGGACTGTTTGAATATTTTCAAATAATTTTTATTTGCGTCTAAGCTTTTGGTACAAGGTTGGCGTGCTTGGTCTACATATTTCTGTTGGCAAAAACATGGAATATTGCAAAACCGAACGTGGAAATTATATGTTGGTTTGCGTGTGTGTTTAAAAGTTTTTACCCCATAATTCATGTTCCGAAATTAGAAAAACTTTTAATGCAATTCAATGAATTAGTCTATTATTAATTTTCTTCATTTGAGTTTTTGTTGTATCATAAAATAGAGATACAGATTATACGGATGACAAAAAATAATGTAGTACTTTTTAAAATTAAATTGTTTGAATTCAATTTAAATTGCAATAAATTGAAATCTTTTCCTACATATCGTTAAAAAAAAGAAAATAATTATGGTAGTTTAAAATATAGCAATCACTAGTTATTCTATTAATCAGGCTTTTTATTGTGATATTCACGTTAGATAAGTGTTTAAATAAAATGTTACTCAAAAGCACTGAAAATAAAGGTTTAGATATTATGGAGTGTTTATATGTACGATACGAATTGTTTTTAAAATTAAAATTATCCTAATAAATGTAGGCTGTAATCAGAGGCGGATTTATAGCTTTCCCACCTGTGGGCTATTCAAACCTTGCCCCCCTTCTTCCTTTCTAATTCATGTTCTTGATCACCAATTACTTAATTTTGGTTACGCCCTTTCACTTGAACTTGTCATCTTGGTACAAAGCCCGCATACTTCTCCCCACCCAGGAAATATACCACTGAATATAATCGTACATTGTCTGTTAGTGTTAATTCACTTGTATTGTAAGAATAAATTTTTACTTATTGTTGACTGGAGCCGTATGAGTGTCATGTACATGAAGTTACATACAATGGGCTAATTAAAAGTCTGATTTCATTCTGTTTACTCGAGAGTTGTTACTTTAGAGTTGAAAAAAAAATCAAAAATCGATTGGCATTTGCAGTGGTGTCAGAGACAGAGATGCTGTTGGTGCCCAGGGTACTTTATGGAGTGGGTATGAGCATCCAGAGAAATGATTCAGAAATCAAAATTTCCTACTTCAAGATCAAGACAAGAACCCACAAGTTCCAAACACTTCCGGCATCCTTGGCCAGTCATAGGTGCCGACATGAAAGAAACATTGAGGAGGTGGGGGGAGGGGCTAAAAATCGCCATTCATTCCGTTTATAAGGGACTCAAACCCGTACTCGGGAGGCGAAATGGTGCATTGAATTGTATATTCATGAGTTATTGGCGTTGGGGGGGGGGGCCTCAAATGGCATCAGCCCCCAGTTCTGGTGCCTATGGTCGGAGTGTTTGAATATTATTTCGGTGTGATAATACAAAGTGATTTGAAATGTACATTGCATTGCAAAAAAATAATTTGAAAATAAGACTTTTCGCAGCTGTTACACATAAAACTTACATACATTGTCATAAAAAAACTCCTTAAAGATATATTCTCCGCATGGATACATTTAATAGTGAATTACAGAAATAATGCTGGGAGGGCCACATTGATCGCAATTTATTATCTCGATGTGCACCCCCAACGCCCCTCGCTGCAAGAAATGGAAATCCCTACAGAAAGCGGGAAGCGCGACCTATACGATGGAAATTAAATATTAAAAAATTATTGGATCACAATTTATTATTTGGGTGAGCTCCCCAACGCCCCTCACTGCGAGAAATGGAAATCCCGACAGAAATGCGGCTTATATGGTGAAAATTAAATTTTAAAAATTTATTGGATCCCAATTTATTACCTTGGTGTACGTTCCAATGTCCCTCGATGACTTCAATGAATACTTTCCTTCATTTGTTAAAAATTAAAACAGAGATGGGAAGGGGCAACATTTCCAATAAATGAGAAAAAAAATTAGTTCCATTTTTTACGTCTAAAGCAACTACTCTATTTATAAGATCACAACAAACATATGAATTTTAAAGCAATTCAAATTTGTCGCGACGAATTGACGATACAGCGACGAAATGAGTCTGCGAAAAATTTGTACCGCGACAAAATGAGCCTGCGACAAATTTGTACCACGACGAAATGAGCGTGCGACAAATTTGTACCGCGACGAGTTTGTAGCACGACGAATTGACGCTGCGACAAATTGAATGCGACGAATTGTCCCGCGACAAATTGACCGAGACCCGGGACGATTTTCATTATTTTTGTTTTTTCACGCTATAAATCCATCATAAAGGGGCCCGTGAAAGTCTGGTCGGGAAGCAAAAGATTCCAGCCTAGGGGCCCTACTCCAGGATGTGGGGGACCATGCCTTTACGCTAGTAAGCCTATTCGTCAGGTTCTTTGAATGTGATAGCCATGGGCGGAGATAGACCTTGAAGTGTGGGTGGGGGGGGGGGGCGGCACGATGATGATGTCAAAACATATATACATTAGATCAGTCGACTCCACCTTTGACGCCCCCCCCCCCGCATCTCCGCCCATGGTAATAGCAGGGGCGGCTTAAGCGAAGGTGAAAGGGGTGCACGCGAACGGCTAGAGACAAATCTGTACCCGTGAGAGACATATTTTTGGCACCCCCTTCCCAATTTATCCCAAAATTTCCTACCAAACTTTTATTATTATTATTTTTTCGCTCTTTCATCTCGAAATTCGTGCCCTTCCTAGAGTAGGCATAGAATTATAATTTCCCTATTTTTTTCAGACATAAAAAAATTGTCCTTCCATATCAGATTAGACGCCCCTCCTATATATAGAGCGGGTACATTTTCCTCTAACTTTTTTTTTCCTGGTCAATAAATTTTTTTCTTCCTTTTACCTCGGATTAGGCACCCGCTCCTGGAGCACGGCCCAAGAGCCATCCCTGGCCTTAGTTGGACAAAATTTGAAAAAAATTTCCAATGGTAAAAATTCACGACACCACACTTTTGGAAGGAACAAACACGGTCTGCAACCGTAACACCATACCAAAAATAAGAATGCACCCTGTCGAAAGGGGCAATTGCAGGGGCGTTGTAAGTGTTTGGAACATGTGGGTAGTTGTCTTGAGTTTCATGTAGGAAATTTAGGATTTTCGGAATCAATTCTGGGAGGTGCTCGGACCCGTTGTACAATTTCCGTGGGCTCTCAAGCCCCCCAGTCTCCAACGCCACTGGGCAAGTGTGCTGCACTTTGGTACTCCCAACCCAGCAATTTTTTCAGGAAAGATCAAATAAAGGCAAAGGAAAAATTCAACTTCTAACTTGTTCGGTCCCTGAAGCTCTAGAATTTATTAATATAATAAATAGAGATATCTCTGGCTGAGAAAAAAGCCATCTATATCTCTCTAAACCGTCCCACCCGGGGGCCATTTCCTGAAGTTAAGAGAGGCTACTAATGCCTCTACTTCAGCGCCTCACGACACAGTGCGTGAAATTAGGAAGGCAGATTCATGTGTCTCCAGTGGTGTAGATGGTAGCATGCTTGCCCGGTATGCAAGAGGGCCTGGGTTCGAGTCCCGGCGGAGACGTGATGACTTTTCTTTCCGAGCTCACCTCAGCATAATATCCAAAAAACAAAAAATCTGTTTCCTTGATATCTCTGGCTGAGAAAAAAGCCATCTATATCTCTTCTACCATTTTCTTTTCATTTTCACCTTTCACCATTTCCACCTTCTTTTCTAAATTTCTTTATTTTTATTTAATTTCATTTTTTTCCTGAATTTCTGACCTTTCCCCCCTTTGTTAAGCAGCATAATGTTAAAAATTTGTATTTTATTTCGATGCGTGTAAACTAATTACAAAAAGGAGGGGGAGATGAATCAGACATTGAAATGCTACTGTGAATCACTTAAATATAAATTTTCAGAAAAATGAAAAACAGGAGCAGCAGAATAACTATAATTAATTATCATAAGATTTAAACATCATTGCAGCTTTTGGCCTGAAACCAATTGCAAACAATCACTTAACGTTGATTTCTGATGCTGGGGAAAAACAAATTATCTTGAACTTATGGAGATAGGTATATGAGATAATATATATCTGAGTATCCACACAGTTGAAGAGAAATGGAAGATACAATTGACACATACATGAGTTTATTGTGAAAATTCTGGTATGAGATACAAAAATATGTAAACATATGAAACATTTCAAACCTATGAATTTACAAGATGCAAACATCCGACAGTTCAAGAATCACCCTTGATTCTTCTCTCTTTCAGATGAAGTTTGTGGTGATGTGCATGTACTACTTCATATCATCAGGAGGAATGGAAAAATTCATACAACTTCAAAGCTACTTTATGTCCGACAACTTTGGCCAAATCTTCTACACTAGCCCTTGAGATGTCACTCAGGCCTGTAAAATACAATTATTTGAATTCAGGAAGCAGTTTATTGTTTTATAATCATTTGGATTTATGCTTTTGCTATATTTAGCATAACAAATGGTTACAGGATATACCAAAAATACAAAATCGAAACAAAATTTAATTGGCGTTCCTCATAAATTATCACATGTTTGAAAACATTTTATAATCATTCTTAACATTTCAAAATCTCGGCTTCATCTTCAATTTTATCCTCATTATTATCGCCATTCACACCTATGGTAGCACATGCCTAGTTTAGTGATACAGTAGAGCCTCAATAATTCAAGGTGAATGAAACAAAGACCACCTCCGATTATTGAAAACTCAGATCATTTAAAAACCACCATTGAAAAATGGCTTCCAGAGGGTGGGATGCAAACATATAGTTAAAAATTTAGAAAATAAAGGTTTGATCACCGTGCTGAAGCCCCTCAGCCTCCCACTTGTGTAGTGATCTTCACTTGCATGGAGACATGGGAAGTGTAATTGTAATTTATGGTTAGAAGGAACCTATTCTCATTTGATGAAATATAATTCTTCTAACTTGTTTTTTTTTGGAGGGGGGGGGGAAACTTGAATATTCGATCTTACTATTATCTCTTATTTTCTTAAGTCAATAGTTTAATTCATTGCAGATCAGAAATGTCAAGACACATGACCTGCCTGCTTGCACCTTCCCCCCTTCTCTCTCTCTCTCTCTCACACACACGAAAATAAAATAAATTTACAGATAAGTTATATAAATATTGACACATAATCTGCACCAACTTTTGAAACTATCCATCAATGCCTGGGCCTTGACTTCACCCAATGATGGAATGCTACATAAAGTTTTCAGCATGCATGTCTGTAAAGGAGGCATCCTTATTTTATTTTGAAAAGGGTTGGAGTTACCCTTGCTAATATGGCAAACCTGCAATAAAAAGGAAAAATTTATTAGTTTGATCAAGAATTTTAATTAATTAAACAAATTAAAATTTCAAAAATATATATAAGTACTTTATGTGATACAGTCAAGTCTGCATATAATAGACATAATTCCATTGAAAAATACTGTTCACAGAAATTCAAAAACTAATTTTTAAACAGATTTACATATAAAATTATTTTGCGTTGACATAACACAGTTGAAATTTGTTATACAATCATTGTATCAAATGTGTGAGAAAAATTTGCTTCTTAAACCTCTGTCTATCATTGTCAGGATACTGTAAACTGGGGCCATTTGGGTATATACTCTAAAACGAGAGTTCATCAGAAACTTACAAGAAATGTTAGGAGTTTGGCACAGTTGGTTTGATCTTTGACTGGGAGAACTGACATTCCAAGCTCCATAACAGCAAACTTCTCGAGGTTGAAGAAATACTGCATGCTTACATGAGTAACCTCTACTATGACTAGATTTTTGGAGCATCCAGCCTTTAAAAAAAAACAAGCACATACATATTAACATAGCTAGAAATGAAAAACAAAAATGTTTAAAGATTAACTTTTTAATGATCAGGGACAAAATATCTCAGCCCAATGCAAATGGAAGAAAATCATTCTAGGTCTCCCTGTTTTCTACACCTTTTTCCTCATAATAGTGAAGCTTCATTGTAACCCGATAAACTGAAGTAGTTTTTTTTTTTTCCTTCCCAGGTCTTTCTATACTCTTGTTAAATGACCCCCCCATATAAAGTATCTTTCTACTATATACAAGACAATAAGAACATATAAGAGAGACATATAGGGAGGGTGAAGAATGTGGTTGGTCACAAAAGATAATTCTACTGCACTAACATTTTTTATACCTCTCTATTTTTAAAGACGGGTGTACACCTAAAGAATTCTGCAGTGCAAAAAACCAGTTTTGGGGTGTAGTTATGCAAAATCAACCATTGAAAATCGCCCCTGCTGTGCAAGTCACACCTTAAAACCATTTTTTGCGCTGTGCAGTTCTGCAGGTGTGGACATGGTTTAACATGGGAACAAGAAAATTTGAGATTTACACAAATTGTCCAAGTTTGTTTCCTGTACATGAAAATGTGTGCCTGTACATGGTTAAGAAAAAAAACATTTAGCTTTTGTTTTGTTCGACCTGTTAATTGGTTCTCTCATACACAAATTAGACTAGGACAATTATTTTAGAGTTGATTTTAAATGGTTCGATAGAGAAAGCCATGCTCCTGCTGGGATTTAAAGGCAGACCCCCACACAGGCACAAGTTATGCTGGTGAAATGACTGTCGAGTGGCATATTTAGTTTTTAGCACAAAAGACATCAAAAATGTATAAAAGTACTGAGGATTATTTCATGTATAGCATTTTTTATTTATTCATTTACATCATACATTTTATTTTATCAGGGATATTGGAAGTGTTTTAAATGTGTTTAATTGGTTGAGCTTTATGAATAAAATTTTGATTTCCTAATTTATACTCAGTATAATTTAGGAAATTGAGAATCCACAACATCTTCCAGCAGCAGTGGTTTGATCTATCTAAGAATTTTTTTTCAAATTATATGTCTGTAAAACAGCATACTGTGTATACCATGGTGTGACAAATTGAAAAATATTTAGGTGCTAGCACGATTTCTTAGGAGACAAGAATGGTATTTCGCCAAAAAAAGAAAAGTCCCAAATACTGTTTTCTTTTACTTTTCCCATGCTAAAAGATGTAGCGTAATGAAATCCGGAAATTTTGTGCTACTCTTAGACTCCAATTTAACAACCACGTTTAAAAACTTTTAAGCACCAATACAGATTTTTTAGACACCATGAAGGTTTACTTCACCAAACACCAACTCTGGCCATATCACTATATTAAAATTTACTGCCATCAATGAGATGGGTTAGAAATGAAGGTGCTGTCTATCAGTGGTCGCCTCGAGTTCATTAGGGAAAATATTTTATCTATATCCTGCCACAGGTTTGAACTCGGGACAGAAACCTTCATCATCTCCCGTTACCTCTAAAGAGCAGTATCACCATAGGCGTAAGCAGAATTTTCTCAAGGCTTAAGGGTTTGCATGCGCCAATGAGTACCACTCACTCTTTGACACAGTGAATGCTACTTGAATCAGTTATGTCATGACAAAAAAGTGTTTCGCAAGTCATTTTACTGCATCTAATTTTTGAAATCTGTTAATAAAAGTGCCTTGAATAACCCGAAATTATTGTAGGGTTGGACAATCAGGGTCCCACTAAATTCCATACAGCTGTGGCTCTCAAACTTTCCCACCCATGACTTCCTTGGCCTTGTCATCGTTTATCCATCGCTCTCAAGAATGGTCTAGAAAAAAATCATTTCAAAGCTCTGAATGGGCACACATCAGTACACTAACTCCTCGAGACGCCCCATACAGAAATTGACGATACCCCTGAGAGCTGTGACCCACTGTTTTAGATCCACTGGTATACAGTATCTCAAGACGACACGGATTTACTACTTTACCACACACCTACTCCTGATATATACTGCCATATGGCAATTTCCAACCAGTGGAGTTGAGTGGGAAATGAAAGTGCCATCTATATCGGTTGGCACTTCAGGCTCGGTGGGTAAATAACTTGATTCTGATTCTTTGACCGTAAGATGAGCATCTTACCACCACGCCACTCGGGTGCTACCATAAAGACCTGGCACCTGGGATTTGTTCAGCCCTGGTGCAAACTCCTATGTAAGTGAGCCCTCCAGGACTACCAAAACAATGGTCCTGAAGTGGTTTTTTCTTCAAAACTGACCTGCTTACTCGCTGGCATCCCCAAAAATAAAACTTGTCTTACACATGAGTACATGCTCTACTTATTTGTTAATCATGAATATTGTATTAATTTCATTATCAAGAAAGTACTTACCTTTCGCAATTTCACAATATTTTTCTTGTAGTCATTCCCAGATAAGAGTGCGGCTTCAGTGATATATACCGCAGCAGCATCACTGAAAGGATGAAAATCAACGACACCCATGTCTCTCATAAACTTCAAATTTGCAGTACCTGAAATATATTAAAAAAAAAAAACTTGATGGATGAATATTTTTTCATTGGAAAATATCAGTTTTAAAATTAAAAAAACTTCATTTTATCATATCAACATTTCGAGCTGCATCGCTGTAGAAGTAAGGCGATGCTTCTCAAAATGTTAAAATTTCTCTAAAAAATTTCCCATATATTATTCAGCTTTTAGCAGGAATATCATTCCTCTTCTGGATCCTTACATGGACCAGGGTTTAGGAGATCGATCATATTTATAAAAATTTAGTTTACATTAATTTAGTTTTGACTAAAATTCAATTCAATGAGTAGAAAGGGTCTTGCTCCTGGATGGTGGGGGGGGGATATGTAATGGGCCTCTGTATAAGACAAGGAGACCGTGGGATAAAAAGATTAAGAAAAACTACAATTGAATCCTGTTAATGGATTTCCAAGAGACCGGAGGAATCACTTCATTATAACAAGATTTTGTTATAAAGGAATTCCAGGTTTTAGCATTGTTCCTACCTAAACGTATTTAGAGGATTAGAAAAGTTTTCATTAAAACAAGATTTTTGCTATAATGGTATTTGTTAAAACAGGATTCGATTGCATTTTAAAATTTTCAAGTGGGGTATGAACATAAAAGTTTCAGAATACCGTATCAATGACCCCCACAAGGGGTGGGCTAGCAAGGCTCCAGCCCTGGGGCCCGGGACGATTTTCATTATTTTTTGTTTTTTCACGCTATAAATCCATCACAAAAGGGTCCGTGAAAGTCTGGTCGGGGGGCCCACAAAAGATTCCAGCCTAGGGGCCCTACTCCAGGATGTGGGGGCCATGACCGTATCTACATAATTTAACAATTGGGAATAATTACAGCAAAGGACAAGTGTGGCATGCTGTGCTAATTTCACCAGGGGGCCCCAAATTTAGGTAACATATAGTCAGAGGCAGATATAGTTTTGCAGCGAGTGGGCTATAAAAAGTTTGCTGCCCTTTCCCCCTATTCTAGTCTAGTTCTCTTGACCAATCTTTCCTGAAAATTGCTGTCAGTTATAACCTGCTTAACCTCAGCCCCATTCCGTAACATGCCTCTGTCTCTAAGTCACTCTTTCGGTTTCTCTCATGCTTTCGCACTCTCTAGGTCACTATTTTTGTCCCTTGCTAACTAAGCCACTCTTTTGGCTTCTCACTGGCATGCTTTCTTGTTTTCCCAATCTCTCTTGTGCCTAACTTTTTCTACGCAGCGCCTCAAATAGGGGAGGAAGGGTGGTGAGAGCAGTTGGTGCCCTGGACCAAGAAGGGCGATGAGTTTACTATTTTTTTATTAACAATTACAGAGAGTGGTGAAAAAATTTATATTGGCCCCGGGCCACAGCGTTTTCTTAAGGCCTCTGGCAGATATTTTCTTGGGGGGCCCTTAAAAAGGAAAAAATTCTGCAAAATAAATGTACATTCTTTGTGAGGTCCTCTTCGGCTCAGGGCCATGCCCTAATTGCCCCAGCCTAGTTACAGCCCTGTACTTTCCCCAGGTGACAGAGTAAAATTTTGTTTCTAGTTGTGTCTCTGTCTTTACATCACTTTTCTGGTTGCTTACTGACGTGGTTACTCTATCTTTTGGGCAATATTTTGGTCAATGTCATACTTACTCACTCTATAGATCACTCTTTGGTAACTCCCCATGCAGAGCCACAACTAGGGGAAGCAGGCAGGTCTGTTGCCCCAGCCACTGTACCAGAGGGGGATCCAATTTCACCCTTCAACATTATGGGAGGGGGGGGGGGGACAACAAAATTCCCAAGCTGACCAGGCATCTAGTTGTAGCCCTGTGCTCATGCTTTCATACTGACTCAGAGTCTTGCCTCCAAGTCACTCTTTTGGTCATCTACATGCTTAGACTATCTCTAGGTCACTCTTTTGATCATCTACATGCTTACACCATCTCTAAGTCACTCTTTTTGTCATACACTAGTTCAGTCCCTCATTCCCAAGGCATTTTTTGACCATATAATAATGCAGTCCCTCGTTTCTTAAGTAACGCTTTTGGTCACACACTAGCTCAGTCCCTCGCTCCTTAAGTCATTTTTCTGGTTGGTAAACATGCTTGCACACACTCTAGGTCACTCCCTAAGTTGAACATTGCCATAATTTACATGTCACTCTTTTAGTCACTCAAATGCTTGCACACATACTCTTAGTCACTAACAAAGATAGATTTCTAGACGAATGCGTATATTCCTTAACTAAACAAAAACTTTGAACAAGTTAGTGGAGATCCCCAATGCCCACTTTCCCCAGGGCTAGAAACAATTTTTCAAGAAATTCAACCAAATACAACCGCACAACAGGCAAAATGCCCAATGAGGTGGCTGAGAAAAAGATGCCCATAAAAATATGGATGTCATATATTTTAAAAAAAACAGCAACCCAATTAAAAATGCAATTAACACAAATTATAAACACATGATTAAATATTATACAACACCCATAAAGAATACTTATGGTTGTCTTATTCTAAGTATGGATAGCTTCTCGATTTACCCCAACATGTTTATCGTATTTGTTTTTGAACGTGTCAATTAATTTCAAACCAAATAAAAATTCTTACGATTTAACATTGAAGAAAGAGTTTGTCCTTTCCATCTCTCGTTGACATAAATATATCCAGCTGGGACATCCATTTCTCTGCAACCATACACAACAAAAGTTTTCCCAGTTCTGTTTGTTTACAAGCATTCCAACAGAAGTCGTAAGGACCACTAGACAAGTTATGTCGATCCATCTTCTGCTCCTACAATAATGAAAAAAAAATCTGTTTAATTTCGACAATTTCGAAACATTAAAGCAAATTAAACATACGAAAAAACTGGAAATTATATTTTTATGCTGAAAAACAATTTAAATGATACATTGTTGTCGATTGATGAAATATGTATATATTGATTCGCCGGTCTGTGGCAACGTCATGCGAAATGAGAGATTACATGGGCCCAATATGTCCGCTGGAGGCCGAGTAACTCATAGGTCTGGTTTACTCGAGGTTTACACGCGTCAGCAATGGCAGAAAGTTCTCGTCACTTTAGAAGAAGACTGTCTCACTATAAGTTTAGACGAAAGCTACGACGTGATGAGCAACGGACCCACGAACGGATTGTCGGACACGGAACCGCCGGACATACCCGAGAGCCTCGCGAACCAGAAGAGGGTGGTGCGTGTTGTCAAACAAGATAACAACGGGCTCGGGATAAGCATAAAGGGCGGAAAAGAGAACAAGATGCCGATATTGATCAGCAAGATCTTTAAGGGCATGGCCGCCGATCAAACCGAGCAGCTGTACGTGGGTGATGCGATCCTATCTGTCAATGGAGAGGACCTTCGCGATGCCACTCACGACGAGGCTGTTCGTGCGCTCAAACGAGCTGGCAAAGTCGTCGATCTCGAAGGTCAGTTCAATTTACATTTGCAAATAAGATTTTATCTTCGTATTGATTTTCGTTATAATTACGTTATGTTATGCATCCACCCCCGAAATATGGGAGAGGCCCTAATCCTGGGGCTGTGAATAAGTAATTTTTTTTTACACTATTAGTTTCCCATAAAGCGCCTCTGAAAATCCTAAAGTTCCTAGACTGGGGGGGGGGGGGGTTGTAACTGGAATGCACTCCTGTAAAAAGTAGTAAAAAAACTCCCACAAAAAATATAAAAAAGTAGTCCTATAAAGAAATAGCAGCTGTTTCTATGGAAACTGAAACTACTGTTGCGCAAAGGGATCTTTATTATATTATAATAATCACCAAAGTCTCTGCTTTCGAGAGCAGCTGAATGTAGGACACAGTGTGGGTGGCAGACATGGGGTGAAATCGAGCGCAGGGCAAATATCCAGAGGTGCAAATATCCAAGATGCTAAGGGGATCTGTGAAAAGGAATCAGTTCCACCTGGACAAGGTTAATTTTCCATAATCGCCAATGTGGCAACTTTTTTTTCACACCCGAATTGGCAACCTTAATGTTGATATAGTGTTTGTTAGTTTTGGCAACCCTTTATCAAACAACATATATTTTGTTAATTCTAATTTTTGTGTATAATTTCTATATAATTTACCGCATTTTCTGCATATTTCAATTGATTATAACACATTACCGCATATTAGATTGACGTAATGTCATAAATAAAATTTTTTGTGCAATTGTATGTGTTGTTGGCCATCTTGAATTGGAAGTTGTGGAGCTTCCACCGCGGGGTTGGTTCAGAATGATGGCACAATGCCCAGAAAGTCAACTGAACAGTCGTTAGGATGACAAACACCCATTACCATCGGAGCAATATGATCCACTCGTGTGGTGCAATGGCGCTATCCTCAGATCAATACTATGAACTAGTCATTTTTGCAACAAAAAAAAAAAGATGTGTTAGAAGTAAGATAAAGTGATATATAAGGATTGGATTGTAATGTCCTGGAGCCAGGAAGATAGGTTAGGAAGAGGAATCCAAGAAGAAGCAGATCGAGTTGTAAGGCCAAGGAGCGGGAAAATCGACGATATAGTGGAATGAGAGAGATCAAATGCTCTGGTATCAGCATTTATGTAAATAAAAGTGATTATAAATTATTATGGTTGGCTCTTATTCTTGACATATATATAAATCATATGTCTAGGAGGCCAAGCAAAGCTATTACTGTGGGGGGGTCATTTGGGCATAGTGAAGATCCAGGTTCGACACCATTAGTAACATAGTGGTAAACAGCTGGAGTTGGTTTTCCAACTTTAAGGCACAAATTCTGTGGTGTTTGGTCAGAACATGATGACTCCAAAGTCACATTTTTGAGCTACTATAAGCGTTTTCATTGTCATTTAAAAATAAAAAATAAAGCATACACATAAATACAAATGAAAATATCATACATCAGCATGTTGTTTAGCCACACACACGTATTTGTGCATTTATCCCACTTCTAATTAGTTAGCATGACTTTAAGATCAAAAAGCCATTTTTTGGAGAGATCATGTTCTGACCAAACATCACAGAATGGTGAGATGGTCCCCCATTTAAAAGGGTTTCCTCACTCGCTGAGATCAGGCAGACCTTCAACAAAATACTTATGTGACATGAAAATTCAGGAATTTGTTATTTGCACTTCAAAATATTTTGGATGACCGCATTCACAGTGGGAAGGGGACATGTCGGCTTTGACTAAAATATAAAATAGCTAATTTGTCTGTCCTGGGCTCATGTCCTTTGTCCCTCATGTGCAAAATAGGCTTTGGACCCAGTTCTGGGGAAGCAGGGGACATCCAGATGTTTTGAGCAATATTATATGCAGTGAAAATCTATTACATAGCCTACCCTTAAACACTTTATAACAGTAATTGCCTGTAAAATGATATCACTCTGGTTCTGATGTACTTTTTGTAGTGCTAATACTGCTTTGTTCAAAAAGTTTCACAACTTATTTTATTATGGAAGAATGAACACTGATAGAACCTGTTTATTTGGTGTTTCCTTTTTAGTGACTACCCTGTAAACCTATGCATTTTGCCATTGTTCATACAAAAATGTAAATGCAGATTGTGTGTGAGCTTTTTTTGTCATATCCTCTAGTACCTTTGTTGGTTCATTTTGAAACCTGAGAATCCTTGCCCCTTAAGCAATTTTTTTTATCTGAGAAAAAACAGTTGCATGGGGGCAAAATTAGAGAAATTAGCTGGCTGTGAAAATATCGGAATGTGATGTTTTGACTGGTAATCTGGCACCAGGTGGGACCTATAAGTTCTTAAACATCAGCATGATTCAGTGAGGAGGCACAAGTGACCAGATCTTTGGAAGGCCAAGTGGTGGGTGTTCTATCATGGCGATGTGCCGGCTCACAGGTCTCTCATGGTGTGATATTACTTGTGAAAACATCACTTTCCAATACCTCTACAACCAGCTCATTACCCCAATCTTACCCCATGTGACTTTCCCTTAGATAAAAAATTTGCTTAAGAGGCAGCGATTCTCGGGTTTTGACAAAGTGCAGCAACAAAGGCACCATAAGATGTGGTAAAAAAAGCTTTCAATCCATATTTATATCTTTGTATGGACAATGGCAAAAATGTATAATAGAACAGGGTAGTTACTTCAAAGAAAAAAATCAAATTAACAGATTCTATCTGTATTCATTCTTCTGTGATAAGTCTCAGAATATTTTTTTATTGTAGTAGTATTTTCTATTTGTATCGATAACTTCTTGATAATGATACATTTCTCTCTGGTTCCTTGATAATATTTGTGTAACTAAGTATTTTATTGTATGTGTTATGGTCAATATTCAAGGTCTGACCAATGTGCACAAACTTTGGATATCGCCACAACCTAAACTCAAAACAGGGGTTAAGCTGGGTAAAAAATTCCTTTCGCAAAAAAGCAAAAATGGGGGGGGGGAAGCTTTAGCAAAATGCCGCAATGCTAATGTAATGATCGATGGTTGGACGTCTACTCGTTGCGTACCTCTTGTAAGCATTTTTGCAAAAGTGGTTGTTACTTTTTTCGCATTCTATAAAAATGGGGGGGGGGGGAAAGCTTTAGCAAAATGCCGCAATGCTAATGTAATGATTGATGGTTGGACGTCTACTCATTGCGTACCTCCTGTGTAAGCATTTTTGCAAAAGTGGTTGTTACTTTTTTCGCATTCTACGATTTTCTTTCGCATTTTGCGAAAAATGCAACCGTAGCTTAAACCCTGACTCGAAATGTTGAGCAATAAAATCTGACTGATTATGAGCATTTCAAAAATCAATATGATACTTATCAGATATCCATAGTCATTCTCTCTCTTGACAAAAAATGAAGAACCCATTACTGACCAAAGTCTAAAGCTTTACTTCATTGTGACAAGAAATTAACTATCTTAGGCTGGTTATCCACCGGAAGCAACAAGCCAGCGTTGAGTCCATGGTCCATACTTAATGAGACATCTGACGCAAACGTGGAGAAAGCTCTGATGCTGTGAATGAATAAATTAATAATTCATCAATTACTACTTGTCATCACAATCCATGAATGACCGTTATCAAATTTTTAGCCTCCATGTTCATGCAGAAAAGGAGAGAGAGATGGAGTAAGAGATCTGCAAAAAATGTTAGCCACTGCACTGTGCTGTGCAGAACTGGCAAGTCGCATCCCAAATTTTTCAGATCTGGCAGTTGTCGCTGCTGTCACCGCTCAAAATCATTTCTGGTGGAAAATGTTCCAGATTTTCAGTGCAATGGAATCAGTCTTGCGAATACAGATAACTGCGCACAACTTGTTTATCGTTTCAAGATGGACGACTAGCCTTAGTGGTGAGAAACAAACACCGAACCCTCTGACAAATGAGACTTAAAACTTATTAATAATCGAGAGTTTTTCATTTTTATAGGTTTTCCCATAACTTTATGTTGAATGTCATCTTGTGTGTGCAATTCTGTAAATAAAATTAATATATCTTCAATGTTCCAGTGAAATATTTGAGAGAGGTGACGCCTTACTTCAGAAAGGGCATGGCACTTTCGGAAGTCGGTTGGGATTTTCAGCAAGGTGGATTCCTGTCTTCATCACAGCAGGGCCGTTACAGAAGCGGTCGCATGGACACTCGTCATGTTCCACTCTTATTGTGTCACTTGGCTCGTAACTTGAATATGCCTGATGTAGAGAACAGGACATTTGAACTCCATTCTCCCGACAGGCGACACTCCTGTGTCCTCAGATGTTGTGACAGTGCTCAGTGCTCAGCTTGGTTCAATGCAATACATACTGCGATCAACAACCTCATGTCTCAAGCTGTTGTGGAGGCAGGACTTCTTCTTTCCGATGTTTTGGAGAAAGCTGAGCTGAAGCACATGGGTTGGCTCTCTGAGAAGGTATCTCAGAATTTTTTTATTCTGTGATTAAGGTTGCAGCAATTTATTATTTGGTTATTTTCTATGTTTTAAATAATATGCAACAATATTATCAATACATATGCTTTGAGAAGTAAAAAATTCATTTATAAAATATGTCTTTAGTTCTGCGCCAAAGTTACAAAAACAACAATAATCAATGTATAATGTACAGACGCTCCCTTAGGCCGAACGCATAGTGAGGTGACCACGAGGTATGGGAGTGCATAATAGAGACCAGCAACGAATGCAATTGTATTGTTTTGTTCTACACTGCACATACTCTAGGAGCAAGACAAAGAAGAGAAAAGTCACTCAATGAGGTGCCCAACTTGAACAATCCTGTTTGTTTTCACCTCGATGTGCTGAATTTTGCTATCTGTTGATTAGTCTTTTTCTACCTTTTTTTTTCTTTCCATCTTCTGTGGAGGGATCATCATCATCACACATTCCATTTCAGAATTCCTCCGACCATGTTCTCTATCCTCTTTCTCTTTTAGTATGTACTGGCATCTCTTCCTCCACCTCTATGAATTTTATCCTTTCTAGTCGATAGTTTTTCTTGGAACTCGGATCTCTTTGCTCCACTATGATCACAGCCTTACTTCATCTATAACCTCTAGGTCCTTGTCAGAACTAATGCTGAGGTAAAACTTTCACTTGTGGTCTCAAGATGACCTACTGCTAAATTCCAAAAGTTCAGAAAATTATTTTATTATGGAAAAACGAATACAGATAGAACCTGTTTATTTGGTGATTCCTTTGAAGCAACTACCATGTGCAATTATGTATTTTTGCCATTGTTCATGCAAAGATGTTAATGGGGATTGCAAGCCTTTTTTTTTCACATCCACCAGGGTCTTCGTCATTACTCACTGCACTTTTTCTGAACCTGAGAATCTTTGTTCCTTAAGCAAATTCTTAATCTGAGAGGAAGTTAAATGGGACAAGATTGGGGGAATAAGCTGGTTTTGGAAGTGTTAGAATGTGATGTTTTGATAGGTAATCTGACACCACAGACCTGTGAACCAGCACATTATCTTGATGGAGCACCCAAGACTTGGCCTTCCAAAGATCTGGCCTCTTGCTTTTCACAGAATCGGGGAGACGTTTGAGGATTCGCAGGTCCCCCCGGTGTCAGATTTTCTGTCAAAACATCACATTTGAATACTTCCAAAACCAGCTTCTTTCCCGATCTCGTCCCATGTCGTTTCTCCCCTTCCTTGAATCAAGAATTTGCTTGAGGGGCAACGATTTTCAAGTTCCGAAGAAGTGTAGTGAGCAACGACGAAGGCACTGGAGGGTGTAACAAAAATATCCTTGCAATCTGCATTTACATCTTTGCATGAACAATGGAAAAGTTGCACATGCTAGTTACTTCAAAGTAAACAACCTATTTATTTGGTGTTTACTTTGAAGTAACTACTGTATTCATTCGATATTCATTCATTCATTCATACAGTGTAGTATTCTATCTGTATTAATTCTTTTGCAATAAAATTAGTCCCTGAACTTTTTGAATGTAGCGAGATATTGTTTTTTCAAGCAATCTGCACAGTGATGGAGCTGGTGTCCCATTTGAGAAAGTCTCTGAAGAGAGTAAGGGCAGACTTTCAACATGAAAATTCGGGCATTTATCATCTTCACTTCAAAATATGGAAGGCAGATGGCAGAACACGGAACAAGTACCACTCTGGCAATGTAAATATGTTAGGATCGCCACATAAACTCAGAACACACATTCCGGCACATACCGATCCATTGGAAATATGGCAGAGGAATGTGTACAAGATGTGTGTACCGTTAAGTAGTAGTACACACAGTGAGTGGTTAGGCAACTGGGGACAGCTTCTTGTCTGTTTACCCTGTGTATGCATAAAATAACCTCAGTGCAACAAAAGATGATCAAATGACTGTAAATGTTGGTATAAATTTCATTTATATGGAGTGAAACACAAGACAAATCAATATGCTCTTATTATTATATTTATTGAATGCTGTTGTGTATCAATTGATAGGTGAGCGATGAAGGCGGGGGAGTTCAATGGAGGCCAGTTTTCCTAGCTATTACCGATAGAGATCTTTTGTTATATGACCTTGTGCCTTGGACCAAAGAAGCTTGGGCAGTTCCTGTCAACAGTGTACCTCTAATTCATACCAGGTACATATATTAGCTATATTATTTTATTGCACCTTTGTTAAAAAATAAAAAATAAATATATATATACTGACTAAGTAGCACATATTTTCTGTGTTGTGGTGAATTAATACAGCGGGCTCAATAAATCACAAGTTGTAATGGTTATTCAGAAACACAGCATTTTTGGAATTTATGTCTGCATGTCCAACAATAAGAGGAATTGTCAAGTTTCAAAAAAATTTAAAAAGTTGTTTTAGATATTGGCTATTAACAGTTGATGCTTGTTATAATGACCCTCATTTTTCCCGTCAGAAACAGCCATTATATGGGGTAGTCATTACATGACTCACACCCTACAAAGCAGGGTTCGTAAATATTGCAATATTTGCGAAAATAGGGAAAACATCCAATACTTAGGTATACCAGGTGTACAAGTATGAAATATGGATTTTTTTTTTTTTTAAAAACACGTTAAATTCTGAATAATGATAAAAAGTGCTTTATTCAAAGTATGCTCCATTGCTTGTTATACATTTTGTGAATACCACGTCAGTAAAAATCTTCCCCTTTTGCTGCGAACCATTCATCGAGTCTTTTTTTCACATCTTCGTACGAACCAAAGAGCTGCTCAGCAAGTGTGTGACCAATCGATGCAAACAAGTGGTAATTGGAAGGAGCCAATTCTGGTTAGTAAGCCGCATGGGGCAGAACTTCCCATCTGAGTGCATCCAATGTAGTGCAAACCGGTTTTGCCATATGTAATGGAGCATTGTCATGAAGAAAAAATTACTTTGCGTTGCCTCTTTCAGTATTCTGGCCTTTTTTTAAGCAGCGAACGGTTCAAATTGGTCAATTGTTGGTAACATTTAGTATTAACTGTTTCCCCAGGTTTTAACAGCTCATAATAGACCACTCCCCTCTGGTCCCACCAAACACAGAGCATTGTCTTTCTGCCAAAGCGATTTGGTCTTGCGGTCTATGTGGATGATGCGCCTAGGTCTACCCATGATTTTTTTGCACTTGGAATTCTCAAAATAAATCCACTTTTTATCCCCTGTAACTATACGATGCAAAAAGGACTTCCTTTTGTACTGAAGGAGCAAACTTTCACATGTTTTTTGCACTTTCCCATTTGTCTGTCGTTCTACTCATGTGGTACCTATCTATCGATCTTCTGAATCTTTCCCATCTTTCGTAGACAATTGGAAACAGCTTGTTGACAGCCTAATTGCTCTGTGAGCTGTTTTTGTGTTTGCGCATCATCTTCGCCCAACAATGCTTGCAATTCCACATCTTTATATTTTTTTTGCTGTTTTCCATGTTCCTTGTTTGCAACATCGAAGTCACCACTTTTGAAATGCTGAAACCATTGTTCACACATATCTTGCGATGGAGCATGTTCCCCATAAGCTTCTCCAAGTAATCGGTATGATTCAGCAGCAGTTTTCTTCAAATGAAAACAAAAAATTAATGCTGTCCGCGAATGCTCTTTGTTCAGTATAAATTTTGACATACTAAACACAAGACTATGCACATACTTTTCTAATTTATCACTCGTGCGTGTCTGACACTTTTCTAATTTATCACTTGTGCGTGTCTGACACTTGATGATTTATCACAACAAAATGGTGCAGTGTCAAATTTTTATACCACAAACTGGATTGGTGAACCATTTGTTGTCTGAAATCTGCATTTCATACATGTACACCTGGTTTATCCAATATTTTCAATAGTCAACGTACTGTTTATTATAAATGTTTTGAGCATGATATAAATTATAAATGAGAAATTTCACTTGATATGAACATTTCCTTTTGCCTTTTTCTAATGAAAAAAATATTTTAAATCTTGTCTCTTACTCTCTCATCTCGCATCCTGTATTTTCATGTATAACTGACATTTTAATATATACAGGTCGTCCATAATTAAAATACCCTATTTTAAAGTAGCCTACAGACGAAACCGGTCATCAGAAAATTGTGAAATTTTGTGGAGGACTTCATGAAATGATGGGAATTTGTTTCATGGAGGGAAAAGTTAGTTGCATATCTCGCCACCATAGGGCGTTTCACTTTGAATACCTGTAGTAAACATGTAAATTTATGTGATGTCACACAGCAGCTGTTATAAAACCTAGACACATTTGCAGAGATCTTGTTTCTCAATGTATTTGCTTCTCACAGTGATGAGAAGTTTACAAGATTGCGCTTTCTTGGTCAAATTGTTTTACCAAAACAGCAATTGTGCAGTAACTGCTCTACGGAAATATTGGACTTGAAAGAGGATTCAAAAAGGTCCAATGAATGTTATAAACCTTTGGAGTATAATAATGAAATTTGAAACCACGGGTTTGTTGGCCGTTTGTCCTGGAAGAGGAAGAAAACCTGTTTCTATAGACGCAGTATAGGAGGTTTCGCTTCAGGTGGAAGAGGACAGAGCTTCGAATTCTCGTGGTATTTCGGGGCGTGTAGTAGTGTCAGGCATGTACCACAGGCATTGGATAGGCCATGTTCACTGTCCATAAGATCCACACATGTGGAATATCTTTCTGTATCAAAATTTCACAATTTTCTGATGACTGGTTTCGCCTGTAGGCTACTTTAAAATAGGGTCTTTTAATTATGAACGTCCTTTATTTCTGATATATATATAATATATTATACGAAAATGGTTTGATATTTTCAGTTGAGAAGGGTTTGGTATTTTGTCTCATATTTCATTTTAGAATGGTTTCATATTTTAAGTTGAAAATGATTTGATGTTTTCAGTTGAACTGAAAATATGAAACCCTTCTCAAATGAAGATATAAATCATTCTTGGATAAAAACATGAGATCGAAAATATAAAACCCTTTTCTCAATGGAAAATATCAAACCATTTCAAACTGAATACATCTGTTTTTGAAGAAATCTATTTATTGTAGGTCCCGGTCCAATTAGCCCTGGTGTGCAGAAAATGACCATGGTGCGACAAAAATGATCAAACAAATCTATTTATTTGCAGATTAACCAATTTCTGATCGACAAATTTAGAGAATTTATATTGTAAATCCATTGATATTTAAACCATGAAAATATATAATTATACATATTAACAGGGTTGTTCAAAAAAACTGTTTTTAAAAAAAAAAACCACTTGGTTAGAATCAACGTGGTTTAAACCAAACAACCCTGCATATTAATACATTTAATTTGTTGTTTTTGACTGAAAATATCTAAAATATCAGATATGATATTTTGAAAATAAATATGGGGTACATATTATGATATATATATATATATATAACCCTGATCCCAAAGAAAAAAAATATATGATAGTCGTTATATGAAAAAATTCATGACTTATCCTACCAGTCAGTTGTAATGTCTTAATGTTAGATTGAAATGTCCTTGTAATGGAATGGTCACTGTAGCATAAGGGTTGTTATAACAAGCATCAAGTGTGTGTGTGTATATATATATATATATTTTTTTTTTAATTGGTAAAAATGCTCAGCTAAGAAATTTAACTGGTGCCTAAATTTTTTTTTTTTGATTTGTAAAAGAGTCTTTCCTGATACAGAGGTACAACATGAATAGTGATAATGGTGACAAGATATTACTACTACACTACTAGAGATTACTATTACACTAGACAGAAAATGACTTTGGTGTGACAAAATTACCAATGAAGTGTTTAGCTTTAAGGAATTAGAATTAATTTGATTTTATAAGCATCTTTAGAAGTTTAAAGGATATATGCAAGGTGGAACAATATGTTTCATAATCGACAGCAGACACAATGGGGCAGAAGATTTTGTCTGCTAACAGCAAATATCCATTACATGTATTGGGAGGTTCCACTGTACTATATTTTCAAATACAATTGATTGAAACACATAATAAACTCATCAGTCTCATAAATTTCACTGTGCAATAAATTAGATCAGTTGATAATTTTGGATAGAAAACTCATGTTATACATGTTCTTTTTAAAGCCGAGAGGAGACAAAATTTATCTACTTTTCATATATTTGTATGATTGATGAATGTTGAAAATATTTTATATTTTCACAGGCTAGTTCATTCATCAACTAGGCAATCTGGAACGACATATGTACTCGGAGTCACAGATGTTACCACATTCACTCTTCGACTAGGCACAAGACAAGGCGTTGAATCAAGAGTAATGCGAGTAGAAACACACAGAGATTTGGCTTTTTGGGCTCGTCATCTTGTTCAAGGAGCACACAGTGCAGCATTAGTACTTAAAGAAGCTCACTTCTGTAAGTTTGAATTTTTCATTCCTTTGTTTAAAAGTGATTTCCAGCTTTTTCAAATTGTTTAATTAAGAAGGGTTTTTTTCCCTGATGAGAAAAAAAAATTTAAATCATTTTATTATAAATAGTAAATTAGAAAACGTGCAAAAAAATTGATGTATAAAATTTATTGATGCACAGTAGAACCCACACAATTCACACACACACATCACTGTTCGTCTCTCTTCCAAGAAATCCATCTCATCCCAGTTTAAAAAAATATGCTTCTTTGCTCTATGAGGATGCTATTCATTTATATTAAAATTATTAATATTATATACAGTAAAACCTCGTTAAGTCATCACCCAGGTTAAGTCGTCGTTTTTCTTCAGGCCTGTCTAGCTTTCATAGACTACAATGTTATTAAAATCTTGTTTACTCATCTCAAATTTCGGTTAACTCATCACTGTGAAAAAGTTTGAGAAAGTGGAACAGATTAATTTTATGGTTTCCTTTAAAAAAAAAACTTGTTAACAGCATTGCCATGTGCTTAAAAGTTGCCATAAAAGCCTTATGTCCCAAATGAAACAGTTCAAAGAATGAAAGTTAGCTGGGGAAGTCCATTTGCTGACTCAGTTTTTGATACCTTAGGCTGAATACATAGCAAGATGGAGAGCAAAGCAACAAGGGGAGAAGAGATCCGAGCAGCGAAATCAAACACTGATTCTAATGCGCCTGCTTATCATGGCGTGCACCACAGCAGGGCAGGAACTGTGCAATAAGCGATGAGAGCAACCCATTCAAAATATTTTGTTTTCGCTGCTCTGCTCACTTGCGTGTAGTTTCAAGATGGCTGTCAAAGGGCTTATTTTTGCTGTTAAAAAGCAATAGTGAGGTTAAAAATGTCACCAGAATCTTTGATGTTAAGTTCTCGTCGTACTTAAAAATTGTGTGGACGATCAAATGGAAACAGCAAGTACCAAATATTTCCATACATTTCCCATCAAACTTTTTTCATGGACACATGCTTAACCAAACCAAAAATGATTTATATTTTGAGTTTTAAGCTAATGTATCATGCACCGTGTGGGGGAAAATGTATTTGAGTAGTCTGAATTAAAAATCATGTATGTTTCTGTGGAAAACTTCAAGTTTTATTTCTTTGTTTATTTTCTGTGTACTCTCAATATTTCCATACTGGAAGCGTACTGAATGTTTTTTATGCTGGATTTTTGGGTGTCAATAATTACGTTTCTTGTGTAAAAGAGTCTTCTAGCGGAGGGAGGGGGATTTTCTACTTCTACCCTCCCGCCTATGCTAATAATATAAATTTAAATGGGGGGGGGGGACTTTGATAAACTTGATATTTTTCTTAATTTTTTACTCATAAATTTAGTAGAGAATATTATTGATCTTTTGAGAAGTGATTGCATTCAAGTGCAGAGGGAAAAGATATAGGGAGGGAAGCAACCAAAATATGAGGAATATTTCCGTAGTTATATTTAAAAATAGCGATATTCACACAACACTATTATTTCTAAACTTTTGTCTAAGCAATAGTTTTTATAATTATGAAATTTTTAAGTATTCTTTAATTAAAAAAACCAAGCTGATTGCGAGTTTCTATTTGATACTCTCTATTATATTAAATGCCCCTATTGTTTGTGCTATGTTTCTTGCTCGCAGCTATAGTCTCATCTCGCTTCTCTTCCTTCTCATTCGTCGCTTTGTTTGCCGCTCCCACTATGTTCTTAGCTTTGGGGGATGTTCGAGCTAGACCCGATTTCTGCATGGACCTCCATTAATTTGGGGCTTCAAATTTAAACAAAATATCGTTGAAAAACCAGACATTTTTTTTACAAAGTTGAGGTCTACTGAAGTATGTTTTTCCCTACCCAAGGCCTCCTCAAGTGAAAAGTGGAATTAGTCTAAATCAAAGTGTACCACTTTTTACCATAATAAGTTAAGTAATAAGAGCTCAAAAAAAGGTAAAAATGTCTATTTTTTTCTTTAACAATCCATACATTTTATTAATATTGTAAATTTAATTCATATTTTAAAAAATGTTATATTACTTTAAATTTATACAATTTTCACAGTATTGCACATTAAACTGACGGCACTTCTATTAAGCCATCATAATTTTTCGATAACATGAGGTGATCACTTATTGAGGTTTTACTGTAATTACAATAATTAAATAACTTGAATTCTTATACTGATTTTTATCCACAAAATTAATAATTTGAAAACAGTTTAAAAAAAAATTCAAACGGTTGTAAAAATTTCTAATGAAAACTTCGAAGCAACTGAATTTTATATATTTACTGTGTGTCAAAAAACAAACATTTGCTATAAACACTGAATGTATGGTCCAAGTATTAAATTTGTAGAGTGCCACATGCACCACTTTTGTCTATAAAGCTGCATGGCTTGAGAAGTTTTGCCATGCAAATGGTGTAAAATAATGATATTTGACATACTTATAATCTTCAAAAAAATACAGTTGGCTTATGCAATTGCTTAAGATTGTCTTTTAAATATTCTATCTCCTGAAAACTTTATGGTCAATTATGATCAACCATCCATAAATGAGCCCCCCCCCCCCACACACACACACACCCCTCATGCATGGAGGACGTTCACAGGACCCTGGAGCCCAGGATATCATTTTCTCTTTTCACTATGAGCTAAGTGAAAGGGGGTCTTTGAAACTCTTGGCCTATCAAAAATTTGGTACTCCCATACTGATAAGTTGGTTTTTATCTCTTTCGTGTGCTAATCTTGCCCTCAAGACGAAAAAAACTTTTCCCCCTCTAATTTTATAAAATGTGAATTAATATTTTGTCAAGAAATAAGTGTTAAAAATAAGTTTGTTTTGAGAATGAATTTTCCAATCATTTAAAGATCATATTCATAGGGTTTTTTTATTATAAGTCATAAATGTAAACAAATTTATTCCAGCTTGTCTGTATCAAGGTCAAGAGTGTGTAGTAACATTGCATTTTGAAAATGGGTTCATACTTCAAGATGCTCGTCATCATACAATTCTGTGGCAGTTTCCGTTTGAAAAATTGAGAATGTCTGCGGATGATGGAATGAGATTAGTTTGGCTTGATTTCGGAGGGGAAGATGGTGAAAAGGTGAGCCAGTGTGCCTTTATTATTTTACTTCCTCTCTTCACATTTATTACATTTAATTCACGTTGCAACTCATCATCATTCATACCATCTGAAAAACTGGTAACTTTTATAACAGGTCAATGAAATTTCTTGTCTGATTATGATGTTACCATTCACTGTTATATAGGGTAATCGTATACGATACTAATAATTCCTCATATTTGAATTTTTAGCCATGAAACACTTTTTCTTGTGAATATGAATTTAAATACCCTATAATCACAGTTAACATTCATCATACTTTTTTTACAAAATTTTTACAAGAATATTAAAATGTTTAATCGTAAGATGATCATTCAACAAAAAAATATATTTATATATTGATGTTGAACTCAGAAAAAAATAAGAGTGGTTCAATTAACAGTTTTAAACTATTATAGAAACACATTTTTGCATTAACCCTCTATGGTTTGCCCCATAAAAACATATTAAAAAAAAATTACCAATATGGATATAAATGAGTCCTGTTAGCATTTTTCAAATCAAAGTAACACATCAATAAAGCAATTGATTAGAGTGGATTTTTTTAATACTTACAATGGCCAATTAAGGGTAAAATGCAAGTCTTCCATTATTTTACTTTTATCTATAAACAGAAAAATATTGCTTCGGTCTAGATTACATTATAAAAGTTTTATACAAGAGCATTTACAAGGAAAAAAACAATCAATAAGCCTTATTGGTTGCATTTTTGAAGTTTAATAAAAGAACTTTAATAATGTAGTCCCAGCCTTTGCAAAGGCCAAGGTTTTAACATTGAATTTTATTTAAATTTCCTCAATTTTGATGCAATTTTATAAATTTTTAAACTCAATGTTTCAGCAGCTTTCGAAAAATGGCACTGACAAGGAATAAACTTTTTCTTTATTGTATTTATATATACGTATTTTATTCTGGAATGGTACTGAAAGATGTACTTTCTAAAGTAACAATAGTATTGAGAAATGAAATGGGTATAATTTTTTTTATTATACCTGCATTATTTTTGCATTTGCAGTTATATTCAAATATGCATCTGACCATAGAAGGTTGAACTGTTTAAGAAACGTTTCCTTACTTTCAAAAATCTTAATTATTTTTTTTTTCATACATTCTGCACCTATGGACAGGAAAAATATTAAGTAGTCTGTAGACAGTCTGACGACCAGATAATATATATTTTTTTAAATTAAATCAAGTGTTTATGAAACTATTATTTTTAGCTAGTGTGGAACATTTGCTGTTCTTTTATGATAGAAAATTTCATACGTTTGACTGCAGTGTTGCTTCTGAGAGACAAAGTACTGCCTTAACAACAATGAGTTTTTTTGTTCTGATATAATTGAAAAAAAAAATTTCACATGATAGAAAATTGAAATTTTTGTGTTGACCTAGAAGCAATGTTGCATCTCTGATCATGTAGCAACTACAATAAAACCCATCTTTTGCAGACACTGGAAAACAAAAACATTTTGTCAGTGAAAGTGGGGTGACTAAATCAGGAATTTCAAATACTTTTTTTTTTGTTATACAATGGAACTTATTATTTGGCCGTAAAAGAGGATGACCATTATGAAGGGTTTCATTGTACATGATTTGGGATAGAATTTTTTGCAGACTGACATGAAACTTCCTTGGACCACTTGCTGCAAAAACACTTGCTTATAGTTATACAATAAAGCTATTTTCAGATATATACTAGCATCAAATTCCTGTAGGAAAACCAAGGATGGTAAATTAGGTCATTCTTTTTTCATTCATATTTGCCAGAATCAGCAAATAAATTTTTTTATTTATTTATTATTATTATTTTTTTTTTGCAGTGATGTTTTGTATATTTTTCAGCAGAACTGACTAAAAAGAATTTTGTCAAATAGTATAATGACGTACATAAAGCATTCATGTTGTCTTGTGATATTCTTATTCCCTTGGGTTTTTACGATTTTGAAATATGACTGAACAATATATTTTTTTTTTTTTTTTTTTTGTTAATTAGGAACTGGACATGCTTCAGTCACCAAAGCCCTTTGTCTTTACTCTGCACACGTTTTTGTCTGCGAAAGTGACCAGATTGGGTTTGATAGCATGACAGTGGCAACAAAACTGGGGGAATGATCAGGAGTCAAGGTATTTCAACTCTTACCCCTGATAACTGATATCTTTCATCAAAGCAGCTCATTTGTTGTGGACGTTTCTGGGAAATGAAAGTTTTCCCATCTTGGCTTCCTGTTATTTGTTGTCCTGAAATCATACCTCACTCTGCGCTGTATGTTTCACTGTAGCCTGATGTTGATACTGCTGATGTTTTTCTATCATAAATGGGGGGGGAAAGAAAATATTTCATCAACTCTATATTCTTAGTAGAGTTGATGAAAGAGGGGGAAGGAAATTTGCTGCTGTATAATCGTATCTGCTTTTACTCCTTCCTCACCTGAAGTACAAGTTGTTGCAATCAGAGTTCTTATGGAACTCTGTTCATTCTCGTTTTCACTGAAGCAGCTTTTATGAAACAATTTTGTATGAGTTATTAATGATCATATATGTATACCAAGAACTGTGGAACATTTCTGTCCCAGCCTCTCTTTATGAACTCAAATGTAGAAAAACACCCTTAGTACCTATGGAATGAGCTTTACAATGCCTTGATTTGTGGTTGTTACCTGTGGAAATGTAAGAGGGGGAATAAAAGAAAGCAATATTCTTAAGTAAAACAGTAGCCTTATGGTAGAAATTCGAGAATGTGGTCGTGTCACATGGCTGGGAAGAATGAATGTTTCGATCAATCTGAAAGTATGAATGCAGAATTTTTAGTGTTTGCGATCCAAAACAAAGAAATTTCGTACTTGTGTGTATCTTGCATGTATATAAACCATGAAAAAACTTTACTCTCCTGCGGAAGTATCCATGAAATTCTTAGTTTTATTAATCTTTCTACATGATTGATAACTTTAGTTCATGCTATGTATCCTGTAGTAAGGAAGAATTTTGGATTGTTAAAAGCGTGAAATACATCGAGAAATTATTGTTGTGATGATCCATTTTTGTTTGACATTTTTGAACTTAAGCAAGACTATTTTCATATTTTTTATTTCAGTTCTTACTCAAGGTTTTAAATGTTAGTGTGTAATCTTGTATTCCCTCAATAGCATTTGTTCAGGTGTATTTTGCTACCTGACTACTGTGATGTACTAAAACCAAGAAATTAGATTTTATCTGAGAATCTAGAAGTTATTCTGGCACTGCCAAATAAGACCTCAAAATAAACTATAGCTATACCGGTGTCCATAAATTAAGAGACAAATATAAAATGTTAGTTTTAGCTTTTTTTTTTTTTTACTGAGGGCGGTCAGCATCAGTTGATGGTATAGCATATATACTATATAACAGCTATATGGTCATGGTGTTAGAACAGAAACAGCCGATATTTACTTCACTATCTGCTAGAGAATTCAGTGAGGAGCGCGTGCTTTGCAGTGAGGGATATCCTCCACCGAACTTACGTTTGACAGAATACAATAGCCCAAGCGTTATCATCATGTTGCATCATTCTTGTGAAGGAGTAATGACTTTTTGCAGCCCATATGTCCTGAATTTTAATGGAAGGCGGTTTCTTCATTAATGTAAATTTCTTTTTAGTGTGCGTATATTATATATATTTAAGTATTTTCCATCAGGAACTTTTCAAAAACTTCCCCCCCTCCTTAAATTTTAACTGTACCCTAATTTATGGACATCAATGTAATGTACGAGATGGGAGTTCAAAGTAACAAAACATTTTTTCTGAGAGAAGAGGGTTCTTAAATTCTGTCATCTCACTGTGTGTGTGTGTGTGTGTATATATGGCTATCCTCTGACCGAGCGTTCTTTACAAAAAATCTATGAAATTGGTGCCATTTTTTTTAGGGGGACCTCTACCATCAAGTCACGATGTCAAATTTAAAATTGTGATGATGTAAGGTATTTCCATACTGCGAGTTCTGTTTACTTGTTTACTTTTCAGGGGGGAAAAAAACAACTGAAAAAAATTAATTTACATGAGCTCCAAGGAACTCCAGTCAATAACTTTAATTTAGGATCATTCCACACTGATCAAACATTAATCTCATCATGAATTTTGAAAATGTTTTCATTCATTGCATTTAGGGAAAGTAACAGTTGATTTTCAGATGACATTTTAACCAAGAAAACCATTTGTGAAACCCTTGCTGGCTCAGACCATTTTTTTTTAAAGCATCTTGGAGGATTTTGTAAACAACTACGCTCCAATGACAATGGTTTATGAAAAAAATTGCAGTAGAATGCTGCTTGGTATGTGTGGGTTTAGGGAATAGTCACTTAGATCAAGTGGGAGAAGACGAGTGATGTCCCCTCTTCCCTAGAGGAAAATTATGGTTGCTTTCTACTCCTTTCCTTGTTTAAATAATTTAAAGTTGATATTTATTAATATTGACAGGTTGTTTGAACTGCTAAACTTCATGTCTTATGAAGGTATCTATTTGTCATTGCAAAATTTTCTATAGCTGCAAGAATATAATGTAAAAAAGAAATTGTTTCTTATGTTAGAAATTTTTCACAGAATTGAACATTTTTTCAATTTGATATTTAAATGAAATTGGCAGCTGCATTTTATATATGTATATAAAATAACAATAGCTCTCTGTTCCTGAGTAGCTTTTATTGTGAACGTTGTTTTTTTAACTTATACATAGTGATTATTTTTCTTAGTTAGAAACGTGCGAGTTAAAGTTGATCAGCTTTCCAACCATATTTGTATGGTTAGCATCTCACTTGCAAAATGACAGGTACTTGTAGGACATGCACAGGTGTAAATTAGCTTGCACTGCTGCTACAAAAAAAATTCCTCAATATCTTTTCTTTTTGAATTTACCATTGATAGTGGTTGCAGAACACTGGGACAAGTCCTGTGTCTCCTTCGTTGTGGGATCCTACTTATGTAGGATTATAACAGAGACAATGGCTAAATAGTATGTTTGCTAATGCTCGTGTATTGAATAGTGGAAGTGAGTATGACTACTACCACCATACATTGCTAGTATGACTGATAGAGGCCAAAACTTTCATAATATAAACCATCAAATGGCTCTGTTTTATCCAGAGAGAAAAGTTTTTGAATTTTTTTAAACTTTTCTATGATAAGAACTTTCCTATGATAAAGTGTTACAAATAAACTGAAATTCAGGCACTCCGTAGATATAAAAATCAGTCACCTAGCCTTAATAACAAGAGCTACGATTTGGTATGCTGAGGACTTTCTGGATGTAAGACACATCAGCATTTACATGCTGTTGTGTCAACACATCTACTGTTGCATCAAAGAGTTATGCAAGTTGGCCTTGCAAGACAGGCATCTCTTTTTATTAAACCCATTTCTACACTGCCCTGGAAATATTGTGATTCTCTTCGATCAGCATTAAAAACATCTACAAGTACCTGAAGTTACAAAACCACCTTAAAACATTATGCCAGGCAAACTAATTTTTCCCCCCTTTCTTTTGTCCAGGGAGTGTATATAATAGTTTTGAAAAAAATTTGGAATCTTTGTTTCAAATTCAAAAGAGTGAATAAATATAATCAAATCTTTCAATTTGAAAAAAAAAAAATTGAGAGTTTATTTTTTTATACGCATAAAATGTAGATTTAATTGCGATGAGAAAAATATCCAGTTTATTTTATTTTTTTGTTTTCAATATGAACAAAATTTTTATTTGCTTCCATGAATCACATGGAGCTGATTATTTCGATAGATTGTAATGTTGCTTATTATTTTTGAATTTTTGGACATCAAGTGGTTTGTTATGTAGAAATTACATGCACTGCTTGAGATAACATTTATATATGTTTTGATAAGTGTCACAAATATTAAGCTATATACCCAAAGTATTTAGACACAAACTGCACCAGAGAGCCATGCGGTGCATATTAATCTCTCAATGTATGTGTGACTTGGGCAACTTAAAAATTAAAATACAGGGTGAATTTCACTAAACTGCTAAACGAAAAGAGGTGAGTAGTTTTCAAGTGGAACATAAAACACCATTTTAGTCTCTTTATATTTCTTACCGTTTTAAAGATTTTGGGGACAATTTGATCATGCACTTTTTCAATTTTTAAGCATTTGTAGCTTGCCATTAAATCCAGATATGGTGTCACCTTATAGGATTTTTTTCTGCTCTTTCCAAATGTGTACTTAGTTTGAGTTAGGTCTCTCAGGAACTTCACAAATTTAGGTTTTTTTTGGATTTGACATTTTTCTTCTTCCACCATAACTCCAAAACAGTAGGAGATAGGACAGAGGTGTTTTATAATCTACTTGTGCTCATCTATCACCCCATTTTCATTTGGCAGATTAGGCAGAATTCACCCTATATACTTATGACAACTGATGTACCGTATACACTTGTGTATAAGTCTGGTTTTTTTTGTTCAAAAATTCATTCCTGAAGTGGGGAGGCATCAGCTTGAGCAGAAGAAATAAAATCCCAGGATTATCAACACTCCTTCCCCCTCCTCCATGGCAGTGATATGTTTATTCTTTTCTGCAAAGTAGATTTTACTCAATCCTTGTATACAAAGACTCTTTGCTGACGTCGCAGTATCATGCTGCCTCCCCCAACCAAACAATATGCATTGAGACCCTATTTGCAGGGTTAGCAGGTTTTTGACGGTTTAGACCATAGTTTAAATTGTCATGTCAAAAACCTCAAATATTGTTTTTCGGTATAAAAATTTCCATAGAAAATACACACATTGATTGCATGTAATATTTAAACTATGTTACACAAAGAATAAATATTTAGTATGATTGTAAAATAATTTCAGATAATGTAATTGCAATATAATTTCAGATAATGTAATTGCAATATAATTTCAGATAATGTAATTGCAATATAATTTCAGATAATGTAATTGCAATATAATTTTTTGACAATATATATCAAGATTGGGGGTTTTGGACAGAGGATTTTTCGCATGGATTTTATTGTACAAAACTGTACTTAACTGTCCAAAACTTCAAAAGCCAATGTATAACATGGAAACAGATTTTTTAAAACGAAAGTAACATACTGAAAACTAATTAGTTGAAAATTTAAAAAAATACCAAAATCCAAATTTGTCAAAAGAAAATGAAGTAGTAAAAGTATAAAAAAACTGTCCTTAACTGTCACAAACCTATCTAAAATATGACATGAAAATACTTTCTTTTCATTGCACTGTTCAACACTGATTTTGTTCCCAAAGATATTTTGGTGATTTTAGGGTAATTTTAGGAATCTGAATCTGGAATTGGTTTTATCACATTGGCTCCCCAGTTTTGGATATATATATATATATCTGTGTGTGTGTGTATATATGTATATCTCACACACTCACTCATAATACATAAGCATCATAGAAATCACATTGAAACAGTACAAAATGCAAATCAATAACAAAATTAACATCAATACATATAGACCAGTGATGTATGATGGTGATACAAATGGAATAGGAAAATAAATAGAAAAGTAAAAATTCAACACAAAAATTAGACTTCAGACTACATTGAAATAGTGAGAATTTGCAGTATTTCAAAAGCTAGAGCCAAATCCAGCAAAAATAACACCAGTTTTGAAATCAGCTGCCTAAATTTTTCCCTAATACAGTAGAAAGTTTCTTGAGAACACAATTTTTTTTTTTCTTTTGAACACTGTTATTGGCCTACTAATATACTATAGAAACTGTCTTTTCTCTTTTGAGACTCTTTAGCAGTCCAAAATTTGAAAGTCAGAGTTGGCAAAGTTTCGGACACCACTGTAAGTAAATACAGTCGATAATTTATCGTTATAACGGCCCCACATTATAGTATAGATACACTCAAGTTTACTATAAGTTAGATACACAATAAGAATTTTCTGTCTTTCCCTTTCCAAAGTTACAGAATATAATTAATTTCATTATTAATAATTAATTTAATCATTCATGATTTTCATTATTGTAATAAATTGATGTTTAAAAATAAAACATTGTAGTATGAAATTTTTTTTTCATCATTATGTTATAAAAAAAACATGGCCTATCTATTCTATTCAAAACATCATTCAAAATCATTCATTTATATTTTTGACAGTTTAAACAAATTTTTGATGCTTGCCAGATCAAAAACACAACCCTGCCTACAAATTAGACATATTTGATTACAATTACTATGTAATGCTATCTAAGGACCCCTTCATTTATCCTGATACTGCCTTAGAAAAATCACTTGGCCCGGGGGCCCATGATACTTTTGAGATGGCCCTGCTCAAGATAAGGGGGTTGGCTTATACACGAGTATATATGGTATGCTTAAGAAGAGCTGTTTGGGTGAGTGATAAATTTGTACAAAAAAAGTTTTTTAAGCAAATGTATCACCATTGATATGGACACTCATTACCAGCTAATGATCATTATAGGAGCACATTAAGTTTGTTCTACTCGTGCGACACTGTATCTATTTTTGTAGAGAGTGTTTCTAGATACTTTTGGCAATATGGGATATTTTATTCGTATAACAGCATTATGTGATGCCAAGTACTATTGTGGTGGGTTGGTAAGATATGAAGTCAGAGATGGGAAGAGTTCAGGGTACATGCTTCGAACCCACCCACGGGAAACTAGACATTTTTCTCAGCCACCTTGTTGGGCATTTTGCCTGTTGTGGTGTTGTATTTGTATTATGTACTTGTGAAGTGATCTCAGTCTGGTTCTTAACCATCTCTTCTGGCATATACAAGACCCGCATAAGGCATCTTTCATTTATGATAGTTCTATGGCAAAGTGAGATCTCAAACGAGGTAGCCAAATTCGACTGAAAATCTATAATACGAGTTGAATGATCAAAAATTCATTTAAATGTTTGTTTAAAACATTTTTAGTTTTAAAGATTGGAATATCAAAGACAAGAAAAAAATCTTTCTTCAAAAAAATTTTTGTAAGAGCTTCGGGCATTTTGTAGTCATTTTATGCATTTATGTACAGTGTTCAGAGATTTATATTTCATCAACATCCATCTTTATGGTGTCACCAAAAATTATGTGTCTTTTCCCTCTATATTGTAATTATTATTTTTTTTGTACCTAAAGAGTCGCAATTATAACCTGTTTGCTTCGTGGATCCGCATTTATTATCATTTTCTTTTATCCTCGTTGTTCCCAGTGCATATTGAGAATTCCTGTATGACATCTCTTGTTATAGTTATCAGAAGATTTGCATTAAACTTAGTTTTAAAAATACTCCTCTCTTTCTGTTTTATGTGCTTGTTTTTTTAAGACATATTTCTAGTTGGTTCAATCATAGTTCTTGATTGTGTCACATGTTTTGACTCTTTTTACATCTACTTAACTGAAAATTATCAAATAATATTTCCTCCTTGATTTTGTATATTGATGTTGCCCATCATTGCTTTAAAATTATTTTTGAGACTAAACTAAGGAGCCATTAACCAGTCAACTGTCCAATTAATTTCTCCGAGCGTTACCCGCAGTGTCCACTTTTTCTTTGAAGATGCGCGCGCTTTTCCCTTTTTTCCTTTTCTTGGAAGTTTGAAACATTAAAATATTTTTTTATAGCTCGAATGTGTCAAGACGTAATATGGCACCCCAAAAGTGGGGGGGGGGGTGTCATAATGTCCTGTGACTAAAAGAAATGCTGTTGGTGGATTTATGTGGAACCATAGTAGTTGAACCTTTGCTAAAAGATATATGAGTAATAAAACAGATGTATCTTTGCAAGGGAATCAGAAATAAAAAAAAAAGTGATGGGGCTGCAGCTTTGCAAAACATGACGAAGATAATAGTAATAATAATCTCAGACCTTGAAATATAATTGTTCAACTCCATCTAGTGATGAGATAATAAAGTAGAAGGATGGCTGTACAGATGGCAGCACATGTATGAGGCCGGTATTACACTATAAAAGTTCTTTGTCAAAGATAATTTATAAAATAAGTTTGACAAAAAAATTTGATAGTGTAATGGGTAACTTTGATAAAAAATGCTCTTTATCAAAGTTTCGTTTACCAAAGTCAGCCTCCTCATCCAATATTTGAAAAAAGATTAATGTTGATGCTTTCTATGCTGCAGTTTCAATTGCTCAAGTTTATGTACTTTGGGAGTTGATAAAGTAATTAAAAAAATGAGTGGTAGGTATCAATTGGATATCCAAGTTTTCGATTCAATGAACTGAATTAGTTCATACGATTTGAACGGTATAAAAAAATATAAAAATGATTTTAAATAAACTAAAGAAAAAAAATATTTTTTTGCTTCTATCACATACTGAAGTCAGTGGGAGCTACTTTAATTCCCTATGTGAATATCAGAGATTTGAATTTCCCTAGCTGAATGAAGAACAAACGTTTGGATGCTTATCGGTTATAACAAATTTAATTCCGTCCTAGTGAATTTTTATGGCAATGAGTGTATATATATGTTGAACTGGTATATATATTTGGTTGGTAGATATGAAATGATAAATACTGTACTTTCGGAAATAATATACATAGCCTGTTGGAATATATATATAGCCTATACTCAGTGTTATCTTACCACATGGGCCCGGGGCCTCACAAAAATGAAATGCGGTTGGAATTTCCGAGAATTCACCACGTAGGGCCTCAGAAAAATTATTTGGCCCGTGGGGCTCATGATGCTCTTAAGACTGCCCCGCTCAAACTTCTGGTACTTTTGCAATCAGGTAGTGGGGCCCTAGAACATCACTCGGCCTGGGAGCCTCATGATGCTCTCAAGTTTTACAGATATGGGTTATAGGAAGATCGGGGTAGGACGAGGCATGTCATGGGTCATGGTGACAATTTAGGAGTCCTCAAATTTTAGAGAGCGGGGGTCGTTTCCAAGTTTTCCTTTGGGGAGCAAAACTGGTGGATCGATTTTTTTTTTTTTAAATGGATTAAGTTCCATAAAATCAAAAGTTGTATTTCAAGAAAAAAGCCAGAATCTCTGAAGTACTACCGTACTATTGCGAAAATCGGCTTAAGGTGTGTTCTGTCAACATTATAGCTAGATGGCTATCTCTAGCTATAGATAACGCTGGTTCTGTTCATTCCCAGAATCACTCGAAGAAGGATCGACATAACTACAAGTTTGTGTCAGAGGTCCTCAGTCTTTGTAAACCATGCACCACAGTGGTCATCGGCTGAAGTTGGTTTTTAACTTCGAGCCATGAATGTGAGTCTGGCGCATGCTGAAAGTCTCTCCACTGAAAGCAACAGGCCTACAATGGTTCAAATATTCAGTCTCATTACGCTTCACTCCCAATTTAAAATATTGATGTCAGCACTGCAATATCAGGCACAACACCTTATACGCATTGAGACTGTTAGGCACACGCTCACATTCCCGGCACAACTCATTCAGTAGTATATTCCCCATGGTGATAGGCTGACCGGAGTTGTGCTCGGTTTGAAAGAAAGTCTTTGTAAACATCAGATCTATTGAAATATCTGTAACAATTCGACAGACCACTTACATCCATGATTTTTAAAAAGTTTCCTTCCATTTCACCCTTGTCTCAACGTTTACCCACTGCTCTCCAGAGTACTTCAAGTAGCACTTCAAAGCACTAAACAAATCAATATCGACAGCTCGCCTCTGGTAAAGGTTTGTGACTACCCTAGAATCTGTGACTCACACTTTGAGAAACACTGATTTGCAGTACACGGGTAATTAATTCAAACCCTACGTGAATATTTTTAATGTTTGTGACAAACATAAATAATTTTAGTTTTCAAGTCTGTATGAGGACCACTTGTTTCTGGTACAGACCCATCGCGAATAGGTCGAGTAGTTTTTCTCATTAAACTCGAATAATTATGGTGTATCGGTTTTCACGAATATCGGATGTGTAGAATGTTTTCACGACTTGGTTATATCCGGGCTCGACTGTTTATGCATTACATCACTGGATTTGTTGGTTCATATTGATGATACATTTATTTCATTATCATCTGAGATGGTTGACAGTGCCAATAAATTACACGAGGTGTAAAATCTTTTATCCAACATTGCCTCATCACCAATGTTTGATAAAAGAGTTACGCTGATGCGCTTCCATCCTGCACTGTGACATATTAACTTTTCAAAAACCTGTTCTTTCACCTCTCACTTGCCACTCCCTTCTCTCCCTGGGGACAAAAAAAAAAATTCTCTTCCGGTGTGTATTTCTTTGATTAAAAAAACTTGTGTTTTCAACAATAAATGTGATAGAAAATCGGGAACGTAACTAGGCTGGGGCACTCTGTCACAGGGCTCCGAGCCAAATGGGGCCCACAAAAATTTACACTAACCAGGGGTCTGTTGATCCAAAATTTGGGTCCGTTTTCCGGACCCTTCACAAAATTCCGGATCAGAAAAACGAACCCTTCACGAAAAATAAAAAAATAATGAATCCATAAATTTGAAATTTTTCATTTCTTTTGTGATAGATCAACTAGATTATTTCGCTTCCTACAAAATTACTCATTTCTCACAAAATTAATGACACATTTCACAAAAATAAAGAAAATTTTCACAAAAACAAGACCCTGCAAAAAAGTCTGGGCAGACCCCTGCTTACCCCAAATAGAAGTCTGCCCCGGGCCCGTAAAGGCACAATAAGGTGTTATAGGAAAATGAATTTTATGTCACCCGCAGCTCACTTGCCCAGTTCATGGTTTTACTGCTGCTCCCCAGAATAGTTAAGCAGTGCCGTCTTAAGGTATGGGCGCAGCCCGAGGACCTCACAAAAATGGGATCCTCACAAAAATGGGATCTGGTTGAGATTTTCAAAAATTTGCCTAGTAGGGTCTCAGAAAAATCATTTGCCCCGGGGGCCATGATGCTCTTAAGATGGCCCTGTAGTTAAGTGGTGTTTTCAATTATAAAAGTACCAATTCAAAGCAAAAAGAGGCACAAAAATCAATATCTTCATCTCGCCGGGACGCCCATAGAAGCCACGGCGCACACTTTGAAAAACCCTATCATATCACATTAATGATACATTTATTTAATTATCATCTGAGAGGTTGTGAAGATTAAATTAATCTATTATCTCATGGGTGGCTAACCTCTCTCTATTCGAGGGCCAATATAATGTTCAGTTGCTACATCCACTCCGATGTATATGCCACGGTTCAAGCTCGGAGACAAGGTGAGATGGTAAAAGTCTGAAAATGTTTTTATTTGGGACTCATTACCAAGTCGAAGCCCGTTTTTATTCAGTCAATAAACCATCGTTAAATTAATTCATTTATATATAAAACAGGCTTTAACTGGGAGTAAATTAATTATGAGCATCAATTACTTAAATAGCGTCAAAACCTCATCATGGTGGTTATTTCGTTTGTTAATTCATTATTTGTTTATAATTATTAAATTATTATTCATAAACTAATAAGCATCAGGAACTAATAAGTTCATGGCGATTAATTGATTCATTTAAAGCAGACTTTGACTTGGTAAAAATCCGAAGTGAAAACATTTACAAGCGTTTTTTGGACTTTCACCAACTCGCCTTGATAAAACCCGAGTCTCTGGGATTTCACCGTGACATGAGCCGCAATAAGTAATATGATGAAACATGGACAATTTAGTCGCTAAACTTTAACTCTGGGCGTTGTGTATTCCTCAACTTCTTCATAAACTGACGTATTCATTATTCATTAAGTTGCGTTCTCAGCTAGATGTAATGCATCAAAATAATTAGCTTCTTCCGCAAATTATTTCATCCAATACAATCATCCACACAGGGGTGTTGGAGCTGTGGGTGCTCAAGAATGCACAGTAATTTGTAACATGGATCCGAGCACTCCCAGAATTGATTCAGAAATTAAAATTTCCGATATAAAACTAAAGACGAGCACCCACAGTTTAGAAACACTTCCGACGTCCCTGCATCCACATAAGCTTCATGTTTTTTTTAAAACCGAAGCCACTACACAGAGGTTGCAAATGATAAATTTCCTATAGCAAATGGTAAAAAAAATTTCTTCATCCATAACTTCTATCAGCAACAGCACAACACTAACGAAAACTTTTGCAAAAACAATTTTATATAAATCTTTTATAGTGTAATGTGGTCCATTTCCTTTATAAAATAAATTTTATAAAAAAAATTTCAATATAAAATTTATAAAAGAAATTTTATCAAACTTTTATAGTGTAATACCGGCCTGACAAATTATTTCGTCATATCTATGTGAAAAAGGCTGAAAAGTCTGTGTCTGCAAATGCCGTCGCAGGCACCACCATTACACATAGCAGCGACGGCAAATGCTGACGTAACCACTTGACTGGTTAAATTATGACAAGGCCAAGGGTGTTATACAAAGGAAAGGTTCAAGAACCGCTGTCTTAGATTATTCTTTTATCCTCTTCTTCGGCACGGTTCAGTTAAGAGGTAACATTGCCACAGTAGAAATCGTTAAACCCTCTTTGAGATTCTGCTTCATTATTTCATGATGTTTATATAATTTTTAACAAACGTGAGGCTAAAAAACATCACATTGCTTTACAAAATATCCAAGCTTGTCATTACCAAAATGAAAGGCTTTCATCAATGCTAGAATGCAGTGCATTCAGCAGTGAAATCAGGTTTGGCAAGATATCTTTCCAATAACGTGGAGGTTAAAATATTTATGTAGCCAAATTCCTCTCTTAATACTTTGAAGTACTTCCAGCAATTGATATTGCTGTATTTTTCTTTATATACAGGGCATCCTCTTGTAGCATTTTTCAATTATAATATTTTCATTAAAAAATAATATAAAAAGAAAATATATATAGGTAAATAAGAGTTGAACCAAGAGAAAATAAGGCATACTAAGTGAGAAAATGTTCTAAATGGGAACATTATAAGCAGCATTCACTGTAATCTGTGGATTATATATTAAAAAACACATCTGAATTTTAGTACATGCAAATGTATACAGGGTGGTCAGAAAGTAACTTTACTGACATACGAGCCCCTGGGGGGGGGGAGGGGGCATAAAAATTAATGAATGTGGATAAAATTTGAGATGAAGGTGTTTCAGAGTATGCACTTGCCATCAAGAAGCTAGGGGCTTGTATATCTACAAAGTTTATGACCATCCTGCTGTGTATTACGTAGATTTTTTTTTACAGAGCAATTGGAATAGCAATTAAAGTTTTAAACGATTTTTAAAAAATAGTTCTTGAAAGATTCATAGATGGCACATAGTTGTATTAGTAGGAAGAGTGACATTTGTCGTACAAAAGTCTAAACAATTCCTTTCATTCATTAAGATTTTGTACCAAGTCAACCAAGTTTTCATATGAAGATTGTATGTAGCTGCTGGTTCTACAATGAAATTTTTTTGAAAGTAGTGAAATTCATATCAGTGGATTATACGCAGGAAAATACTGTACTGTAATGAACTTTTAGTACACCGCCAATCGACTGCTTTTACAAGGGGACACCAGTATCGATTGGTGAGGGACAATGCAAGGTTATGGTGTCACAGGGAATTTTTCTCTAATAGGGTTGTTAATAAATGGAATAGCTTACCCCCGGAGGTAGTAAATTGTAGTACAATTGACACGTTTAAAAAGAAATACGATAAACATGTTGGGGTAAATCGAGAAGCTATCCATTCTTAGAATAAGACAACCATAAGTATTCTTTATGGGGCGTTATATAATATTTTATCATGTGTATATATTGTTTATAATTTGTGTTAATTGCATTTTTAATTGGGTTGCTGTATTTTTTAAATATATGACATCCATATTTTTATGGGCATCTTTTTATCAGCCACCTCGTTGGGCATTTTGCCTGTTGTGGCGTTGTATTCGTATTTGTATAGACAGCTAGAGATGTGAACAGACTCGTTGTCTTTCATTTTGGAATGGAAAAACCTGATTTTTGTTCAAAGTTATGCCTAATCATTGAAAAAAGGATAAATAATAGTGATGTCACACTTTACTCAAAGATGGCTTGTAGGTCGATGTTGGGTTTCAAAGAGTCATATATACACAGCCATGATAAAGAATTAAAATTATTTTCAAGTTATAGGATGCTGTATTTAAATAAAGTGTACTATATGTTGGGCGCAGGTGCAAGAAACTGGGGTTAAGGTTCTTTCATCCCCTATATATGCAGGACTTGCAACAACCTTATATAGCACCCTGCCTCCCATCGCCAAATATTTTTTTCACTTGAATATATGTAGAAAATATCTTGAAAATTGAATATATGTAGAGATGCAAATTTTTTGGAACGAAAAATTCATTTCTGCATTCACAGGGACTCAAATTCCCATCCTCTGGCATGCCAAACAAGTGCTTTAGCACTGATAAGCTATAGAAGCAAATAAAATATCTCTTCCTCAGAGCATATCTGCTTCTATAACTTGTTGTGGTTCCTAACGTGCAAGGTTCGAATGTGAGCGAATCTCTGTTAATAAGCCGAGCAACAGGCCAACAATAATAAAAGTATTTAATCGTTACACTTCACTCATAGTTTGAAAAATAGATGGCAGCACTAAAGAAAAGGAATGTGAAACAAGCATCACTCCAACAACATAAATATGTCAAGGCCATGCATATACATACACTCACACAACACGTTCTCGCATGTACCGATTCGTTAGAAATTCCTCAGAGGAAGGTATACATGTGCACGTTCAGTTAAGTAATAGTGTAGTAGCACTACAAATTCATGCACAATGCTATTAGGTACACATACACACATTCAGTACAACTCAATCGGAGGGTCTGTTACCTCACCCCCAGAAATGTTTTAAAATGACTGATTTGTGTATAGAATAACATATACTTAAGTCAATTGTTTTATCAGTATGCACCTCCCTCCAAAATAAAATTCCTGGTTATGGCCAGCACAAAGTAACTGCATATGTACATGGATCATTGTTACTACTGCTTGAATAGGGCTTTGTGAACTGATTAAGGAAATTTTTATAAATTGGGGGTTGGGGAGAGGGTACAGCTTCTAACCTCCTACATAGCCTTGCAAGTTGATAATGATAACTTATAAGGGAAAAATAAGTCTGGTTTCACCTTAATTTCAAAATGCAAAAAAAAAAAACTTTTTTGACAGAAAATAAATAACATAAACCAAAATCTCCTGATAACTGTGAACAAATTTTTTCCCATATTATGATATTGGCCTGTTCCGTGATAACACTACTGAATGATAATATTATCCCGGATTCTTTAATAAATGATGTCTACTGTGATAATATATTTCAGAGCCATCTTCACAATGTCAGAGACCTTAGGATAGCTACCCAGGGCCATAACTATAAACTGAGGGCCTCACAAAAATTTATACGTATTTTACATAATTTTTTTCCTTTTTAAGGGCCCCCCCCCCCTAAAAAAATTTCTGCCCCGAGAAGGCATGCTAGGGCTCTGTAGCGATCCTAAAATCCCTGGCATTTAAAAAAGAATAGCTGTTTCAAAATATGTAGTTTGATCTTTTATCTATGCCACTATATTTTCACAAGATTGATAAGCTTTTGCATTATTTTGTTTCAACACAGTTTTAAGTGACTTTCCAGGTCCACATTCATAAATGTTTGGAAAAGGCGTTTCTTGTGGTCGCTCGAAAATTATGTGCATCGTCTGCTCCCATTTGACAGGACTACACATTTGCTCTTCAAGTTTCTTCCTGATTTGCTCGATACGTGTGTAAGGCTTGCCGTCAACATTACAGTGCACAGGTATCAGAGGTACTTGAATTCGAGCTGATTGCAATGCATTCTTCAGTTTTTCTTTTGCTGGTTTCATGAGTTTTGTGTGAAATGCACCACTCACTGGAATATACTTTATCTTCTTGATTCCAAGGTCAGAAGCATTCAGTTCGATGAATTTCAAAGCCTTAAAAAAATATTAATTTACAATTTTTGATTAATAATTTGTGAAAAAATACACTAATCACTTCTTTTAGGGGGGGGGGGCTATTTTTCATGACTAATGTACAGTATAAAAAAAACTCAAGTTTACATAAATACAGAATAAAGTACAGGGTGCGCGGAAAGTCCACAACATGCTATGAAAATTAATAAGAAATCAATCTATTTATGTAAAAAACAAGTGTGGTTTGCACTAAAATACAAATTATGCCAAGGAGATTTTTTTTGATAAATTAGAAAAAAATAGTTCACAAAATCTCACTCACAGATATAAATAGTGTCAAGAATTCTATGAAGATGGATTGGATGAGGTAGGGGACCCCTATTATAGCCTCTTCAGATTTCAACTCCCTTTGACTCCTTGTGGGGACATGGTGAAGATAAGGCCCATGTGTAACCCACATTGAGGTATTAAATATAACAATGGTGGAAGTGATTGAGACTTTTTGGCAATTGATTTTAGCGGATAACAGGGATTAAAATTGATGTGTGTCAGAGGGTTTCTTTTTCTGAATCCCAGAACCACTAAAATTTCTGAAACAATTTAATAGACCACTAATTTACTGTATTTCAGCCTGCTTCATCATTCCAACATTAATGGATATCATTGTTATTGCATACCATAGAATAATTTTCATTCAATTAGAATTTAATTTTCATGTTTGCCTGCATCATCTTCACGGACCATAAGTTGAGAAACACTGGTTTAAGTAAAATCTTAGTTACAAAGACTGCTCATATTGAAATGTAGTTGTTTTATGTTATTCAAATTTACATTAGCATTAATTATGCACCATTTATGTCACATTTTATGTCTTACGTCTAACTTTTCATGATATAGTGCCATTTGTGAGTAGAATTCCGAGCTATTTATTTAAATTTATTAAAATAAAAGAAACTATATCATGATAAATATTTTAGTGTAAACCAGTTTTTTTAAATGAAAACTTGTTGATTAATTAATTTTTAAATTGTATAATGGACGTTTCGTCAACCCTTTACAATTAAAAAAAAAAGAGAGCACATTGTACCCACAAAAATTTAGCGATACTTAATATGAAATTTTCATGTTGAAAAATTCTGAAATACCTCCATATGCCCAGCGATGACTCTGATGTCTGGGCATAAGTAGATGGCAACACTGCATTCAGGATCTTCAATGCCCCTACGGGCACACCATTCTCTCGCTGCCGCACATGCATATTTTATCTTCGTCTCACGTCTGAGTATAACTGTCATCATACCGCTTGGACATAATTCTGATGCTGATTGCATTGCTTCTCCTCGGATCTTCAGCAGCTTCACAGCTATCATGCAAATATTATAGAATGAGGAAAATATTCTGATTGAATGAGTTACAAAAATATTTTATCTTCATACAAACCTACAAAATAAAACAGTTTCTAAAATCTAACGAAGAATTTATGATGTACATTATATAAATATTTAGTTTTTGCTGCAATTCTTTTCAGGTATAGTATACCCAAATGTCTGATTTCAGTCATAGATTGGGAAAAATTTTGTACACAAATTTATAAATTAAGTAAAATTTCATTCACCTACATGTTTTAAATGAATGTAGATAATTTTCTTTTTCTTTTGCAAACTCAAGGCAATTTATGAAATGAACTTATGATTTTAAAATATGGACGACTTTTACTAATCCGGCGCATATCAGACCAGGGTATGCCAGATTACCGAAATCGCAGATTACTAGAAATTAATTGGAAAAGCCCATTCAAATAATATAAACTTCTATACAGAGACATGAAGTGGCATGTTTTCCTCTTCTATGGGCTCAAAGAAAACCTGCCTACTAAGAATGCTAGAGAGGCCATTCAATAATCTAGCTGTGCTGTAGTGAGTCTACTGCAAGGTGGCGAACCCGCGGGAGGCCATGGTACCAAGATTAGCATGTGCGAACGCTTTAAAAAAAAAACTAAAGAAATTTTATTTCATTTTTCAATCAAAGAAATTCTCTCCAACTCTAATAAACAATCCTTTTCTTATGAATGATGGTCTTGGCTGGCAAATCTATATTTAGAATGGTTGGTAGTCTTAAAATTATGAAATGAGAGACTTTCTATTCAATGCGTTTCTCTTCAGTTTTTCATCTCTGGACATCCCACGTGTATGAGATTCAGTATTATTTGCATGGGGAACATGTATTGTATAATATAATTGCATTGTATATCCATGAATTCTTGGGGGGTGGGGAAGTACCTTGAGTCTCCGGTTCTTATGCCCAACATGGTGTAGGTGAGATGAACTTCTATCAATATATGTATGTACACAATCTGCATTGTGATTATCAAATTTACAACTCAAATATAAAAACAATACAGAATTCAAAAGAGTGAAAAACTGAAAATTTTTTTGAATGTAAGAAGGCAGCCAAATAATATTTTGCAGGAAGGGAACTGATTGTGACCTGTAAAATAGGATGCACAGTCTGTATGTTAAAATTTGCAGAGTGGGAATTGCATTGAAAATAATCTTCACTGTGGCACAGATTAGGAAAAGTTTAGCCACCCCAGTCTACTGTATAGTGAAACATTGCAAGAAATACTACTTCACTGAAACACATGTTTACTCCTTTTGAAGTAAAAGATTTTGAAACATTATTGAATAACATATAAAGTTTTGTTATTGCATTGCACTTTTTTGGTTCCACATTAATGAGGTTTGACTATCTCTCACCCATTTTCTTACCTTCTTCGAATTCCAAAGCTCCAGCAAATACCAGAGCCGAATATTCACCCACACTAAATCCAGCTGCAGCAACACAGTTTTCAATCATCTGAAATGAATTTTTATGAAAAATGATAAAACAGAGCAAGTTATTAGTTGTGTGTATTTATATAAATTAAACTGCCAACGTACTTCGTGTACATAGGCTATATCTACTATCATAATTATACAGTTGATGCTCATTATAACGACCATTCTATTGAAACGACCAGAAGGATAAGTCCCAAATGTTTTCATGGAACGACTATCATATATATATGTTACTTTCGATATAATGACCCTCCTAATATAACATCCGTTTTTGACAGGATGAATAAATGACATTAGTCCGAAATAAATTTCTGGCAACAGGCTTTATGGGAACCTGGATACATCTGGTTGTGTGTTCAGTAGTATAAAAATTTGTATTTGCTGCCAGTGATGACAGGCAATTTTAACATTCAGTAAATCTCCGGAATCACCCTAGTTTCCATGGGACAATGGGCTTAAATCCCCTTGTGTGATAGAACCTGCATGTCTTTCGGTTGTTCAGTAGATTTACCTGTAAAACTTGCCCTCACTCAAGAAATTTAGTGATGATACAGTATTTCAAAGAACTTCACAATTTAAAAAATTTGTATGGATAATACACCGGGTGCATTGGGCATATGGTATATTACTGGCGTACCATTGATCCTAAAGGCATACTTCCAATTAGAAAAAGTATCCAAATGACATGTAGTACTTAGATATGTGTCATTCATGTTTCACATTCGAACATGTTGCAAGGGGTTGTATAGTTATTAAAATAAAAATGTTAGTGGAAAAAAACTGAGTTAAATACAGATAAACCTTATCCGTACACTTTCCAGTGCCTTCATTGTTGCTCGCTGTACTTCATCAGAACCTGAGAATCACTGTCCCTTAAGCAAATTCTTTATCCAAAGAAAAAGTCACATGGGACAAGATGGGGGGAATAAGCTAGTTGTGAAAGGTAATCTGACAACAGCAGGGACCTGGGATCTTAAATGTCTGCATGGTTTGGTGAGATGCAAGTGACCAAATCTTTGGAAGGCAAAGTCATGGGTGCTCTATCACAATAATATGGCAGCTCACAGGTCTCACCTGGTATCAGATTACCTGTCAAAACACCACATTCTGACACTTCTACAACCAGCTTATTTCCCTTATCTTGCCACATGTAACTTTTCCCTCTGATGAAGAATAAGCTTAATAAGCAATGATTCTCAGGTTCCAAAGAAGTGCAGTGAGCAGTGACGTATGTACAGCATGTGCCGATTCCCTAGAAGTTCTGCAGAGGAATGTGGATGAGGTGAATGTGTGGTTTAGTAGTAGTGAGCAGAGGCACTGGAGAATGTGACAAAAAGAAGGCTTGCAGGTTGCATTTACATCTTTGTATGAATAATAGCAAAAATGTATAATTGCATAGGGTAATTACTTCAAAGGAAGCACCAAATAAACAGGTTCTATCTGTACTCACCCAAAATGTAAACAAGTCTTGGAATATTTTGAACGTAGTAGTAAATCACAACATACCTCAGGAGAAGTAGCTCTAAGTCTCTCAACAGCAGCCAATGACGCCACAACCACAGCTACTTGACAATGGACAGTGTCATCAAGTAATTGTTTCGGACCATTCAAACATAGATCAAGTAAATTGTAGCGAAGAATATCATTAGCTGACTTGAACATTTCTTGGACAGTATCATATTCTAATAATGATTTCCCCATTCCTACATACTGTATACCCTAAATGAGGGAAGGAAAATTATAAAACAATCATTTCACATCATCATTCTTATTAATATTGCATAAGAACGATCATTCTGTATGAATTTAAAGACAAGTAAAATAAATCTATGTGTTTTCAGCCCATTTATTTCAACAAAAGTCAGAACTAATGAATGTTTTGTACCAAAGTATCATCGCAAGTTTATTCAACATTTTGCCAACTCCAGTGGTTGGCACGATGAGATGTTTATATTTCTTGAAACTAAGGCAAAATGCTAATCACTGGAATGGACAGAACTTGCGGCGAGTGCTCAAACTCAAAACATACGAGCATCACTGATTTTCCCAAATTACAGAATCAAACATTTTTTATTATTTCATTCTATGAATGATAAAAAGACTATGAATGAAAAGATAAATTGAAGACAGCTCACATTCCAGCCTCAAAGTTGAAGAACCAGAGAGAATAAGACTTCAGCCGATTGCCACTGTGCCATCTCTAGGGTTCGAACTCAGATCTTAGATGTGAGTCTATGACGATACCCACACAACCACACAGCAGCAAAAAATGGTGCTGTAAAGATTGGGGACCATGGAAGAGGACTTTGGTTTAACTAAGCAGTCTTTAAAGCATAGTTCATGGGCCACTTGTGGTTAGCTGAGCTCTTTGATAATATGTGAAGAATAGCTTAGTGGATTCTGCAATCCACTAAGCTATTCTTCAGGCTTTCCACTAAGCAGGCTTCATTAAAATGTCAAATATGGTCACTGTGGGTAAATGGTTGAAGAACCCTTGTCTAACTAGTGCATTAGGTATTATATATCAATGATGCATTTATTATAATGGTCAGAAAGTTTTGAAAAAGACAAAATTCTGTGAATCTGTAAATTTCTTAAGCATGCATTACTGCTGTTTGGCAACTTTTTTTTTCTTATTATTTGAACAGAGGTCTTCAACCTTTTTCCAGTCGCAAGCACTGCCTGTACCAATCATAAAAAATGAGACACCCTTATGTAGAGTTCACCATACGATTGCATGCAATGACAATGATTTCAATCAACTGAATGCAATTCCTCCAAGGTGTTTAATTGGTATGTTTATCAAGTGCTTGCAAGCACAAAATCGGTGAAGAGCATTGAGCACTCTGGGTAATCCAGGGAGCACTGCAGTGTTCGCGAGCAATGGGTTGAAGATGCCTGGTCTAGAACTATTTAGTGCTTTTTGTTAGGGTTACCAGAGGAACAATATCAAACAGTCATCTGTGCTGCAAGTAACTTGAGTGATGTGGAAATTAAGTGCTTTGGAACTGTGCCACAAGTTACTTAAATGATCTCTAAATGTGCCGCTAGTCACTTATGTGACCTCTAAATGTGCCACTAGTCACTTATGTGATCTTGGACACTTAAGTGGTCTTGATATGTGCCATGGGCACTCAAGTGATGTAGAACTGCAGTGCAGGTCACTTGAGTGATCCAAAAATGTACAGCGCGTCACATAAGTGATGTGAAACTACACCACAAGCCAATTAAATGCTCTGGAACTATGTCACGAGTCATTTACGCGATGTAGAATTGCCCCACGGGTCACTTAAGTGATCCGTAAATGTGCCACGAGCCACTTAATTACTCTGGTATTGTGACGGGGTCACTTTAGTGATCTGTAAAATGCCACGGTTCCTTTAATTTATCTGTAAATGTGCCGCTAAATTTATTTTTACAAAATTTTGTTTGAGGTAGCGGGCAAGATGATTTTGAGGGCCACATCTGACCCTGGGTTGAGTATATTTTGTGTAGAAGTTGAACATCAAATCAGGAGCACGTGCCTGTCCGGGAAACAGCAACACTGATGTACGTTTTGGATCGATCTGAGGTCGAACTGAATGTCTCGCTTGACTTTTCTTCGTCAAAGTTGGATAGACCGGAGAAGACCATGAATCGCTGGGCGGGTCCTCGATCTCATATGATGCACATTCCTCCAACAAAGACTTGGCATTTTGATTGTTTCTTGATCGAGAGTTAGAAGATTCCTCATCATTCAGGCTTTTTTCCTTCTCTGAAAAGTCACTGCAAGTCCGAATGAGATGACATTTGGGTACATTTCGGAATGCAGCGCTTCGTAATGCGAGAAATGGATTCAAAACACCTCTCATGCCCGTCGTCAATGTTTACAAATATTACAATTCCCTGAAGGTGGACGGCGGTGACCAAAGGACGGTGGTGACTGCTTTCAGGTGAAAAGGAGGGGGAGTGAACAGTACAATATAATAATGATTACATCACTGAGCTATAAGGAAAGTTATTCTGTTAAAAGTTATTTTTTTTAAAGTTAATTTCATTGTTTCCTTATAGCTCAGTGGATTACACTGGGCTTTCGGGGATCAAGATCATTTTCTGAAAATAATAATGTCACTGAATGTCAATTTCGGTTTGGCAACGGAAGTGGCGGGATTTTCTGTGACACTTTTCCCGCGCTTTTCGTCATTCAGTGGTTGTGGGATTCACAAAGGCATTTAATTTTATGTCGGAGAATTTTTATTGAAAGTATTAAATATTTGCATTCAAATTTACCATATTACTATCAGTTTGTTAAATTCAGTGAATATATTTGTAAGAATTTCTATCTGTGCTGTTTTCAAATAACTATTATTATTGTTTGTAATGATTCAATGATATTCTTTGTTTAGATTTTGCGAATAATACTGATTTGAAAAGATGCCTACTTCGAGTAGTGAGCAAGGATCTCAAGGGAGAAAGAGGCAATGTAAGGTTTCATTTTGTATTAGAAATAAAATTTTTAGTGCAATTTAAATACATTTGTACTCTAGAATCAGTATAGTGAAAGTCCCCCCCCCCCCAGGCTGAAATCTTTAGGAAGATGGGGTGGTCGGTATAGTGTGAAAACACAAACTAAATTTGTAATTGTCCTTGGCCGGAGCTGTGTCAGTCCCAACCTTGTGTAGGCCATGATGGGGCCTCCCAGTGTTCACACTTTCCACGGCTATGGAATGAGAGGCATATTTACAGGATGGAGAGCTTAGCTGAGGGTGACAAATGTACAAAATGAGTAATGAATATTATTAAGGCCCATTTTTACACGTGTTAAGTGATTAAGTAGTTAACTAAATTTTAAGTTGTCAAGTACTTTAAAATGTATGGAGACAACCAGGGCCATTTACACTGGTTAGTAAGTGGTAAGTGCATAAGCAATTTAGTGGAATAAAGATGGTATATTTTTTTCCGGTAAGTAGATCTATGGGCATGCACCAGTGGGCATGGCCTGCCACTCCTGGAGGAGTCTTTTTGCTCTCTCGGGGGGGGGGGGAAAGGGAGAGGTATGTTTATTTTTATCTTAAGCGGGAACCTATTTATTCTCAGTTGTCTCCTTCCATTTAGCTAGAATTCTTCAGAAATATAGGATGACAAAGTGGCCAGAAAGCATAATCTTCAAGTTTATCTATCCCATGAATTTTTGTTGACTTATAGAAATGAAAACTACCTCAAAAAAACGAGCTGAAAATCAATCGATGTTGGAAATATTGAAAGCTATGAAGTATTCTGTTGACATGCTCACAAGAGTTTGAAAAAATTGAAGATTCAAAAATATCAGGTACTGGTGTGGAGGATTTACAGTCAAATCCTGTTATAACAAACTCCAAAAGACTGGAGAAATCACTTCGTTGAAATTAAATTTTGTTATAAAGGAATTCCATGTTTTCGCATTGTTCTTATGTAAACTTATCTGAAGGATTAGCAAAGTATTCATTAAAATGAGAATTTTGCTATAATGGTATTAATTAAAACAGGATTTGACTGTATTATATATTAAAAACTGTGTGGACACTGGTTTGGAATATTTCCCTCATCCAAAACGAATTTGTTGCCATCTATTGGTAAAAATATATAATCAAGTATTTAACGTCAAGAAAAGCATCTGCATTAAATTCAAATAATTTTTGTTTAATGAACCTAGAGAATTTCCTATAAACGTCAAGGAATTTCCCACGTTGACCGATTTTTCCCGCTAATGTGTGAAATTTCTCTGCTAGATGACCATGTCCCCTCCCATAATTTTACATAATTCATAATTTAACTTCAATTAATATTTAACATGTCTCTGATCACAATTTTTGTAAGTTCAGATTATCTTCATGCATTGTTGCGGAAGTTATCAGCTGTTATAAAAAACACCTCTCTGAATTCAATGTATTGAAATTACTATTATTTTCCCACGTGATGTGTCTCTCTCCCTCTGTTGGTTTGAGTAAAATATAGCATGCATGCGCCAGTTGCGCTTGCGTGTAACTTAAAATTTAGTGTGAACTACTTAATCACTTAATGTATGTAAATGAGCTTTTAGACTGGAACAAGAGAAGGGCGGCAACATGAAAAGCTTCCAGAAATTGAACAATAATTTCTAAAAAAATAAAACAGGACGAAGCCCAGCACAGCAAGCCTATTTTTTATTTATTCATCAAAATTACAGATTTTTTTTTAATCGTTCAAAAATACATTTATAATTATTTTTCTCAAATTTACTGTTACTTTTTTTATTTCCCTCGAGCGGTCCCTGGGTAGTTTACACGGAGCCCCACGGATTCTGCAGAACACTGGTTGAGAACTGCTAGACATAGGATAATGTATCATGTCTTGAAAATGACTTCTTGAAGTTTCTTTATGCATTGATACCTCGGCCAACAAAAAAAGTAAAAGTAAATTATTCAGTCTAGAATCACATTCGTTTGCCAAAATGTAATGTCACGCAATCAATTTGTTTTCAATGGAAAATTGCCGTCATTCCAGGTACTACCCAACATTAAAAAATATATTTTTAAAAGCTAAGAAGTATTATAAAAAAGCAAAAACAAACCGAAGCCCAAAAGTGATTTTTTAAATGATCTAAATGTAATAGTGTTTCACAATTACTAAAATCAACACTTAAAATTGGGTAAATGAGAATTTGCTGGAAGATGAGATACTGAAGATCTTTTTGTGTTTTGCACTATGTATACAATTCAGTTAGGTTTGTAGGTGTCCCTCATCCATTTGTGATTTGATCAGCTCATTTCTATGTCTCATACATGCTTAGAAACCTGACCATTCAGTTTGACGCCATGAGTCATGCACTGAAAACATCCAAGTCTAGGCTCCTTTTTTTTTCAATGGAGTTTCTTTTAGCTTAATCTTTCATTTGGCATAAAATACTTATTATGACAAAAAAGAAAAGTGGAGGTTCCTATGTTTTAAAAAATATTTTGAGATAGACATGAATTAATTTGGTTCGAGTGACAGTAATTCTCATAATGAGGGACATAAAAATTCAGCTCACAATGCTGCTGTGACATTATTACTATGTTTGCTGAGGCTAAACAATCACAAAAAAATTTTTTGTTAACTGAACTTTGAAAATCTGTACAAGCCGAAGTATTACTTCATTTTAGTTCTTCTACACTATTGATTTTAAATGGGCCTCAATCTTCATAAACTTTTTTTTCTAATGTATTCATTGTGTTACTTACTGCCAGTTTTCTTTTTATTGGTCACTGATACTTCTCATTCAATATAGATGTTTCCGTTATGCATGGCAGTGAAGGGGATAGACAAGAAGAACAGTCTGACCTGATGCCTCTTCCTCCGTCTTCACCACCTGATCAGCTTCTTTCGACTCCTAGTCGAAGAAGTGTTGGTAAGATTGTTTAGTTTAATATTAAAAATATAATCATGTATAGTAGCCTCTTGCTTATCTGACACATATAAGACTGGATTATTAAAATGCCCAGATTACTGGAACCCAATTGAAAAAGTCCATTTAAATAATATAAACGTCTGCTCACAGACATACAGTGACAGGTTTTCTTTGGCCAGATTATAGAGAGTCTACTGTACTATACAGTAAAACCTCGGTAAGTCGTCACTCTGGTTAAGTCGTCATTTTAGTTTGGTTTCGTCTGGCTTCCATAGATAACAAGGTTATTAAACCCTCGGTTACTCATCACTAATTTTGGTTAACTCGTCACTATGAAAAAGTTTGGGAGAGAAGAATGGATGAGTTCTATGGTTTCCTTTGAAGAAAAAGCTTAATACAACACTATTATATGTTCGAAAGTGACCATAAAAGCCTTATATACCGAAACGGAACAGCTCAAACAAAGATAGTGGCACAGAGGAAGTTCATTTTTCGACTAAAAAGACAGAAGTTCTTGAACCGCGTTAGGGTGACTATTCGAGCGAGACATAATTCTTGCAGGGGTCCCCATTAATTTAGGGCTTCAGTTTAAACAAAATATCTTTGTTGATAAACCAGATATTTCTTTTTTCCCAGTTGAGAAGGCTCTCTAATATCTGTCTTGCCCTACCCAGGGATCCCTCTAGTCAAAATTTGGCCCTGTGTTCGAAATTACTTCATATTTGTACCATGAATTACTGATAAAAAATTCAAATCACTGAAATTAAATTTGTCATGCACATATATAAAACTAATGTGCATTAAACTGTGTTGTGGAGAAATGTTAATTATTCTAACATTTGCTCTGATTAGTGTAAATCAAAGAAATATATATATATATTGCAGGGTTCCCACTCGTCCTACTTTTCCTACTTTTTGGTAAAATGCCCTACTTTCTAGTTTTTGTCCTACTTTTCTACCAAATCCTATTGACAAAATTTGTGTAGTTGATTTTAATTGAGCAGGAAATCATTGATATATTGCCAAATATTACACATGTTGAAGAATGCAATTAATGATTCTGCCAAAGCAGAAATTTTATCATTTTTAAGGTTATTTGGGAGGGGGGGGGGGTTGTATGTGGACCATTTGGTTGATTAATTTTTCATTTGCTTAATTTGAGGGTTCAACAAGTATAGTAGTCATTAAAAACATCTGTCTGAATGGGAAAAATAATTTCGCATTTATTACTTCATGGTCTTGGACAGTAACTAACATTCATCATTTAAAATTACGGTGCAAATAGGTGAAACAACAGTTTGCATTTCAAAGAAGTTGAATACATAGGCCTATTCTAGGTTTGGTGATTCTGATGCTACACAATAGCATTCAGTTGTCTTCTGTATTTTTAAGGCATGAAGAGCCATAAACAATATTTACAGTGCTCAGCAAAGAAGAAGTGCTTCATTTGTCAAGAATGATTACACTGGCATTGAACAGTAATTCTGTCGTTTGATGTTTGTGTGTCTTAGACATTGTACACACCTTTTTAACACAACAGATTATTTCATCATATTAAATTTATTCCGCTTAAAATATTGAAATATTTACACCATGACAACTAGGAGAGCATAACTGCGTGTGTGTTTTCTAGCTCTCTCTATCTTCCTTCTGCCCAGTCTGCATTGGCGACCGCCACATCACTCCCCTCCCAGTACAGTGCTTCATCACTATGCGAACCTTACTGGTGGTTTCGATTTTCGACCAGACCTAGTAGTTGGTAGTTGTTGGTACTGTCGTGGGAGGTGCATCGCCATTGCCCTGCAACAAATATGCTGGTTTGATTCGGTCGATGGATATGGCTTTTTTTATGTTGTTGATCAGAACTTTGTAAACTTTTTCTGATCTCTCCAGCACAGGATATGGTCCTTTATATGGCTGGCTGCGAGAGTTGGTCTTTGGTTGTTGTACGAACACATGTGTGCACTTGTCCAACTGTTGTGGCACGAAAATAGATTTATGACCATGATGCACGGGAGGTTGAGGACGCAGTGCAGCCATTGTTGACCTCAGTTGAGAGATGAAATCCTTACTGGCAATAGATGGTGCATTTGTGACGCTGAAAAATTCTCCCGGCAGTTTTAGAGCCGTTCCGTAGGTAAGCTCTGCTGGTGAAGATTGTAAGTCCAGCTTGAGTGAAGTGCGCAGTCCTAGAAGTACCATTGGAAGGATGTTCATCCAATTTCGTGAATCTAGACACTTCATTGCTGCTTTCAATGGCCTATGGAACGACTCAATCATGCCATTTGATTGAGGATGATACGGCATGGTTTTAAGATGTTGGCAGCCCAACAGGTGAGCCAAACTTTTGAATAGTGCCGACTTGAACTGCTGACCACGATCCGTAGTGATCCGAGCCGGACAACCAAAACGAGCTATCCAGTTCGCAAACAGTTCTCTGGCCACTGTTTCTGCTTGGATGTCTTTTATGGGGATGACCTCAGGCCATCTTGTGAATCGATCAATGATCGTCAGTAGGTATGGGAAACCATTTGAAGGTGGCAAAGGTCCTACTATGTCTACGTGAATGTGTTGGAAACGTTCATCTGGCAATTCAAAGCCTGCCAATGGACTGGATACATGTCGATGAACTTTAGATTTTTGGCACTGGACACATGTTTGTGCCCATAGGTGACAGTCGCGCTGAAGGCCAGGCCAAACAAATCGTTGCTTAATTAACTGAACTGTTTGTTTGATGCCTGGATGTGCGAGACCATGGACTGCATCGAACACTGCCCGACGATGTGGATGAGGAACGAAAGGTCGAATCGTCCCTGTAGAAGTTTCACAGAAGAGAGTAGCTGTGGTATTAGGCAGAGACAGTTTCTTTAGCTGTAAGGATGTGGATGATGATGATAGTGTTTGAGTTAAATCATCGTCCTCTAGTTGATCTGCGGCCATCTGGTTGTAATTGATGGTGGATGGACACTGGATTGCAGATATTCTTGACATGCAGTCAGCTGGTATGTTTGCACTGCCCTTGATGTGTCTGATATCTGTGCTGAATTGTCCAATGTAGTCTAGCTGCCTTTGTTGTCGAGGTGATCCCGAGTCTTGTTTCTTGGAGAAAGCGAATTCCAATTGCTTATGATCTGTATATATGGTGAATGGACGTGTCTCTAGCATGTGCCGAAAGTGCTTGGTGGATTCATATATTGCCAATAGTTCTTGATCGCAGGCTGAATAATTACGCTGCGCTGGTGAAAGTTTCTTTGAGAAGAAGGCTAATGGTTGCAAACCCTTAGAAGTAGTTTGATGCAAATCTGCCCCGATGGCGAAGTCGGACGCATCAAGCATGAGTGCTACTGTTGCATCAGGATTTGTATGTGAAAGTAGACACACATCAGCGAGAGTTTGCTTGCATTGTTGGAAAGCTGCAGCTAGTGATCAGGACCAAGTTATTAGCACTTTATCTTTCTTATTTCCGGCTCCCTTCAACAGTTTGTGTAGCGGTGCTTGAATATGGGCTGCTTTAGGCACGAAACGTCGATAAAAATTGACAATTCCCAGGAACTGCCGCAACTCTTTGACCGTTTGCGGTTGCTTGTAGTTGAGGATTTTAGACACTTTTTCAGTTAGTGGCTTGATACCCTCAGATGATACTTCGTACCCCAGGAACAAAATTTCTGACTGGCCGAATTTGCATTTGGCCACATTGACAGTAAGTCCATATTTTTGAAGCCTGTCGAACACAAGACGTAGGTGTTCTTTGTGCTCCTCTATGTTTGCACTGGCGATCAACAAGTCGTCGATATAGGCGAAGCAAATCCAGCCCTCTGAGCACTTCATGTATAAAGCGCTGAAAAGACTGTGCTGCTCCACACAGACCAAAGGGAAGGTATGAGAATTCAAAAAGACAGAAAGGTGTTATTATGGCAGTTTTCTTTACATCACCTGGATTAACTGGTATATGATGATAGGAATTCGGTTGAGAGCTCTGTAATCCCCTGTTGGTCGCCAATCGGTAGTACCTTTGGGGACCATATGTAAGGGACTAGCCCAATTGCTTTTTGAAGGACAACAGATGCCCTGTAATTAAATTCTTCCTTAGCAGCTTGGAGCTGTTGTGGATGCATCCGTCTAGCTTTCGCAAAAACGGGAGGACCATTTGTGGGAATGAAATGCAGTGTGTCATGTTTGACATCAGCGAGCCTATAATTTGGTTTCGTTATTTCGGGAAATTCTTCCAAAATAGCATGAAATTCGGTCTCCTGAGAAATGGTTTTAATATCATAGTTTGAACAAGAAAGAATTTTTCCCTGTTTTGAAATATTAGTCAATGTGTCTATCAATTTCCAATTTTTGATATCAACTACTAAGCCAAAATGGCGAAGAAAATCGGCAGTAGGTATGGGTCTGTTGACATCTGCGACGGTGAACAGCCACTTGAATGAACGTCTGAGATCAAAATTTATATTCAATAATTTTGTACCATACGTTTGAATTTTCGTGTTGTTTGCTGCTACTAATTGATAGGAAAGAGCTTTTCATTTCTTGGAAGGAGATGGAGGTATGACGCAAATATCCGATCACTATCAATTAAAAATTTCAAATTGGATGCGTGATCGAAAATGAAAAGGCGGCTACTATTGTTAGGCCCTGTGATGTCCGCTGCGTCGACCGAAGGCTTAATTAGTTTCCCTTAAACGTGCACGGTTTTGTGCTTTTGCCTGAAATTTTCTATGATAAAAACAAATTCCGTTTTAACTTTCTTAATTCTGGCTGTCGCGTTTTCGCTGCCAAGAGATAGATCGTCGTCTACGATAATATCCACCTCTTGAGCGGCTACGTTACGGCTACGACGCTCGAGCTTTTCTGCCAGGTCAGCTATTTGTTGCTCGAGACGCAAAGTGTGACTGGATTCAGTTGCGCAGATTGCTGTCTGGCTTGTGGCAGTAACCTCTGCAATTTTATCTGCCATCACGGCTAACTGAGGCAAAGTATCTGAACTGACAGCTAGGATTGTCTGAATGTTAGGAGGGAGGCGACTCAGCCAAATGTTTTTGATGAAATCTTCATTCACTTTATTCCCCCCCCCCCCCAGTTCCTTCATTCTTCTGAGAAGATATGAGGGTTTGGAGTCCCCCAACTCAATATCCTGCAAAAGAGTTTTTATTTTCTGATTTTCTGTTAAATCGAATTTGCCAATTAACCTATCCTTAAGAACGGTGAATGGATTCTGCGTTGGAGGTTGGAAAACCAAATCAGAAATATGTGTCAGAGTTTGAGAATCCAAAGCTGCCACAACATAATTGAATTTTGTTCTTTCATTCGTAACTCAAGAAATTTGGAAATTTGCTTAAATTTGAGCAAAATATAATCGTGGATTATTTGACCAAAAAGGGGGGATTTTCATCGCAACTGTAGCGATGGTTCCTTCCGGCTTTTCGTCTGCCATACTGATGGTCGGGGAAAAGGGGAGAGAGGAATACTACGCACAAATGATAGAGAGGGGCAAACGGAATAATAATGAAAAAAAAAAAAAGAAAAGGGAGAAAAACAAGGCAATAAATTTTATGGGTGGTTGGAAACTACAAGGGGCCTTTTAAGGGAAATGAGACTTACCCATCTGGCCTGTGGAAGCAGCTATGTCGTATTATATGCATAGGCGTTGCCGACGAAAGATGTTGCTTGTTTCTTTAACTGGTCACCAATTCTGTCATTTGATGTTTGTTGTTCGTTAGACATTGTACACAGCTTTTTGACACAACAGATTATTTCATCATATTAAATTTATTCCGCTTAAAATATAGAAATATTTACACCATGACGACTAGGAGAGCATAACTGCGTGTGTGTTTTCTAGCTCTCTCCATCTTCCTTCTGCCCAGTCTGCATTGGCGACCGGCACACGTTATTGGCGACCGCCACAATAAAATGTGAACAAATTCCTTTAAAAAATTATGGACAACGCTGTAAAACTATCTGGTTCACCTTGCCTTATTTATATCGGATCTTGTAATCTACACATTTTGCACACTGTGCTTTTGAAAGTGGTCTCGAAGGAGCGTCATTCTTAAAAAACTTATGTATTCAAAATTTGCTGTGCATTGTCGAAGAGAGTCTGCAAGCTCTGCACTTTGGAAGACTCCAAAAAAAAAATGTAATATAGTTATATGAGGAGAGACAGCAAAGAATTATCTGCGGTTGCTAGTGCACTGTTTTGGCCAAAAATTGGTTTTGTAACCAAGTCATTTATCATTTTGCTTTGGCTTGAGTCAATCTTATAGGAAACTGAAATAGTGCTATGAAAAAAAAAGTTAGTTGAAAATTAAATTTTTTTTTAATTTGAAATTTTTTTTTTTTTAAATAATTTTATTTGAGGGGTTTTTTTTTTCATTATGCTATGATTATGTTGTCTAAAGGGGTTACCCTCCCCCATCCTACTTTTTAGTCCTGCGTTTTCCTACTTTTTCTCATTTCTTGAGTGGGAGCCCTGATATTGGTAAAAATCGTAAATTTACCAGTGTATTTAACTATTATACGGTGAGTTGAGTACAAAACGCTTAAAAAATTCAAAAATTTGTTTTATGTCTTTTATTGTCTATAAAGTTTTTCTAATATTGTAGTTTTAATTCATATTTTGATAAATTGTTCATTATTTTAAATTTATAATAATATTTTTTAAATTTATAATAATATTTTTTAAATTTATAATAATATTTTTTAAATTTATAATAATATTTTTTAAATTTATAAACACTGAAACTGACGGCACTCCATTCAAGTCGTCACTCTGCTTAAACCGTCATAATTTGTGGATAACTTGAGTGACAACTAATTGATGTTTTACTGTAATTTTTCTTGCACATGATCAGCAAATCATCATCGAAAAAACATCTAAGTTCTTATTATAGACATTTATTTTCATTATGTGCAGTTTACATTTTTCCAGAGTTGTAATATTATAAAATGTTTTGAAAAATTAACTTGTTAAAAATAATTTCTTATATATACACTGAAGAGCCGTAAAAACTAGTAACCTGCCTAATATTGTGTAGGGCCCCCGCGAGCCGCAACATGACGTGGCATGGACTCGACTAATGTCTGAAGTAGTGCTGGAGGTAATTGACACCATTTATCCTGCAGGGCTGTCCATAAATCCGTAGGAGTGAGAGGGGGGTGGAGTTCTCTTCTGAACAGCACGTTGCAAGGCATCCTAGATATGTTTAATAATATTCATGTCTGGAAATTTAGGTGGCCAGCAGAAGTGTCTAAAGTCAGAAGAGTGTTCCTGGAGCCACTTTGTAGCAATTCTGGACGTGTGGGTTGTCGCATTGTCCTGCTGAAATTGTCCAAGTCCGTCGGAATGCACAATGGACATGAATGGGTGCAGGTGATCAGACAGGATGCTTACGTACCTGTCAGAGTCGTATCTAGACGTATCAGGAGTCCCATATCACGCCAACTGCACACGCCCCATACCATCACAGAGCCTCCACCAGCTTGAACAGTCCCCTGTTGACATGTAGGGTCCATGGATTTATGAGGTTGTCTCCATACCCGTACACTTCCATCAGCTCGAAGCAATTGGAACCGAGACTCGTCAGACCAGGCAACGTGTTTCCAGTCCTCAACAGTCCAATGTCGGTCTTGTCGGGCCCAGGTGAGGCATAAAGCTATGTGTCGTGCAGTCATCAAGGGTACACGAGTGGGCCTTCGGCTCCGAAAGCCCATATCGATGATGTTTCGTTGAATGGTTCGCACGCTGACACTTGTTGATGGTCCATCATTGAAATCTGCAGCAATTTGCGGAAGAGTTGCACGTCTGTCACGTTTAATGATTCTCGTCAGTCGTCGTTGGTCCCGTTCTTGCATGATCTTTTTCCGGCTGCAGCGATGTCGTAGATTTAATTTTTTACCGGATTCCTGATATTCACGGTACACTCGCGAAATGACTGTACGTGAAAATCCAAATTTCATCGCTACCTCGGAGATGCTATGTCCCATCTCTCGTGCGCCGACTATAACACCACTTTCAAACTCACTTAAATCTCGATAACCTGCCATTGTAGCAGCAGTAACTGATCTAACGACTATGCCAGACACTTGTTGTAGACGCTGGCATAGTCGTTAGATCTATGCCAGACGCTGTGGCGTCGTACTCTGATTGGTTCCATATCTCTCTATTTGCATACGCAAGCTTGTACCAGTTTTTTTTTGGCTCTTCAGTTTATATTATACCTATAACATAAGTTATGTATATAGATGAGAAAAGGAAAATCAATTTTTTTTCCTTACCAAAATCCAGCCAATCCTCTTATATTTATGGTCTAATATTTTGTTATCAGTGAATGGAATTTACTTATGCAGATTATATTATAACATTTTTTTCCCCCTTTGAAGTGGCAAAGTTTGCATCTGTAGATTATATGCTACCATGTTTCATACATAAGAAATTACTGTAATAACTTGATTATGTTTTGCACGTTTTCTCTGAATCTGAATTCCAGATTTTTTTCAGCATTTAGTGAGATGGATTTGAGTTCACCTTTGCATTATGGGCCACCGAGCTCTCAGGGTACTACACATTCAGCTACGTAAGTATGATACCTTATTAAGTTTTCTGCTTTTTTACTTTTTAAAAACTTTACATGTATCAATGAGTAGATACAGTTGATCCTATGCAAGAAGTTCTCACTTGACACGTTTTCTTATTTAACTCTTTAAACAGCATAGCAGAAACCACCAAGCCCTCTATAAAGTGGTGTATATATATTTAATTAACTAGGCTTTCTTTGAATTCCCAGCAGGTGTAAAGTAAGGGGGTATGGGGGAAAAAGTGTTCCCTTGAGAAATCAATTTTACGTGAGAAAACAATTTGGGCGTGTTGATGCTGAAATAAGAGGTCTTTGGGGAGGGGGGATATCTCATCAATGACATTTAAAGAGTTAAGAAATTCTTATTTTCAGAGCCTTAACTTTCCCCTATTTAAAACACTTTCCTTCCTTGAGAACAAACGGGGGGGGGGGGGGGGGCAAACATTTTTAAGAATGTTGCAGGAACAAAGCTTGTAATCCATTCTTCTTACTTATGAGAAAGTGATGCAAAGCAAGCAGACAAAAGAGGCAAATACAGGCTTTGTTTCCACTACATAAGACTTTTTTAAAAATGTTTGTCACCTGTGAAACGAAATGTTCAAAGACAGTGCTTTCTATCACATCAGTCTAACAACCTGGAAGCTATGAATTTTTCATTCTGCTGTAGTCATATATGTTTTGTATAGTTTTTTTAACACTCAGAACCAGAATAGTTTTTCATTGTTTTCATAGGCCTCCAAAGAAATTTGGCTGACGCCTAATTTTTTAATTCAATTTATCAAGCCCTGGTCTACAGAAAAAAAAACTTACTATTTCACATTCTTTTTTATATACTGTTGTGTGAGATATGTCAAAGATAGCTCTTGTGTTCTTCCCGCAGACGTACCCCTATTCGCCAAAGACCAGATGTAAGAAGTGAGCGAAGAGTTCGACAAGTAGCATTTGGCAGTAATGAAGGGGTAATTTTAAAATTACATTATATTAGTCACACCTTAGAAATTCTCACAAATTTTTATTACTATTTATTTAATCTTTCTGTGATAAACTTATTATTCTTGTTTATTTTAGGATCCAGTTACTGAACCACAGTCTGTTGCACCTGGTACCAGTGAATCAATGAGTGGACCTCAGTTAGTAATATGGGGAACAGATGTGGTTGTCAGCCAATGCAAAGAAAAGTTCAAGGCTTTCATTCATCAGTATAGAGAGGATCATCTTGAAATGGATGAAATGATGGAAGGCGTTGATTATGACCAGCCATTCTATGTCCAGAAGTTAAGAGAGGTAATTGTTTCTTCCCCCTTCGTGACAACTTTTTACTATCATCTGTTTGCACATTTTACTTCAGCTTAAAATTGTATTCCACCAATGTCAAAAGTGTACAATACAGTAAAATCCCTCGTAATAGTCTCTCCTCTTTTACGGCCAAATAATAATTTTCTTTGTGATAAAAGTATGCATTTCAAACACCCGGTTTTAATGTCACCCCACTGTCATGGACAATTCTTTTTTTTTTTGGGGGGGGGGGTCTTCTCCACAAGGAGTTTACTGTAATAGTGCAATTTATGTCGTCTTAAATATGTTTTTTTTTTTTTTTTAAATTGTTGTAATATATCTCAATGGTAGACTAAGGATGCCACCAGAGAAGCACGGGGGAATAGTTAATTTGTTTTTTCTCAGCAAAGGGTGGGGGAGGTGGAGTATTTTATACCTTTGGTTGCTGGACTGGAGCTTTAGATATGAAATTTAGTTTTCTGAATTAATACTGGAGTGCTCATCCTCGTGCTAGGAAAAACTGTCTCTCCACTGTTTTTAAATGTGCAAATAGATTCATTAATTGTTGATATTGTTCTGAAGAAAAAAGAGAAATATTGTTTTATTATTTATATGTATTCATTAGCTTCGCTTATAATTTTATGACTTTTTTTGATAGATTTATATTCTGGGAGAGCCCTTCCTTAATGTGAGTTGTGCTCACCTCCAGAATTTTGATCCTGAGTTGTATCGACAGCTCGTAAATTATCCTCAAGAAGTCATTCCTGTCATGGATATTGGGGTCAATGAAGTATACTTTGAGTTGTATCCTGACAGCCAACTCCCTCATCAAGTACAAGTTCGTCCTTACAATGCAGAAATGACTAGAAACTTGCGTTCTTTGAATCCTGAAGGTTAGTATTTTGTGCAGTCCTGCCAGTTGTAACAATGCATTTATATAGGGTAGATATCGTACTGTATAATATGGCCTTTCCATATTGCACATCATTAATGTGCTAAAGTTGTAACAGGAGTGTTCTGAGCTGTCTATAGCTTTCTGATGATGTAGTCAAGATCATAGACATATTACAGAACATGCCAAAAATAGAATTTTATATGTTCTAAATAAAGCTCAATATATTTTTTGCAGATATTGATCAACTTGTAACCATAAGTGGGATGGTAATTCGTAGCTCCAATCTCATACCAGAAATGCGAGAAGCTTTCTTTTTATGCACCATATGTAACAACAGTACCACTTCGGAATTGGACCGTGGTCGTATACCTGAGCCCGTTCTATGTTCCAGATGCAATACCAAGTATACCTATGCCCTGATTCACAATCGCTCCATGTTCTCAGATAAACAAATGGTGAAACTCCAAGAATCACCAGGTAAAGTTTTAGTTGTTATGGATATATTGTGTGGGTGTCAAACTTAATCTTTGAAAATATTTCTATGTGTTATGAACAGGTCCGCAATTAGAAAGGAAAGTTTACTCTTGTCGCTCAGGTCCACTGTACATTTTGGTGGCCCCATCTGTAATTTTGAATGTAAAAATTAAACTCTGCTCCCTCTGATCCATTCCCTTTGACACCAGACCAGTCTGTTCTTCCCTAGTTGCAGCCCTGGTGCCCAGGAAGATTAAATTTGTTAACTATGAATGAATATTTTTCCAAGGAGGTAAACATCCACTCAGCAACCTTTTCTCTTATTTTGAATTCAAAGATGTTGAGCTATTTTTATTATATCATTTTGGTATTGCTTTCCATGTCTTTTCTCTCTTGGTTTGATTTATGGTAAGTTTTTATGTTTTGAAATACTCATAGATGAGATGCCACCTGGCCAGACTCCTCATACTGTCATTTTATATGCCCACAACAATCTCGTGGATTCTGTACAGCCTGGTGATAGGTGAGTTCTTTAATTTCAGAACTCTTCCATGAATTACAAATTCTCTTTGCATCTTTTTTATTAAAATTTTTCTTGATTCAAATTTTTCTGCATTCAAACTTTTTCATCGAGTTATCATTGGGTTTTCTATCTAATATAGTGTGTCCCAAAGTGAGCAATAGCCCCTTGGAGGGTGATGGAATAGTCCACGGGAGGCGATGATAGAAGCTACAGATTTTAACATAGGATCCTATGGGTTCACGTGAATTGGGGGGGGGGGGTGAGGGAAAAAATTTCTAAAGAGGTGGACGATGAAATGAAAAATTTGGGAACCCATGATCTAATATGCTAGTGCAGTGTTTCTCAACCTGTGGTTCATGGACCCCTGGGGGGGCTGTGAGTACTTTGTAAGGGATCTGCGGTATCATTACCATTTACTTCTATTGCAGGAACGATGCATTTTATGCTGTGAAATTGTAATTTTTCAATTTTTTATGATATGCAAATTTGAAAAAAACAATACATTTTTGATTTTATGGAAGGGGGGTATAAATTTTCTGATGCTACAGGTGGGGGGGGGGGCACAGACTATGAATCGGTTCCATGGGGGAGCCATGACATCAAAAAGGTTAGGAAATACTGTGTTAGAGGAACACATAAGTAAATATTCATTTTATGTTTAAAATACCCAATATTTTCCTAATAGACTTTAACTTCAAGCAAATAAACCTGTTACAATCATTGATTTCAGTATTCGTCTTCATTAATTACAGAGTTTCTGTGACTGGGATCTTTAGAGCAGTCCCAGCAAGAGTCAATCCCAAGCAGCGTAACCTTAAGACAGTGTACCGTACTCATGTTGATGTTCTTCACTTCCGTAAAGTGGATACAAAAAGGTTGCATGAAGATACTGAAGAAGGGTGAGTTCTTAATTATTATTATTTCTAATTTCATTTCAGTTTTGTTTTGAATATTATGGTGTCATTTTAATATTGAAGCATCATAATGAATCTGAAAATTATGTACGCCTATCCTTTTTTGTTTTCCAGCCTTGCAAATAATTTCAATGATAATTCAGTATAACGGCAAATTTCAATATCTTAAAGTTATCAAGATTTGATTTATGGAAAATATTTTTACATAGCAGGGTAGAATTACTTTGAGATATAAATAATTTGAGTGAAAGAAGTTGTATTTGTGGAAATGTGAATTGTACGTTGTATTATTACTCTTTTATTTTACATAGCACTGATATGCATTTCACTCCTGAGCGAATAGAGAAGCTCAAGGAACTTTCCAAATTACCTGACATCTATGAGCGTCTTGCAAGAGCTTTGGGTATGCTTCTTTGCTGGTATTTGAGTGATTTGTTGTTATTACAATTAACAGGGCTCGGCACGGGTCACTTTTTTCCCTAAAAGTCACTTTTTTAGAAGCTGGTCACTTTTATTACCTATTTTCGGGCCCAGGTCACTTTTTCCACTTTTTTTAGCAAGAAAACCTAAGTCTCGCGCTCTTTTCCGCTGTCAGTGTTTTTCTTTTCTTCAAGGAGGAACTTTACCGGTTCAAGGTCGCTAATTTTCTCCCTCCCTTCATTGAACTACGATCGTACAAGGAACCCCTATATATATATGAAGGCGTCTTTATCTTCCCGGGAGCATACCGTGTGACGTCAGCATAACTTGATTTCAAGGCGCTTGGAAAGAAAGCTCCTTATACTTGTAGTTAAAGAGTCGTCATTTTATGGAAAAGCCGGTCGGAAAAAAATAGCGTAAAAGGCTTATTTACAACAAAGAATTTTTTCCCCTCCTCTACTACCATTCTTTCTTATTTCCCCACTCATTCTTTCATTTTCATCTTATTTTAAAATTGATCCTTTATTTTATTTGTTTTAAAAAGTTTTAGTCCTAAGGGCCGAATTCCTTTCTTGGAGCATCGAGCAAGTTACATTTGTCGTTTGTTCTATCGTTACTTTTATTAATTTTTTTTAATATTTGAAATGACGATTTAAAGGCTCATTTACATTGAGCGAGTTTATAAAGAGAGCCCGTGCAGAAACTAACTTACGCGCAGCGGGAGAATACCAAAGCGCGCCTATTAAAGATGCGTACTATTAATACGTATTAAGCGTATTATTAGTACGCTTTGGAGAATTGAATTTCACTTGTAGCTGGCCAACGTTAAAGAAGCTCGCAAGTATTTTGAATTTACTTACAATAAAAAAAAAATCATCCGACTGAAAAACGCGATCTATCTAGAAATAAAATTCGTACTATTTTTCTAACTGGATTTAAATCTCAGCAAGAAACCGTAGCCCCAGATATGATCGAAAGGAGAACTATTTATGAAAAGATCACAGAATCCTGCAATTCAACGTTTATGGAAGGATGACGTCACTCTCCGCTACCATACTGTAACGTATCGGGATCCGGTCCCTCTACGTTAATGGTGGTCTTGTCGTTATGTGGGAAATTCCTTCTTATTTTAGACCCCAGGGACCTCTCAGTTACCGGAAACCACCCGAGGACCCACTGGCGAACCGGTAAGGGCCAGAGTGTTCGATTAGTTCGGCAGTCGGCGGGTGGGGTCTTTCGGCTGTCGAACGAGAACGGGCCAGAGGTCGGGCTACTGATGTCCCACATAAATTAATTCCCCTCATGACGACGATGCCGCTATTTTCGTGGAGGGGTTTGATCCAATATATGTATAGTTGGGCGAGGCTTAGCCCAGTTTAAATTATTTTTATCGAAGAACTTCCCGGGGGAGTTGTTGCAAGTCTCGTTGTGCGGATACGAAAATAGTGTTGTACTCACTTATTTTCGGCGGGGGGCTGCAGACCTCCGTCGGAACAATTCATTTCATATTGTTATGTTGGTAATGTTTACATAATCGGGAGAGTCTGATCAGCTCTCCGGATTATGTCATGTTGCCAGATTCCAATGTAATTAAATTGTAATGTTTATAATAGTGACGCATGAGTATGCAAATTCGATAATTTTGTTGAGGCGAAAAGGCCATGCGAGGACATGTGGTCCCAAACTTCTTGTAAAAGGGGAGTATAAATTCCTCCCTCTTTGTCTCTCACATTGCGTTCGTCTAATCTTGTTCTGTTCAACTGAAGCCCTCTAGTAGGACGGTTCACCGTCTTACTACCGTATCTATTGGCCTTAGGCTGAATTGTTAAAATGCAATAATCTACATTATTTGAATCCGTTTTCCGGCAGGTCCGGAATCAAAATATAAAACAATCTTCACAGTCAAAGTTCTTCATTGCTGATCGAGGTGGTCCGGCCCTCAACCGAGAGGCCCCCGGAGCTGATCAAGGTGGTTCGGCCCTCAACCGAGAGGCCCCCTGGAGCTGATCAAGGTGGTTCGGCCCTCAACCAAGAGGCCCCCCGGAGCTGAGCAAGGTGGTCCGGCCCTCAACCGAGAGGCCCCCAGGAACTGATCAAGGTGTTCCGGTTCTCAACTGAGAAAACTCCTCTGGTATTTACGGAAAGGCTAACAACATCGGATGTCCGATCGCTGCACAGGTTGACTGTTGTTGATCATCAATTGGTGAGCCAGTATCTTTACTGCTAACGTCGAATAGAGGGCTCCAAGATATACTAATCCATTGTTAAAATTAACTAACCCATATAATTGAATAAATAATAATATTTCATGCGAAAGTTTGTTTCTAATCATTTTCCACTTGTCGTTTGCCACTTTATTGCTGGATATTTCGAACCGGGCAAGTAACTCCCATAAGGGACGTTGCAATTTTGGGGGCTCGACCGGTTCTCAGTAAGTGTGGCAAACCGCGGGTGGAAAGTACTTTCGCTAAAAAAAATTTTTTTTGATATTTAACATTGATTTTAGAGATGAATTCTAATAATCATAGTACGCCTAGAAATTTAGGTGATGATGTTCGTGTACAAATTGAACCGGAACCAAGTGGTTCACAATCGAATAATGGTTCACAAATGAACTTTACTTATCCAACAATGTCAAATCCTTATAACGAGACGCATGTAATACTTCCCCCGGCATTACCTTTAAATCCCGCAAATGCTTTGGTTCCATTGACCCAACGCAGTGTTGGTAGTCTTATATTTTCGGGTAGTGGAGAAGACGTTAGAAGCTTTTTATTAAAATGTGAATCGTATTTTAATCTTTACAGTGTTCCTAATAAGATCGAGTTAGTTGTAAGCACGTTTGAAGGTCGTGCTCAGGCCTGGTGGCAAACGATAGGCAGGCACGAATGGGAAAAATGGGGCCCCCATAAATCGTGGGAAAGTTTCAAGGGCTTGTTATTACAAACCTTTTCAAGGTATCATACCAGGGTTGAATTAGCTCGTGCTTTATTCTCTGAAAAGTTTTCGACGGGCTCGTACCTTGATTTCGTATTACATAAGTTAGATCTTTTTCAGTCGTTCGATTTAACCGTTCCGGAGTCGGACAAAATTGAACTTATAATGTCACAATTACCCTATAATGTGAGAACATTTTTGGAAGTTAGGAAGCTTAATTCTTTGCAACAATTATTTGTAATGTTAGATCAATTTCTTGCAACGCGTGAAAATGTTCAAATTGAATCTCGTAAAAATTTTGAATCTTGTGAAAATTGTGTTGAGAAATTTCAACCTGAAGTTAGAAAAAATTGTGTGGGACCTACACAAAATGTAGTACAACCTTCAAGACGGCCTTTTAGGACAAATAAATTTTTTCGACAAGTTACCTGTTTTGGTTGTGGTCAAATCGGCCATATTGTAAAAAATTGTAAATCAAATGGGAATCAGGGAAACTAGACCTGGGATACATGAGAAGGGGTAGTGTATCCATGGGTAAAAAGACCCCTAGTAAAAAATTTAGTTTTCTTAATCCAGTTGTGAGAGTTAACAACAAGATTTTGACAGCAAAAATTGATACCGGTGCCGATTGTTCAGCGATCAGTTTCGATCTGGCTCGGCAGGTTGGTTCACCCACTAATCAAGTTAGACCCTATCACGGTGATAGATTTCAGTTGGCATCCGGTGAGTACTGTCAGCCTGTGGGGATTCTTCGGGCCCAAGTGGAGATACGAAACAGTGTCGTGCACACAGATCTGATAGTGCTCGCCAGGGTCCCATTTGGGATCTTGATCGGCAGTGATATTTTGAGTAAAACTGAAATTATAGTTGACTTCAAAAACTTTGAACTTAAAGGAGGATTGTTGTCGTATAAAGGAGATGTCGATCAGGTAAAAATGCAAAATTTAGTAAGTAAATCGGAATTTGATTCCGATCAGAAAAAAAGGTTGTTTGAATTGTTAAAACAATTTCCGAATTTGTTCAGAAACACTCCCGGTAGAACTCACGTTGCTGAGCATAAGATCGTGACTGACGGAAAACCGGTTTTTCGATCCCCTTTTTCTCTTCCGCGATGGAAAAAACAATTAGTAGAAGAGCAGGTGCAACAGATGCTCTGTGATGACGTCATTGAGCCTGCCTCCACAAACTGGGCTTCCCCGTGTTTTTTAATCAAAAAGAAAACTGGTGATTGGCGATTTGTCGTCGACTATAAAAAGGTGAATAAAATTACGGCACCCGATCGGTACCCTTTGCCTTTCATCGATCAAATTCTACAACGAGTGGGTGACGCACGATTCGTCTCTACGTTCGATCTGGCCTCAGGGTATTGGCAAGTTCCAGTGCGGCTAGAGGATCGGGACAAAACGGCATTCATAACCGATTCTGGAATGTACCGATTTAAGGTAATGCCCTTTGGACTCAACAATGCCCCGGCCACGTTCCAACGCATGATGACTACAATCCTGGGCCACTTAGTCGGTAAGTGTGCCGATTTTTATTTGGATGACATTGTCGTTTACAGTTCGAATTTTGAGGAACATTTACAAAACTTGAAAACAGTATTTTCGTGTTTGGAAAAAGCAGGCTTAACTCTTAAGCCAGACAAATGTAATCTCTATAAAAAAAATTTGGAATATCTAGGTCTCTGTTTGACCAAAGAAGGATGGCACGTAAAACAGGACCAAACCGACGCCATTTTGAGTTTTTCTAGGCCTAAAACAGTAAAACAGGTGCAACGTTTTCTGGGACTCTGCGGGTGGTACCGGCAATTTGTTCCCCATTTTGGTGATGTCGCTAACCCCCTTTACGGCCTGACAAAAAAAGGGCAAAGGTTCAAATGGGACAAAATACACCAACAGGCGTTCGAAAAATTGAAACATCTCTTGTCTTGTGCTCCCGTTCTAACCACAAGAAAAAAAGATTGTGCCTTAAAAATTTACACAGATGCCTCAGGAATTGGGCTTGGAGCCATTTTGCAGCAAGTTGAGCCTGACGGGGAAAAGCCGTTAGCCTATGCCAGTCGTACCTTGAATTCAGCAGAAAAAAATTATTCGGTAACAGAACAGGAGGGACTCGCTGTTATATGGGCGTGTAATAAATTTCGAGCCTGGTTTTCAGGAGAACCTGTTACTATAGTAACGGATCACAGGGCAGTCGCCTGGTATTTTGAGGCTAAACAATTGAAGGGGAGGTTAAGCCGATGGGCTCAATTACTACAGGAATATCCTTTAAAGTTTGAATATAGAAAAGGTTCGACCATGCAGGCCCCTGATGCCCTGTCCAGAATGCCCGCTGTTGTCACCACTGAAACTGATTTCGAGGAAAAAATTGATAATAAATTATATTTGTTCTCGTTTTTGGATTTACCTGAGTTAATTGTTCAACAGAAAAAAAATTACCAAGATATTATACAGTATTTTAATGATAAATCTGTCGGAAGACAAAAAATTGATGAAAAAATTGAAAAGTATTACCTTTTCGAAAATCAAAAATTGTTTTTTAGATTCAGGAATAAAAAATTGCTAGTAATTCCTCCACCATGTAGAGAGAAATTTTTGACTGAAATGCACATGCATCCCATTTCAGGTCACATGGGAGTCAATAAAACTCTTCAGCGATGCCGACAACGCGCGTTCTGGCCCGGTATGCGTAAAGATATAAAAAAATTTGTCCTGTCCTGTAAAAAATGCCAAACATGCAAATTCGACAATACGAGGCGATGGGGAGGCATGGTGTCAACCTCTGTTGATCATCCAGGAGAAATGGTTGGGATTGACACCATGGGTCCCTTTCCCGTTTCTTCCAGAGGGAACGTGCATCTGTTAGTCGTCGTCGATTATTTCACAAAGTGGGTAGAGTTATTTCCACTAAGACGAATTACGACAAGTGCAGTTGCTAAAAAGTTTGTTCATGAGTACTGTATGAGATATGGCTTTCCAAAAAGATTAGTTTCCGATAATGGTTCTTGTTTTATATCAAACCTTATGAGGGAAACTTGTAAAGTTCTCCAGGTCAAGCAAAGGTTCACAACCCCCTATCATCCTCAATCAAACCTTACCGAGAGATTTAATAAGACAATTAAACAGATGATCTCCTGTTATGTTGGTGATAAACATAAAGACTGGGACAAAAATTTAACCTTTTTTGGTCTTGCTATTAGGTCGGTTCCCTCGGAAACTACGGGTCAGTCGCCAGCTAAATTGTTTCTTGGTAGAGAATTAGTTTTACCATTTGACTGGGCTATGGACATACCGGTTTGGGAAAGGGTGAGTTTGCCCGAAAACTTACTTAAGCAAGTTAAGGAAAATGTCAAAAAACAACAAAGGAGACAAAAAAGATATTATGACAAAAAAAGATTATTGCACACCTTTAATCAGGATGATTTGGTATTAAGGAGAACGCATTTCCGTTCTAGTGCGCAAGGCAATGTTATGGCGAAGTTGAAACCACGATGGGACGGCCCGTGTAGAGTCCTGGAAAAAATTTCACCTATTGTCTACCTGATAGTGGATTTATCCAATGATAATGTCTATAAAGTCAATGCTTGTGACTTGAAAAAATTCGTTAGTAGTGACCAAATCGTTCTTGAGCCTGTCCCGCAGTCACCTGAGAGTAGAGAGGTCCTTGTACAACACACTTCCAGTAATCCGAGTCGACATCATGTTTCACAAACGCCCTTAAATAGTGCTAATTGCACTAACTCTAGTACGTCCTTTAACCGGCAAAATCCCGAGGAGGACACCACTCCTAAGATGGTGAAAACGAATTTCATTAAATCTTCCGTAGGTTACTCTAAGTTTTTGGTTCCGATTCAGAGAGGGTGGCAAAGGGTTCTCGTTAAGAGGAAAAAAGAACCTCGTATTGACGTCTATTATTACTCTCCCGAAGGGACAAAATTCAGAAGCAGTGTTGAAATTTCGCGATACTTACAAAATCGGGATACTGATTTGGCTGTCGATAACTTTTCCTTTAGTGGGAAGTTTAATATACCAGGTGATATGTTAACATAGTTTTTGCAAGTATTTCTGTAAATTAACTTTTTTTAACCTATAGAATTTTTTTTTTTGGGAAAAATTCTTCCGTGGTGAGGGGGAATGTAACGTATCGGGATCCGGTCCCTCTACGTTAATGGTGGTCTTGTCGTTATGTGGGAAATTCCTTCTTATTTTAGACCCCAGGGACCTCTCAGTTACCGGAAACCACCCGAGGACCCACTGGCGAACCGGTAAGGGCCAGAGTGTTCGATTAGTTCGGCAGTCGGCGGGTGGGGTCTTTCGGCTGTCGAACGAGAACGGGCCAGAGGTCGGGCTACTGATGTCCCACATAAATTAATTCCCCTCATGACGACGATGCCGCTATTTTCGTGGAGGGGTTTGATCCAATATATGTATAGTTGGGCGAGGCTTAGCCCAGTTTAAATTATTTTTATCGAAGAACTTCCCGGGGGAGTTGTTGCAAGTCTCGTTGTGCGGATACGAAAATAGTGTTGTACTCACTTATTTTCGGCGGGGGGCTGCAGACCTCCGTCGGAACAATTCATTTCATATTGTTATGTTGGTAATGTTTACATAATCGGGAGAGTCTGATCAGCTCTCCGGATTATGTCATGTTGCCAGATTCCAATGTAATTAAATTGTAATGTTTATAATAGTGACGCATGAGTATGCAAATTCGATAATTTTGTTGAGGCGAAAAGGCCATGCGAGGACATGTGGTCCCAAACTTCTTGTAAAAGGGGAGTATAAATTCCTCCCTCTTTGTCTCTCACATTGCGTTCGTCTAATCTTGTTCTGTTCAACTGAAGCCCTCTAGTAGGACGGTTCACCGTCTTACTACCGTATCTATTGGCCTTAGGCTGAATTGTTAAAATGCAATAATCTACATTATTTGAATCCGTTTTCCGGCAGGTCCGGAATCAAAATATAAAACAATCTTCACAGTCAAAGTTCTTCATTGCTGATCGAGGTGGTCCGGCCCTCAACCGAGAGGCCCCCGGAGCTGATCAAGGTGGTTCGGCCCTCAACCGAGAGGCCCCCTGGAGCTGATCAAGGTGGTTCGGCCCTCAACCAAGAGGCCCCCCGGAGCTGAGCAAGGTGGTCCGGCCCTCAACCGAGAGGCCCCCAGGAACTGATCAAGGTGTTCCGGTTCTCAACTGAGAAAACTCCTCTGGTATTTACGGAAAGGCTAACAACATCGGATGTCCGATCGCTGCACAGGTTGACTGTTGTTGATCATCAATTGGTGAGCCAGTATCTTTACTGCTAACGTCGAATAGAGGGCTCCAAGATATACTAATCCATTGTTAAAATTAACTAACCCATATAATTGAATAAATAATAATATTTCATGCGAAAGTTTGTTTCTAATCATTTTCCACTTGTCGTTTGCCACTTTATTGCTGGATATTTCGAACCGGGCAAGTAACTCCCATAAGGGACGTTGCAATACGAAGGTTTTTAACAACTGGCTGTTGCGAAGATATATTTTGGAAAGAGAAAATTCAACTGCCCCTGCTGGGAATCGAACCCACGTCCTTTCACTTTCCGGTCGAATTTTCTCTTTCCAAAATATATCTTCGCAACAGCCAGTTGTTAAAAACCTTCGTGTGGTAGCGGAAAGTGACGTCATCCTTCCATAAGTCGCCATCTGGTGGCAGCGTCAGCAGTTGTGAGCTTGGCCTGAGTCTGGTCTGGCCGTCCATGTACGGTCCTTTTCAGTGTACACGAGCTCCAAGGAAAGATTGAGAGATTCGTTGCCTCTGTAGTCTAGTGGGTTCGATTCCCCGCAGGGGCAGTTGAATTTTCTCTTTCCAAAATATATCTTCGCAACAGCCAGTTGTTAAAACCTTCGGATTCAACGTTTAGTTTAACCAAATAAGATGAAAATTGGTCATCAGGCTGATGAAAACTCAGTTAATGTGCATGCGAGCCGTACATAGAGGTGGATTTAACGGTGGGCACAGCGACCGCGCCTTTGGCCCCTACTTTATACTTTTTTCCTAATTTAAGGGGCGTAATATTAATTTTTTTTTATGCCCGGGGCCGTCAACAACTGACCTTTATCCGCCTCTGGTCGTAACTTAATTTAGAGCATCTTCACGATGCTGATTGTTGACTTAATATCGACATATTGCGCTCCATTCTCGGTGTTGTGTAAAAAAAGCCTTTTTAGACCTCGGAAGTTATTACAACGTTTTTGTCTCGAGTCGCTGTTATGACCGCAATAGGAGAGGGCGGGGTCTGGTTCCACGGGTGTTGAACGAGGAAGGGTGCCGAGTTTACTCTTTTTCCGTTAAAAAAATGGATACCGGCCCCGGGCGATAGTAAATTTTCGTTCGTACTTGCGGTGCGGGTTGCTACATACCGTGATCAAATCCAAAACACGGGGGGGGGGGGGCAATGCCTCGAATGGAATTTTTGATGGAATGGTATATTTAAGAAAAGGAAATAAATTCCTTTGCAAAATTATCGAATTTCACAGTCAAGGGGCAGTAAAATTACGTTTCCCCTCCAGAAAAAATATCGTATTACGGCCATGGTAAATCGGGTGCCCCGGGTGGGGGTGAATTCACTGTTTTTGTTCGTTGAAAATTACGGGAGGAGTCAGAGCTAACGTGGCGACTTTTTTTCGCATTAAAATAGGTAGCCCTGACAGCGGCATCCATAAACTGTATCAACCGCATTTATAAACCCCGTATGTCGTTGATTCGAATTTTGTGTTCATTTTATCCTAATTTTCCGTATTTCCCGATATATTTCTATCGATTTTCGCATATTTGGTTGATTCATGTTATAAATTATATATTTTTTTGTAATTTTATGTGGCCTTTGTCAGCCATCTTGAATTGACCGCCGCAAAACGGCGATTGGTTGGCGCGGAAAAAAGTCGCCACGTTGGTGCTTACAAGGTTCATGGGAAATTTACCGGGGAAGACCGCGGAGTCTTTTTCTGTTAAAAATTACGGGGGGGGGGGGGCAAAATTATATTGTTTCTGGGTAAAGTAGTAAATGTTTTTTTTGCTAGGGGTGTATGTTGTGTGTAAAAAAAAAGAAAAATATGTATTTACAAATTTTTCTCTCAAAAACCAATTTCAAAACTGATTTATTTTCTCCCTCGCCCAAGGGAGGGTATTATTTTGGAGCCCCCTCTGCCTGTAAAAGAGTAGACCCACCCACCCTTCCCAGTCCAGCCATAGGTGCAGATAGACTTGAAGGTCTTAGAGGTGCGGCAGATGACAATTGATATACATCATGTATACATCAGTAGGCTCTGCCATTGACGTTGGGGGGAGGATGGATTGCCCTCCCTCAACGTATAAGGGGCCGTTCAAGTATTACGTAAGCAAATTTTTAGCCATTTTTGACCCCCCCCCCCTTGGCAGCAAAATTTCTTCATCAGCTCTGCCCCTCTGAATCCTAACTCATATTTTCATAAAGGGTGGTTGATGACGTAAGCATTATCGTCGAAACCAACCCCCCCCCCCATCGATGATGAGGTAATACTTGAACGGCCCCTAACAATTAAAATAATTTAGTTAATTTAATAATTTAAATAATTTATTTAATTCAGTAGTTTAAGTAATATTTTAATTTAATAATTTAAAATATTGTTTAAAATGTAATTTTAGTTTTTTTTAAAATCAATCATTATAGTAAATTTCTTAAAATTTGTTGGAAGATATTATACAAACCTAATTATGTAAATCAATTTGTACTAGTTAAAAAAAGTACATTTTGTATACTGTCATTCATAGCATAACATGAATGAAAAATCCACTAGAATGTAGATGGGACAAATTCTCTCATCAAATTTTGTGTTATTTCATTTTTTTTTTCTTCTTTGAATGTGAAAATGTTTTCTCGTTTTGAAGTTTTTCCGGCTTAAATTGATTTTAAGATGGGTTGTGGATAGCAATATGGGGGCCATTCAAGTATTACATAAGCAAATTTTTAGCCATTTTTGACCCCCCCCCCTCCCGTCAGCAAAACGCTGACCCCTCTCCCCCCCCCCCTGTCAGCAAAATTTCGTCATCAGCTCTGCCCCCCCCCCCTGAATCCTAACTCATATTTTCATAAAGGGTGGTTGATGACGTAAGCGTTATTCAACCTCCCCCCTTGTCATCAAAAGTCAGCAAATCGGAAACCCCCTCCCCCCCATCTATGATGACGTAATACTTTAACGGCTCCTATGGGGAGGGGAAAGGCATTGCTACTGTTACTTAGAAAGGATGTAATGTTACTCTCTCACACATAGTTGTTGATAAATTTGATAAGTTATTCAAAACTTTTCTGGTTAGCAGAATGCATTCGAGTTTGATTTATTTCACACTATTATGTAAAAAAAGCAATTTCGATGAGCTCCATTGAAATACAAAGTTTAGTGAAAACTAAATTCAATTTCAATTCATTCAATTTGGTAATAATCAAAATTCATTGTCCATTTGGTCTCTTTCTAAAATTATTTTGGTCACTATTGGGTCACTTTTTAAACATTTTGGTCACTATTTGCTCACTTTTTTAAACAATTTGGTCACTATTTTCACTATTTTTGAGGCCATGATCCGTGCTGACCCCTGCAATTAAGTTTTGAAGTATTTTTATGCATTATTCATTGATCCGTCATGTCTCATTTCAGCTCCAAGTATATATGAAAATGAAGATATTAAGAAAGGGATTCTCTTGCAGTTGTTTGGTGGAACAAAGAAAATATTTGACGGGAAGAAGGATTCTTCAAATATGGGCAGAAATCATTTCCGGTAGGATTTCGAGTCTCTTGAGTTTTTTTCGTAAAGCTTTTTTCCTCTCTCTTACTGAGCAGTTTGTTCCTACAACTAAAATCTAAGCCATTAAATTAAACATTATTTGAGCTGATTTCACATCTTTTACTCTTAAGAGAAAGTGGAAGCTTTATTTGCCTTTCATCTTATTGTAATCTCATAGCTGCAAACTTTGGAGAATGAAAATTAGGGAGGTTATTTTTGAAAAATAATATAGAGATTTTTCATGAATAGAAGTAAAATTGTAGGGATTTTTTCCCTTTATTGCTCAAGCCATCACTGATTAGCACTAAGTCGCCAATCATCATCAACTAGTTATATTAAATTACCTGTCATTACTACTCTCCAATCAAATCTCATTGACAAGAAAATTGTCATTGGGCCCGTAGTGGGACGTATGACTCAAAGGGATGTATGGTCAAAGTAGATACAAATCATTTTGCCGATTTCAGATGTTGAAAGGCCAAATTGATGCTGGCTGTTTGACAAATTTTATTTTTTCTCCCCGAGAGTGAAATATTTTTTGTGATTAGATACAAAGGCAATAATTTGCAGTACACGTGATGTCATTTTGGCAGTGAAAAACGAATACAACAGGGGTGCAAGAGCTGCGCCAAACTGCGCCGAAACTGTTCTCTTGCTACATGGTGCGCCAAGACGCCAAATCCCTGCGCATTCGCGCCAATTCTTGTTTCTGGTTCGCGTAGGTACCGCTAATCCACTGTAGTGCGTCAAATACCGGGAATTTAGGAAAAAGAAGCATGAAAATTTTGTTCATGGGACGCGTTCTTTCCGAGACACGGAAAAAAAATACGGAGGGAGAAACTTTAATTTTTTTTTCACTTCCCACCATCTACCACAATCGCGTTATGTCGTGACCTTGGAAAGTAGTTCTACTACCTTGAAGTATAAAGTCCTATACTGTTATTGGTTAACCGGCGGGCTATCAAAGTCCCTGAATGAATATGCCGAATTTTCCGATTTCGAAGACCGTTTTTTCTCCTCCAGGTTATATACTGAAAATTACGGTAATTTCGCGGCTGCCAACATGCGTTCTAAGACCGCATACATCGAAAAGAGGATTAGTTTACTCGTTAATTTACCGACATTTTTCGAAGATCATTGGAAAAAAATAGGATCTGTTAAAACTCCAGCTAAAATATTCATAGTTTTGTCATCTAGTCACTATGCGGTCGTGTGATTATCGTCGGCAGTTGCCGATCGTGGCAATTTCACATTGCGAAAATCCGGATTTGGTGAACACAGGGGCAGCTCAAGGAAAACGATTTCTACCCATGTGGAATCTGTTTTTGGCGCTACTGAAGGCGTTTTTTTTTTGGTAAACAAAGCTTTTTTCACCCTTTCAATTCCATTCAGCACCCCTCCTAGAGCGGCGCCCAATATGGCAGCACAGTCCGCCACTGCATTGGTGGGGGAGGGGCATGCTCTTAACAATAGTCAAAGGAAGGAATTAGTACTAGGAGCATGTGCTCATTTTACATAACTTCTGTGAGATACCTTTTTTATATTAATGTCCTACCTTTCCCAAACATGTTGTTGGAGAGAATGAAACGTTTGCACTCCCTCTCGTGCATTGCTGGGATGGTACATTACTCCCTCACGTATTGCTGGGATGTTGCTCAACATTGTATCACCAACAGAACTATTAATTATGTGTGATGAATGGGTTGCACTACAATGCAAATAATTACAAGAAGTGAAATCAGTTCAGAGAATAGATTGATATTGGGCAGACATATTCAAACTTTATAACCTTGAAAGCAGCCCAAAGTTCAAAATTTTGCCAGTTTTGGTGAAGGCTTTTTTTATCTTCAGCATACGATAATGCAGACAGTGAAAGAGAGTTCATTGTTAACAAATAAATGAAAGTCTGTTTGAACATTGAAAAATCTGTCCATCCAATGCTTTAATGGAATAAGACATATAAAATCTTATGTTCAAGTGCATGAAAAATTTGAAAAAAAATTGTCATTGAGATGCTGAACTTCTGAAAGCGACTCGTGATTCGTAATCTATTAACATGCTATTTTAGGTTGAGAAATTGTTTAAGTAAATAAGGTATTTATATTTTTCTCGTTTTTTGCATTTTGCTTTTAAATTTAATAATTTCTTTAAATTTTGTGAGAAGCTAATTTTTTTTTCACGAAAACCCTTATTATATTCTGCACGCACTTTTTTTGCTATATCAGGATGAATAAGATTTTGGTGTTCAAGCAGCATAAATTCTTGTTGCCTAGGTTTTTAGTATGCATGTTGCTTAATTTGAAAAGAGTCTCATAATTTTTATTCGTCATTTCAGTAATGCATGTTTTAGTAATGACAGATAAGATTATTCAGAAAAAATTTAAATGGGTTTCAATTTGTGAAGGAAATTTATTTAGAATTATTTGTTTCAACCATTTTTGGCAAAACTTTTTAGGCATTTCACAGAAAAATTACTCCTTATATTGCAGATATAGTTTGTTTTTAGTTCTGTTCCATTTTCAAAATTTCTGCTCCAAAAATGAAATTTGCTGCTCCGAAATAGATGAGGGGCACTTGCACCCCTGATACAACTATCTTTTTTAAGGTGAATTCTTTGGGAATAATTTTTTCCCCTAAAGTAGGGATTTTTTTATAACTACATTCAAAATTTGGGATATGTAAGAATTTTTTGGGAGTTTGTGAAATTATAAGAGAGAAATTTGGGAGTACAAAAAAAGCGTAGAAATTCAGGAGCCTCCCTGGATTTTCTGGGAGACTTGGCAGCTATGTAATCTATACTTAATTTGTAAACATGAATAATACGGTATTATAAAGTGAAAGATGAATTTTTTACATAAAAATGTGGTTAAATTGTTTCTTCTTCTTACAGTGCTGAGATAAATATCCTTCTTTGTGGAGATCCTGGTACAAGCAAATCACAATTGCTTCAGTATGTATACAACTTAGTTCCTAGAGGACAATATACATCTGGAAAAGGTTCAAGTGCTGTCGGTCTGACTGCTTATGTGACTAGAGATCCAGAAACCAAGCAACATGTTCTTCAAACGTAATGAAGATTCAAATGCATATCATTATGAGATGTCTTTTATTAATTTTATGTTATGTTTTCCTTACATTTTTTTCTCTGATTTTTATAGAGGAGCTCTAGTGTTGAGTGACAATGGTATTTGTTGTATCGATGAATTTGATAAGATGAGCGATGTTACTAGATCGGTTTTACATGAAGTGATGGTAGGTATCGTTTTGTGTGCTGCCTTTTTCCCTTCTTGAAATCACATGGAGGTCATAAATGTTTGTCTGTATGCTTAAAAGTATTATTAGCTAGAACATGATTAATTTCATACCTCACTTTTTCAAAAAGTTTTTTTTCATAGAATTTTTTTTTAATTTTAATATTTATTCCCATGGGAGTTGCATCCAATTACATGTTTACAGTCAATGCTGGTTTTTATGAATCTGTACAGTAAAATCGAAGGTTCATAGATAAAAAAGACATTAAAAGGAATAGTATACTGTTTGAGATCAGATTAGGTCATAAAAATGTGCAGTTTATAAAATGGAGTGTCAACTGTTTTTATTATTTAATTATTTATTAAAATTTATTAATTTATTTATTATCATTTAATTATTTAATTATTTTGCCAATTTTCAATTTTTTTCTCCCATGTGGCAGTGAACATATTAAATAAGAATTTTGTATGTAAAACTTCCATTGAAGTTGGGTGAACATGTAGTTTTTACTTGCACAAAACAGCACTATATTAATAATTATTATTAGTCATATAATCCATAATTACTTGTTAGTAGGTCTATAGGAGTTATGTTGATTTTAACATAAAATATTCATTCAAGTTACGTTTATACTTTTCTTCAACCCTCTCATTAGCATTGACAAGATATCTCGCACCCTGAAAGCCTTTTATTTTAGCAATGATAAGCTCAGGTACTTTGTAGAGCTGATTTTTCAGTGAAACACATTTTCCTATTCCCTTTACTTTTCACATGTTGAAAATTGGAAGAAAGCCTAATTCATTAAAAAAAAGACATTTTACAAGTGGTTTAGTGATTTCTGCTATTGTGGTTGAAGGGTTAATCTACTACCAGGTGTATCAAAAATCAGTTTTGCATTTTATATTGCACATCTTATATTCTGCCCATCAGAGGCTGAGTTTCACAAGAAGCGTTTTTATGACTGTTTTATGACTGTTTTATTGACTATTTTTCAAGAGATAAATTTCATTAATTACTGCCATCATATATGTTAATTATATTTTCTGTATCTCAGTTTTTGCTTTTCAATTCAGGAGCAACAAACATTGTCTATTGCCAAAGCAGGAATAATTTGTCAGCTGAATGCTCGCACATCTATTTTAGCTGCTGCAAATCCTGTGGAATCCCAGTGGAACAAAAACAAAACCATTATTGAAAATATTCAATTACCGCATACCTTGTTATCCAGGTGAAAATTTCTGATTTTTTATTTATAGTTTTTCAGATATTTTGAAGAAATTTTATTTGGTTCTCTGAAATAAGTTACACCAAGAGTTTTCATACTTTTTGTTGCAGCAGTGTTACCCAAAATTAGTAAAAGTTTCCCCACTTTTTCTGAGCTTCCAAAATTTTCACTGAAAAAAAAAAGCTGAAAAATGATCACCGTATTTTAAGAAAATTTGGAAGTTCTAATACCTCCTCCAAAAAACTTTACATCCCAGTTGCGAAATCCCTGGGTCATACACATTTTTTCATTTCTTCTATTAAAAGTTTTTTTCCTTGTTGGTTCCCGAAAGGGGTTATGTTTTTATTCCATCTGCTTAAAGTACATGGAATAAAATTCATAATTTACAACAAGAGTGACTTGTGAATTCTTCTTATTAAGTAAAAGAAATTCTATTCTATTTTTCAATCAAAGTTCCAATTATTATTTAGTTAATTCCTTTTTCTTTAGAATAAGTGTTACAGACTACTAAATGCCTGTATTTGATATTGTCCCAGTTATGCCAGATACATGAATGTGCAAATTTTCACTTTTTAGGGTTCATCTGCTTGGATAACTTATTTTGCCAAGTTTTCCCAGAAACATGAATGTGTATTCCCAATTGAAAACCATGTTAAAAAACATTTTAGGAAAATAACATCCATAGAAGTATAAGTAACATGGGTAGAGTAAAGATCCAAATATTTCACAATTTTTCAAAATTTGCACATTCATGTTTCTGGCATAGGGGGGGGGGGGAGGATATGGTGGGCTTTCTTATCAATTAAACTACATAATAACTTTATTTATTCCATTTTTCGTCACATTCACCCATCTTTCCCTAGGTTCCACCACCCATGGACAACATATATTGTACATTAGATGAACTTCTATCATCTAATGTAATCTGTGTACCCGATTCCCATTATAATAAATTCACAATTCAAAAACATTAACATTTTATTTCTTTTTTTTTTAAATGACGAAGTCGACATTTTTATGAAAGCAACAAGACAGTTAAATTAAAAAAAAATTCCTTTCCTGTAAAAACAAGGTGTGTGGTCTTTGTATTAAAATTTGGAGAGTGCACTGTTTGGAAAAATGCTGGTTATCTCTAGTTTGAAAATTTTTATTTCCTTGATTAAATGATTGTTAAATATTAGTGAAATTAACCTGCCATAATCTGTGAGGGGTTCAATTTTTCACTAAGCAGAAAATATTGTGCAGTCATCACAGCATGTATTGTTACGAAGTTTGATTTTAAAACTTTTGTCTACGATGCATGTCTGTGCTAAGATTTTTTTTTCTTGCTACTTATCTTTAGAGCAGTGTTTCCCAACCTTTTGAAGTTTGCGGCACCCTCGGGAAAAACACTGAAAACTTGTGGCACCCTTCCTTGAATACAGAATGCAGTTTACCACAACAAAACAATATTATTTCTATGGCGGAGCTCCGTAGGCCTATTTTTTATTTATTCATCAAAGTTACTGATTTATCTTTTATTATTCAAAAATATTAATAGTAATTTTTTTTTATTTACTTTTTTTTTTTCTCGAGTGGCAGCGGAGCCCCTGGGAGTTCACATGGAGCCCTTAGGGTTCTGGGGAACTCCGGTTGAGAACCGCTGCCATAGAGGAATGTGTACAAGCTTCATGTACTGTCGGGTGGTAGTAGTCTATTTCTCGTTTTGTATTTTATTGTCGCCATAGCAGAGAAAGCTTGCTCGCATAGATATGATGTTGAAAAGGACAAAAGTGCATTAGTTGCTTTTTGTTAAGATGCCCCTCTCTCAGGTCAAGCCAAAAAAGCAGTCACAGACGCCTTACTCTTAGTGAACTTACCTTTGAGCGTGGAATCAGCGCAAACATCAATAAATTCATCTCGTTCGCAAGCAGTGAAATTTATTTCCTCCGCATTGTCTGCGAAATCAACTGGTGAAACAACGCAGTTAAAATTCTCAGTGAAAAAAGATGGAAAGTACATATCTATTGCATCTTGCAATCTTGATAAGTGTTGACAAATGAGGTCTTTCAGCTTATCCAAAGGTGATGTCACTCTCTGCTATTACTATGAAGGTTTCGACAGCTGGCTGATGCGAAGATAAATCCAAGAAAGAAAATTCATCTGGCCGCGTGAGCATCCAAGACCATTAAACTACAAAGCCAATCAATCCTCTTTCCTTAAGCTCGTGTGCGCTGAACCAACACTATGTATAGCAGAAGGCCGCGCGAAGCTTTGACGTCACTGAAGAAGTCCATTTCACTTGCAGCTATTGGATATAGCAGGCCGAAGCATGCGATACCTTTTTTGCGGTATATATCCAATGACTATGGATGGAATAGACTTCTTCATTGTCGTCACAAGCTTCACACAGAGGCTTTCTGTTATAGATGGTGGTTGAACGAGGCCGTACATGGGCAACTAGACCTAACTCAGGCCAAAGCTCACATTGCTGACACTGCCACCAGACAGACATGACCGCTGACTGCCCAGAGAGACCATCTTGGGATGGTTTGCGCTCTTTCCGAAAGGGGTGGACGGTCTCAAAGAGCGACACTGATGGCGGCTTATCCAATGAGTTTGTCATGCATGAGAGTAATTAATTCGACTTAGATTTTTTTAAGACCTTAAGTGAACTGTCGTGTTTTTTATCTATCTCCATAATATCTTGTGGCATCTTAGGGTGCCGGGGCACACCAGTTGGGAAACAATGCTTTAGAGTATAACTTTTCATTTCACAGTCCACAAACTATTTATGGTTTATTATTATTAATCCATAGGTTTGATTTGATATTTCTGCTTTTGGATCCACAAGATGAAGTTTTTGATAGAAGACTTGCTCGCCATCTAGTTTCGCTTTACCACAAAAAACCTGAAGAAGAACAGGAGGAAGTTATGGTACAGTTTTTTGCAGATGTTACTTCGATTTTATTTTAACAAGTTGTGATCTTATCAATATTTTATTTTGTTATTATTTATTAATCAAGTACTTTATTTTCCATGTTTTTCATATCCTGTAAACTCAACTGCAGAAAAATATTTTGCATACTTAGTCATTTTCTATTCACTTTCCCCCCAAACAAGTTTCAAAACCTGCATGCTTTCAGGGTGTTAATAATCTGTCAATCAAACCTGTTTGCTTCAAATGAATAACTGGATTGTCATTATTGATGTTGTTGTACACAGGACATGAACCTCCTGAAGGACTATATAGCTTATGGCAGGACATATATTCATCCAACCATCTCTGTTGAAGCTGGTCAAGCACTCATACAAGCTTACGTTGACATGAGAAAGTTTGGTAGTGGAAGAGGTCAGGTAACTGCCTATCCACGTCAACTGGAATCACTCATAAGATTGTCAGAAGCTCATGCCAAAGTTCGTTTCTCCTCAGTAGTTGAACTAGTTGATGTTGAAGAAGCTAGACGGTAGGAATTCTCATTTATTTCAGAAAATCAAATGAATACAAAATCTTCTCACTTTGAAAGTGTGAGAGTGATATTATTGTGTCAAACACTTTCACAGCTCCAGTTCTGTGGGCTGTTGAGCTGCATCCCAAAATTTAAAATAAGGCTGGGCATCTTATTCAGAGCTGTCCTAAGCATTGGGGTGTGCCAGGGCTGTCATTTCAACTTTTCCGGGGGGGGGGGGCAAAGAATATGTACTCAATGTATGTATATATATTTGTATATATGTTACTGCTAAAGTGCAGAAATCGGTTATTCTACAGATTATCTAGGTATGAAATCAGTTAATCTGCAGATTATCTAGGTATGAAATCAGTTAATCTGCAGATTATCTAGGTATGAAATCAGTTAATCTGCAGATTATCTAGGTATGAAATCAGTTAATCTGCAGATTATCTAGGTATGAAATCAGTTAATCTGCAGATTAGCTAGGTAATGTGCACATTAATGGCTAGGAGCAAATCTGCAGTTAATTAATTTGCCAGTGCTAGCTTGTACATTGATGCTTAAGAAACTCCTGTAACTTATCCTTAGTCAAACTTAGTTATTCTTACTTTGATTAATTAATCAGTTAATCTGCAGTCAAATTTGTCAAACCTGAATGAATGCTTTTTGATAATGTTTTAAACACAATAGGTATATAACATGATGAAAAACTTACTTTTTTTTGCATATTACAATGATTTATTTTTAATCATTAATTTATTAATAATTAGAACAAAATATTAATTATAATTTGAAATTTTCAACATAAGAGTCTAGAACATATAAAATATAATTTTATGGTTTATTTATCTAAGCTACTCATTACCTGTGTTCAATTTGCTAAGCGGAATAGAGTTGCTTATTCAAAATATGTATGATAGGGCATCAGGGTTAGGTTTTTGACTTCAGAAACTATTTCAGTATTAAAACAGTCAAAAACTTATTGTCAATGTTGTCAAATAGTTTTTGTATAGATATGTTAAATAAAAAATACTTTTATGTAGATTAATGGGTTTTATATTGGGAATTATAATTACTGAAAAAAAATATATATATTTTGATATTTTAAATTTTCTGATCTGCCCAAAATTTTATTCCATATGAAAAATTCTCACTCAGCATCTCTTAATGCACTAATTAAACTCATGTATTTTCACCTAAAAATTTCATAGCTCAGGTTGTATAAGTTCAGTTCATATCGTAGTGCAAAGTAAGAATAACTAAGTTTGACTAAGGATAAGTTACAGGAGTTTCTTAAGCATCAATGTACAAGCTAGCACTGACAAATTAAATGGCATTTTAGTCCTACAATTTTGTATTTTGATTGCTAGATATTTCAATTTTATGCACAATAAGAGTATGGTTTAAGTATCAGTGATTATCAACATTACATGTATGATGTGATAAATTTTTTTAAAAACTTATCTGTTGTAAAAAGAGTACAGCAGATGATTTATATCAATGCAAATACAGTATATAAGCAGTTGAAGAAATTTTAGGTTAAGAATCATCTTGAATCAGAGAATGTCCGATCATTCCATAGTTTTCCTTTAAGTGTTTATGCTATGCTTTATTCAAATTGTATATTTTATTTAAAAAAAAAAAAATTGTCCAAAATAATTCTGTAGAGAGTAGAAAATTATTTTACAATCATTAAATATTTATTCTTTATAAAACAGTCACTTTAAACATTACATGGAATTAACATGTGTGTTTCCAATGGGAATTTTTATATTGAAAAGCAATATTTGAAGTTTTTGACAAAGGTTTTTGATGGCAGTTTAAACCGTCAAAAACTGCCATGTTTCATGAACTTGCCAGTCCTGATTAGAATTGTACTAATTATATTGATCAATTTGTGGCTTGCTTTTATGGAAATTTAATGACTAAACATTGAATTCCCATGCATTTTTGTACCTAACCATATATTTTCCAATATATATCCTATATTATACATTCCATATGTTTTGTTCATAGGTTGCACCGTGAGGCTATTAAGCAGTCAGCCACAGATCCAAGCTCTGGCAAGATTGACATATCAATATTGACTACTGGCATCAGTAATGCATCCAGACGCCACCGTGAACAGATCAGCCAAGCTCTTCGGAAAATGCTTCAAACCAAAGGGAAAACTGCAAAAACATTTTCATACAGCAAAGTTCTTGAGGATATTAGGGAACAATCTGATATTGTAAGTTCACAGTTTTGTTTAAAAAAATGTTTTTGTTAGTTTTACTTGGAGAACTTGTGGTAGCACAATGTTGTTGCAATATGTCAGCCATCTATAACACATTTTTAAACTTGCAGTATTGAAGCTACACAATGACTAAAATTCAAAAATAATTTTCTTTTCTTCTTCATTATTAAAGTTTGATTGTAATTATTTGAACACTTGGAAATCAGTGGTGATGCATCCATCCATCTATAAATGCTTCAATGATCATGGATGAGGAAACTAAAATTTAATTATTTAGAATAAATTGATTGTATTGAAAATAGTTGCTATTATATAGTATGGAAATTATTAATTTTTTTCGAAAACATGCATCTGTGCAATTGATTCATGATAAATTTTTTTCATAATCAAGTTTTTTCCCCTTCCATGGAATGAATAATGCACTAAAGGATGTCTGGGTTAAAGGTATCCAAAAGCAATGGCTTGTACTTAGAAAATCACACATATTTAGTTATGCGAATTCTGCACTGTCCATGGGATATTGCTCCAAGTTTCCTAACAAGATCATGCATATGCACTGTTAACAGTTGCCTTTGGACAGACACTTCTTCGATGTAGTCATGAACTCATTGCCAGTCAGCATGTGGACGCCAAAACATTAGGTTCATCACATGCTCTTTGGCTGGCTGAATTAAAATCAATGATGTGTGCTTAACGTCATGTATGAACTGAGTGTAGTGTGTAGCCTTCCACATTCATATCAACAGCATATCTCTGCAGCAATTGATTTAATAACACCTCTAATACTACTGAGCTTTTTTGCAAGAGATAGAGTACCATTTATATATCTGCAGAGCCACAAATGGTGCTCACATTGAAATTTATTTATCTGCTAATAACGTTAACAGTAAAACTCTTCTTAATGGAATCACCTCAGATGTGGTCACCCCTCTTTTACGTCTAAATAATAATTTCCCCCAGTGTGTAATAAAAGTATGCTTTTCCAACCCGATTTATCTGTAACTCCTCTTTTATGGACAAATTTGTTTTTGTCCCACCAGTGTCTTCAAAACTGTATTCTAAAACTATATTGTATTCTAACTGTATTCTAAAACTCCATAAGCCAGGACATCTATGAATGCAGTTCAATTTTTAGCCCAGACAACCAGTACTTTCATAACTACTAGTTGAGGATGACCCCCAAAGCAAAATGTTATGTATTGGTCTGTGATGAAAATTCTGTGTTTTTTACACGAGTTCTTTTTATTGTTTTCTTTCATAGATTGCTCTTGATGCATATTACTGTTTTTGGTATACTGTATTCTGCTTTGGGATTGATGAACACGAATTTTATATTAAAAACAATTGCACCTTGAACAATTTATGAATACAGCTCTCACACTCGTTCTAAGCTCCTGAATTCATCTTGTTCAAAGTCTGTCGAATCATAGTGGTTTATCCATATCTTCCCAAACAAATCACTTTCACCACTGTTGCAGGCGCCACGTTTTCCTCTTTTCTTTACTACTAGTCTCACCTAGTAGCGACAGGGAAATACCATAGCAAATTTTTCTTAAACCTGACAGGGGTGGTCATAATACGTTAGCCCACTGAGTGTACATTTTCAAGAATTTATTAATATTCTATGATATTTTATGATAACTGCCATCGATATTTCTAAACCCTTTGAAAGTTAAAATTATTTATTTATTTATTCCCCTTTTGTAATTGCAGATGATCACCAGGGACATGTTTGAAGATGTGTTGAGAGATTTGCAAGATGATGAATTCCTCATTGTCACTGGGAAAAGTACGATTAAATTATGTTCCTGATTTTTTTCCCCCACCTTAATCTTCTCCAAAGGACTGTTTTTTTATTTGTATCTTTTTTTTTTCCTGAGAAGTCATTGAAATAAACTCTACTACTTTTTTATGCAAGCTGAAGTGCTTATTGAAAAGATTGTCATGCATGATTTTTGGGGCTGGTCCGATTAATTAGGTTGGTTAATCAATCATTTGTTAATCAAAGTTAAAAATTTTAGTTGAGTTAATCAACTCAATCAATCTGATTGAAATTCTATTCAAATTTTTGTTAACAGTTTATAATTATACATGATTTATTTGATTAAACCGACTAAATGTCTTAAATATTATGTTCCTACAGATAAGTGACCATATTAAAAAATATTTGAATCAATATTTTGATCAAATTTATCGACAAGTCGATTCAACGGAAACTAGTGATGATTTATAAAATTACTGATTTTAAAAAAAACAAGATCCGAATTAAGGAATTTCAGAATATGACAAGCATGTTCAGCATATCTTCCACCTTGTGGCAGGGACATGAATGTGGAAATTTTCACTTTTGGGTTTATCATCTGGTTGGATCACTTATTTTGCTAAGTTTTGCCAGAAACGTGCAAATTTGTACCCCCTATTGAAACACATTTTACAAAATATTTTAGGAGAACAACTTCCATAGAGTAACATGGGTAGAGTACACATCTGAAAGTTGCTTTCTGAGTTCTAGAAATTTGCACATTCATGTTGCTGGAAAACAGGGACGATATTAAATAGCTTCAAGCGGGCACAGCCTTTATTTCTTGATCTTTTTCTATATTTATTTACATCCATTCAGTGGATAGATGCGTGAAATGAATAAAATGTGTTTTTATAGCATCAATTAATACTGTATTACAGAGTTACCAACACTTCCTTTGCTATGAATGAATGAATAGCATTTAAAAATATTTGAATAAAATTCGATTAATCGATTACATTTTTTCTGGTTAATCAAAAAAATTTAATCGGTTAATCAAATTTTAGTTCCAGTTAGAATTTTGATCAATTCCCAGCCGTAATGGTTCTTTATCCTCCCCTTTATTAAACGTATATAAATATTATTTGATCTTGTGTGTATGTTCTCTATACAAATCTATTGTTATGAAGGGTAGAATTTGAAGAGGCTGTGAAAACACATGCAAGGTACATGTGGCATGCAATCGTTAACATAGAAGAACAAGATTCTGGGACTCTGACAGAATTCGAAGAGAGAAGGGGTATGTTTGGAAGGCTGCTCTAGTTTTAGCGGTACTTTTAGTTCATGTAAATGAAGGTGATTATTTGTTCTCGTTCCTGAGTGTCTACCCATATTCAAGTCCTTGGCAAAGAACCTGGGAGAGATCTGCGCGACAGGATGAATCTGGTGACAAAAGGTTATACGAGTGACCTGGCGGCACGACGTGACACAATATACATCAGCATATCCATTAATACCGGAAGTAGTCACTATGCATGCCCTCCCCCCACATCCTGGAGCAGCCCAATTTATGGCATGAAAAAACAAAAAAAAAAAAAACAAACAAGAAAATTTTGTCCGAGGCTTCAGGGCTGGAGCTCTGTCAACCTTCCCCTTGTGGGGGCCATGTCACTATGTCTTGGGGAAGGTTGATAGAAACATTATTTTTTTTATAAGTTTCTCATGGAAAAAATATTTGGCACAACTGCTCTGTGCAGGACCAAGAAAAAATGCCGTTGTAGGAAGGTTTTATTGGGAGGCAGCACAGTTAACATTTCAAAACAAGACTTGAAAATTGATTTAGAGGGATTTATAGTGGTATCGAGTATCGTTCAAGAAGTTTCAATTTCAATGTGTATGGGGAACATATATACACACCAGGCACAGATCAAAGAGAATGTGTCGGGAGGAGCGAGTTGTGTATGTTTATTGAATTGACTTGTATTTCAATGGACATACAAATTTTCCCATATTATTCAGCTCTTGGGAGGCATAAGCTTTCCTCTCCCTCCATGGATCCCTGCCTAAGCGAAGGCAGGCACATTCAGCTGCAAATTAAACAGAGACAGATATCTTTAGCTGCGAATGAAGAAGATGCAAGCATTTTCAAATATGAATGGAGCAAAGGCAGACATTTTCCACTGTGAATGAGTCGAGGCAGATATATTTGCTGCTAAAGAAGCTGAGGTAGATGCCTTCAGCTGCAAGTGTAGTGAAAACAGACAACCTCAACTATAAATGTAGTGGTGGAAGATGTCTTTAGCTTCAAATCAAATGGAGGCAGGCATCTTCGCACAGCTGTGATTGAAGCCAAGGCAATGTTCAGCTTCAAATGGAGCGGAGGCAGGTGGATTCAGGGCAATGTGTTGCAGAAGCGACTTATTGTGTAGGTGCATTGGATCATCCCATATTTTACACAGTATAGGAAAACTTCTTCCATATTATTTGGCTCTTGGGAGGGGTGGTCCCCCCACATCGGATCCACACATACAGAAAATCAATTTTATATACAGATTGAAAAATTTTATAAGGTCTGCTTTATATTCAAGGCTGGTCTGGTTCACATTGGTTGCTCAGATATTAATTGGAGTGCATTTTATGTGAATTTCTGTACTTCATGGATAAAGGGGGCACATATGGGACGAGTGGGGGGATTCGCTACCGTTCAACACAAAATATGTATAAGGGTGGTACAGACATCATCATGCTTCCCCAGATTTTCAGGTCTGTTTCCCCTATGCCCCCTCTTTCTATAGCAAAAGATCTCAAACTGTTTTCTGCTGTGCCTTAAAAAGTTTTTCGAAGACATTCTTTCTTAAACTGCTGTGGGGGGAGAGACTGATAAGCATTGATTAGGGTAAGGGGCGCTGCAGGAAAACATTTGAGAACCCCAGCTCTCTAGGTTTCAAGATGTTTGATCAGTCACCCTTGAATTTTTGCTATTTAAATTTGAGGTCACTAAATTTTGGGCCCTTCACCAAGAAATAGTTTATTTTTTTTGCTGAGTTCTTGAATATTAATTTAACATCTGAACATTGGGAACTTTGATGCCATCTATCGGCAGGCAGGCATTTCATTTTTCTGATGTTTAGGAAAAAAATTGGAAAAATGAAATCGATTATGAAACAGCTGCTACCATCTGATATTTAAGGAAGAGAAAATAAACTTGCATTGAGGATCATCCTCAAAAACTAGATAGTAAACTCTTCATTTAAGGAATATTTCCTCCCCCCGTATGAAACCATCTAAGTTAGAGCCATACAGCTTTCAGGTGAAACTACAATGAGTTAAGACTAATGAGCTTATATTACTGCAGGGAGTATGACGTCAGCGGTCTCCGCCTTGGCAGGGCTGAGAACACGGTGTCCCCCAACATCTTTCTCGGAAGACCATGTGACTCTGTGAAAACAAACATGATCCCCCCATAGAGATCAATGTTAAAATTGCTGATTTTAGCATAGAAATGCGGAAATTTAGTGGAGTTTTCCGCCACATCAATAATTATAAAAAATTTTTGAAATATTGAGTTCGCTTAGAGATACGAAGCCCAAAAAATTAAACATAAAAGAATAAGCCAGACCCCTTTTTGTGGTGGATATCCATGCAATAACAGCTTTTATTTATTTCAGCTTTTTATTTATATCTTCTCAAGCACGAAAATGAAAATTAATGTCTTCGTATTGTCTTATATCAATAATATTATTGTCTTATATTATTGAGATGCAAGTGGATAATAATTATCCACTTGCATCTCAATCCATATAGTTTAGGATGTTTTGAAATTAATTATGGGCCCATATAAATTAAATTCCGCAGCTTTAATCATGCATTTTTTGAAGCAAAAACAGGCAGATTAATTTCTGTTTTTTTAATTTAGATTTGTTAATTTCATGAGTCGCATGTGGCATTCCTTTCATGAGAGTAATTAAAGATAATTCCAGAATTAATGAAAGTGATAATTCCAAAATTAATGAAAGATAATTCCAAAATTAAAGAAAGTGATAATTCCAAAATTAAAGAAAGTGATAATTCCAAAATTAATGAAATAATTCCCAAATTAATGAAAGATAATTCCCAAATTAATGAAAGATAATTCCCAAATTAATGAAAGATAATTCCCAAATTAATGAAAGATAATTCTCAAATTAATGAAAGATAATTCCAAAATTGATGAAAGCGATAGTTCCAGCATTAATGAAAGATAATGAAAGAAAAATTCTAGTTTTAATAAAACAGAAAATTTCAGTTCCAAAATAAATGAAAGGAAAATTCTAGTTTTAATGAAACAAAATTTCAGTTCCAAAATAAATGAAAGTGATAATTTCAGCTTTAATAATGAAAGAAATAATTCCAGAAAGGGATAATATTCCAAAATTAATGAAAGAAAAAAATTATAGAATTAATGAAAGGAATAATTCCAGCATTAATGAAAAAGTGATAATTCCAAAATTAATGAAAAAGTGATAATTCCAAAATTAATGAGAGATAATTCGAAAATTAATGAGATAATTCCAAAATTAATGAGAGATAATTCCAAAATTAATGAAAGACAATGCCAGAATTAATGAGATATTATTTCAGAATCAATGAAAGAAATAATTTCAGCATTAATGAAAGAAACAAATCCAGAATTGATTAAAGCCATTACTCCAGAGGTAATGAAAGAAATAATAATTAAAAAGAAATAATTCCTTAATTAATTTCAAAACATCCTAAACTATATGGATTGATGCAATTGGATAATATAAGACAATACGGAGACATTAATTTTCATTTTCATGCTTGAGAAGATATAAATAAAAAGCTGAAATTAATGTTACTGCATGGATATCCACCTCGAAAGTTGGTCTGGCTCATTATTTTATATTTAATTTTCTGATCTCTAAGACAACTCAATATTTCAAAAATCGAGAATTCAATACAATTTTTAAAATTATTGATGCGGAGGAAAACCTTACTAAATTTCCGCATTTCTATGCTAAAATCGGCAATTTTAACATTGATGGGCTCGTGTTTGTTTTCAGCGAGTCACGTGGTTTCCTTGCATTAGATCAGTGGTTCTCAACCGGAATTAGAAAAAAAAAACAGTAAAATTTAAAAAAATAATTGTAAATATTTTTAAATAATAAAAATAAATCAATAACTTTGATGAATAATTAAAAAATTGGCCAATATACGAGGCTCCGCCATAGAATTCTTTCACTAAGAAGGGCTCCGCGAGTCAAAAAAGGTTGAGAACCATTGCATTAGATGTATAGTTCTTCCGACCACGAGATGAATTTTCGCTGCGTCATGTCACGTCACGTCCACATCAAGAAAAGTTCATCAGTGACCAAAGCCGCTTGTAAGTCTTAATGCAGCTTTGTCAGTGACTGAGCTCCCACGATTGGCATGTCCTTCTAGGATATAATAGAATCGTTTCACGTGACATGACGTGCCGTAGCCAAATCTCATCTCGTGGTAAGAGGACTATAGACGACGTCGCCGCGGCTGGATGATCCCTCCACAACAGTGATGGTAACCTCTTCCAGCAAAATTTCCCTCAAAAATTTCCCTTTTGACTAAATTTTTCCCACACATTCAGAAAAATGTGCTGCCATCTAGCGGGGGATATACGTAATCAAGAATTTTACAATAGAAATGTATTGCACTGCATTAATTTTTTTATTTTTTGCAAAAATTCTTTTGTTTGATGAACTCTCAAAATTTCCCACAAATGACAAGAAATTTTCCACTTGGGTGAATTTTGTCCAATTTTTCCCACGAATATGGGAAATTTCCCACGAGTTACCATCACTGCTCCACAAAGCCGCTTGAAAGATGCAGATTTGTCCCTCCAGCACTACTTATAGCTCAGTGCCCTCCAGTAATATAAGTTCGATGGTTAAGACCGACCATATTTACATAGGTATAGAAGACAATAGTCAAGTCAAGTCGACCACATGCACATTTGCATTGTATCATTATTAATTATTTTGTACTTGTCAGGGTCGGTTATCTGGACACCCTTCGGTGCGTTTGTTACATCGATGGTAGCCTGTGTCAGCAATATCACCAGGAACATTCGATTTGGGCTTGGCTGTGAATTCAAAAGTGAGCTGCCATGTTTGTTTACATAATAATTCGGACGGCTTTGATTAGTGACAAAAAAAACCCATATCCAGAATTTACTGTCATCTACAGTTGAAAAGTATGGTGAACTGATGGTTATTGTTTGCTTTTTTCATAGCAGATGGCAGCATAAGTCCTACTTTTTTCTTGTTGAAATTCCTTAATTAAGTTCTCAGATTATAGAGTAGATGGCAGCAAATTTCATAAAGGACTCAAATTCGAATTAGTAAGAAACTGACCATATCTATATGTCCAATATTTTGGGTTTGGTCAGAAATTTTTGAAGGATCTAACATTTCTGAGCGGGATAAACGAATTTCTCTGTAAAAATTTCCCTGTAACTGTTCCTGTATTTGTTTATATTTGGCGGTTTGTGGGAAAAATAATTCGCTTCTTGTAATATGGCCGTGCTGGACTTGAAAACTAATCGCGATCTACTTGATTATAAATTTGAAGGATATAAGCTGTCACTCGATCCCCTTCCTGTACTGAAAGTGCCCATTGATGGAGGTTAGGTTTCGTTTATTATTATTAAAAAATGCCGTAACTGTGGATATTTCACGCAGTCGGATCCACTTATAACGACACGAATATTACGAATTTTCACATATGACGAAGTTTTCCCCGTTAATTTCGTTTTGCTTATGTATACTTATCAAGAGAGTATGGATATGATAAAGTTCGCTTACAATTTTCAGTTTCGTTATTAACGGGTCTGACATTTTTCAGCCTTAGTATAAATCTCTCGTGTTAATGACTTATTTGTTAACTTAATATTTTTTATGGTTATGAAACAGGTGTTGAGCCATTCAAGACCAGCTCAGATGAATACAGTTTCCTACAGCTCCACATGTCTTCGCAGTTCAACCATCTATTCCAAGACCTGTGGTCACCGTCACCTTCCATGTTTTACATCACTAAAAAGTCTGAGATATTTTGGTGCTCCTTGATGCAGGTTGTATGTCTATGTATACAGGGCGAACGTGACATTTTCTGCCGAACGCGAGGGCGGGGGGAATAGACGAGCCCAACTGGATCATGAAACACAATAGCAACCCTGTCTTATCACAAACCGTTTTCGAGTTATGGTGGATAAGCAGTTATGGAAAAAAATTTATCAATTTTAACGAACCCGAATTTGTAAAATTTCGGAAAGACCTACATGCAAACTAAGAACACATTTGGAGAGAGCAAAAAAAAAAGGGTCCTATTAGGTGAAACAAATTTCATTGAAATGTAAGGATTTAACAAGGAGTTACAAGTGCCTGAAGATTAGCAAAGTTCAAAATTGGGTTAGTTCCCAATATACTGTATATCTTTTTGTCACCAATTATTTTGAGTACATGCCAAAACAGTGATAAGTTGCCAACACCATCTGATCTGGTGCATTTTTAAAATAAATTCAGATTTTCTTATCGTTGTGTGGTAACCCTAGTAAAAAGCGCTAAATCGGGTGTGCTGATAAAAAAGTTGCAAAGCAGCAGTATTATTGGGAATTAACCCAAAATTAAATTGTCAGAATTTTTCATTGCCAATTACCAAACATGCTTCTGGCTGTAATCGCTCAGATTTACCAAAAAACTTGTCCGTTCTACCAGTTTTGATAGAAATATATTGGTGATCTAGTTCAGGAGAAATTTAGTCTTTTGTTCACAATAAGTCAATGAAATTGCTCTTTGTCGAAGTATATATTCAATGAAAATTCGGTATTGGCGGTTACAGATTTTGGTGACAATTTGTTTTTTCATTATCCACCATAATTTTTGATTTGATTATCCACCATATCTTGAAAATGGTTTGAGATGGGTCAGGGTTGTTAGGGTGCTTCATGTTCCACTTAGGCTCTTCTATCACCCCCCCCCCCCCCAACTTTCACTTGGCAGAATATATCATGATCACCCTGCATATTTAGTGTTTTGTTAAATAGGAACTGCTATAGTGTAATCCCTTTTTTTGGCAATGTGTTGGTGATTTTTTTCTTTTGCAAGAAAAATGTTTGGAAAGCATGATGAAAAGTCATCAAGGGTGAAGCAGGTGGTCACTATATCGAGTGCCAAAAAAATTGAGCATTATATCAAGTGTCAGTTAAAATTTTTTCAATGTGTGTATGTATATTATCCAGTCAAGTTTACGTTGCCATCTGAGGACTAATGTCATTAGGGATCATTCAAATATTATGTCAGCATTGATGGGGAAAGGGGGTTTGGATTATTCCAAAAGCCAGAAAACCTTTCCTCAGTTTGTGGACACCTGAATTAACATTTTTTGCTATCGATAAATCGTCTATAGACCTCTTAGACAGCAGGCCCCCCCGTCCAGTCGCACTTATAAGTGGGGGAAATCAGTTGTCCTTGAGTGATTTGCTAGACTCTCGTACATAAACGGGATGTATGTTTTTCGAACAGGAGGGATGTGGTTCACAGAGAGGTGATTGGGGGAAGGGGCAGAATTGTCTACTTTTGCCATGCCACCTATTTTAATGATAAAATTTTTTTGTGCGTGGAGGGTCACCACTCCCTCTTCCCACCATTGTACTGTTTGTTCTTGTATGATGTGGACGAGAAAACAAGCTGCAATGATTTACGGGACAAGCAAAGAAACTGTTAGTCATGAAAACAATTTTGTTGTATGATGGAAAGCTGTGACCACAACTGGTTTTGTGCCTGGGGGGGGGGGCTATAAAAAAAAAGAAAAGTGAACGTTTGGTGTATTTATTTATTCCCATTAAATACTTGATCACACATTGTGTGGGCCCCATCTTACAATCAGAAAAAAAATCATTGCCTAGCCAAGACCAGGCACATCCGCAATTAATCGCATCGATAAAGTAACTAAGTAGAAAGGAATTACTAAGGAAAGGCTGTTTACAGCGCAGTCTCATCCAGTGTAAACCTTTGGTCTAAGGGAAGATTTCTTTTCTCTGTAGCTTAATGATAAAGCATGCACCCGGACTGTGAGAGGGTAGTAGTTTCATTCCTCTCAGAGGAATGTGAATTTTGTTTCCGAAAGTAATCTTTGCTTAGTATCCAGTCAATTGTATTTTGTAATGTACATGTTAGGAACCTCACATACACTGGGAACACACATTCTGGCATGTACCGATTTGTTGAATTTCCTCTGAGGAATGATTACAAGGAGCATGTATAATGTTAAGGTTAAATAGTAGTAGTACAGGCCAGTTACCGGGACAATTCATCAAATATTTCAAATATTGCCAGTTTGATTAAGTAGCACTATTAAATATTTTTTATTTGTCTTTTGAAACTTTGAACTTTATTTACTTTTTTCCCCTAATCGAAGCATTTTATGTCATAGGATGGAGGTCACCTCGCTTCTCCAAGAGTGGTATGGAAGTTACCAGCTGATGATGAGCCAAAAGCAAATTCTGCCATTGTGTTTCCGAGCTCTGATTATGCTATTGTTAATAATGGTTCTAATGTCATCTATTTTCTCCACACTACCAGTCGGAGTGCTGGAGAGCCGTGGATGGTGAGGGAAAAAATGTTTTCCGTCTGATATTTCTGTTAACATTGTTGTTTGGTATATCAACACAATTTTTTCTAATGGAATAACAAACTAGCAAGGCTCCACCTACTTCAGTTGTCAGGTCACATTTGAAACGAAAAATTTAAATTAATGCCCAAACTTTCCTTCAAATACGTCATTGGCTTGATTAGAATCGGGGGTAAAATGCAAAATTTTTTTAGTTTTATATAATCATATTTACTAAATTCGAAAGTAGTCAAAATTCTTGAACTTCTCAGAATTTCTTTTCTTCCAAGTAGTTCTGTTGGTATAAGAGTGCATAGGAAGGAGGTCCTTTTATTCTGGAATTACTCGCAAACTGTTGATTCTAGATGCATACTACTGTGGCGCTGCTTGTCTTATGCAATTTCTATATTTTTATTATGTTTTTTATGCCACCCACTATCTAGGTATTATCCAGTGTCATCTTGTATTGGAGTTCAGTCTGGTTCTTACTGTCGACCAAACATGTAACAAAAATCTTTCTCTTTTATTTCTTCTATTAAATAACTTAAAAAAGAAAATAGGTCATGACTCAGTATGTTTTCAAAATAACGAGACATCCACCAGCACTCGCGTCATAAATTATGACTCACAATAGGACTGGTGACCCATAAATGATGGTGGATCATGTCACCATGCTTTCAATTGTAAAAACCATCCAAATAACACGTAGATCTCAGATATATCATTCTTCATATTACAAAGGGTTGTATAGTTACTAAAGTAAAAAAAAAAATTAGTTTTCATTTGGTCACACTGTTCTGAAAAACAAAATTAGAAAGATATTACCCAACTTCTCCTTAGCTGACAAAAAAAGAAAAATCAATGTTTTTAGTGCAATATATATTCCCTTGGATCAGTGGTTCTCAACCAGTGCTCTGCGGCCCCTCATGGAAAATTTAAAAAAAAAAGACAAATATTTTTGTATGATAAAAATGCATCAGTAACTTTGATGAATAAATAAAAAATAGGACTATGTGAGGCTCCACCATAAAAATTATAAACCAGAAAGAGCTCTGAAAGTCAAGTAAGGTTGAGAACCACTTCTTTAGATATTAGAATTAAAGAAATAGCTTAAAATGAAGGAAAGAACCACGTGAACTAATGAACAAGGAACTAATGAACAACCTATGTTTCATAGGTTATTCTTTCCCCCATTTTCAGCGATTTTTGAATTCAAATATCTCAGCGAACTTTGAACTTAAGAGGATGGAAGTTGTTCTGGATAGACAAAAAAAAAACTTCCTCTAATTGGGGTTTTTAAGACAGGGTGACTAAATAAGTAAATTACTTATATTTTAATAACTATATTATAACTCCTTGCAATATGAACGGTGTATCTGAGGTCAACATGTTATTTGGACACTTTTTCAAATTGGAAGTATGCTTCTAGGATCAATGGTTTGCGAGTTATTTCAGCACAACAGGATTTTCCCATGCACCCTTCATATATGATCTGTTTGTTATCTTTGAAACGTCCAGTACAAAAGTGATACTTAACACAAACCAAAATCTAACCACGTTTTCAAAGATAATTTTATCACTAAGTGGTTACTCTGTCTTTCTTCTTTAAATAACTAAGTATAGCAGTGCGTTTTAACCGGGTTCTTCAAGACTTCTCTTGATGAATAATTCTGGTCAGAGGGGAACTCCTACAGATAAACCAAATCTACCTGTATGATTTGAAGGGTTTTCTGAATATTGATATCATTTCAAAGGTTCTACAAAAGCGAAAAAAAAACTTTTCAATGCAAGTCTTTTCCATTACAAAAACATGAATGTCTGTTCTAATATAGTATACTGGTGAAATTTGAACTTATTTTCGTTATTAAGTTCACCTCAGTTGAATAATATCATGATTGTGCAGTAAAGCTATGATAGTATGTGGTAGTGTTAGCTAGCAGCTTGCTTTTGGATCACAATTTATGGCTTAAACCAGCTTAGCCATTCATGTATCATGAAACTATTTACCATCATCTGGCATCCCTGATTGAGCCGATCTGATTGGGCATGAGTTGAATTGATTTTGGGACCTATCAGCATATCTACCATTGAAAAACTGCAGAGATTTGCATAGCGGAAACTCTATAATATAAAACTACCAACCTTTACTATAACATACTTCAACTCAGATCAAAAAATGAAAAATCTCCTTATGAACTTCATAACTTCTTTGTTATTTCTCTTGTTTTTATTTAAACATTACAAAAATAAAAAACAAAAAAAACGAATTCTGACATTAGAAAATTGTTTCAGTTGGTACATCGGTATGTCATCCAGAACTGCACCTCAACCAGCTATTTGCTGCAAGGAGACTATATAACATTTCCTGGTAGGCAGCAAATTGATTGTTTATTGGCACATTTTAGTAAAGTTGAGCACAAAGAATCGGGAAAACATGACAAGACACCGCCTTTTGTATGCAAATTAGAATGGCTGTCATTATCTTCTGGTAAGCGTTTAACTTTTTATTCCTCTTGAGTTGTGAAATGCTCTTAGTACATATAATCCAGTAATTTACTTTGAAACGGTCAAAAGTTTTTTTGCCCATTTGCTTGAATAAAATTTATTCTTTTCACTCATACATTTAGTTTGAACTGCTTTAATGACATGTTAATCTCATGTGTACTTTTTGTCATGATCGCAATTCCTACCTTAAAATATTTAATACAAGTCAAAAGTAAAACACTCTGTGATCGTATAGTCACTTCAAATATGTATTTTTTCTCACAGTACAAATTCTACTACGCAGTCATGCCCCAGTTGGTGCTTACATGACATAAAATCACCATGCTATAACATGACTTGTTTTTCATGATATCTCTGGCATCAAAGAGACTGAAGATGTCTACAGTTTATTGAATCGCCACCTATATCAAGAGGTTCTCACACTCAAACCCAAAACATCCTCATGACGTTTTAGTTTTTAATTTTTAGACCAATCGTGAAATCAAATTCTAATCAGGCACCTACCTTAACCAATCGGAGGAGTTTGACTCTGGATGAAGAAGCCAAAAGTAAAGTTTTTAGCTCCATTTGAGGAAGAGAGAATCTTCTACACTCTCTCCAGGAACATGATCTGATGAGGTCATAGTGAAAGTGCTAAGGTGCTGTTAGTCTTTCTGTGACAATACTGAGCATTTAATTTTTAAAGGGCTAAAGGTACTTAGTGTTGTGTTGATTAGAGTTGAGTGAGTGATAATTATAGTGAGCATGTTTGTAATCAAGCTGTGATCAAAAGGACCCTTTGGCTTAAATAGCAAGGGAAAGGTGGGTAGTGAATCAAGATGTTTATTTGTTATACGTTATCATAGTTGATTTCTTTGACTGGGTGAGTGATAGTTATTGAGGTGTAAATTGTATTGTTCTGATTTATTATATAAGTTTGATAGTAAAAGTTTGTTTGTTTCTTAATGAATTTATCGCATAGTGTAGTTTAATCCATTATTTAATTTTTACTGTATGCTCGTGTCTCGAAGGCACAAGGCTTTTTATTAACATTTCACAGTGGTAATTCACTTTATGTTCACTTTGATTTTAGATCAAAATGGTCTGGATTGGAAACTGAAACGAATCAGAAGGCTAGAGGGGACTTCATCATTGGTTTATGTTACTTTGGAAAAAAGCTGCGATGCTATCTGCTTGGCATCTGAAACTGATTTCCTAATCACTTATGATTCAGAGAGACCTCTCAAGGAAGAAAAGGAAGTGAAAAATGTTGATAAAGGTGATCATTTTCATGTAACATCTATAATTTTTTCCTTCTAAATTGTTCAACATCAGTCTTGGGGGGGGGGGGGGAAGGGACAGCAAATTTTAGTGACAGAGATAGAATAAAATGATTTTTACTTCGCAAAAAATGAGTTAAAATGATTTTCTTTTGCCAAAAACCCTAGTTATAACCTTGAGTGATACCCTTCCCTGGTACTGATGGAACAGGCTCGGATAGGGAGAATTTCATGTTGGCTGTTGAATCAGGTGAGTTCCCTCAAAGAGGGGGTAGGGCATGAATCTGGCAGTGGGACAAATAAGTTATAGTCATTCAGCATTTAAATCTGCTAATCTTTTTCGTAATGCTGTGGCAAAATAAAGCACTTGTGGTGAGAGGGCGGACCCAGTTAATTAATTCCTGCTTTACAATGTTCATGATCTTGATTCATGCCATATGTTTGCTGCAAGAGGACATCCTTGCATATCACACTTATGAAAACTGTTAAAACAATATTTTGTTTAAAACTGTAGCTCAACCCTGTATATGCCTATGCCAGTCTCCTGTATTCATGCACACATAATTTTTAAGAATTTATAATGCACATCGTCAATAGCTGCTGTCAGTTGTGTGATCATTGTGATGGATTCAGACTGTGAGGATCTGGAATCGATCCCCACAGGCAGCACAGTGGTAGTGGGCTCAAATTGGTTTTCTGTGTATTCTAACTTCAAAGCTAGAGTGTGAGCCTAGCTAATGGTTAAAAGTCTTGCTACTAAGAGCAATAGACCTACATCGGTGAACATTTTCAATGATTCACTCACAATTTGAAATATAGATGGCCTGCACTGTATAAATTCGCACACAATGCTAGATACCCATTCAAGCTGTTAGGTACATGCACTTCAAGCACAACTCATTTGGTAGTAAATTGCCCTTGGCGTTAGATTGGAACTTTGTTTGGTTTCAAACAAACAAACTACATGTCAACATCAAACCAATACTACTACTTAACCATAAATGCACCTTGTACACATTCCTCTACAGAATTTCTAATGAATTGATACATGCTGAAACATGTATCAATTCATTAGAAATGAATACTCATAGTCAGTGTCTCCCGTATACTCAGAATTAGTATACGGGAGACACTGACATATTTATGTCATCAGAATTGTGCTTGTTTTGTGTTCTTGCTGATGCTACCACCTGTTTTTGATATTTTGAAGTAAAGATGGTAAATGCTTGAATTTTGATGTTATGTGAATGTCATGTTATGAGGCTGCCTGCTCTCTGTGGAAAGAATTTCTAGCTTTCATTCGCACCTTAAAGCTGGGAAAAAGGCAGAAAACCAACTTCAGCTGACCATCACTGTGCATCAATGGAGTTTGAACCTTGGATCCTCATGATGAGTCAGCACGATGCCCACATGACCACAAAGTGGCATCAAGCCAATACCGTATCTATTCATTGTCATCTAAAGCCTCATGCCCAAATGTATTTGATACAGATGTATTTTTTTATTTTTAGACAATGAGAGTCAACCCCACCTCTATACATACATTCAGACACCAGAGGATATAACGGTAGTGCTTAGGCTTTCTGAACAGTCATCAAAAAATGAAGTAGACGTTAAGTTTTCTGCGAGGCAGTTGGAAGTGTTCTGGCGAGGACGGTGTGTTTTGTCTGGACAGTTGGAGAACCTAATTGACACTGCAACCAGCAGTTGGATTATTTCAGGGGAAAGGTTTGCTTTCAAATGTCATTCATTCATTTTTTAGTATATGATTAGCTATGGGATGGTTATAGCAAAAAAAAGTCTCAATTGAATTGCTCCCATGTACTGAATTGCATCCAGGTAAAATTACTATAGTTTAAATGACATTTACTCTCAAACATAGATTGGAATTGATTCTATCAAAAGCAGAAATTGGTTTGATGTGGCAGGAGTTGATAAAAGGCGACAAACGAGGTGAAGAATTGATGGATCCAGCTCTTGCGGAAGAAATTCATTCCCGTCTTGCTCACTTGACTTCAGAAAATGAGGTACTGTTTTTGAATTGAGATTTCTAATGTGAAAGAATCTATTTGTCATGCTCTTTCCATTGTGTTGAACAACCAGTATCAACTCTCATTCTCATGTTTGAGGGGAACTCTAATCTGGAAAAAAAAATCAAGTCTCTTTGTTGGATGAATATAACTTTTGTGCTGATTAATTCCTAAATGCATTTTTGGAACATAGCAACATCCTGCGTCATCATTCAAAAATTATTATTTTTTGTAACCATAATAAGACCTCTAAATCTCGATCCTAGAGTGACCATGCTTATCACACATTCATAAGGGTGACTGTTTATACGCCTCTGAATGCTCACTATACCTATCTGTTACAGAACAATATTTGCTGTTATCATCGATTCTAATATGCACCCAGATGAAACTGATTCATTTTTTTAGAAGAAAAATAGCACATTTGATTCTAATAAATTGAATACTCTATTTCACATTTTTGTTTTGATGTAAATACTGTACATCTTTTAAATCATCTTTAGACCAAACTGATGCATCTCCTAAAAGTTGGCATAACAAAACTACTTCAAACCCTCATATCTCAAAAGGTATATATGCTATTGTTGAAGTGTATAATTTAGTTACTTCATATTTCATAAAATAACTAGCTAAAGTGTGGGATAACACACTCTTATTCCACACTTTAACTAGTTAATCTATGAAATAACTGAATACTAAACTACTAAACTGAATACACTTTAATGGTAACATTACAACACATGAACGTTTTTGATATCTACAGATAGATCTCATTAAGACAAATTCAACAGCACCTATTTAGCACATTGATCCATTCTCTGGTTTAAGTACTGGGCACAGAAAAGTTGGCTTAACAAAACTACTTTAAGCCCTCGTATGGCAAGATATATATATATGCAACACATGAACGTTTTTGGTGTCTATGGCAGTTTGTTACCTGAGAAAATAATCATGAAGATTAATTTCACTGTTCAAAATTATAAGGGTATCTTTATAAAAAAAAGGACAGGTATTTTATCTATCAGTGAGAAATAATTCTAATAAAAAAATTACCCAAAATTTACAGCAATTAATTGAGGAGTATTTTCACTAACAAAATTTGCAGGAGTAAAATTAAATTTTGATGCATGAATTGCATATATAGATGCGTATTGGCAAACACTGGTCTACGGATAGATCGCATTAAGACAAATTCAACAGCACCTATTTAGCATTGATTTGTTCTCTGGTTTAAGTACCGGGCGTGGAAAAATTGTTGTAATAAAACATTAAATGCTCATACCTTGAAAAGTAGATAGAACATGCAAGTGTTTTTGGTGTCTACAGGTAGATTTTGCTGATACAAATTCAGTGGTACTGTATTAGTGTTAATAAGTCTTACTGTTTGCATATCAAGTGCAAGGTACACTTCCATAACAAAGTTGCTTCACTCTATCTCAAAAAGAAGGAAAAATACTACATGGACCGAATGTGCTGTCGTTAGCTCGTGTGTGTGGACCAAAAAAAACATGAAATACGATAACGAAACTTTTACAAAAAAGAGAGAGACAACAACACAAACTTTTTTAGTAGATTCTGTTCACACACAAGTACATACAGTATTTACAAGAAGAAGAAGAAAGGTTACTTACCTGACAGAGGACCCCTTCTATCGCTAGGGATACATATACACATATGAGGGCTTATTAAAGAGGGAAAAAGCACAAACTATAGTATGTGTACATGGGAGCTAGTGGCTCTACTGAACACATAAATAGAAACCAAATTTAACAGTATCTTACTGATGCAGATACGCCTCCTGGTTTGCGTACTAGGCACGAGGTAGACTTCCGTAACAAAATTCTTTTACACTGCATCTCAGGAGGTATGTAAAAGATGGAAATGAGAATCTCATTGAGACAAATTCCACAATACTCCATTTATATGAAGTCTTCGGTTTCACTTAGCAGACAAAACAAATTGTATTGCATTGCAAAATGGTTTAAAAGACATATTCACATTAGAAATTTTGACTCAGCTTCTTTTTCACCATTCTAGTTGACACCCTTGTTAATATTATTGAATTTTAAACATATGTGTGTTTCATTGACTGCATGCATTAATTGCACTTCATCAATTAATGCAGATACCTATTACCTACTGTGTTAATTTATGCAAGTAAATGTATAATTAACCTACATAAGTTAACACATTGCATTTGATTTACAAAGAGAATGTGAATGGGTTAGTTACTGATCCATTTGAATGAAAAAACTGCGGTGATTTTAGCATGGTTTTCTTGTCTGCGATTCTTGAATGAAATGTTAGTATAGCCATTTCAATTTTAATCAATTTGCTTGGGTTTTAATTTGGTTTTGGAAATCATTATTTATATTTGAAGTTTTGTTTCAAACATTGCAGGTATCGGGAACATATGGGACTCCGTTCAACATAAATGAACTGGAAGAGTGTGATTCCTGTACTGATGTCTTGACTTTTGTTCGTTTTGATGGTAATACTCATCAAGAGACACACAGGGTATGAGATTATAAATTTATTTCATAGAAATTATAACTATAGGAAATTATAAATTTAGGTTATCATTATGAATGGTGTTGTTGTATAAGAGTTTCAGTGTACATGGTAGCATGGAAATTCCATTTGGTATCATTCATTAGACATGAGGAAAATATAAATGAGACCTTCAACTCATTTTATGCGGAATGCTCAAAAAGTGAAGAAACAATAGCTAGTATTCATTTAAAATGTTTTTGTATGACAAAATATCAAGTACAAATTGTTCACTAGTTCATGCAACATTTTTCTGTATAACTGCCACCATTTTCCCAACATTTATTTGGTCTGTTCTCCAGTGCCATATAAATCTGTTGCTGGCTACCAGAACCTTGTTGCAACTTTTTTGCTACAATTTTTTATTATGTTCTCGTCATGGATGTGTGTTCCTTAAGGTATTTCTTCAGGTAAAAAAGCAAATGTTCACGAGGTCAGGGCCTGGTGGATGGTGTTAAACTGACCACTCGAGTCTGTAGAAAAGTGTGTTGGTGACCTTTGTTATGTGAGTCTAAACAGGCAGACACCATTTGCCAACATTCTTCTTCTTTTGTTTTGAATAACCCATCGAAGCTGTTGCAGGTTTGGCAATATGCAACAGCATTAATTGTGATATTGGGAGGTATGAAGGCAAGAAGAATAATGCCTTTTAGGTCTATGAAAACAGAAATCACAGTCTGGAAGTATTTCTTCTGTTACTGAAATTGAGGTTTTGAATTTCTTGGCTTTTGATGAATGTGTATAGACCATTGCTAATGATTATTACTTGGATTTATGAACATTGGTCCTACCTCCGGAGAATTCACAGCACCATATCATTACTTTTTGTCGATTCAGTTACTATAAACAGAGACAATTTCTTTGTGCATATACACCAGGCACTCACATTTGAAGAAACATATGGTCGAGAACATGACAGAGAGCTCACTTTACAATTGGCAAGAATCTGAAATGCTGCCGTTATTGTAAGCACTTGCCACTCAAATTAGACTGCATATCAGTAGCCAAATATCAAGTGGAGAAACTAAAGTATCATGGTAGAAGTCAACATTGCCAGTATATGTAATAAAATATTACTTTGGCATGGATGTCTACTAACACTAATAAATTCCCTGGACGAATCATACTGATCCCTTGGGAATACGTCAGAATTACATTATCACATCAGTACCAGTTGATAATTTTTGTGTGCACATCTGTGATCAGCTCTATTCTAATTTAATGATTTCTTAAATTTAATGAATAACCGTCCAATTTGTTAAATTGGGGTTTAAACCTTTTAAATCATAGCAGTATCTTAAATAGACTTATAATAGTTTACAATTGCCTCTTGTACCAAAAGACATTTTTGACTGAATTTCCTTAAATTCACTTTCAGGTTAATATGGGTGGACATCAGTGGCTGTTCACTTCTCACACTTGCCTGGAATCATTACCAATCATATGCCTTCGTCACGATGTTGATGGTCTCATTTGGCAGCCTGCGAACACTAGTAGTGAAGGTGAATTGAACCTCTTCAAAATGGAACACATTGCAACATTTTCCGCTCTGGGTTATGTGCAGGCATCCAAACAGGACAAGAAATTCGCATCCTGCTCACCTAGTTACAGCTTTGCCGTGATTTCTGATTGGAGTAGGCATATTTACATCTATTGTCAACCTGTTAGTTTGAATTCATCTTTAGAATTACGAAATCGGAAAACAGGGGAGTGTGTTTCACATGTTGCAAAACAGTATGTGGTGAACCTTGAAAACTGCCAGGAGATACTAGGACTGCAAATTAATGGTGATTACATATTTGTTCTGAGTTCTAGTACACTGTATGTCATTAAAGTTTGTCTGTAATGATACTTTTCATTTAGTAAAAGGATTTATGTTCATCAAAGTTCATTCCTTCATTGAATATTCTTTAAAACCAGGACTGGAAAAATCTCAGGTGGCTGGTCGCCATGGTGACTAAAAAATTGGTATTGGCGCCTAAAATGTTCTTTTATGTAGGCACTAAATTGAAGGCTGAGAGCACGAAGTTTTTGGAATATATAGCAGCATATCTGCCAACATGAAAGAGGGCCACTATTCCCTAAAAAGTAAACAGGAAAGTATTATTTTGGACCCTTTTCTTTGGGTAAGAATTTTTTCTAAAAGTCTTTTCTAGTGCCTAGATTTATATATGGTATATATATTATATAAATCTAGGCACCAGAAAAGATTTTTAGGCGGCAAAAAAATTCTTACCGGAAGAAAAGGGTCCAAAATAATACTATATATATATATTTGATTTTACCTTTTTTGTGCTAGTCCACAAAATATTTTTTCTAATAATTTATCTTTTGCACTGTCCGCCAATTATTTTACTGCCGGTCCACAAATTATTTCTTCTATACCATATTTATTTACTTTTCACTTGACGTAAATTATTTTCCATATTTGTTCATTATTTGCAACTTTACGAATTATTTGGACAGCTTTTATATAAAAGGAACGAAGCACCATTTCTAACATTTTTGTGATATACTGAAATCTGAACTGTTGAAATAAGAGGTGGAATTTTTTATCTAAATGGAACCAAGTGACATACAGGCTGTCATGCCATCTGTGTGCACTTGAACCTACTACCAAACTGAAGAGATAACTGAATCGAAGATAACTTTAAATAACTTTTTTTCAGTTTTGATTTAATGGCGCTTGGTTCCTTTTATATAAAAGCCATCCATATTTTTTCTACTACTTATTCATGTTTTGCCTGTCCGCAAACTATTTCTCACATTTTTGGCCATCCATAAAATTGTTTAACTATTTTCACCTGTCCACAGGTGTAAAAAGGTTGAAGAACACTGCCTTAGTCAACCTAGTGTGGTAGGAGATGAAATTAAGAAAAAACTACCTACACTCTGCTAACATTAGAATCTTTTTTGCTCGCTTTGTTGTTGTCTTTCTGGTCACTGATGTGCCAAATCAAGAAGCCTAAGCATGGTGTTAATTTTAAAATGTAGAGAAAGCAACAGCTAAAGGTGCATTTATGGTTTTGTCGCCTGTTGGGCAAACCCAATTTTTCCATCCTCCTTCCATTCTAGTCAAATTTTCTTGATCACCTCATCCGAACCTGTCTGCTCTGGGGTCAAGTTCGTTTACCCCCCCCCCCCTTGCCCTGTAAATATACGTAGCCGGTCAATTTGTCGTGGTACAAGTTTGTCGCAGTGTCAATTCGTCGCGGTACAAATTTGTCGCAGCTCCAATTCGTAGCTGTACAAGTTAGCCGCCATGTCAATTTGTCGTGACGTCAATTTATATATTACAGCGCAGAATCAATTCATCGAACCGTCGATTCTTCACTGTACATGTTCCACGCGAGCTTCTATGTAGGTTTTTGTCTTACACATGAAATAAAAACATGAACAAAAGTGTACACTCAGTTAACTGAAAATAATTAATTTTGTCAATGCAAAAAGGTCATCGAAATTAAAATTACAATATCAATTACATTTAAAATTTAACTGCATATAAAAGTTTAATTATATTTGAAAATTCAATTATAAAAATTTGAAATGTTAAATAGTTGATTTTTGCTGTGATAAAATTTCAATATCATGTGGAAAAATTTCGGTTTGTATGATATTCCCCAAATTACAGTGAGCCTATCTTTAATGGTAAATTTCTATCTGCCCCATTACAGTATCTCCATAAGAACCTGAAATATTTAATTAATTAATAATTAAATTAAATTAATATTTAATTTTCACCGTATAAGCCGCACTTCCCGCTTTTGTTGGGATTTCTATTTCTCACAGCGAAGGGAGTTGGGTGCCAATCAAGGGTGGAAATGTACAGTGATATGAATGACGATTTGATGAAGTTTTCATAATGCCCACAGGATGAGCACTGACAAAGGCAATGTAATCACCAATAAGAAAGATGACTATTGGTCAGTCGCATAGATATAATATAACCATTATTCTTATGTTTATAATCAGTTGCATATCTTTGGCTGGCTTGTTTGAATATTTTCACATAGTTTTCATTAGCGTCTAAGCTTTTGGTACAAGGTTGGTGTGCTTGGTTTGTGTTTTGTTTTAACATTTTTAATTGGGTTGCTTTATTTTTGAAATATATGACATCCATATTTGTTATGGGCAGCTTTTTCTCAGCCACCTCGCTGGGCATTTTGCCTGTTGTGATTTTGTACTTGTATTTGGTCTACATATTTCTGTTGGCATAAACATGGAATGTTGCAAAACCGAACGTGGAAATGATATATTGGTTTACGTGTGTGTTTAAAAGTTTTTCCCCCATAATTCATGTTCCGAAATTAGAAAAACTTTTAATGCAATTCAAAAAATGAATTAGCCTATTATTAATTTTCTTTATTTGAGTTTTTGTTGTATCTTAAAGAGAGATACAGGTTATACGGTACAAAAAATTATGTAGTACTTTTTAAAATTTAATTATTTGAATTGAATTTAAATTGCAATAAATTGAAATCTTCTATGTATCTTTACAACAAAAGAAAAAACTTATGGTAGTTCAAAATACCATCAGTTATTATTCTATAAATCATCATCGGGTTTTTACTGCGATATTCAGGTTATATAAGTGTTTAAATAAAATTATACTCAAAGCACTCAAAATAAATAAAGGTTTAGATATTGTGGAGTGTTTATATGTATGATACGAATTGTTTTTAAAATTAAAATTATCCTAATAAATGTAGGCTTTTTATAGGCGAATTTATAGCAAATCAGAGGCGAATTTATAGCTTTCCCACCTGTGGGCTATTCAAACCTTGCCTTCCTTCTTCCTTTCTAATTCATGTTCTTGATCACCAATTACTTAATTTTGGTCACACCCTTTCACTTGAACTTGTCATCTTGGGATAAAGCCCGCATACCCCCTCCCCACCTAGGAAATATACCTCTGAACATAATCTTACATTGTCTGTTAATGTTAATTCACTTGTATTGTAAGAAGAAATTTTTACTAATCATTGACTGGAGCCGTAGACCAAGCACACCAACCTTGTACCAAAAGCTTAGACGCTAGTGAAAACTATGTGAAAATATTCAAACAATCCAGCCAGAGATATGCGACTGATTATAAACATAAGATTAATGGTTATATTATATCTATGCGACTGACCCATAGTCATCTTTCGTGTTGGTGATTACATTGCCTTTGTTGGTGCTCATCCTGTGGGCATTATGAAAACATTGAATCGTCATTCATAAGCACTGTACATTTCCACCCTTGATTGGCGCCCAACTCCCTTCGCTGTGAGAAATAGAAATCCCAACAAAAGCGGGAAGTGCGGCTTATACGGTAAAAATTAAATATTAATTTAATTGAATTATCAATTAATTAAATATTTCAGGTTCTTATGGAGATACTGTAATGGTAAATGTTGGTGACTCTCGAAGGAGGGGGGGGGGGACTCTCGAGCCAGGGGTGGGAACTCTGCGCCGAAACTAACATCTTGCGCCATCCTGCTCCAATAGCGTATTTTCGCATTTTTCTGCGCCAAATAGCGAATTTTGCTTCAGTATGTCCGGAATTTCGGAAAAGACGCCAAAAAATGTTTGTTCCTTCTAGCCACGAAACGATTCTTTCTGAGAGGAACGTGTTTTATTCCACTCTACTTAAACTATCGGCCCCTGATCGGGCTTTCCATCGCGAAACCCCAATCTTGTCCGTGATCGTGGAACTGAAGATGGTTTGCAATGCCTTTCAGCTTTAAAGTGCAAATTCGAGTTTCCGTTTAAAAAAAAAAAGTCGTCACTGGAAGCAGCAGAAATTACTGTAGTCGATTGTCGTGTTAAATCCCGATGTTTCGTGAAAAAAAAAATTTTCGTTCCGGGAGTAAAAAGCGCATGTCCGCCGAATTACGAATGTTAGTTTAGAAACTTTGCCGAATATCGAGCATTAAATCGCCAATCTTACCGAATAACGAGTGGTAAATCGCCAATATCGCCAAATAACGAGCGTTAAATGGCCAATCTCGTTAAATAGCGAGCGTTAAATGGCCAATCTCGTTAAATAGCGAGTGTCAGATCGCCAATCTCGCTAGATAATGAGTGCTGAATCGCCAAACATCGAGTTGATTCTTCCGAAATTCTCTCCCATTTTGCAACAATTTCTTTCCAAGTATAAAAGAATTAAAAACTTATAAATTTTTTTTAGCTCATTTGAAGTGCTGCTGTTCAAGGCAGCAAATAGTGCCCTCAGTAAGCAAAAATCATCTTAAATAAACGGGTGCAAAAAATTTTATGGCAGCCGCTCTTTCAAACAAGCTGTCAAAAGCCTGAAACACCAAAAACAAAAATCAAGCTGACGGAAAGATGTTTGATAACAAAAGACAGTGCAGTTTTATTTTGAAAAGGGTTGAGGGTTAATGAAAATATTGTTAATTTCACTGCTCCAATTTATAAATATCTGCTCCGAATCCCATATTTTGCTGCTCCGAAATGGACTTAGTCACTTCCCACTCCTGTCGAGCCCGTGGGGCAGATAGAAATTTACCGTTAAAGATAGGCTCACTGTAATTTGGGGAATATCATACAAACCGAAATTTTTCCACATGATATTGAAATTTTATCACAGCAAAAATCAATTATTTAACATTTCAAATTTTTATAACAGAATTTTCAAATATAATAAAACTTTTATATGCAGTTAAATTTTTAAATGTAATTGTTATTGTAATTTTAATTTCGAGTGCCATGTACATGAAGTTACATACAATGGTTTAATTAAAAGTCTGATTTCATTCTTTTTACTCGAGAGTTTTAGAGTTGGAAAAAAAAATCAAAAATCGATTGACATTTGCAGTGGTGTCAGAGACAGAGATGCTGTGGGCATGGCCCTCACATCCTGTAGCAGGGCCCCTAGGCTGGGATCTTTTGCAGGCCCCTCGGTCAGACTTTTAACGGGCCCCTTCTGTAGTTAATTTATAGCGTGAAAAAGCAAAAAAATGATGATAATTCATTCCGGGCCACAGAGCTAGAGCCCTGTCAGCCCCCCCCCCCTATGTGGGGGCCATGGCTGTGGGTGCCCAGGGTACTTTATGGAATGGGTATGAGCACCCAGAGAAATGATTCAGAAATCAAAATTTCGTACTTCAAGATCAAGACAAGAACCCACAAGTTCCAAACACTTCCGGCATCCTTGGCCAGTCAAAGATGCCGACATGAAGGAACCATTGAGGAGGTGGGGGGAGGGGGGAGCTGAAAATCGCCATTCATTCCGTTTATAAGGAACTCAAACCCGTACTCAGGAGGCGAAATGGTGCATTACATTGTATATTCATGAGTTATTAGAGTTGGGGGGGGGGCGGCTCAAATAGCATCAGCCCCCAGTTCTGGAGCCTATGGTCGGAGTGTTTGAATATTATTTCGGTGTGATAATACAAAGTGATTTGAAATGTACTCTGCATTGCAAAAAAATAATTTGAAAATAATACTTTTCGCAGCTGTTACACATAAATCTTAGATACATTGTCATAAAAAATTCCTTAAAGATATATTCTCTGCATGGATACATTTAATAGTGAATTACGGAAATCGTGCTGGGTAGAAACATTGCACCCCCAACGCCCCTCGCTGCAAGAAATGGAAATCCCTACAGAAAGCGGGAAGCGCTACCCTATACGATGGAAACTAAATTTTCAAAATTTATTTTGATCTCAATTTTTTATTTAGGTGAGCTCTTCAACATCCCTCACTGCCAGAAATGGAAATCCCGACAGAAATGCGTCTTATATGGTAAAAATTAAATAACTTCAATGAATACTTTCTTTCATTTGTTTAAAATTAAAACAGATGGGAAGGGGGAACATTTCCAATAAATGAGAAAAAAAGTTAGTTCCCTTTTTTACGCCTAAAGCAACTAACCTATTTATAAGATCGCAACAAACATATGAATTTTAAAGCAATTCAAATTTGTCGCGGTGAAATGAGTCTGCGAAAAATTTGTACCGCGATGAAATGAGCTTGCGACAAATTTGTACCGCGACGAAATGAGTCTGCGACAAATTTGTACCGCGACGAGTTCGTAGCACGACGAATTGACGCGGCGACAAATTGAATGCGACGAATTGTCCCGCGACAAGTTGAGCGCGATGAATTGACCTAGACCACGACCACCTAGATAACCTAGGTGGTTATATAGGAGGTCGTGCCTAGACCCGTAAATATACCTCTGGTCCGGGAATAATGATGGCCCACTTTTGATTTGAATGGGGTGGGGAGAGGAAAAAAAAAACAAAAAAAAAACAAGCAGTAATATTAGGGTGACCATACGTCCTGTATTTCCCTGGACAGTCCCGGTATTTTCTGTTTATTTGGCCGTCCCGATTTTTCGGCAAAAGTGTCCCGGTTTTTCCCGTATTTTACACGAAGCCTACTTGAATTTTTATTCTTTATTGAAGTCAAAGAGTGACATTATTCTTCAACTCATAAATTATTTTATGATAATTACAACTATATATGAGAATACTAATCTCCCACATTTGCCTCGGTGAACGTTTTTTCTAGTGGAATACATTTTAATCCACTGCAATTTGCAGCAATGCATCATTTCCCGCCATTGTGATTCTTCCACAATTGCAACAATATTTGGCAACTTTATTTGGTTTTGCCGTCGTTTTTGGCGATAATTGGCAATGTCCCGTATTTCTTTCGAATAAATATGGTCAGGTTAAGTAATATGCTATATCTGTAGAGAAGAACTGTGAAATCGAAAAACGGAGTGCCGTTATGAAGTGAATCTTCGAATTTGACGCTGCCTCTGATTCGATCTGTAAGACAGAGTATCAACTAGATACTCAACATGCATGGATCCAAGGGAGGGATCACTTGTACACCAAAGCCAGATACAGTGAAATCTTGATCTAGCGATTCTCTGTGCAGTGCCGTCTTATGACATGGGCCCAGAGATTTAATATGGGGGGGGGGGAAGCCATGGCCCCCACATCCTGAAGCAGGGCCCGTAGGCTGGGATCTTTTACGGGCCCCCGACCAGACTTTAACGGGCCCCTTTATGATGAATTTGTAGCGTGAAAAACAAAAAATGATGAAAACCATCCCGGGCCCCAGGGCTAGAGCCTTGTCAGCCCACCCCTTGTGGGGGGGGGGACCATGGGGGGAGCTCACAAGAATGATAACCGGTTGAAATTTTCGAGAACTTTCCAAATAGGGCCTGAGATAAATCATTTGGCCTGGGGTCCATGACGCTTTTAAGACATCCCTGTTCACGATAAACAGTTATGTTTTCCAAGAAATATACATTTTCTAGATAATATGCTGACCCAGAAAAAAAAATTTAAAGGGATTATCGAGAGACAGCAGTATATAACATAGTAGGTATAGGCATTTCCAAACAAAACTTGAAAGAATATCGTTTTACAAGGATTTATTATTCTAGGTTTCATTGTAGAAAAAGAAAAATTTGGTCTTTCTTTCTCTCTCATAAAATACAGAGAATGATCCTTCTAGCACAATCTCATCCCAACACATCGCTCTGGACAGGGTCGTAGCATACCTTCTTGAGGTCCCCCCTGAAAGGATTATTGTTATTCTTAATAAGTTATTCTAAAGATTTTTGTGGTACCCAATCCGGCTCTAGTTGTATTCCATCAGCCAAGGAAAACATTCCTGTGGTTCCTAACTTCGAGGCGCAAATGCGAGCCGATCTCCCCATTAAAAAGTCTCGCCACAGAGAGCAACATGCCTACAACCATAAATCATTCAATCATTACACTTCACTCATAGTTAGAAAAACTGGTGGCAGGTAGCAGCACTGCACATAACAAGCATTACACAGAAACAAACTTTACGCCATTCTTCACTACACATACACGCACATTCCAACATGTACCAATTCATTAGAAGTTCCGCAGCGGAATATGAACGAGGTGCATGTCTGGTTTAGTAGTAGTAGTAGCAGCCAAGGAAAGCATGCATTTTGACACCTCCTTCCATGTTGAATGAGTGGTTAGAGCAGTGGTTCTCAAAGTATGCTAGTGGTGTTGCGGTGTGCTGTCAATACTGATGCAGACTATTTACTGGGCTATTCTGCGGAGCCGTGAATGAATTACGATGAGCAAGGGAACTGCGTGGGTTACAAAAAATTGGAGAACACTGGGTTAGAGGGTGAAAGCCAGATACAGTGAAATCTTGATCTAGCGATTCTCTGTGCAGTGCCGTCTTATGACATGGGCCCATTTGGGCATGGCCCAGAGGTGTAGGGCACTACATGCACCTTGTTTTTTTATTCAAGGAAAAAAAATGCAATGTAATTGAAGCAAATCAGAGTACGTGAGTTAGGATTTTTTCCAGGATTTTTCCCCTTTCATTGTAAAATCCAATGATTTTATAACAGGAATTTTTGTTTTCCAAAAAATTTGACACCCGGGGCAATTGCCCTCGTTGACCCTCGTTAGTTTCGGCCTCCAAAACAGTGGGACTGGCAGGACTGCAGCCCGGATGTCCAGGACGATTCTTATTATTTTTTTCTCGTGATATGAATCGCTTGTAAAGGGCCCCACTAAAGATCACATCTCAGAGCCCATTTGCAGCAGTGGCGGATTATCGCAGAGGCCTCCGAATCACTGGCTGTCTCATCCTCAAAAACCAAAATTACATTTTTATTGTCTGTAAATATGAGAATTATAAAATAATAATTGTTGGCAAATTTTACTATCTTCTAAAACCTATTTTCATGGTGGGAATTGGGTAATAGTCATTAATGCCAATGGCTATTGGCATTTGCTTTCGTGGCCACAGAGAGGACACAGATTCGAATCGAAGAGGAAATTACCTAAGAGGGAGTTGCATAGAATATCTCACAGAATTTGAGTAATCATTTGCAAAATACAATAATTCTGGTAGAGGTAACGTTAATTAGTTGTCGTACACTGTGTGTGACGAATTTATGAATTTGACGGGGAGCGAAGTTGAAAAGTTTTTAATTGCCAAAGTTCAAGAAGCATTGTATTTTTCGATAATTGTGGATTCGATTCCCGATATAACACACACAGACCAATTGACTCTAATCTTATAGTTCATTAATGAGCAAGGAGATATCGAAGAAAGGTTTTTTTGGATTCTTTCAAATCGAGAAGCATGATGCAGCATATTTAGCAAAAGTTGTATTGGAATCATTGCAAAATCTTAGGTATTGATATAAGAAACTGTAGAGGCCAAACTTACGATAATGCGACCAACATGTCTGGTCAATACAACAGATTACAAGCAAGACTGAATGAATATGTTGGAACAGCTACCTATATACCATGTGCCAGCCATACCTTACATTTAATTGGGAATTCTGCTGTCGAATCTTGTTCAGAGGCATTGCAGTACTTTGACTTTGTTCAGAATATATATGTGTATTTTTCTTCATCCACTAAACCATGGAATATTCTGAAGGAAAGTTTACCGGATACTAATACTAAAAAGAAGAGTGTGAAGAGAGTAAGCAACACTAGGTGTTCGGCTAGAGCAGACGCCTTTTCAGCCTTAACACTTAAATGACCGCATATTATTTCCCGTAGGCTTACTCTAAGACAGGTGATTTTTCGTTTAGAAATGAAAAACAAATACATATAGGAAATTATAAAAATATAAAGGAATCATTACTTCAAATTAGTATAAGCAAAACAGAGAAACCAATGAGTAAATTAGAGGGATAAAGTTAGCAAAAAAATTTGATGATTATGAAATAGCCTTAATAACTGTGTGGTGGGACAAACTGTTGCATCGGATGCAACAGCAAATCTTTACAAGATGTGCAGTCTAATTTACTCCATGGGGCAAATCTTCACAAATCTCTTTCTGATTTTATAAAAGATGTGAGAGACAAATTTGAAGTTACTGAAAACAAAGCAAATTTACTAACAAGAGAATGGAAACCATGAAGATAATGATGGCAGAATAAGGAAAAGAAAATTGCAGTTTGGTGAAACATCCAGTAATAACACATTTCGATGGTAAGCAATCTTTTATAGCTAATACAATAATGTGATATGTGATGTACCTACTCATATCTGAGATATCCATTAAATGGGTTGAAGATTAATGGATAATTAACTTAAGGATTAAGTTAATGAATTATTTACATAATAACACACAATTATTTACATATTACATAAACAGAAGCTTATGAATTATTTACATAATTCATTAAGTCAACTACGTTTGAGCAATTTGTCACTTATGTTTATAGAAAATGATGTTCAATTGTTATATTATGAATATATTATTGGCAAGAATGAAGGCAAGAAAAGTTCCACTTTAAACGAGCAGAAGTGGAACATTCATCTTTATTAATTAGTGACACTAAATTATTAAAAATTACTGCAAATTGTTTATATCTGAGAATGTGATTATTTTTTTCCTAGTACCTGAGAATATTTTTTTTTATTTCTGTATCTTATTTTTATGTGTTTATGTTTTTGTTGATCCAAAAATAAAAAAATTATTATGGTTGATCATTATGATTTTCTGCATTCATTTTAGGGAACAATCCCATTCTTAGAAGGATCAATAGGGGGTCTCCAGATCAGGTTGTGCCTGAGGCCCCACAAAAACAAGATCCGCCACTGTTCTGCAGGATGTGAGATCCATAGATGGGCATATGATTTTGGGTTGCCAGACATCCTCATTTTCCAATCCATATTAATCGTCCTCAATGCATTTTTGAGAAATTTCTCCATGATGTCCTCATTTTCAGGGTTTCAATTTTTATTCCCTTTCTAGAAAAGAAAATTTCAATGTGAAACAAAAACTTGTGCATCAGGGTGCCTTTTATAGGGTCCCACACAAATTCGAACGCTTTGGCCAATTTCCGCCAAAATTAGCAGAACATAGAACCCAAGTTGTCTTCGAGGGCAGACGCTTTTTCTAGCGAGGGCTTCGTGTGCAGTGCTGACTTAAAGCGCGGGCCCACCCGGGCACGGAACGGGAACCTCAACGGCAGAAAGGGCCTCATGAGATCTGATTGAAAATATTGGATCTTTTTCTTCGGGCAAAATTGTTTTTGGCGCCTAGATTTCTTTTGCCATTTTACCGGCCCTATTCTGTTTATCAAACAATTCTGAATACAGTAGCGCCAGCTGTTGTAAACAATCATAAAAAACGTTAGAGGCCCTTCCTATCGGCTCTCATTTCTCTTTGTTTCGAAATCGAAAACTGTGTAGTATCTATTACCACTGAGCTATATGAGTTATAAGCTTTCCTTATAGCTCAATGGCGATTACTTCACACTGGAACTCTTACTGCCATCTAAGAAACATAAAGCTAACTGCATTTCTCAATATGTAGATGATTTTACATTTCTTAGATGGCAGCAGGGTCTCCGATGTAACCACCAGCTATGAGTAAAAAGCCGTGTAAACGGTCCTTATCGTCTGCATACATTGCATCGTACTTGGCAACTTAAAATTTAGTTACCAACTAAAGCACTTGCCTCATGTAAACGGGCCTTTAAGTTTGTTCCGTAACAAAACTATGCATACCGTATTTACATTTTTACAATATGGCAACGCAAATGATACTGCTAAGATCCCATGGTTATGGACTATTTTTATTGTAGTGACATCTGGTGAAGCTTTTCTCTGGATCAGATGAAATTTTACCAAACAGAAGCTTATCGTCTTGCTTTTAGTCCCAGTGAGCTGAACTGAACTAGTCGGTACTTTTATTGTAAACAATGTCGATGTTATGTTTTAATAGATTTCACTTCGTGATGTTTCAGTTGAAGAAACTGTTATGTGATCGATCAGTGTTATACAGCACTCGCGCGCCGCTTCAAAAAAATCTACTGGCGAACATTTTACAGGTGTTGTATCACTTTCTCGATTCGTCTCTTGCCGCGATGTTTCCAGAGTTTTGATATAATATCACTGAATCTTTTCACTCCTTGTTGACATTGCCAGGATTGTCATAGTGATGTATTGACCCTGTAAAATAGAGGGTGTACGACCTTGGGCTAAATGTGGCCTGCCAAGGGGTTCCATCTGGCCCGCGAAAGGTGTGCCAGTAGAGAAGCATTAGTACACACACAATGCGATGTATATTCGTAGAGTTGACCATATTTTCTCTATAGAAATACGGGATATCAGGAATCATCACAGGAAAAAACGGGAAAGGCAAGCAAAGCTGCCTTTTATAACTTAAAAGTCGCCAATTAGCGGGACATGAAATGCTGCTATGAATCTGAATTAAAGTGTTATTCACAGAAAAATAAAATTTTTAAACACACAATTCACCTTTTATTTGACAAATATGTGAGACCTTGAGATTAATATTCATGACTAATTAATAACAGTAATTATAGTCATATAATTATATAATGATAATTATATTATAACCGTGTGTAATATAGTTGGGTTACATTATAATATGATAATTAGCATAACATAATTTGTAACACGAAAATAATCTTTTTCTCAGGTTCCTCAGTGAAGAATAAGAGGGGTGTTTACTGTACTTACCCCACAGTGCTCTATATTTATAACTTTTTAAACATTTTTAAGGTACGTCTCGGTGACCCCCAGTTGTATATAAGGAGGAACCATACAGCTAAAGGATGGAAAGCACTCGCTAATCCGAAGCTGAATGAAAATGAAGGTGACTTTGTTGCTAATCAAGCGTCTTGCGAAGATGGGACTGATGCTGTCCCACACAACATTCTCGTTTCTCATCTCAACAGCTGCAACACAGTAAGTGAACATTACATGATGAGTAAATCTTTAATCTTTCATTAAATTGGAATGACTAAGATTCCAAATCTGTATATGCAAGCATTGTAAGGATAATTCCTACATTAAAATATTCAATACACGAGTCAAATTAAATGCAAAGTACCTGCAGATTGTAGTCACTTTAAATATATTAATTGGGGAATAACAAATGTTTTTCTCACAAATCGTACTATGCCGCAGCAATCAAGTCAGTCATGATCATTTTCAATCTCATTTTTCCTTGACAGAAATAGCAGTGCCACAACAACTTTGTTTTCTGTGATAGCTGCGGAATCAAAGAGACCAAAAGATGTTTACAGTCTAAATTATTGCCTGTAACGGACCCGTATCCAAACCATTCTCACATCATAATATTTTTGATAACTAGGCCTGTCCTGTAATTCGATTTCAATTGCAGGTTAACGTTACTTGAGGGACCCGTGACCAATGCTGTCTTGGCCCACCTGGGCACTTCAAGAGAAGAGGGGACTAAAAAATACCAGAAGTAGTTGAATTTTTTGTGAATTTGCCAGGTAGGGCCTCTGAAAAATTACTTGGGGGGGGGGAGCATGGTGCTCTTAAGATGGCCCTGCCCATGACACTTTCTTATGTCACTCAAGTGGAACCATACACACTTCCAGATCACTTAAGTGAATCATGATTTGCTTAAATGATCCACTGGAAATGTGGTATGTGGCTCATTCCCAGATCACTTGAGTGACCCCCCAACATATTCCCAAATCACTCAAATTGTCTGCTGTGCATTTGTACCCATTTGCAGATCACTTAAGTGAACTGAAGTGCAGTTCCACATCACTTAAGTGGGATGTGGCACATTCCTAGCACTTGAGCAACCCGTGGCACAGTTTCAAAACACTTAAGTTGTCCACAGTACATTTTTAGGTCACTCAAGTGTCTGATGGCATGCTTATATATTACGGTGCATTTGAGAAACTTGCGACACATTTACAGATTACTTGAGTGTCCCATGGCAGATTCCCTGATCACTTAATTACCCACACGGGTAAAGGGCTTATATCCCAGTAGGGACAGAGCCTGAATCGTGTCTGGTCTAACAGATCACTTAATTAAGTGGCCCACGACACATTTTCATATCAATGAAGTGGACTGCACACTTTCTTAAAGCAGAGTTCCTACGACTTGTAAAGTCGGGGGAGGGGAATTTGTAAGTAAATGCTTGATTTCCATTATCGTTATTAAATTTCTTGACAAAACATGTTTGCTTCAGTGAAAACTATTATTTTATTCTGATGTGTGTATCTATTTTGTGATTAAAGATTGATTTCAGTCTTCTAATCCAATGCTGTGCTAAAATAATGTAATTTACAGGTGGACGAGCAGATACAAACTTTATACAGAAAACTCAGTTTAAACACAGAAGACATAGCAAACAGAAAAGCATTTTGCACTGCCATCGAAGATGCCATAAATCCATATTTTGAAAAGTCCAAGGTTCATATGTTTGGGTCAAGCATGAATGGCCTCGGTTTCAAAGGCTGTGATGTTGATGCCTGTGTTCAAACAGTTTTTAATCAGGATGAGAAGGTAAAACTTTGTTCTCATGTTATCTCCCAGATACATTTTTGAATTTTCAGTTGCGTACACTGGTCATCGTTGAGGTAGATGATTATGAGCTTATATACAGAAGCCAAAAATATTAAAACTAAAAGCTACACTTCATGAGGAGAGTTACATGTTCACATTTGCAGAAAGGGAATCCTGGGAATAGAAAAGACACAGTAAACTTTAATATGATCCAGATTGTCCAGTTATCCACAGTGAAACCATAGTTTACAAAGTCGCACCAGTAAAAAAAAACAAAAAACACTGGAATGAGGTCCATTCATCAGACAATTAAAAAATTACACATAAAAGAAAGATAAACACAGTGCCATCTCTTATGGCAGTCCTTCAAACTTCAAACATGCCCTATAATATAATTCTGCCCTATAATAATTAATGAATTGTTATACATATAAAAGTTATGGGGGAAGCTTGTATAGGCCCTTGAATGCCTTCATGTTGATTACAGGAAGTCCATCAGTTCCAGAACAGGATAACTTCCTTGATTGACTACCTCTAGCGGATCGGTGATAGAAGTGAAACATAAGTGTTGTAGTGCAATCCTCTATCTTCGAAGGACGTCACCATCTTGAGATGCTGACGATCAAGAAGATTCAACATCAGTATGCCCATGGAGATAGTTCTTTGAGACACTACTGTACATTAGATTTATCATCAGAAAGGTCATGAATACCTCGATGGAGGAAATCATTGAGTCACTACCATATTTGGAGTCATTACCTTATTACCGACAATGAAAACATCTGACATCAAAGAAAAATTAATAAACAGTTGCCATCTTAAGACAGTCCCCCAAATTATAAAGAGTTCCATACAGTGGTTATTGTTGAGGTAGACTATGAGGAGTTAATGAGTGAAAAATGTAATTACAGTAGCATCTAGAGATATGAGTAAATTGTTCAGGAAGTTTCTTGCTAAAGAAGAAAATCAATGATGTGAAAGCAAATGACGAGAAAAGCGCAAAAACTTCCTCAAAGTTTTATTTGCCTTCTGTGCCTATTGCTGGTTTCTTCTTCATTGTGGTGATATTAGTTTAAGCTTTTTCAATCCTTCTAAGTTACCCATATCATGAAAAACTTCATATCTCAAAGCAAACTTCCCCATCTAACAGGGAGATTTCTTTACATAGTTGCCAACCAATCTTCTAAATTTCTACTTCATCTCCAAATCTCCTGAAAAAATTCTTACTTCGTTCAAATTGTGACCCACGATTGCAAAATACCCCAAATTTTTTGAAAATGGAAAATAAAAGAAAAAGTTCTCAAACAATTAACAGAGTCTTTGCTTGTGATCCCCCCCCCCCAAAGCAAAATGTGCCAAAATCTGCAATGTACATCACAGAACAATCAGTGCTACTGTAGAACAATCTAAAAGAATTTCAAGAAAAATATGTAGAAAATACTATTATGGGAATTTTTACTGCAGAACATTTCCAATTCGCCAAGGGCTTGTTGTGGAACAATGAAAAACATTCTGGTTTGGGAATAATGGCACTCTTATAATGAAGAATTATCACCAGCGTGTCAAATCACAAAAATTTCTTTAATTTTTACATCAGAAAAGATAGTCACCAAACTGCCAAATTCAGTTTGGCATCTTGACTGTCAAATCAGCAAGATTGCTTGTATCTAGCATGACCATTTTCTGGCCGGATGATGATTTCTTGTGATTTGATTACTTAGAGTGCAATAATGACAGACAATTTGAAATTTGCTATTTGATAATTTGTGCCTTTGCACTACTTGGTGATATAGCTAATTACTTGATGACAATTTTTTTTGACAGGGAGAAAAATCCCATCAATTTTACTTTCATTTATGAAAAATCCCCAACGTTGTTTTCGAAATATTCCTTTTATAATACACATTTATATTGTGTGATGTGCATTTCAATATACACATCTTTATAAATATATATAGATTTCTTCATCAGTATTTTTCTAGTGTATGAAATGATATGAAGATAAAGTGAAATTTGTCAGGTAGTTGTTAGCAGAATAATGAAAGCTCTTTTTGGACAATTTAGCCGTTGTGATTGGGAATATATATATATTTTTGTTTCTACAGCAGGCATGTTTAGGGGACTAAACATGTTCTAGTGAATCTGGTGATTAAACATTTCAAAGCACAATGGCCAAACAATTCGAGAAGCTATCATTATTCAGATTTTCCCCTGATTAAAGTCTTCCTTCTCCAGCCAATAGGTACATATTTTGCATTCACAGAATGAAACTGTGGTAGAGTCTTGCCAATAAAAATAAGATACAGAAAGTTTAATGAAAATTTTTTTTACAACTGTTATATCATGCAAATTTCTTTTTTATTCTTTTACTGACTTTTTCAAAGAAATCTACTGACCCTGATTTGAGCAGAAAGAAACATGGCAGCTGTAAAAAATTTCAATACATTTCTGTGTATCACATTGCAATGTCTAAATCTAAGTTTTTGGTTTTCTGAACAATAGGACACCAGTTACGCACAACATTTTCAAGTACCCGAGCTAGATGATATACTTGCTGGTAAGATTTCATCAGATATTGTGGCTACCTTGCTTCCAAAGCTCAAGCTGCGTTTGATAAGAAGAATTCTGAGACGACGCTGTCCAGATATAAGAGAACCCATATTTCTCATAAGAGCACGAAATCCAATTTTGAGGTTCTATCATGAAAAATACAACATTTTCTGTGACTTATCTTGTGTTAACAGGTGAGAGCATTTTCTCCAATCTTCTCAACAAGTCATGGTTTTAAAATTTTCTTTTATTCTCACAAATTTTTTACATTTATTTCTGTAATAGCAGCTATTACTACTTCAACTCACACCAATTTGCCATATCGCTATATGTAATTTACTGCCATTAACTGAGTTTGGTTGGAAATGAAGATGCCATCTATTGGTGGTCGTCTCAAGCTCATTAGAGAAAATATCTTGTTATATCTATATTCTTTTCCCCCAGATTGAACCTGAGACCTGACGGCAACCTTCACAGTAGTAGAATGTAACATATATATCCATGGACTTCTGGCAAAGAAATCCTTATTTTAGACTCAATTTAGTCACATTTATTGAATATTTATCTTTTTTGAGGTTGATCTCGATGATCGTGTTTCATGATATCGCAGCCGATTTGTACTGTTGCCAGATCTTCCAGATAATTGAACTGTGTGTAAGGGGTATGTGCTATGCAAATTCAGGTGTTTGCTCTTGAAGCTGGTTGGATCCGAAGGCCCTGTGAGGTCGGGAAATTTCTCTCAAATACTGGTTATATGTTCTTGCTTGCTCTCACTTCTTTTTTTATTGCAGTATGTACTAAGTAATGGTAAAAGTGCCTTTTGTGCACCTCTCCACTCATCATAATGATGTCTAATCCAGGATGTTGAACCGATGCCATAACCACTCTCCAATTTCTGTCTCACTGGTTCTGATGGAGATGATTGTGCTATTACCATATTCGACTACCATTTTGCCAATCTCTTACAGATAGAAGATTGTGATGGCTGTTTGAATCCATTTCTGCAGTGGGGACTTCTGTGAATTGTGGTGTCTTTAAAAGGTGTCAAAAACAGTGACAATAAAAAGAAAAGTGTCAACAGCGTTGTGCTTCTTCAATATAAATATAGCAGACTTTCTAGTCTCATAGATTTTACTGATTTCAAGAATGACTGTGATATTGTAGCTTAAATTTTATTGACGTAAACATTTAAATCATGACATTGTGCTTATTATGATTATTGAAATTAATTTCTGGAAATTATCAATCGATTGTTACTGTAACTAAAATAAAAATTTAATGTAATAAATATTCAGATAGAAAAAATCAGTGTCATTCCTTATTGTCCTCTGCCAAATGTTCATTTGGAAAAATAAAACACACAGAGGGAATGTAATTAACATTGCAAGACAAGCATCTTACCACCACCATGCCACTGGGGGCCCTAAGTTAAGTTACTAGAACACCTAAGCTAAATGTCTCACATTGTTCTGTAATGAGTTCTCAGCGGATTGGAAATTTTCTGAGGTAAAAATTCCCATAATAAGGTTTTCTACAACTTTTCTTGAAATTCTTCCAGATTGTTCTGTGATGTATGTCACAGTTTTCGGCACATTCGTCTTTAGGGTACTGGAATTCTTAATTTACTGTGTCAGTTATTGAGTAAAAACAACCTTTCTACAGTTTTGGGAGGAAAACAAACTTTTTTTTATTTGTTAATTTCCATTATAATAAATTTTGGTTCATGAATAATTGTTGAATGGTATTCATTACCGATGTTATCTTCATTTTATGGTGTTTGATTTTGTTTTTTTAGGTTTGCTCTACAAAATACAAAGCTCATGAGGCTTTTGAGCTATTATGATGATCGTTTTGGACCTCTAGCAAAAATTCTGCGTTATTGGGGCAAGTATGGGAAGTTCGTTGGCGACGTTGATAGATTCAACAGTCATTCGTTTTCCTTGATGATAGTTCATTTCTTGCAGAACGTCACTCCACCCGTGTTACCTCCACTTGCTGAAATGATCAACAAGACCAGTGAGTCATTAGTTTCAAATTATTATAACTACCACATAACAGTAATCTTTTTTCTCATCAGCATTTGTCTTTTATTTTGCATTTTTAATAAGTGTAACCTTCATATTTTTTTCTCCTCTGGTGAATATAAGACCAAAAATGTTTTTTTAGTCGTTTTAGATTATTTTAGTAACAAAGATCTTGATGATCAAGAGATCCTGATGGAAAGTGTTAGAAGTATACCTCAGATGGGCAATAAGCAAAGCATCGGTAATTATTTGTGATGATTATTCTCTGAAATTCACTTTTCCTGAATAAATGAAACTTGCATGCCTGAATGAGCAAATAAGTATACACAGTATATCATATGTTTGAATGGGATAGAATCTTTGAAAATAAAGTTCATAGCCTACGTGCTTGCATCTCACGAAAATGTTAATTCTCAGGAACATGTTCAGCATAATATCATCAAACTTTCACAGGGTCACTTGTTTTTCAACCTTTTTAAAATAGTACAGAAAGCTTAGTCATTTTTTATTGCAAAGAAAAATCTTTTTGATATTTGGATCTTCAAACTGTATCAGAAAGGTGGGAGAACATCTTTATCTGCAAATTTCCTTGAATGTACAACTGAAACATTATGTTGCAGGATTAATGCTGTTTGTGGGATTATCAAGAAACTCTATAATTTTGTATGTTTCTGAGAAAAAAGAATCTGTTTGAAAATATCACCATGCAACTATTATGTGGGGAGTGTCTCATAAAAAGCAACAAAAGAGGGTCAGTTTTCCGCAATTCCAGCAGGACATCTGTTAGAACAGAATGAGAACTGTATGATCCTGATGTTCTCAATTTTTTGATACCTGTAACTTAGTGATCGTATACCTGTGGTGGCATCATGAAAATAATATTTATTATAATCTATTAAATTATAATTATTTTTAATCATTGAAAAGGCGCTTATCAATATCATTAGCTTGACATGATACCCTTGACAAAGTATATAGAGGCCTCTGACTTATAGTTTTGGGACTATTTGCATAAACACTTCAAATTCTACTACTCAGAAACATACTAAATAGTTTCTGGGCCTCTTGAAGGTCGCAGCCTCCAATCATTGCACTATACACAGACGCATAAACTAAATTTGTACCTGTCAAGACTTCACAATCGAGAGAATTAAAAGATGTAACTTTATTTAATAGTATCCATCATTTTGAATATGTTTTGAAATTTTTTTATAGCCATTTTCTTATATATTCAAACCTTCTTTATGCATTTTAATTGAAATGTGTTATTTTTTCCCCTTTTAATTCTCTAGCTGATCTGTTGAGAGAATTTTTCTTCTTCTACATGTATTTTGATTTCGACAGAGTTATGACTCCATTGACAGGCTATTCAGTGCCAAGACAGCTTTTCCAACCTGGTGAAGATCCATCTACAGATGTTTTTGAGGTACAGTAGACTTGATAATCCAGCCATGCATTAATTCGGCCCGTCCAGTTATCAGGCGTTTCTTTGGTGTTTCGTTTTTTTTCTCTTGCCTGATCACTTCTTTACAGGAAAAACATGCATATAAACTTTGTTCAACACAAATACACATACAAGATAAAAACATGAAGACAAACAAAGAGGTAGATAAAATAAAATAGCATACACTGTGTGTAACCTCAAGAGACTATTTTACAAACTACATGGCCTCCTGTAAAGATGTTATCTGTGAGGGTTGTTGGCTCGATGTGGAGAAATGAGAAGTGTCACCACATGTCTCTGCATGCGTCTATTGCTTGGAGGAAAGCAATATTGAATAATATTCTGCATTGTGTGTAACCCACCCATAGCATCTTTCCAATCACAGTCTTTGCTACAATTCGATTTTTGGTCTCCTTCATTTATGATAATGTCTTGTCTGCATCTCTGTTGTTTCTCTTGTGTGTGCCATGTCCTTGCAGTCGAAATGAAAGCATAAAACATTAACTCTTGTTCAAAAAAATTAGATTATTAAAAAGCCTCCAAAAGAAGGGAAGGTGGTTGACCTTGCCAATACATATACCCTACGGCAACCCCAGGTTTTTTTTACTCCAGTGGAATAATACAGTCACCAAATATAATAGCATTTTTTTTTGTTGCGGAAAATGTACAGATTCATTACGTAAACTCATTTCAGTAAAAATTTATAAAATATAAAATATCCTATATTCATATATAAAGGTCAGTTTATTTTTGGCTTCACATGACGTTTTGGTAATGAAAATCTGGCATACAGTGGTTTAAACAATTTTAATGCATTATTATTCCAAGACCTTCTAGTATTCTGGTGTTTTTGCAATCCGGCATACCCTTAGTCTGATATACACCAGATTACTGAGAGTCTACTGTATGTTTGAATGCCAAAAAGAATATATGAAGTCAAACCCAGCTATAGCCAACTTGGCTGACTGTGAACTTAAAGATCAAACAAACAACATTTTTGGTCTCTTCAGATTTCTTATGCATCACATCTTTTTACTTTCCAGTAAAGCTGGTTTATTCTAAAATGGGTATGATTCTAATCTCTGTGGTATCACTTCAGTGACACGTCATTTTTTGGTCCTATTTTCGAAGTTGAAGAGGTATCAGTTACACCCAAGCGTTTATACGTAATATATGGCAGAAAAACTGCCAGATCTGACAGGCTAATTGCATTGAAGATGCTCATAGACAAGAGTCGGAGAGAGCAATACACAAATTCAAGAATGAATCTTGGACACTTTCATTGATTTTCGATCGGCCTCTCAAGAATTATTATTTTATTTTATTATGGCTTTATTTTTGTTATACAGAATGAGAAAAGTATATAAATTAAAAGCAATGATCACAAAGTTTTTGTGTGAAAAAATCATTGAATTTCCACATGTTTTCCCACAGTTGCTCGAAATGATATCCAATCAGTAGTAGGGTTCACTATGTACTATTAAAAGAGCTTTGTCCCAAAATGATCAGACATCCATGCCCCTGTGTAAAGCCCCTCCCCCCACATCTTTGCTGAAGATAGCATTGGCCTCTAACTAGTAAGTGTTAAGTTTAGGATACTGTTACTACTACTTACCTGTACACGCACCTCGTACATATTCCTTTCTGGAATTTGAGTTTATCATAATTGAGTCTGCATAAAGTTGCAGCATTATCAAAGTACACTATTACAGTTGCGTTATTAGAGATGCATCCGTGATAACAATGTTCCCAAGTTTCTGAAACTCTGATTCTAAATTGCTTTTTCTTTGTTCATGCTTTTGATATAAAAAGTACCAATAAATTTTGTTTTCTATATGTAATATGTGTTTTAAATTTCATTTCAGATGAGTACAATAGCTATTCAAGATCCGTTTCGTCTCTCTTTTAATTCTACCTTCAATGCTGAATTCAAATACTGTAAGAAGTTTCTTCTATGTATTCGGGATGTCTGTCAAATGTATCAGAAACCAGATGTTTGGCAGCAGAAAGATACTGGATGGGGACTGACAGCCGTTCTTGAATCAGGTGCAACAGATATTCAGAAGCTGCATAATGCTCCAGAACAGAAGACCTTCAATATTGACATACTTTTGCCTTCTGAAACTCGACAGGTCTCTGGTGACACAAGTGTAGGTGCTAAAATAGAATCTGTTAATGATGTCGCTGACATTGTAAAACGTGTCCTTGAATATGGACTGCTCTTTCAATGTAAGCTATCGAAGTTCCCTGAAAGTAGCAATAGTGATCAAGAGAAACTGCTACGATTGCAATTTGAGGTTTGTAATAACACTTGGATAGGTAGGTATAATGTGATGAAAGAACATTATGAAAATTCTACTTTCATTGATCCATTAGAATTAGAACACTTAATTTCATCGAGGCTTGTCAGCGAACAGTCAGGTCGTCAGGGCCAATTCAGACTTCTGTGTGAAATGTATCATATCTGTGAGAACAATCAGTCATATTTAAGAATTCACTTCAAGTCACAAACTGTTAGGTTCCCACCTGCTTTGTGTATATTTCTCATTGACTATATGCCAAAAATCATGCATCGTTTGTTATGATAGAAGTTTACTTGTTTCAGTTTCATGTTGTATAGATGTGTTGTTTTGAATTTCTTTACGTGAGTAATATTGAAAGGTTTTGGCCTGAATGATTAAAGAGTGAAAAAAAATACCATTGTCATACTCATTAATAATTATTTCCTCAAATGTTTATAGCACATACACATTGTTACTGTATGAGTAATTATCATTTTAAACTCATTAAATTCAAGTAAATTTGCTGCATTAAATGTTTTTTAAATCCAGAAATGCAATACAATAATCGTCCCTTGTGGGCAAGTGACAGTGCATTCAACTCTTTCAAGTATTCTCAACTACGAGTTCTGTAAGGTTCATGAAAATCATTACAGTCAATTTTACGAACCTCCAATTTATGAACACACTATTTTTAACGAACTGGTCTTCCGCCTCTAACAGCATACCATAGAGTAAAATTTACTCTATTTACAAACTATCATATTTCGATCAACTCTTTATTTTGCAAACTTCCTTTTTCTTGCACTATTTTTTTTTCATTTATTTTATTCTCCTAGCTGCCTCAGAGTTTATTGCAATCAAAAGTAAACTTCAATTCAAGGATGTTTTACATGTCTTAAGAGAAAATAGAGGAAGAGAAGGGAGAGGTTTTTAGAGAGAGAAAGAAAGAGTTCACATCAATTTGTCGTCATATTGGTGTTTTGCAAACATGTGCCAGGAAACGTGGGTTCGATTGTATGGCGATTGAAGATGTTTTGACAATATAATTCACTCTTTGTGCATTATGATTGGATAAACTGGTGGTTTCAGAAATGATATGATGCATTAGGTTATTGATAGGCAATTTCTAAGTCAAAAGTTGATCAATCAAACTCTTTCAGCCAACACTGCTATTCGTTTACTTTTTTCTTCTCAATGTCAACAAAACGGAAAAAATTGTGCTTGACAGTGGATGGAAAAAGAATATTTTGAAAGAAATTAATTGCAAAGTCTCTCTCTCTCTTACACAGACAGAAATTGCCAAAAAGTACAGAAGTAAAAAAACTGCATTGAGTCATCCAATCAAAGATTAGCAAAGGATTGTTTCTACTGGAAGTGGCTCCAGCGGTATTTCACCATCCTGAAAATATTTCAGGGAAGTGATATTTGCACGAAATGTTATTTTATATCAATTCTAGGGATTTTTGTTTTTATGAAAATGTTGTGATTAAGCAAAAAAAATGAAAATAAGTGATTTTTTTGGAAATCATCAATAAAGGTGAATGACTCTCATTTTTTATTTCCTGTATTTTTCATCATCTTTCCAATTTGCAAACTTTTGATTTTTATGAACTAATTATCAAGTTTCTACAGATTCGTAAAAGGAGCATCAACTGTATTTTCTATTCAGAAATCGCCTTGTCTAAATGCTAAACATTTACCTACTAACAATATCTACATCTGACTAAGGCTGCTGGTATTCCTTGAGGAGAGTTCAGCACTGAGAGGCTAAGAAAATCTTAAATCAGGAGCTGTTCCTTTGAAGAGGGAGGTTGGTTCTTCATTGGTTTCCCTGGCCTTTTTACAATTAAAAAAAAGCCTCACTGGTACCCACTCTACACCTTGAATAAATGCATTCCTTCTAACATAACACACATTACCAGTTTGAAAGATTAATTGTAAGATATTCATTTGCAAATTAGAGATACAGTAGAATCTTTCTTAACTGGCCTAATTGGAATATTACACATATACAAATGCAAATACAAATAGGGGTGTAGGGACCCTACTATGTGCATACATATGTAAATGAATAGCACATGCATGCTAATTTTCCTGATCATTTTAAGGAGATTGCCCTAATACGTGTATTTTTTGAAGCCTTAAAGAGAAAATTAGAGTATTCTATTCTGAATACAACACCAGTAAGAAAAATTTATGCACAATTATGCTTCTGCATAGCAATATTAGAAACAATATATTTTGCCACCATGAATGAGCAAAAAAAGCAACCATACTATGATCGTATAAATGTATTAAAAATGGAGAAAAAAATCAAATATAGGAGTTTTGTACTGACTTTGATGTTTCCTGTAAATATCCCAGAAGTTTTTTTAAATTGCTGATTCCCCCCTCCGCCCAGGACTTTTGAATAGAAGATTTAAGGAATATGCAGTCTGTACAGTCAATTTGTGATAAGTCAAACTCCAATACCTTGAATATCCGTTTGTGTCAAAGTTTTCATTTAATCCCAGAACTTTTCGGGAACGTGGGAAATTTAAAAAATAGCATTCAGTTATAGAATTCACCATTTAGCAATGGAATTTTTTTATTTATCAATGGAGTTAAGCATTTGTTAATGGAATTTAGCAATAAAAGTTAGTCAGAATTTAGCAGATTCATTTGTCTGCTTGCAAAAAGTGAATGACTTATTAAAAAAAAGAAAAAGAAAGAGCAGTCAAAAATCGCTGCAGTTTTGACAGAAAGTAATCTTGTATTCACTTTATTTATAATTAGTTTACTTATATGAATATTATGTATGTACACAATGATGACGTCACTCTCCGCTATCATACGAAGGTTTTAACAACTGGATGTTGCGAATATATCTTCACAACATCCAGTTGTTAAAATCTTCGTATTATGTATGTGTCTGTTTCCATAATACAGTATGTATGTTTAGTTTATTCCTAAATGTCCTCATTCAATAATTAAATTACGATAACTTACCTTTTCGGATTTCTTCATCTCCAGTAGTATGATATTTGTAAATAGCGTGGTTGTTTTAATATTTCCTTTTTTTACTCTGAAATGAAGCAACTATGACGTAAAGTTTTTTGTTGGCTGCTGTACATTTGACTTATCAAGATTCGACTGCATATGGGGGGGGGGGGGGTTAAAGTCAAAGTGATGTAAGTTGATTAATTCTCATTTAGAGAAAAAGGGGTTTTTTTTGCTAGAATTGTTGGCATAAGTTTCCATATTGAAAATTTTGTGATTTTTTTCATAGTCTAGAGGCAAACTATTGAAGTTGGGACTTGGTTCATTTTTTTCTTTCTGCAGTTTTAGTATTTCTAGATTGCATTTCTGGAGTTGATTCAGAATAGTTGAAAATATGAGTTGCACTATTCTGACTTTAACCACCTCATATAGTCCTTTTGTTCTGTTTTAGGAGAGAAAAAAAGTTTATACCAGAAAGTAATTTAATTTACTTCACGGAATGTTTCGGTTTGAAGAAAATAAGTGAACAAAGAAATTTATTTTAATGATAAAAATGAGCGGAAAATAAAATTTGAAGAAATAATGATGAAAAGATCTCTAGGATTTTCACAGCGTACAGAGATCTTTTTTACTATTCATTTACAAGAATTTTTCAAAAATTCCTATCAAAAAATTGAACTTCTTTGGTTCTTCTATGATGTTCATTTTAAATTCTTTTTAAAATGGTGAATATATAAAACTAGAAAATCTGCTTTCAAATTTTAATTCGAAAAAATTGAATAATTTCAAAGCAAAGCAATTTTAAAAATCTACGCACTAAATGAAAATTCTATCTATTACGTTGGAAAAAAGTAAAGCATGTTATTGAAAATTATATTATTTCCATTGAACATTCATGGATCACATGAGCATACAGACTGAGCATTGACTGAGATTCTACTTAGTTTATAGCAAGAAAACATGAATTTTCATGTTAGTATCGTGTTGTAGGTCTCCACAGAGAGTGTTTACAGAGTGTGTTTATTTATTTTACAATTAGTCGCAATTCATCGTTCAATTTTATTGCAAACGCCGTTCTAGAATTAAAAAAAATGAATGTGGTAGAAGTGGATTTAACGGCGGGTGCGCCGGACCTGTGCCTTGGGGCCCCGACTTTTGAAGGGCTCTTTAAAACAGCAACTTTACTCTTTTCTAATTTAAGGGGTGGGGCGATATTTCTTCTACGCCTGGGGCTTCAACTGATCTCGATCCGTCTCTGCTTACGAGAAAAGGGCGCTGCCTTGTATGCAGGGTTTTTTTGTTGGCGTTTTCAAAAGATGGTCAGTCAGAGATGTGTTCTGATTGATTTTGAAAGCAGTAATTAAAGGGAGTTTATACTAGGGGTTTTAGTCGGCTGAAGTTCATTTCCTGTGGTTTCTCAACTTTGAGGAGTAAATGTGAGCTGTGGTTTCTCTTTTGAAAAAAAAAAAAAATTCTCAACAAACTTCCTAATCCCAGTCATTCAATAAATCTGTCACATCTTTAGCTATTACTTCTAAACCACACTCGAATCGGGAATTTTTAACTCTTCTTTTTCATGCTGGAATGTGTTGTGTGTGTGTGTTTACCCTTAACGCATTTATGATGTCAGAGTTACGTGTGTTTCATTGCATCTGCTCCCGTTATTGGAAGTAAAAGTGGAAAATTCCTGAATTGTTGTATTATGCAAGTAGCTGTTGTCTTGTCGGCCTGCTTGCCTTCTGTGGAGGCAGAGCCGCTCTTAGGGGTGTGCGACAGGTGCGGTCAGAAGAATTATAACGAGGTGCAAGTGCAATTTTGTAATCGAAATTGCAAGAATTTACACCAATCTACTAAATGCACCTGGATACAACTTTTTTCCCTTAGAAAAGAGAAAAGGAAGCATGAGTCATTCAATTGCCCATTCAAATCGACGTGTAACATGACTTGCATAAACATTCATACTTTAGACATTTTCTCTTGAATTTCTTTTCAACGTTTTTCAAAGCAATTTATATTTCACGATGCCACTAGAAAAAAAAAAGCCAAAAAAATTTTTTTTTCTCGTTGAAATTTACCGCAAAGTTCAGCTTTTTGCGTATTTTCGTGAAGGGCTCCATTAATATAAACTTTTTTTCTCTCTCTTCTTTCGAGGGGAAATTCTTCTTTTTATTTTTAAATTAGGTTTTCGATACTTTTCCTCCCAAAAGTTGCTTTCGTATATTTACTTCATTTCTACGCGAATGCGGATGAAAATGGAAATACATTAGTCTTCATTCAGATGCTACAAAAAAGTCTATGAAGAAGAATTCGATGTTTTAACGAATAGAGAACATTTGTTCCAATTTTTTTTTATTCCTTTCCGCAATTTTTACTTCGGTGTTGGCTCACGTAAAATTGGAATACCCCGAAATTTCTGTACATATTTCCATATTTTTTCAATTCGATTTTGTAACTGGATATTGGATAATTTTGTGTAGGTACGGGAAAAGGATGACTTCCAGCCGAGGCTAAAAAAAACGAGCTATCGGGGCCTTTGCTCCAGGGTCGCCTTAAGTGCACTGTAGACCCCCGGGCCCGGGCATAGAGATTTTTCTGAGGCTCCCCCTACTTGTCTAGAAATGCCTCTGCTTACAAATTTTCATACTTCATCTCGAAAATGTTGAACAGATATAATTATCGTGAGGCCCCCCTCGTGCCGGGGCCTCATGTGTGTGAAGACGGCACTACTTTGCTCATGTCATTCATACTTCGGAGGTCTGGTTTAAACTGCATTTTTTCAACTGATCAAACAACTTTGACCCTAACCATTGGGATCTTTATTACCTGCTTTGACTGAAGAGCCCCTCCCGCCCTTAAGGAGGGTCGTCACAAGAGTAACATGTCTCCCGCCAAACCAAAGTGGTGTTCTCGGATGCTTTACCTGGCTGAAAGTACAACCTTAGGAATTTATATACTTTCAAAAATCGTGGCACCAGATCCAATTATAATGGAAAGCCCTATGCAAATGAGACCACCTAGTCGTGCCGGGATGGGGTGGGTCCATGCATTAAGACGGCCCTGTTCTGAAGTCAAAGTCAGCCCCTCCCCCTCCCCTCCTCCCAGTTATTTGGCCTTAAACTTAGTTCGATTTTTTACGTTTTTTTATTAGACTGTTTCAATTGAAACAGTCTTGAAACTTAATAATTATGCTAATTGGTAGATTATGAAAATTCCAAGGAAGTCATTATCCCAAGGCGTTTATAAATACCGTATTTCTACTTGGTAGAAAAAATTAGTATGAAATACTTGTGTGTCTTAGACAAATTTAACCTTCGATCGGGCGCAATACGAATCCTAACATGTTCGGGTGCAAATCATCTGTGCGATTAAAAATTAAATTTTTGTTTAGGCTTAAGAGAAAGCTTATCAAACTGAACTTATCAATCAAACAAGGTTATATATAATTGCGTTTTTATAAGTAAGTTTTTTATATTTCCTTCCAATTTATAATCACATTCCAACAAAACCAAGTCATTTCGGTAAACTCCACCCTTTGGCAAAAAAAAAAGTGTTTTATTTCACAGATGTTCTCGACAGATGGTTAATATAAAAAATGCAGTTAAACTCGCAAAAATGCCACCTCTAAAACATTTCACCTTCCAATAAGGACAATTATTTTGCCGTTCAAAATTATATACACTATGCCGTTCTATTAACACATATGTATCGACTGTCTATAAAAGGGGCAGCTTATTCAAATGGCCGGTTTTCTAATGGACGACGAGCAATGCCGTCTTAAGAGCATCGTGGGCTCTCCGGGCAGAATGATTTTTCTGAGTCCCTCACCTGTTTAAAAATGTCCGCCTACCAATTTACATGCTTGCTGTCGAAAAATTAAAGCAGATCTTCTTTTTATGATCTCCCCCTTTGCACTTGAGGCCCCCGGGCCGTTCTCAGGTGGGTCCATGCATTAAGACGGCAATGACGGTGAGTGGGCGTCTTAAAAAGGTTTTTTAAAGGTAAATTGGCCTCTAAAAATTATGTTTATTCAAGATTTACGTTGTATTTAGTACATAAACCGTACGTTCTAGAGCAGTTTTCGGGCTGTTCTTCGTATTAGTACAGATGAGCACGTGGGCCCGTGGCTACCAGATTAAAGAATGTGCTGCTTGGTCGTTGCCAGAAATTTATTTCGGTGGGGGACAACTTATGTTTCGGGAGAGAACACCAGAGTGACTTGAACTTTTGAAATACCAGACAGATTATATACGTTAATATTCCTTACGGAACCTCTAACGTAAAGGGTTATCTGTTAGAAAAGTAGCAATACCCTCCCATACAAAACCAAAATGATTGAAAAACAGCTTAATAATTTTATCCCGTAAAAATTAGCCATTTCTGACATTCCGGGGAGGGAGGTACTGGACCCCAGTCCCGCTATGGCCTGGCAATTCGTAGTTAGCAGTGCAATTTTTTTTCTCCTAAAAAAGAGAAAAGATTAATAATTCCGGAAACCTGAAAATGAGGACTAAAGAGAAATATTCAAAAGCGTATGACAATGCTTGAAATGACATAAAAAATTAGGACATGCTCTTTATAAATGAAGATGCCTTGTAACCCAAAATCATGATGATTCCAACTCTGCTACTGAATAGGGAAAAAATGAACTTTTACAATACTAAAGTATCTATGCTTGAATAGATGGCATCTCAACTGATATTCTTTGATTCAAGAGAGGTCAGATTATTTCGATTCCATCTCAAATATCAGCTTCGATCTCTGATCGGAAAAGCCCATTTCAATGATTATGATACAGATCGATACTAATGATTCAAGCGTACGTGTCGCCTGATCATAAATTTTATAGTGTTTTTTTTCCTCTCAAGACACATAACAACACTGTTCCAAGACGCATCAAAGTGGAAACATTTTCCTCCAAAATCAAAGCAGTGCTTTATTACACCATCAAGTATGTATGACCTGTTGATAAAAAAAAGGGGTTAAAAAAAGAAATGTTTTCTGAATTTCCAGGAAAGGAGTATCTTTGGAAATTTCCTTCAGCCATAGAAACTAGAAATTTCTTTTGCCATCACCTTGTTGCATCCGAATGATGACATCAAAGATTCAAGAACCTTCAGTTTCTTTCTCTGACTTTGCGAAATTTCCTATTTTTTAAAGTTTTCTTTTTCTTTTTTTTCGTTTCACGTTTTGTCACGTGACCAAGTGAAGTGAAGGCACCATGAAAGGAGCTGGAGAATGAAAAGAAAAATGTTATAGAATTTTGAAGTGGAACTTCAGAGAGAAAGTGTGAGATTGGAAACGAAAAAGTTCACGGAATCTTACGTCAAGGGCAAAAAATTGCTCCAGAAAAATCACAACTTGACGCCAATACCTCCATTTGTGAAATATTCCATGTATTCGATTTTCTTTTTTGCCATTCTGTATTATTCTTCTTGAATGGCACGAAGCTTCCCAAAAACTATAGTAACGTGACTAATGCACGGATAGGAAAATTTTAATGTTTGTGGAGTCAATCTACTGATGATAAAATTTTACTGCAGTACATTTTGACCATATGACCCATATTTCCCAGGACATCTCAAATTTTTCCGCAATTTAGGTGATCCCGCGCGAGCGCGCGACTTGTTTTTACAAAAAAATCTCGACTTTTCAAATTTTTTAAACGACGCCTAAAACCCTAAAATTTAATTCTTTAAATTAATATCAAGGATCAGAATTATTTTCTCAACTTACAAACTCATTCACCATGAAAAAATGGCGCCTTTCTTAGTTACTTTTGGCCCGTAACCAATAAATGGGTAAAAATAAAATTTTATCAGTAAAAATGTGTCTTCTAGCGAATATTGAAAATAACTAAACAGTACAGTCATATATATATATTACATATAAGAAACATCGTTGAACTGGGATCCCTGATGTTACCTATCAAATAAAAAATACAACTGTTGTGATTCTTCGATTGAAATTGGTGACTGGTTTTTGATTCATGTGCCTAGTAGAAAAAATAGATATAATATGCTATTAAAATAAATACACTGCTGGCCACCCAAATTGCAACACCAAGAAAGACAAGAGATATCGCAACAATATTTATTTTGTAGATAACATGTTGACCAAGCATCAAATGATTAAATTTATAGACTTCTGTGAAGTGTGGTTCCTGCCAAAATCAGTAGCCACAGTAGCCGCCATTGTTGGAGATCACCGCTGCCACACGCCTCGGCATTGATTCAAAGAGACTTTGGATGTGTTCTTGGGGTACAGCAGACCAAGCAGCTTCCACGCGTTGCCAAAGTTGAACTGGTGTGGCAGCTGGGGATGTAATCTGGGTCAATCGTTGAGCAACCATGGACCACATGTTTTCTATCGGCGAAAGATCCGGAGAGCGAGCTGGCCAGGGAAGTGGCCAGAACTCTATCTGGCCACAATTCTTGTTCAATCTGGCGATTGACAAAGAACCTTTGGACAATGCGTGCCACGTGTGGTCGCGCATTGTGGTCTCGCTTTTAAAGTACCATGTGTGGTCTCGGCTTTTTAAAGTACCGGCAATGCGTACTAGAGGAGTGTGAGAGTGATATCCAATACCGCCCTATACCATAATACCCGGTGCAGGACCAGTGTGGCGGTGCATAACGCAGCTGTTCAGCATCCTCTCTCCACGGTGTCTCCAGATTCGAATCCGACCATCGTGGTGTTGCAGACAGAAGCGTGACTCGTCAGTAAAGACAATTTCATTCCATTGTGCCGTCCACGTCCTTCTTTCATCACACCATTGGCGGCGGAGACGTCTGTGGTTCTGCGTCAAGGGTAGACGAAGCAATGAACGTCTTGCGGACAGACCACTCTGCTGTAAACGGCGTCGAATGGTACGTGCAGACACTGGATGATGCGGTACAGACTGAATGTGCTGTGCTATGGTTCGTGATGTGGCTAAGCGATCCGTCACTGCCATACGCACAATACGCCTGTCATCACGTGAAGTGGTGCACTGAGGTGGATGCGATCGAACACGTCGGTCCGTCGTACCCTCCTGCATCCAACGATCACATATCCGCATTACAGTTGTTTGGTTTCGTCCAACACGACTACCGATTTCCCTGAAAGATAATCCACAATCTCGGTAGGCCACTATCCTTCCTCTGTCGAACTCGGATACTTGATCAAAAGATGATCGTTTTTTTTGAAAGAAACCACAAGAAAAACACAATTGCCGTACTTCAAATCGTCGAAATCTCCAAGCCTTAAATAGCGCTTTGAAGTGGCGCCACAGGCGCGCGTGATGTGCGTCTGCTCTGAAATTCTAATCATTTGCATATCTCACCTGCGCTAATGCATGTTGTAAATTTCATATTATTTGCATGCTTCCTTCAGGGTGTTGCATTTACGGTGGCCAGCAGTGTACTTTATGAGCAAAATAATATCAGTTACATTGTCCAGTTTGCTTCAAAATTTTAACAGTTGTTGTTTGTATGCGGCAAAATAACGTTAGTAAAATGCGCTGAATGTCGAGGAGTCTTTGCTTTTTGAAATTGTAAACACAAAGAATATAAGAATTAGAACTAGAGAAAATTATTTCGATTACGATAACAAAAAAAGCCGAGGATGACCATGTGCTCTGCGCATTTTACTGACGTTCGTTTGCCGCATACAAACAACAACTGTTAAAATTTTAAAGCAAACCGGGCGATTTAACTAATATTATTTCTCATAAAATATTTATTAACATCATACTATATTTATTTTTTCTATGTGGTACATTAATCAAAATCCGGTCACCGATTTCAATCAAAGAATCACACCATTCGTATTTTTTATTTGATAGGTGCCAGCCAAGGTTTCAGTTCAAGGATGTTTTTTATGTGTAGTATATTATTGCACTCTGTCTAGTTATTTTCAATGTTTTCTAGAAGGCCCATTTTTACTGAAAAAAGTTTAGTTTTTACCCGTTCATTGGTTATGGACAAAAGTAACAAAAAAGTTTTTACTATTTTTTCATGGTGAATAAACTTGCAAAATATGGACGTTTAGAGTCTGAGACGGACTCAGAATGCTCCTGTGCACAGTGTTAAGCTGAGCAGAGAAAAATTCCCTATATTGTTATAAAGTAGCATTTTATTTTGCCATTTCGCACAGATATCGTAATTCTGCGCTCAGAGAAACAACAGATCAGTGGAGGTGAAATAAAAGACAATGTGCCGCCTATCTGGAAAACAAAAGATTCATCTCGTATAATCAACGCAATTGTTTTTTGTTTTACCACTGAAATAAAATTTTTTATTCCGCTCAGTCGAGTTTTTTAAGCAGGCTGATGTTTAATATTTTTCATATTTCATATAGATGGCAGCAGGGGTTCTAATGTAACGATATTATTTATTATTTACATTCTCAACACGAGAGTGAAAGCGTTGAAGTACAGTTACTAGATATATTCCTAAACTTGAATAAGAGGATTCATGCACGCCCATTTTTGGCTATGTTCCCTGCATATTCTTACAACAGAAGCACTATACCAACAATGAACGACAATTGTTTTTCAACCAAAACAGAACCGATTATAATATGCACATAGTTTTATAAGGTGCTTCCCAATACGGAGGGCATTTATTAATTATCAGGCATTGAGTGTTGTTTCACCAGTTTTCACCCTGGTTTTAACATGATTTCACACTCCTTTAGTTCACTTTTTTTCATCCTTCGATCAACAGGTCATTCTTCTTTGGTCACTCACATACTTGCACACCGTTTTGGTCAGGTGTTTCCAACGTAAAACTTCTCGCGGAATCCTTGATGATAATGATTCTGTTCCACGAAACTCAATTTTTTAAATATTTATCTAGAAAAGTGTCCCTACTGCGGCCTGAACAGCATCATATAGCCCCAGGGCAGAATAAAAGTCTTGCTATGGAGAGCAACAGGCCTACAACGGTACAAATATTCAATCATTACGATTCACTCATCATTTGAAAAAAATGATGGCAGATGGCAGCCCTTTAACAAGCATTACACAGAAACAAACTTCAAATTAGGTTCGCAACAAGTACACGCGCATCCAACATGTACTAATTCGTTAGAAGTTCCGCATAGGAGCGAACTGACTATACTAAGGACAATGGCCATGGCCCCCACAAGGGGTGGGCTGACAAGGCTCCAGCCCTGGGGCCCGGGACGATTTTCCCAATTTTTTTACTTTTTCACGCCATAAATTCGTCATAAAGGGGCTCGTGAAAGTCTGGTCGGGGCGAGGGGGCCCCCGCAAAATATCCCAACCTAGAGGCCCTGCTCCAGGATGTGGGGGCCATGACAATGGCTGCAAGATTTTTTGAATTAAACTTTCTTGTGAGTCACACACTACTGAAATTAACATCAAAACATTTTATGCTCGGAGAAATATGTTGAATTCATGAAACTTCGGTGAGCTAATCTATAATACAAAATTACCATTAAATAATTGATTTATATTTAACATTATTATTTTTCTGTTACACATTTAAATATGTAAAATTCTAGTGAACCTCATATTTTATTTTCGCTATAAACGATTTTTTCCTTTATGAAACGGAGCGACTTTATAATGCAGATAACTCGTTTGTTATCATTTTGAAATGAAAAAGAAAAGAAAAAAGAAAGAAAATCCAGATGACAGTGACATGAAGTTATCAAAAAATTTGAATATCAGTGAAAAACGGAAAAGCCACATGAAGAGCTTGCTTCGTGATAATGAACGCTGAATTAATTGAGATTTAAATTCGTAAAATAAAAACTGGAATTTTTACAGAATTCAGCAATTACATGTTATTATTCGTTTTTTGAAATATTTTGTAAGAAATTTCATCTACATAAATCAGAGATTTTCGATAAGAAAAACGATGGTGAATGGAATTTTTTTTCTTCAAATTTTTAGAAATTGAAAACTAGGAATTTCTTCAATCTCATCACATTTTCTGTCATTAAATGATGTCCTTTTTTAAAATATAATATTTTAAAAAATTACCAAGAACATTTATTTTTTTTGCTTTTATCATTCGTTTTAAATGGATCGCGTGAACCTTTTTTATTAAAATGTACCAATTTCGTGGTTTCTTTCAGAAAAGAAATGTATTCGCAGAAAACATGCTATACTTTAATATAGCTTTACCCTATACCTACTGACGGTACTAGATACTAGATAATTTTTAGGTTAGATAATTTATTTGTACTAACTAATTGCTTGAAAACATTTCTTTTTTACTTTTTGGTCTTCAATTTGTAAAACTAAAGTTACCTACCTGATAATAATAATTCTTAATTATTACCATTGCATTTGTATTTTTGCTGTATTATTTTTATTTTCATTTATTATCATTTTCTTCTTTCTATTTTTCATAATGTGGTAGATGAATAGTTAAAGTAACAATAATCTTATAAATGATTTAAAAAAAATCAGTAATATATTAGTATAAAAATTTATATGAACGTTGTTAAGTAAAATAAGAAAAAGTTTAACAAACTTTTCACAAGTGACTGGCCATTTATTTTTCTCGGATGGTTAATCAGCTGAAAATATAATCTTATGGCAATTGGTGAAGTGGATAGACGAGAATAACGTATTGCCAGAAAAGCAGCATTAGTTTAGAAAAGGGGAAGTCACGTGTAACCAACTTCCTTTTCTTCTATGATCACGGGACTGTCATTTTGGGAAAAGGCAAAAACCGTCGTCGATGTTGTTTATCTTTATTTGCAGACGGCATTTGATCGGGTCTAATAAGATAAACTCTTGAAGCGTTTACATGAGATTGGGGATAATTTCTTGAATACGATAGGTTGGGAGATAAGTCACAACGGGTTGTGGTGAACGGGGAATTTTCTGATTGGATAGTATTAATTATCAGTTTTTTCTTTCGTGATATGTGCTTTTAAACTAGGTTGGTGTATTTTGGTTATATTTGACATCCATATTTTTTGTGGGCATCTCTTATCAGCACTTCGTTGGGCAATTTGCCTATTGTGACCTTTGTATTGGTATTTGTATAATCAAAATCCACCCTCGAAAGGTTTTTCTATTGAATTTATTATAGCTAACGCGATATTTTTATATAATGATTTCTAAACGATTTGTTACATGTTAAAAAGAGTTGCACGTCCCCCCCCCCCCAACTTTCTTCTATATCGCTGTCTGTCTTTATCTATTTCCACGTTATGAGCTTTAACAACATATGAAGGATATATTGTTTCAATCAATGCTAACAACGCCCATTCACATCTTCATTTTCTAAAAATAATGATTTTTTAGTGCGTGTTTATGGGGGTGAGCCATACAGGGCCAAGTCCAGCAATGCAATCTAGAAGGGCTAAACTACTGGAAGAAAAAAATGAAGTCCCAGCTTCAATAGTTTTCCACCAGATTGTGACTCTATGAAACAATTCTAATAAAACCTTTTCCTCTCAAAATTGGGATTAATCGACTTGTACAACACTGACTTTATCCCCAAGTGTTGGTGAGGTTGCGAGTTACTGCACCCAAATTACCCCTTGGCCGAAAGCAAAGAGCTACAGCAAGTTTACGGTGAATTAAGATGTATTTCTAAAAAAAAGAAGGTTAAACACAAATATTTATATTTTTAGTCATTCATTTATCAATATAGTCAAGAGATAAAAATGATTATTTGAAACTATTTGTGTACATGAAGCTTATTGTTAATAAGTAAATCCACCAATATTTTGATTTGAAGCGCGGTTCACTTCCTCTCTTTTCAGTCTCCTCACTAATACTGTTGATGGACCACGAGAGTCTGGTTTTCATGGTCATTGATCAATCATTTCCCTCTACTTCCCGGAAGATGGATGGTTTTCTAGATTGAATTTCAAAACACTTCCCTGAATTTTTTGATCCTCTTTCGCATTTTTATTCATGGATTAGATGGGTATGCTACTCTCATTCCAATTTCAACTGAGTACAAAACAATCTTCTTTTATAAGATTGTTATTCTGTCTTCGGAAGATTGTTATTGATTCTTATACTTATATGAATTTAAACACCTTCCTTAGGCTACGGTCTAATTAAAAATTTCAGCTTTTCAATTTTTTTCTTGGAAAGTCTACCCCACACGATATTTTGTCTAAACGAAATTCAGGTTAGTTGTTGTCAAATCATAAGAAATACTGATAGACTAGGGCGAGTATAAAAGAATGAGAATTATTTTATCTTTCACAAGCAACATTAGTTGCAGTTCACTTTTTTCTGAAATAGGGCCACTGTCGATTATAAAATCACTATTACTATCAATTAAAAAACAAAACAAAAACGAAAAAAAAAAGAGAGAACATAATTATACTAAAAAAAACTTTCAGAATGAAGAAAAATAATTTCAGAATTGAAAAATTAATTGAGAATAGGGTATCGTTGGGCCCACCGTTGCAACGCCACTGTGTGAACATAGATTCCGCTGTATGACATATTGACCCTCGGATTTTTAGGAATTTTTTTTTTATCTCACTAGGTCTAAAAAGTTGAAGACCTCCGCTCTAGAGATGAATTCTGATTTACTATGTTCGATTGTGATATAAACACAGTTTTACGATTGGAAAACGTAGCCGTTAACCAAGAGAGGAATATTTCAAATTCGTAACCGTGATTCGTCAAGTGGTGACGAATTTTCTTACAATTTTTCATTCAATGAATTGTGAGCGAATCATCTGAAGTCTGTTGTCTGAATTCGGCGTCATCTGTACCAATGCAGCGCCCTCCACGCAGTGCCGTCTTAACGTATGGGGCCCATCCGTGCACGGCCGGGATGGCGGGGCTCAAGTGCATAGAAGGCCTCATGACAGTGAGATGATGAGTTAAAATTTTCGAAAGTGAGCATGTATATTGGTAGGCAGATATTTCTAGGATCTATGACAAATAAGTTCGCCCGGGTGCCTAGGATGCTCTTAAGACAGACTTCACTCAAGCACGTACGCATAAAGAGGAGGATGGCTGCATTGGATTGTATATAATTAGTTATTGGAGGGCTCTGATCCCTCACAAAAATTCATTAGGGGAGGTATTTCCGGCCCAAGTTAAGTTCCGGCGTTATGGTACAGTTTTAGGTGGGAACAAAGAGAACACCATTTTAAAATTATCGAATTTTAAATTGGTGGTGGCGGCAAAATACCTAGTTACGGCGCTGGTTTTGTATTATCCACATAGTACAGTATGCCTTAATTAGCATTCACCCTAGAAGTACCGCCTTAACGCATGGGTAAACCCGGTAGGGGTGGCCTCTATATGATCTGATTCTATTATTTTCTTAAAGTAGGTAAATCGGTAGGCTGGTATTTCCAGTCTTGTAAGGGCCCCCCCCCTAAAATATTACTTTTTTCGGGGGCCCCATGGTGCTGTTGAGACGGCCCATCATCGTGTGAACTGGAGAAGTTCAATCTCGATAACCCTGTATAAATCAGAACCGCAAAAAATCATCAATTTTTTTTATCAAACGACTTTAGAATGAAAAGAAATCCTTCGTTTTCGATATTGCATTATGGACGATGCGGTAATCCGAATGTGAAAAGGAAAACGGAGCCAAACTTATTCGTATTCATGTGGAGGAGAAAAACATTTGGTCATCATGTCGAAAGTCAAGTCGCTACTCGTCAAGAGGTCGATCCAAAGGTTGTAAAGTAAGAAAAAAAAAAAATCACGATGGTCTTGATTTCGTGACTGAAAAAAGTCCTCGAAAGGACATGGTTGGCGTCAAAAAAAAAAAAAAAAAAAAAAAAATATCAAACAGATAATCTCGTGAGAAATGTTTTACGAAAAGATTCTTTACACGTTTTTGCTGTAAAAGTTTTTCTCTCTATCTGTATCGTGTATATATTTATATGAACTCTGCTTTAATGTTGAAAGTGCTGACGAGCACCTTTCCTGGCTTCCATTTTTTTCCATGCGTGAAATACCAGATATTGCCTTTGGAAAAAAAAGAATTGCTTCTATAAGATTTTCATGGCTGGTAGCATAAGTGACTAAAGTGATTTTTCCCCCTTCAAGGACGAGTCACGTGACATGAATAAATCACCATATTTTATATTTTGGATAGAAAAATTTTAATCTAAAAGAAAATTAATGCTTATAATTGATGAGAAATCGGGGGAGAAAATGTGATGAATATTATAGGAATACTAGCAATAATACCCGGTGCTGCCCGGGTTTTCTTCATTTACTGGGAGGATTCAAAAAAATGTGACAAACCATTTATAAAGAAATAAACTATTATACATATATATATACTGGCAGCATCAAAGAAGTGACAAACCATTGTAAAGGCATGTGCATGTCTGGAATACATTGCTAGGGAACCACTGTAACCAAAGTAAGCATTCCGAAGGTGATTATTCAGGCCGAGAAACCATTGTTGTCCGACAATTTTTTGCCCAGCTCTGACAAACTTGTAGCCTATCGTACAAGTCGGGTCCCGTTTGGTATATATATGTGAAATTTGAAGACGATTGGAAATTGTAGATTTGTATAGAAAGCACGCATAGAGAGAATTAATTTTATACACAGATATACATAGATAATTTAAACTCGAAAATAGGGGTGTCCCAAAAATTCGTAAATAGTTTAAAAATTTATAAAAATTGAAATAATTGATATATTTGAATGCAGTCTACGAAAAAGTTATTCTTACGAAGAAGGGCTAACTTTTGTTAAACAGAAAAATTTTAGTTCATTTTTTTTTTCGATAGAAGGCACCCCATGAAAGCAAATCACTGGAAAATATGTTTGCATATAAATCACGTATGCAAATCAGAGGACTACAAAATGCAGGGTGTACGATTAACAGACCGTTTCTGAATTTTCTTGTTGCTGGCACTTACATAAGTGTTTTATTGTGATGTTGATATTAGTGGGTAAAGCAATATTAGTGAAGTTGTTTCACCTCAGCCACGAATCACTGGCTCAAGTTTTACGAACATTTCGGACACAGCAGAGATCAAAGAAAGATTCAGGACTAAGCCTACTGATTTGATTCCGTGCGGAACACTCTATCGACGAAAAAATTTATCTAACTCCCTGTAAAAAAAAACAACAATTCTTCATGAGAATAACTTTTTTGCTAATCGCATTGAATTACATGTATACCAACTCCTTCAATTTTTAAATTACTCACGGGTTTATGGGAATCTCGTAGTAGTTTCATCGGAATTTTTCTGTCCCTTATTTTTTCATTCTTCACTCATAATCTTATTTTGAAACTAACCTGAATTTGAGTCTAGATATTTCACACGTTGGTTTTAGGAATCTGAGAAGAAAAAATTACTTATGACAAACGGGTAGGGGATTTGCATAAATCTCTTTCCGTTGCCACCACTTCGAGGTTACCGTTGCTTATCCGCGGGCAGATTTAGTAACGAAATCTTCGCGTAAGACGTTCAACGTTTAACGAAAGAAATAGCGAGATTTCAGTGAGAAATGTCGTGAAATTCAGTAATGTGAGCTAGAGAGGAAGTTATCGAAGAAAAATATACAGGGCGCATAGCAAATAGAGAGGTTAAACCGTTAAATGAGGGTAAAACGGGTTTCCCGCAGTTAGAGCAGTTTTTCTCCCCCAACTTTTCTCCAATTTTCTCTCTCTCTAATTCGATTATCTCAGTGAATACTGCAAGTAGAAACATGGATTTTTTTAAGCTGGCATCAGGAGAGAAAGGGCAACACCTTTCTAACTGGGTTTTGGGAAACACGGGGGGCCTGTATAAAAAGTTAATTTTTTATTTTAATAACTATACAACCCCTTGAATATGGCATATCTGAGTACCACACATTATTTGGAAACTTTTTTAATAGGAAGTATACCTCTAAGATCAACGGTTCGCCAGTGTAATGTCTTCGAGCCCTCCTCCCGTTTGATATGCATCCTGCATACATGTATATTAAAATGCCCTGCTTGATTGACTGATTCATCATTGCCCCACCGAAACCGCTGAAGCTATAAACATGAAACTTAGCCTGTAGGTTCATTTTATGATGTAAGGGTTCACTAAGAAGGGTTTTTTCTAAATTCGACCCTTAAGAGGAAAGGTCATAAGGGGGCTTCGAAGGTTATACGGTCAAATCCCGTTATAACGAACTGCAAGAGACTGAGGTCTGAATTTTTCTAGAAATGCACAGGAGTTTATATAGGAGTTTGTCTTTAAATATCACTGCCGATGCATATTGCACAGAATGGTGAGTAACTGTTAGTCCGTTTAACTTACACGTAATATGAAAAGGGATTTTCTGATGACGGATTGAAATGTTTCTCTTGGGAATTGAATAAAATGACATCGGCTTGAGGAAGTGTTAGAAACCTTAATCTTGTACGTGTGAGTGTGTGTTTGCATCCTCCACCAAACGCCACAAGTCGTTAATTCTGTTTGTAAGCACGGAAAGCACAGGTGTAATTGAATTTACTGATGGTTCGTTGGTGAAGAGAGACGGCGACGATTCCAAGTCTGTGTGTGTGTTTGGCCTCGGGTTCACAAGGTACAGTAGTATCTTCTCGCCCATTAAATGAAACATGTCCGAGACTTTCATCTCTTTCCGCTCAATTTAGGGACTGACACTTCAACCAATTGAATTATCGAATGTGTGTGTTATACTGATGACGGCGCTTACGTAGAGGATAGAAGGAATTACGAGATTATACGAGCAAACCTCGAGGTTTACCATTTGGGTAAACACGAGAGAACTCGAGATAATTTTAAAATAAACCTTTGAACCCCCAAGGAGAACTGTCATTTCAAATCTTACTTCGAGTTTTACGTATAATAAATGCATTTGACGGTTGGATTGTGTGATGTCTCGAGCAATGATAACCACAGGACGATTCATTTCATATTTTCATACTGTATAAAGCAGGGGGTTCTTAACCTATGGGTCGTGACCCAAACTTGGGTCGTAGAGATTTAGTCCTTTGTTTGCACTACATCACTGAAATCGGTGTTCGCCGAAGTATATATTCGACGAAAATTCGGAATTGGTGGTTACAGATTTTGGCGACAATTTTATTTTGTAGAAAAAACTTTATTAGCTGACACCTCCCATCTATATATCAGGATATCTGTATTAGATGGCGCGCTATAATCGCTGAGAAATTGGTGAATTGCATAACCGAATTGTCGCCAAAATCAACTAAAATATTTACATCGACAAACGCTGATTTCAGCGATGTATTGCAAACAAAAGGATAAATTTCTCCAGAACTATATCACCGATACGGTTCATTGTAGGCTCTTTCGAAAGCTGATAGAATGAACGAGTTTTTGGTAAATTTGACCGATTGTAGCTAGATAATAGCTAAAGGGCTATTTGCGGAATTGGCGATTGAAAGTTTTGGTGACAATTCGATTTTGAACCTTACTAGTCTTTTAACGCCTAAGCGTCGTTGGTAAATTTGATAAATACTAAAAAAATTGTCAATCTTACGGGCGATTATGCATAATAACCAAGCGTCGCTAGTAAATTTGATAAATACTTGCGATTTATCGCCTTTATTTGTGATTATGCATAATACCCTATTGTAATCGGTTAATTTGATAAATATGAAATAAATTACAAATGATTCTAGTATGTGTGTGATGAATATAGTGGGATTCAAATATAATGATAACAAATTTTACTATAGTTCCCGATATGATGATAAAATACAGAGCGTCAGCAGTTGTCTGCTGAGTCAGGTTCGGCCAAAGCCGCTTGAAAGTTCTTAATGCAGCTTTCGGTCCGTCCATGTACAGTCAATTTCAGTGCACACGAGATTCAAGGAAAGATTGATCCAAAGAGATTCGTTGCCTTTGTAGTCTAGTAGTCTAGGGCGTTCACCCGGAAAGTGAAAGGACGTGGGTTCGATTTCCCACAGAGGCAGTTGAATTTTCTCTCTTTCCAAAAATTCAATTTTGCAACAGCCAGTTGTTGAAAGCCTTCGTATATAAAAGTGTAACAATATATTTTCCCGGGGACATTAGGTCGGTCACATAAATGATCTGTAATTGCGCCGGAGACAAAATATGCTACGGGCAATTTTAGTGATTTAGAACAGTGTCCTGGTCACTCAATTAATCTGTAAATGTGACTCGGATCACTTAAATTATCTTTGAATGCGCCCCGGATGAATCAAATGATCTCGAAATACGACGTGTGTCACAAAAGTTAGGTAAGAATGTGCCGTGGGTCACTTAAGTGGTCTGTGAATATGCCACTTAGTTGATTTTTACAAAATTTAGTTTAAGGTCGCGGGCCATGGGCTGGTACGCTCTAACGTATAAAATGCATTCAATACGGCCTAACGATACAGTCTAAAAATGTTTGATAGATACGAATCTCACACCAAAAAATCGATTCGAGTCATATATCTCCACCATATCAATCCAATCTATGGATAAAAGATTCTCCAAAACATGAATTGAACATTTCAAAATTTTCTCAGTTTGGTTAGAAGAAAGACGTATGCGGAACACGTTCGTGTAATCGTTTCTAAAAAGAAATAATATTTATTTTAAAAAAATCCGATTTTCCTTTGGATACAAAATTGTTCAAAGATATATCTGATGAAAAAAAAAGAAAGTTATTTTCTTTCCATTTCCCATAAGCCAAACTCTATAAATGTTTCCTTTTTTTTGGGGGGGGGGGGCAAAAAAATAGAAAGAATCCATCCGTATATAAATAACTGACTGGTTTCCTGTTTTACCGAAAACTGAACGGCTGAGTAAACTTCCAGAACCTTCCACGTCACTCAATGATAATATCGTTTCTACGTATAGCCAGCTATCTTTTTTTTTTTTGCTATCTTTTTTGGAATCGAAATTTCGAAAATCCTTCTATTTCACCAGATTTTACTGGAACTCATCTTTTATTTTCATTTCACTTTGTTTTTCCTCCATCCTGTTTTTTTCCCTTGATAAAGATAATAAAAGAAACACAATTACTGACTGAATTTTCGTCAAATAGCGCCCTATACAGAGCAAGATAAATGCATAAAGAAATCTGGTTAAATCTGACTATGGCAGGAATGACTTTAAATAACTGTTTTGCGCTATAAATGCTAAGGTCCGTTCATCTATTACAGGAGGTTTTCAACGCATGGCCCATCGGGCCACACGTAACTCTCGCAGTTTTTTAAGTGGCTCACCAATCATTTTCAGAAAATTGTTGAAAACGTTGAAAAAAAAATCCGAACCTGAAAAAATCCCCTTTATAAATGAAAGACGTAATTGCAGAATAAATGCAAGAAGTAATTACAGAATAAATGCAAGAAGTAATTATAGAATAAATGCAAGAAGTAATTACAGAATAAATGCAAGAAGTAATTACAGAATAAATGCAAAAAGTAATTACAGAATAAATGAAAGAAATAATATGATTAATAAACAATTCTAGAATAAATGAAAGAAATAACGTGTGAAAACGTGTATAACTGACTGGTTTCCTGTTTTACCGAAAACTGAACGGCTGAGTAAATTTCCAGAGTGCCCTTCCACGTCACTCAATGATAATAAATGTATATCGTTTCTTTACGTATAGCTACCTTTTTATTTTTTTGTTTCGACGTTCTTTTTGGAAACAAAATCTCGATAATCTTTCTATTTTACAAGATTTTACTGGAACTCTTTTATTCTCATTTCACTTTGGTTTTCCTTCCTTCTGTTTCCCCTCACCAAATTGATAAAAATAGTAAAAGAAACAAAATTACTGACTGAATTTTCGTCGAATAGCAGCCTACACCGAAAAAGATAAATGCATGAGAGAAATAAACTCTGGTCAAACCTGACTATGACAGGAGAATGGCTTTCGAAGTATATGTTTTGCGCTATAAATGCTATAAGGCACGTTCATCTATTAGGCACTTGAGGGCTGAAAAACAACATACATAGCACATTTTGTAGAAGCCAGGTTTGGTGTTTTGCCTTGTGTAAAATCAGGGTCGTCTTGAGAGAGCATCATAGGTCCCCCAGGAAAGGGATTCTTTTGAGCCCCCTTCCCCACCAGGCTAAAAATACCCACCTACCAATTTACATTCTTTTGAAACCAGATCTCATTATCACGAGTGCCCTTCTTTACCTGAGGCATCTTAGCCATGAACGAGAGGGCACATGCAATAGGATGGCACTGTGCAATATGGAACACTGTACAATGTTGCGTATGCGTTACATAAACGTGACCACGCATTCGGGGAATGGTTGCCTCCATTAGAAGCAGCATGCATAGCTGGCTGCTCGAAGACGGCAGGCAGACCTTCAACACAATACTTACAAAACATAAAAAATTCAGGCATATTTACTGTTAATAGTTTATAAGGTTTTCGCGGCCATCATTTGATAAAAATTGTTTTTTCGGGTTCGAAGACCGTCGTCCGTTTGAGTTTGTTCTCAACGTTTCCCCAACACTAGTGGTTGGCATCTTCAGGAGAATTGATAAACTGGATCAAAGTCAAGTTTTCCGGAGTCTCAGGTTGTATTTATGCACATAAGTGGCTTGAACTACACTATTGTTTTACGATTGGTCAGTTGATTCTATGGCTGGCAGCGTGTTGTAAACAGTTGTTATGCTGGTAGAACCTGATTGGCCGAGAGATGTGGAGTTATCTGATTTGGCTGTTGTCATCATTCTGTTGCTGGACCTTGAAGGGGAAGGTTCTTGTTCTTCTGAGAGCTGGTGTCCAGGATCTGCTCAATTTCAAAGTTTCTTCTCTTCTATTATAGCTGTTTTTGTGCTTGTATATTTCAATAGCCTCTCTGTAGATTCGTGGGAAGAAGTGGTCAACATTAGCTATTACCTGTGTTTTGCTTAACTGTACACTGTGGTTGTCGTAAAGCGCATGCTCTGCCACCGCCGACTTTTCTGTTTGGCCCATTCTGCAGCATCGTTCGTGCTCTTTTATTCTCGTGGCCACAGATCTTTTTGTGGTTCCAATATATACCTGACCACAGGTGCACGGTATTCGGTAGATCCCCGGTGTTGATAGAGGGTCACGGTGGTCTTTTGCTGATCGTAGCATTTCACATATTTTTCTGGTTGGTTTGAAAATGGTCTTTATACGATGTTTTTTTTCATGACCTTGCTGATTCTTGCCGTCACTCCGGGGATAAAAGGCAGCACAGCTTTTCCAATTGATTGTGACTGCTCATTTTCCGTTGGTGATTCCTTGATGGAGCGTAAGGCTTTCTTGATGTCGTCTTTCGTGTACCCATTAGAGCGGAAAACTGATTTCAAGTGCTCAATCTCTTTACCTAGATCTTTTCCTTCACATAGTCTTCTTGCCCTCTCGATCAAGGTTTTCAGTACGCCTCGTTTTTGGTGAGGATGATGATTGGAGAGCTTATGCACATACCTGTTGGTGTGAGTAGGCTTACGATAAATGCTGTGGCCTAAACGTTGACCTTGACGGCTGACCAGAACGTCCAAGAACGGGATCTGTCCTTCTTTCTCTATTTCCATAGTGAACTTGATGTTCGGATGGATTCCGTTGAGATGGTCCAAGAATCGGTGAAGATTTTCTTCACCATGCCCCCAAACAACGAATGTATCGTCAACGTAGCGGAGCCAAATTGTTGGTTTGAGAGGCGCTGTTGTTACTGCCTGCTCCTCGAATTTTTCCATAAAGAAGTTGGCAACTACCGGGCTCAAGGGGCTTCCCATAGCTACTCCATCCGTCTGTTCATAGATGACGTTGTTCCAGGTGAAATAGGTTGTAGTAAGGCAAAGCTGGAAAAGGCCTACTATATCTTTTTGGAATATTTCATCGAGTAGTCTTAAGACGTCTTTCAGTGGCACCTTGGTGAACAATGATACGATGTCGAAGCTCACCAGTATATCATCAGGTTGCAAGTTGATATTTCTTATTTTTTTCGACGAAGTGACCAGAATCTTTCACAAATGTGCTTGTTTTTCCTATGTGTGGCTGCAAGATGGTGGTTAACACTTTGGCTAGATTGTAGGTGGGAGATCCAATGGAACTCACAATCGGCCGCAACGGAACCAGTTCTTTATGTATTTTCGGCAAACCATAAATGCGAGGAGAAAGTGCTTCTGTTCTGCAGATACCTTTTTTCTCATTCTCAGGTAAAGACGAGGATTTTACCAAACTGTTCATCTTCCTCAGGATCTTTTGTGTTGGGTCTTTTTTGAGCACTCTATACGTTGATGGATCCAAGAGTTCTGTCATTTTACGGCCGTATTCTTCTGTCTTCATTATTACCGTTGCATTTCTCTTGTCTGCTGACAGAATGAGAATATCCTTATCGGAGTTGAGGCTCCTAATCGCTCGTAGTTCGGCTGCTTTTAGATTTTTCCGGGGTGGCTTGGCTCTTGTCAGAATTCTGGATGTTTCTACTCGTATTTCTTCTGCTTGCTCTTCTGGCATGTTTCTCATGGCTGCTTCAACATTTGCGATGATTTCTTCAGTGGGAATTTCACGTGGGGTGATGGCAAAATTTCCTCCCTTGGCGATATTTTATCATATTTACTGTTGTTTTCTGTTGTATTTGTTTTCCCTTTAAAATATGAACGACAGATGGAAGCACGAACTTTACACGAAATAGCATGACTGGCAATATTAATACGTTAAAGCCATGCGTATACACATATTCAACACGTTTCTACATGTACCAATTCGTTAGAAATTCCCCCGAGGAATGTTCACGAGGTGCATGTGCGGTTTAGAAGTAATAGTAGTCGTCATAATTATAATAAAGCAGTTTATAATAATAATAATCTTCAGCCTTGATTCCAGTGAGCAACAATAAAAACTCCAGAAGTTTCTTTGAGAAACGTGAAAACTCCAGACATTAAGAAAAAAAAGGAACGGCCAAAAAAACATGAAAATATGGAGTTTAAACAGCTCAAGAGCACGTGTTGCAACGACTCATTTTCATGGTGATATTTTGGCATTTGAGTAAATTTAATTATTAGAAAAACATACGAAAGTGACGCTTGTTACTCCAGGGAATACTTTCAATTTCAGCGATAAACAGATTCAGTTCTGTTTTTAGAAGAAATGATCAATGATTTTTTTTGCGTGGGTACGTGATGTGTGATATTTTCATACCATTTCAGTTGAATAACAAATACAGTCAAACTCGACTATAAAGACTTCGGTATTAACAACACCTCAGCTATAACGTCAAACGTCAATAATTGGTAGTCTGGTCTGATTGTAATAGAAAGTTTTGTTAATGAATCTTGCTTATAACTTCGATGCAAACGCAACGGTCTCGGAAAAACGACACATTTTTCATCACCTTTGTTTCGTTTGTTGCTCTATTGATGTCCAATGTTGAAAAAAAGTTATTGCATGTTTGACGCTCCAACTTGCCACTCATTGACATGGACCATACATGTAGGACATAACCGTATTTCTTGAGATTTTGCCCTTCCTTGTTTTTATTTTGTGGAAATGTTTCATTTTCTCTCGTATTTTCAATGAGGCTTACTTTCATTCATAATATTAACTGAAATGAATGGTAAGAAGACCATTTGCATCATTTATAAATTTTTTTGCCCACAACTATTCCTATAAATATTACTTTCCATATTCAATTTTTCCCTGCTGAATACATTTTAAATCGTAATTTGCCGTAGCACTGTATTTCTCTCCAAGGGTTGTTTATAAGCAATATACTGTACGTATTGGATGATTTCTTCGACATTTGGGAGCATTTTTTGGCAAGAATTGTCAATGTCTCACATTTTCAATCCAAATTTCTCTGTATTTTTGTCGATCAGATATGGCCAACTTAATCTTATTAAAATAACTACTTCGTGTAGATACTTCATTGATTATGATTATATTTTTCGTCAAAAAAAAGTCTTGAAAAGACCTTTTTTGAAAAATACTATTCAACCTCGATTATAACGTCAAAATTTCACGAAATCGACGATGTCGTTATAACCGAGTTTGACTGTGGAATAATTCAAAAATTCAAGAATAATTCAAGGAAAAAATCGCAGAAACTGATATTGAGCAGGATCTTCCATCTATTTTTATCAAAACACTATTTCTTTTAGGTGGATTCCTCTGGAAGTTGTGCTCGTACTAAAACATCTTATTTCTCAGTGACTTGCCACGAAATGGGAGAAAAAAAATCAGATTTTTCTGGATTATGAGAAAACAGGAAAAAAAAAATGTGGAAAAAAACCGAAGAAAAAGTAAAAGAAAAAAGAAAGAAAGAAGTGAAATGAGACTGAAGCCAAAACAGAATGTTATATAACGCAACAAAATGTCAAACAGATCCAAGTTTTTTCCCGATATTTTTTCACCTTAAATACGCGTGTATTTTCTTTTCTATCTATGCTTTTCCGTCTAAAATATTAAAACTGAAATGAAAACGTTCGTACATGAAACAAACCACATTTATACGTTTTTGTTGCAAGTCTTAGATTGCAAAGAAAAATAAGAAACGTTTTTATTTTTCGTTTGAAATGTTCTTAGTTTGGCGTTTTTTTTTCCTTCCCGAACGAACCCAATTTCAAAGCAAAACATAATAATAAGCCAAAACATTTTGGTTGTGCAAAATTTATGCAAAAATATAAATTTTTATACCGCTAACGGGAGCTGAAAACTTCCCATCATGTGTGGGATGCAGATGGAATTTACAATGAAGAAACATTTTTTGTAAACAAAATGGAAATCTCTTCACACCTAGTCTTCTGTTGCTCGTCACACCAGTCTTCGTTCTGAATTTAAAATAAAATATTAATACTACATAGTGTCATAACATAATGTTACAGAGCTTTTTAGTTAGATAAACGTGAGCTTTAATCCCAGTTTGGGAATGGAAGAATATTTGAGCAATTATTTGAATTTCAAGCTTATTTTTCAACTTGTTAATTGGTGGGCGATAATGCTCATCCGCATTTCCGTTTTGCGGAGCAAGTGGCGCAGTTGTGAGTTGTTGCCTACCACTGTGGAGGCTTCCTTCAGGTCCGCATGTTCGATCCCAGCCATTGTTAAGGAAAGAACCTTTCCTATCGAACCTGAGGCGATTACGGTGTGAGTGCTCCAGATTGTGCCACCGCAGGAAGTCTCCCATCTACAAAAAGTGTAATCGAGCGTTTAGTCACTTGTACGAGTATAACTTGACATGAACACGTCACTCCATCCGGTCTGCTGAAGTTGGTGTCCTACAGTTTCCAACTTCGAGCAACAAATGTGAACCCACTTCCCATTCGAAATGTCTCGACCCAGTGAGCATCAGACACGCAACACATATATACAGGATCATCCAAAAGTCAATTAACATTTGGAAGTTTGTAGAAGGCAAGAAATAGCGACGCACTTGCTGGAAACATCATACAGTTTTATTAAAACCTTAAAAAGAAATACAAGTAATAATGGCCATTATTATTTTTAATTGTTTTTTAAGGTTTTAATAAAACTTCTAGTCTTCTAGTCTTCCATGTACAGATATATATCATAGATTTGTTTAGCGTCATCTGTCGGCAGTCTTTCTAACTACATTTAAGGTTTCAATAGAACCTTGTCGTTTCCAGCATGTGTGTGTGTGTGTGTGTGCGCGTGTCAATTTTTATATCTCTTGAAGTATTTTGTGAACTATTAAACTTTAAAATGCTAATTGACTCTTTAGATCTAAATGACTCTTTAGATTATACTCTATATTCATATAGACTACAATTTCAGAATTCCAAATATGATGAAAGTTCAGAAAACCAGAACTGATGAAAATTCAGAATTCCCCAACAATTATTTCTTTCATGAATTCTGAATTTCCACCAATTCACTATATTCTGAATTTTCACCAATTCACTATATTCTGAATTTTCACCAATTCTGGAATTCTGACCTCTTTTTTTATGAAAATACAAAATTCCAGAATTGATGAAAATTCAAAACATATGAAAAAGAAATTATTGTTACAGTAAGTGTGGGACCCCTAACACGAGGGGCCCTGTGCGATCGCACCTGTCGCACACCACTAATGGTGTCTGTGGTATGAGTTTCGTATAAAATGGTCTAAATGTTACCTCTCAAATTTCTTCAAAAAACTCGAAAATTAAAGACAAATCCTAAATACTCGATTGTGAATCTCACATTTTTGAACTTTAAAACTGTTTTCCTTTAAATGTCTTATATTTTTCCAAAAAAATATAATTCTTTTGAAAAATATTTCTTCCGAAAAAAAAGGACCGAAGAGAATGTCTGAATTTCAGTTATTTTAGAAAGATATCGTTCCACGCTATGGAAACTGTACATCTGGTATCAGGAATTCGAAATTGTATTTCCTTTCATTTTAAAACATTTTTTTCTTCATCGATTTTTATACTTCATTTTTTTCCTTATGAAAAGAGGTTTTCAAGAAAAATATTTAATATAGAAATAAGATTTTATATATATATAGTTGAAGAAGTGAGATGGCATCGGATAAACTTTTTATAGAGTATCTTCTCTCTTCCCTTCTCCGCCCATAGAATGATAGTATATAGGACGTCGTACATTTATATAACAACTCTTTTATTCTTTAGCCGACCACATCGGAACTCTTCAAAAGAATTTTACGTTATGTATATATATACATTTATCCTTTTTATCCTTTTATATATATACGGTATCGATTCTGCTGTATCGATATCTTTTCTGAATATTTTCCGATACTGAGCAAAAATACTTTTCTATGCTATAAAATAAACGACTGATAATTTGGATTAACAGAATGTGCAAATATTTGGCCTCGGATACAACCCTTATACTGTTTTAATTGATTACTTTCATTAATCGTATTCTGAACTATACAGGATATCTATAAGTGAATATTCTCTGTTTTCTGATCTGTCTACTACCGCTATAAGCATTCATCAGAAAGCCACAGAACTTGAGGAACGTCAAAATGTGGAGATGAGGATACCGAAATTTACTATTACAAGAAGAATTACTGTTTTATTCAAAATATTTTACCCGTAAAAAAGTATTTGTATTTTGAATTAGTGTACTCTTTTCGTACCTGAGCCGAAACGACGCGCCAAATACAAATACAAAGGCCACAACAGGCGAATTGTCCATGGAGGTCGCTGACAAAAAGATGCACATAAAAATATGGATGTCAAATATAACCAAAATACAGCAACCCAATATAAAAGCACATATCCCGAAAGAAAACCTAATAAATAAATATATAATACACTGCTCATGAAAAAGATTATGGTTGTCTTATCTAGTATGGGGAGCAAACAATTAAAACAAAAATTTTTTTGGTTGTTTTGTGTTTATTGAACATCAAAATGCAATTTAAAAACAAATTTTTAATTAATTAATTGATTTGGATCTTTATCTTTACCAGGATCATTTGAGTGAGGTACCCTTACGTAGTGTTAACGTACCCTCAAGTGTTAACTTGAGAAAATAATTATTAAAACCATAAAAAAAACCCGTTAAAAATGAAAGTACATATATCTGTATTTCTGAAACGAAATGGGTACAGGCTGTCCCAAACTGTTTTAGTTAGTTAAATTAGGAGGTCAATAATTAATTAGAATGAGTCATCTTTTTAATTTTATTATATAAAATTATTATATAAAATTATAATAAAATTATAATCAAAATATATAACATTAAAAGAAATAATGTCAGAACAAATAAAAGTGTGTGGCCCTAACGCCGGGAGTGGCCAATCTTTTTCCGAGCTTTGCCACAATTGAGATTATTTTCGATCCGCGTGCCACTAGGATTCGAACGAGCAAACCATATGTCCCGTTTTTACGGGGTATGAGCGTTTTTCCAGCCATTACGGTAAAATAATACCCTTACGGATTATTCTTCGGCTGTTTTCTTATATTCGTGAAAATGATCATTTTGTCACTCCTTTCAATTCTGAATTGTTTTTATTTTTGAGTCGTAAATTCGACTATCCCGATGCAAATTGTGTATGTATGTATAAATAGGTGCGTATTAATTTAAGGTTATCTTATCTACACAACATTCGATATCGGCATCGGAACCTGGGGGCCCAGAGTGCTTGAGCCCTCCCAATATATATTGTAAGAGGGAATGCCTGAGAGAATTTCTTCGATTGAAAAATGAAATTAAATTCCTTTAATTTTTCAAAAAGTCTTCACGTGCAGCTATTGATACCATTGGCGGATTGGCAACCCCCTGCCCTAACGAATGAATGTTGTCAGAATTGAGCTTTGTTCGTGTCCTTGCTGGTACTGCCATATTTTTAAGAAAGACGAAGATGTCAGTATCACGTTGTAGTTCTGCCTGCTCTCTGCGGAGAGACTTATTTAAATACAAAACGGCTTGCATTCACACCTTGAAGTTGGAAAACCACAGAAAATCAACTTCAGCCGATCATCACTGTGCGTTAACGAGGTTCGAATCTGGATCCTCATAATGAGAGTCCAGCATGATGTCCACAACGCAAGAACGACTGCTTATCTCGAGATTTGTGATACTGTAGGTATATTATATAAACAAGTTGTTGAAAGAAGGGCCGTCTTAACGTATGGGGCCTAGTCCTACGGATCAAATCAGTGACAGCTTGATATAAGGGATTAAGGACAATGGTTCTCAGTAAATGGAGTCATAAGAAATTCGAGCAAAAATTAAGATATTTGCAAAAAATATTAATGTAAATATTTTGTACTTTGGAAAAAAAGACTTAACCCAGAAAAAAGCCCTAATGCCTGTTTTGGAGCAAAAATTAATATACATGGTGTTCTGTTAATAGACCGGAAAACTCAAATGGTTGTTGGTAGACATCGAGAGGAACAGAAATTGCGATGGAACATGGTATCGCAAACCACGTTGAAAATCGCGAAAAACGCATGCAGGTTTCGACGCCACGCTGGAACGACAAAAAGTATAATAATAGCTACAAAAAAAAATTTATTTGATTAATTATTACAAGAGTTGTTGAAAGTAATGGCCGCTGACTTCATTGCACAGTCTACAACGACGTAAAAACGATTCCCGGACGCGCTCGAAGATACCAGGTACGCTTTTGATGTCTGCCGCAACGATGACAATCGGCGCTCTGAGATCCTCCGTTGTGGCATCGCATAAACGAGCGATTTAAGGTGACCCCATAGGAACCCACGAACGCATTCAGCGATCAACCAACATCCACCTTTCGTCTCCTCTGGACCCAGAGCCTGCATCCGTTTTTCGCGATTTTCACCCTCTTAACGTGGTTTGCGACACCATGTTAAATTGCAATTTTTGTTCCTCTTGATGTCTACTATCAACCCTCTGAGTTTGTCGGTCCATTAATAGAATACCCTGTATAAGTCCGAGTCTTGTTTCAGGGGAAAACACGATAGATACCAATTTTTGGAACAGTCATGTAAATTGTTTGACCGTAAGCTTCATGGAAGCTTTTAATTCACCCGCAGTGTCTAAAAAGTTTATGACCCCCCTGGTGCAAGTTAGCTGACAAAGAAAGGGACCCAAGGTGACGTCTTCAAAACATTTTTGAAAAAATTACCACTGATTCTACTCATTTAAATGTGCACGAAAATGATATAAAAAGTCCGATGGAAATATTACAGGTCACTAAAAAACAGTAAACATTGATATTTTGAATGCCAATATAGGCCAAGAAAGAATTTAAAAACCCTGCAACACACACACATAGTCATTCAAACAGAGTTATTGACGTCATTTATTTACATCATTCAAACAAAGCATGATCAAGTAGAGCACAGACAAAAAAGAGAGACGAAAAAAGAAAAATAACTGTTTTTTCTAGAACGGAGAGGAGGAAAGAAAGGAAAAGAAAGTGAAAATGTTTTTTTTTTATAGATATCGCCACGAAACGCGAAAGACGATGAATATGGCTGTTATCATATGTGCCAACTGTTATCATTTTTAATGATTTTTACGGCTGTAATAATTGTATTCCACCGCAAAATATTTTGTGTTCATGTGTTTCTGGGTGAGATGAATGTACTTGTGAATTTTTTTCATAATTTCTTGAGTACGACAAATTGGGATTCTTTTCTTGTGGGAAGGAAAATGTTCCAAGTGACGCCTTCAAAAAGTCTTGAAAAAAAAAACCCCACTGATTCTACTCATTTAAATATGCACATAAATATGAAAAAAAAATCCAGTGGTATTATTACAGGCAATTAAAAAAAAAAAAAAAAAAAAAAATTGAACATTAATATTTTGAACGTCAATAGGGGCTAAGAAAGAATTAAAAATCCCTTAAACCTAGAGTGTGAGAGCAACGTCATCCACCAACACATGATCAAGTACAGCACAGACAAAGTAAGAGAAATATTTTGTTTCTAGAACTAGGTAATCTAGAATCAAAGATATTGGTGAATAAGATAAGCTAGAGGAAAGAAAGGAACAGAAAGAAATAAAAGATAAAATAATAAATAATAATAATAATAAAAACGATAAATAATACTATATAGACGAAAGTGAAAAAAAAGTTTTTTTTATAGATAATCGCTAAGAAGAGCAAAAGGTGACGAGTAACTAACCATTGTAATTTTTAATACTTTTTCGTGGCTAATAATTGCATTCCGTTGCTAATTTTTTTGTTTCTATGCATTTTTAAGTGAGATGAATGTACATGAATGTTTACATAATTTTTTTAAAGACGACACCTTGGGACCCTCTCCTTGTGGGACAGAAATGGATACGAAAGGAAAACAAAAGGGTAGAGTCTCTCATCTCTGAAAAATAAAAGGTATTCCTATTTTCGAAAAAGAAGAAGTGAATCCATCTTTTGTTGTGTAGGTACATGTTTTGCGGTCCATTTGGTGCCGAGAAAATATTCCCTTTGTTTTCTTTTTCGGATAGGATTAATGTCGCTGTCGTACAAAGTATAACAGGCCCTAGCCTTTTGCTATCATCAACAAACGCAACTGAGGTGTGAGAAAGTAATCGAGAGGAAAGCCACAACTTATAATACAAGCTATAAACATTACGAAAAATAAATAAAAAAAAATCTGCGTTATAGCATCCCCACGAAGAATGCTCCGGGTAATAGCCAGGGGCTTGAGTCAGGATGCTGTCGATGTTAGAGGTAATGTTGCGGACATATTTCCCAATGGAGTTATTTCCGATTTTTATCTTTATTAGATTTTTTTTTCTCTGTTGAATTTCTATGGCTTGTATTTATTTTTTGCCGTTCCCCCATCTTTTACCGAATGGAATTTTATTTGATGGTCTTGAAAACAGAACAAATTTTATGGTTTCGGTGTTATTATTATCTCGTGATAGGAGGTCACTCGAGTTCTGTAATCATTTCTACCGTATGTAGGGAGTGTTTCTCGTATTGGAGTGGAAATAGTCGGTCCGAGTTTGTTCTAGACTTTTCCACAACACCTAGTTGCTTGGCGTCACACGTCCGTATGTCCAAATATCCGATGATGTCTGCTACTAGATTTATGGAAAAGTTTAAGGTAAAGTAAAACTAACGATGGCTAAGAAATTTTCCGCCTTCGTCGAATTTCTATATAGACTGATTTTATTCAACCATTTGTTCCACAAATTATCGCTCCAGTAACTACACCTGTGTCTCAAAATCACTTATTTGGTCACTCGCATGCTCGCACACTTTCTTGGTCACTCTCTTGGTAGCTCACTAACCCGCTCTCCAGCTCTCGCTCTCTCCACGTTTAGGTCTCCACTACATCTACCAAGGTTATGGAGAGAAATTAACTTGTACATTTTTTATTGTGCTTATACCCCCTATGGGACAGAGCCTGGTCATGTCTGGTTTTACGGCCCTCGCTCTACCAGTTGCTCTTTTGGTCAGTCACTGAACTGGTCTCCCGCTCTCTAGGTCACTTATTGACCGGCCTTCTCATTGCTCTGGTCACTATTTTGGTCATTGACATTCTTGCACACTCTTTAGGTTTTCCCTTTTGGTCACTCATCGACCTGGTTCCTTGCTCTCTAGGTCACTCTTTGGACTCTCACTGACCTGGAAGCCCTTTTGGCCACTCTTTGATCCGGTCCCTCATTCTCTTGGTCACGTTTTAATCGTTGACATAATTGCACGCTCTCTAGGTCACACTCTTGATCTCTCATTGACCTGATCCGTCACTCTATAAGTCATTCTTTTTGCCACTCTCTGACCCATGCTCCTTAGGCCACTCTTTTGGTCCTTCTCATGCTCATACTCTCTCTAGGTAACCCCCGCTCACACACACTCTTTAGTTCACAAATTTATGCACTCCTATGTTCACACACACTCTCTTGGTCCCTCCCATGTTCACACATTCTCTTGGTCCCTCCCATGTTCATACATTCTCCAGGCCACTCGTTTGGTCAGTCACTGAGCTGGTTACGCGCTGTATAAGCAACGTTATTGGTCACTCTCATGCCAATAGAGTGGCGTGGAGCGTGTGTGAGCATGAGAGTCAGGGACAGAAATGGAGGGGGGGGGGGTAGAGGAATTAACTGCCCCGGATGGCAAAATTTAGCAAGTGGAAAATTTTAAGTGGGAACAAAAAACACCATTGTAAAATTATTGAATTGTAAAGTAGTGTGGGCGGAAAAATCATGTTTGTCCAGGCGACAAAATAACACAAAAATCTTAGTTACGACTCTGATGAGAGTGACCAATACAGTGGCGGTGAGAGCGCGGAACCAACCAGCACCTCTTAGAGATAGAAGGCCCCCCGCACCTTGCTTGTGACGTCAGTAAGTAGTCCATTTTCCTTCAGAATATCCAGGGGAAAAATTCCCTTCTCTTGCCAGTATCATCGTTGCGGGGAAAATAAATGATCGGGCTCAGAATTGCGATTTCTATGCCCCACATCCAATCACTATGCGGTATTTATGAGCCAATCAGGAAGATTCTACGCCAAAATAAGAAGAAACGGAAAACAATTCTGTTTCAAAATGTGGCAAACTTGCTAGGTAGTCTCAATGACGTTTATGGAAACTCGTGCGTAGGCCTCCTATCTCTAGGAGGTGTTGGACTAACTCAGTGAGTTACCAAAGGTGATCTGGGGAATGTGTGGACCTCAGAGTGGCCAAAAGAGTGACCCAGAGAGAAACGGATGAGGTCAATGAGCTAAGAGAGTGACCTATAGCATCTGAAAGAATGTCAATGAGGGAAGAGAGTGACCTATAGCATCTGCAAGAATGTCAATGAGCGAAGAGAGTAACCTATAAAACGGGTGACCAGGACAGTAAATGACGAAAAGAGTTACCAGGTCAGTGAGTGACCAAAGAAAGAGAGACAAGACTACGAAAAATCAGGTCAGTAAGTAACCCAGAGAACACGGGAGATTTGAGATTTCATCTACTGTTGGCTATACAAATTTTGCCACCCTTCTCCTATTCTAGTCCAATTTTCATGAACATTCATTTCTCAAATTTGTCGCCCTGGGCTATATCCCGCTAAGCCCTTCCCCCCTAAAAAACGCCTTCGACATCCTTTAATTAAAGATATTTACCAGAAAAAAAAATCACTAACGAATGTCAATTAATTGCCACTACATTTATAAGCAAAATGAGTTATGATCGCGGCCCAAATTAAAAGGCAAATAATCAAGCTGTTTGAACGACAATAATCAGAACAGAAAAAAACAGAAAAATGTCGTATTAATCAGATTCAAAATGAAACAAATATTTATGATAATAAATGTTAAATAACATAGAAAATATATTCAAATAAATCGGCTCTTTCGCATTTCTGTCATTTCCACGGTTTTTTTTCTGTCAAAGAATTGGTTCAAATCCGAAAAATAAATTTTACTTTTATTATATTTTAAGAAAAATTTCGTTTTTAGGAGGTTTTCCCCAAAAGAAATTGAACTGAAAAAAGAAATGAAAACAAAAAATTTAAATACTTTTTCCTCCCGCGTGGTTTAATTGAAAATATTTCTAGTCTGAATGGCAGCTCCATTTAACTACTATTTTTAGAAAAATCGATGAGAAAAAAACATCGAAATGTCGCATTTTTGTTTACCTTTTTCTTTGTGTGATTTTGTGTGCTTAATTATCCGTTTTCCCATCAAAAGAAGAAAAAGAAAATATGATTGGTCAGGAGAGTAAATAGAGAATAATCATATTAACGAGATACGACTTTTATTTCAGAGCATTTTTTATGACTTGTAGAATTGTGACCCAGAAGCGAGCTTGAGCTAAGAGAGTGACTTAGAGCGTGCTCAAGAATGTCAATGACCAAAAAGAGTGACCTATAGAACGAGGGACCAGGTCGGTAAATGGACAGAAGTGTTATCAGGTCAGTGAGTGACCAAAGAGAGAGAGAGAGAAGACAGCGAGAAACCAGGTCAGTAAGTAACCTATAGAACAAGATAGATTTGAGATTTCATCTTCTGTGGGCTATACAAATTTTGCCATCCTTGTAAATGAATGGCAAATGGCCGGGCCCGTAGCCAGAAATTTCGTTCGGAGTGGGGGAGCTTTCATTCCTTGGGGGGTGGGGGGGGGGGAACCAGAGTGATAAAACAATAGATTTGGCCATCTTTTCCCTTTTTTTCTGTCATTTTCTCACATTTCGGGGGGGGGGGAACCAGACCCTCAAATCCCCCCTCGCTACGTTTTGCAATTGCCAATGACAATTGAATCAGTGAGTTAGTGTGTGATTGCATAAGTGAGCGAGTCACCGAGTCAGTAAGCAAATTACAAAGTCAGTGCTTAAGTGCGTAAGTGAACTAGTGAATGAGTCAGTGAGCAAGTACGTGAGGGCATAAGTTAACAAGTGGCCGAGTCAGTGAGAAAGTGTGTGATTGTATAAGTGAGCGGAACGAGTAACCGAGCCAGCAGCGAGCAAGTGGCAAGTGCGTGAATGCATGAGCAAAGGAATCATCGAGTCAGGGAGAAAGTACATGAGTGCATGTGACCGAGTGACCGTGTTGATGGGCAAGTGCGTGAGCGCATAAATGATTGGGTGATAAAAGAAAGTGAGTGAGAGAAAGTGACCCTCTACTTTACTATTCAACTACACGCGATTCAAGCTCTATCAAGCCACATTCACCTTCGTACACATTCCTCTACGGAATTTCGAATCAATTGGTACATGCCCGAATGTGTGTTCTGAGTGTATGTGTGGCCCCTAACGTTGTCGAAATCGTGCTTGTTTCATGTTCTTGCTGGTACTGCCATTTGCCTTCCATATTCCGAAATAAATGTGGCAAATGCTCGAATTTTAATGGTGTGTCAGTATAAAGCTGTAGGTCTGACCCTGATCTCTGTGGAGAGACTTTTTTGAATAGAAGATCGGCTCGCATTCGCGCCTAGAAGTTCGCCTCAAAGTTAAATTCAGTGAGTGACTAATTGAGTGAACTAGTGTGTGAGCGAGTGGTGCACAATCGGGCGATCAAGAGAGTGGTTTAGTGACAGACTGGGTGACACAGAAAGTGAGTGAGCCAATGACTGATTTATTTAGTGAATGAGAAAGTGAGCGAGCAAATGACTGATATATTGAGTGACCTAGATATCGAATGGGTGAGCGAGTGAACAAGTGCGTGATTGCATACAAGAGAGTGGATGATCGAGAAAGTGAGTGAGCAAGTGATGGCGTCAGTGAGTGAGCAACTGCAGGAAATAGTGAGTGAGCACCTAAGTGAAATAGTGAGTGAGCAACTGCATGAAATAGTGAGTGAGCAACTGCATGAAATAGTGAGTGAGCACCTAAGTGAAATAGTGAGTGAGCAACTAAGTGAAATAGTGATCATCTGATCAGAGTCAATGAGTGATCATGTGATAGAGTCAATGAGTGATCATGTGATAGAGTCAATGAGTGATCATGTGATAGAGTCAATGAGTGATCATGTGATAGAGTCAATGAGTGAGTAACTAAATGAATCATAGAAAAAATTGTGACCGAGTCAATGAGCGGGTATTCAAGAAAGTTAATGAGCTGCGATTGAGTCAGTGAGTGATTAAGTGAGCGGGCGAATGACCGAGAGATCAACAGAGTGGTTAAGCGAGTGACTGAGTGACAGAAAGAGCAACTGAGACTGAGCGAGTCCCGTTTTGAAAATTGCTAAAATGTAATTTGTCTTTCGTCGTTGTATAGCAGCTTCTATACCCGTCATAGGCAATAGGAACCATCGCATCGGGGGCGAATTATGCATCGTTAGGTCACGTGCTTACGGCGTTCCATTCGATTCGTATCCACAAGCGATTCTGACAGAAATGAATCGTAATAGGATTCGACTATCAATTCCTCTCCCCCTCTTGTGATTACCGAAGTGCTCGATGTAATCGTTATTATTAATTATGTTAATTTGATCTAATCAATAGGAACCAGCATCTAGCAAAGTACGGATATGCTAATGCGTTGGGATGACGTTGTGTGTGAGAATCTCCCTGAACAATAATAATCATCAATGTCCGATTTAAACTCGTTATAATTATTTGAAGTAATCTGATTTGTGTCTGATTAGGATCGGCGAATACTTCAGAAATTAAATAATTTGATAATTTTCGTTGCGCCATGGCCATTTTATGCTCAGGAGGGCGATACAGAACGGAGCCTACTGTTTATAGCCGATTTCGAAATTCTTTTCTTCAAGGCGTCTAATTGAGACGGCACTCGGTAGTACCAGACCATAAGTTTCCCTTTTTTGTCCCATCGCTCCCTTATTCAGAAATATTTTTCTCCCATCGCCCCCAACGCAATCTAACTCACAGGATCGTATGCTATACCCGTACCTTCTACCCCCCCACGGAACTTTTCATCTCCCCCAAGGGGGCGTTACCGCCCACGTTGGGAATCAGACTAACCTCTAAAGATGCCCACCACAGCCCAAAGCTGCGTGCCCAAATTACTAAAGTACGTGAAATCGGTGGGGGTAGGGGGCGCTCAAAGTGTTACTCCCCGGGGCGCCCATACTCACTGTAATAGTAATGTATCAAATTGAAAGCGTTAAGTTTAGGATCAGGACTACTTTATAAAAAGTTTGATAAAAGACCTTTTATAAAACTTGAAAAATTCAACCATCGGTTATCAGTTACATTTGAGCGAATGCAACCGATGAGCTTACTCGTTTTTTTTTCAAGTTTTGTGAAAGATTTTTTAATCAAACTTTCATAGTGTAATCCCGGCCTTAGTGGATAATATTTTTCTGAAAGGATGGCTGCTGCAGTAGGATTGTTGTGCTGCAACTTTGAACTGTTATCTCTCTTGAGTGTTGAGATAAAATACGCCACATGTTGTTTAGGTTGAGGAGCCTATGAAGGAGAGCGGACTCGTTGTCTATGTTTGCGCAAAGAACAGGTTTGCAGTTCAAAGTAATGTCTTGGAAATCGTTGGAGAAAAAAGAGCAGAATAGGGAACAGCGAGTGGCTATAGCGGTGATACTGACGACACATGTTTGCTTTAAGAAAGCGGATGAGTCGGCCTAATATTTGAAGGAACTCTACGTAAGGTAAATGCTATACAGACATTTTATATCACTCATGTTAGAACCATGACCCACGGGTGCACTGTACTATGGCGTTCGGAGTCATCTGATGTGTCCAATGACCTCAAACCTAATATTGTAAAAATGAACTTAGAGACACATAACCAGATCACTCAAGTGACCTGGTGAGCAGTTCCACATAACTTAAGCGGTCTGATGTACACTCCCAGATCACTTAAGAGGTCTACTCCCATTTCCAGATCATTTAAGTAGCTTGCGTCACATTCAAAAGCTCACTTAGGTGCCGTAGCCCGCTGTTCCAGATCACGCAAGTGGCCAGCGGCGCAGTCCCAGATTATTTAAGCAGCCCGTGATACACTTACAGATCAGCTCCGTGACCTGCGGCACTTCTCACTTCAATTAAGTATTCCGCGACACATTTGCAGATAACTTCGGTGACTCGCAGTACCTTCTCGCTTCAATTACGTGGTCTGCGACACATTCTTAGATCAATTCAGTATTCCGCGCCCATGGCACATTTACAGATCACTTCAGTGCCCCCACGGTGCATTTACAGATCACTTAAGTGACCCACGGCATTTTTTCCAGTTCCCTTTAGCGATCCGCGACACGTTTTCATATCAATGAAGTGGCCCGCCCTCTCGAAAAGATTGCCCCACCGTTTATAGTGTAATACCAACACCAAGACATACTACCCCCGCAGAAAAAGAAGATTATATTCTCCTCAGTGTGATATCAAATGAGATTAATATGACGCAGAGAAACAATTTTTTTTAAATGCCATTAAAACGATAAATTTTTAGTTGTTTTGGAAATTTTTTTATTCAACTGTAATTCCACGAATACAAAAATCATTCGAAGTGATTTGCTGTTTAGGGGGAGAAAAATTCTATTTCTTCCAAAACAGAAAAAAATCGACAGGAAATTATCGCTTGCGTTGAATAGCTGATGGCAAATCTCCCGTGTTTATTTTCATTTTTTGTGTGATAAAGATACGAAGTAGGTTTAGTTTGTTCTGGAAATGGAAATAAATATAAATAGTTATCTCAATAACAATGCACTAACTGGAAGATAAAAATAAGTTGAATTCGGTTGAATTCGATTGAATGGAGATACTGTATAAAACAAAATTTAATCCTCCAATAATTGAGATGGAAAAAAACGAACTTGAATGTGATATTTGCATATTCAGGGAGAACAATTTCTTACAAATCCTGAACTACCCACGCAAGGTATTAAAACGCATTTATGGGGAAAATCAATTTATAGCGAGTTAATATAAAGAGAGTGTGCAAAAAAAATGCATTTGAATTGAAATTATATGTCGGTGAATTGTTGTTGGCGATTTTTCCGTCGGTGGATTGTTCATTGATGAATTTTCCTATCGGTGAATTTTTGTCTGATTTTTCTGCCGGTGAATTGTTGCCGATGATTTTTCCTTCGGTGAATTTTTTGTCGGTGATTCTTCCGTTGGTGAATCGTTTGTTGATGAATTTTTCTATCGGTGAATTGCCACCGAAAATCTTGTTGCTATTATGACAAGAGAGGCTTATATATAGCCCTTGAGAGAGCTGTTAAAAATGAAACACGAATCGAAGTCTCTCCAGGAAAAAAACTTTTCACCTCGTATTACAATGAGCAACAATTTTGTCTGGGAAAAACGAAAAAAAAAAATCATATTAAATTATTACTGAAATGGGAGTAAACAAAATCCGTTTTTTTTTCACCTCGCCGCGTAATTTATTTCTTCAACTACTTTTCTCGCATCGGGAACATTAAACACGTCTAACGGAACGGGAATTACGATCGCAATTTGTGAGAACAAGGACCAAATTACCACGAGTGAATAGAAATTTATCGCTTTGCAAAAGTTAAGTTCATGATTCTGCAATTAACGTTCTTTCAGTCATGTTTTTAATGTATCTAATATCGGGTATTTTTTTTTAGCTCGTTCGCAATATTTTTATTACTTTATATACATTTTTTCTCCAGGTAATGAACTTTCCATTTGGTTTGAATATGTTTTCCTTGCATTATTTAATTCCTAATATTTGTGACCATACATTGTTCACAAAAAATAAAATAATCGCTAGAATAATTACGAAAAATGTTCATATTAGTGATCATAAATAGGTTGTACAAGATATACAGAAGACTGGATGTTGTGAAGATATTTATTATTTTAGATGTTAATTTTTTAAAGAAGGAAAAAACTCATCTCTGCCTCTACCGGGAGTCGAACCCGGGTCCCTCGATTGCCGGACGAGTGCTCTGACCACTAAGCTACAGAGGAGATAGAGATTTTCCTTCGCAAGAGCGTATATATGCCGAACGGAACCGTGCAATGGACGGTGAAACCGATCAGCTAATAGCTCATGGACGACGAGCCACCAGAGGGCTATATATATATGACATGAATGTCGCTCTCCACTTGTTAATACAAGATTCACCGTCCATTGCACGGTTCCGTTCGGCATATATACGCTCTAGCGAAGGAAAATCTCTATCTCCTCTGTAGCTTAGTGGTCAGAGCACTCGTCCGGCAATCGAGGGACCCGGGTTCGACTACCGGTAGAGGCAGAGATGAGTTTTTCCTTCTTTAAATAATTAACATCTAAAATAATAAATATTTTCACAACATCCAGTCTTCTGTATATCTTGTATTAACAAGTGGAGAGCGACATTCATGTCATATAAATAGGTTGATTGTTCGTGATTAGCGAAAATATCACTACTTATGTTAAAAAAAAGTATTTATAATAATAATACATTATATTGATTAAACTGAAGAGATTAAACAAGTAACAGTAACCTGAGTTGTTATTCTGTATATTACTTGCAATTTAAGAAGCATAAACACATTTTTTTCGAGTTTTTTTTAAATCTGAACCAAAACTGTGTGCATAAATGAACTCTCTCTGTGTGCCCTATAAATTCATAACATTTTCAGAAAATTGAAAAAACTGGAGGGAATTTGGAATAAAAAAAATCAATAAAAATCGTATAGGCCCGCTGGAAGGACCTTACAGTCCCTTGGGCTACATAGTGCATGTAATACTTTATATGTGTGTATCTTGTATCGTTGTTTTCGTGTAATTTATGTTTGTATTTGTATATTGTATTACATTTTGTATTTGTATATTGTATTACATTTTGTATTTGTATATTGTATTACATTTTGTATTTGTATATTGTATTACATTTTGTATTTGTATATTGTATTACATTTTGTATTTGTATCTTGTAATTTGTTGTTTGTTTAATTAAAAAAATTTGTATATTTGAATGGAATTAATGCATTTTATGGTGATACTAACAACGCCAATTCAGAATAGATCCCAATAACAGCATAAATTTGACTACGCCTGCTGATAATTCCTTCCGATGTAACGATAACCCCTCTGAAACGATATTTTTTAAGTCGTCCGCAGATTATCGTTATACCGAGGTTTCACTGTAATTTAAAATTCATAAAAATGGAAGATATTCGTATATTTGAATGCGGTTTGTGAAAAAGTTATTCTCACAAAAATGGGGGATTAATTTTTTTAGAAAAAAAAATTAGTTCGAATTTTTGTCAATAGAGGACGCTGAACCAAAGCACAAAATTCTTTACCTGAAATTTTCTTCAATCTCTTCTGCGTCTGAAGCGTTCGTAAAGCTTCAGTTGGTGATTCGTGGCTGAGGTAAAACAACTTCACCGATAGTGCGATATATAGTGCTTTGCTTTATCAACCATTTTTGTCATCACAATAGGAACCTTATGCAAACATCAGCCTTGTTGTAACGACGAAATTTCGTGGAATCTTTGCTGCTCTTAAAACCGAGTTTTACTGTATGAAATCGAGCTTGTGCAAGTAGTTGATATCAATTCTCGACGCATCGAGCTTTCAAGACGACCCGATACAATTTCTTTAATATCAGGGAAAACGGGCCATCATAGGTCGAGGGTACCATGGTGTGGTAGAGTTGCCAGGTTTTCAACTATCAAACCAAGGATAATCACTGCTGACCGCATTGAGAAAAGACTGGACGTTCAACCATTTATCCCCAATTAGAGCTTGAAATCAAAATTTATATTTCTGAGAAGTAAATAAGCCTTTGCCTAATACAGATGTTCTCAAACTTTCCCTACCCTCGGCACCCCATTCACTAATCAACGCTTTTCCGCGGCTTCCCAGAGCAGTTTAACAAAGAATCTCTTCGTAAAACCTTTGTCTGGGGTACCGTGGAGCATCTACTATGTATTGTTAGGGGGAAAACCAACGAAAAGGCAAATGGAAAGAAAAACAGCGGAAACCCTAATGTGCTCAGACACATTCTAGCCCTGTTTACATGGGAAATGGAAAAAGACTAAGCTTCAAGGATTTTCACAAAACCCGTTTATGTGGACTGGTACTTTAACCTCTCTTTTCAGATGTCGTTAGAGGTCATGTAGGTTCGAACAGCACCTTCTAGAGATAGAAGGCCTCTGCACTGTTTGCCATAAACGTCATTCAGACTACCTAGCAAGTTTGCCACATTTTGCAACACAGCATCCTATTTCGTTTGTTCTTATTTTGGCGTAGAATCGTCTTGATTGACTCACGAATCGCACAGTGATTGGATGAGGGGCATAGGAATCGCCAATTCTGAGCCCAATAATTTCTTTTCCGCACGATGATGCTACTGGCACGAGCAGGGAATGTTTTCCCCCTGAATATTCTGAGGGAAAATGGACTACTTATTCACGTCACAAGCAGCGTGCGAAGGTCTTCTATCTCTAGTAGATGCTGGTTCGATTCGCTGCGCAAAGGATTATAGGAAAGGAGGTTGCACTCCCCAAGTATCCCCAACACAAAAGGGGCAGGGCAATTTCTGCTCTACATTTATTTCCCTACGAGGGGGAAAAAAGTAATCAAGCGGGTGCTAGAACTCCCAATGCTACCGCAGTATTGCGCATGTAAACGTCGCTAATGAGTGTCGTCTTATGTAAATATCAACGCTATTAACACAGACCGGTGATTTTGATGGAGTTCGTTACTAAATCTTCACACCCGATTGCTCAGCAGAGATATGTTCCGCTTAGGTTCATTACAAACCGAAATTGTAAGAAAATTGGAATAGACCAATCAAATAGCTGCATTTCGCAAGCAATTGATCAGAACGTTGCTTTAGACTTACATATAGGCACCAAGCTTCATTTTCGCCACAAAGTTTGACTTGAAAAGACATATTTTTTGTTGATCAACCGGAAGTGAATATTTCGTAACCAACACGAGTGGAATCTCCAATCATCGTGGAAGTGGTGACGCTTTATTAATGTTACATTTATCCTGGAGATTAATGTAAAATGATTCTCTCCAATTTTTGCTGACGAACTTAGTACATTGAGAACAGAAGCTGCGTTTGGGCTTTGCGACCCATGCGACGGCAGGGTCGGCCCTATAGAAGCGCAAAATCAAGGATGAAGAAAAACAAAGAAAAACCTTCATAAAATGTTTTGTCTGTGTAAATCAGACTATGGATGTATTGGATGGATTAATTTGCAAAGAAAAATATAGGTTTTGATGCATACGCATAGCCTGATGCATGCGTGCCTGAACCCCTTTATGATCACGGACGAAATATTTAGTGAAAACGCCAGTGAAAAAAATTCAACCCAGTTCTCGGTGTTTTATTTCTACTATCCTCACCATAATGAAGCTTTATTCTAACCCTATGAACCGAAGTTGAGTTTTTTCCTCTCCTTTCTTTCTATACTCCTGTTAGCGATTTATTTACCCTCTTACAGAATAATGTATGTTTCTACTACATACATGTAACAGCGAAAAAGAACACATTGTGTGAGGGGTGAAAGAGGAATCTACTGTATACTCTCTTATCTATTGCATTGTTTTCCCCCTGTTCTATTCCTTTTTCTTCCTTTTCTTCTTTATTTTTCCTTTCCCTTCTTCCTTTTTCTAACGTGTGGTTAGGGAGAGGCCAGGTTACCAGATTTATCGCGAAACGTCTGATAGAGATCATCCACATTTAATGCCAAAAGCCTTACGTGAAGGAGTTCGCGTACGGTTTTCCAAAGGCGTATACCAGAAGGCCACCGATAACATGGTTCACACGAGTGACGATCTTGTCTCGAGACACTCCCGATGCCGGAATGCGCTGCGTATGTGCTGTGTATATACCGTGAAGTTTGTTTTGATGAAGGACTGTCATATGTTCAAGCAGTAGAGCGACTGTCATATGAATCCGGAAGAAACAATATAGCAGGTTATTTTCGCATGTACGCATGAATTTAAAATGTTGAAAGCCCGATTGCGTTCAACAGCCATTTGCATAAAACAATTCCCCATGGAAGACACGGGGAAACGAACTCAAGGTGAAGAGAGCAACGCCCTTTTATATCCAGAAGAGTTCAGAAATTTCACGGATGAAAAAATTCAAAGAAGTGTCTAGGACATCACCTATAAGAAATTTTTCGAAAGTTTCTTATCTTCGCTTTCTTACTCTTCCATTTTTATGTAATCTACGTTCGATGAAGAGGAACAGAACAATCGGAAAGAAAATAAGTAAGCAAACGTCACACTAAAAAGAAAAGATGGCCGAGAGACGGCGTGAAAATAAAAGTTGAAAAAAGGGACTGAATTTTGAAAAAGGAAAAGAAATAGAAAATCGGAGGAATTTTTTACTGCGGAAAATGTCTGTTTTCGTGTCGCAGCGCTGGATGGAAATTTCTCTTAAGCAAAACTAAAAACAAGATCTTTCCTTCATGTGAATATATTTATTTCCTAGCAGAGATAACTTTATTGATTCCTCTATTTTTAATAATACGGAAAGAAATTCGGCTATAGCGCTTGTGTTTTTTTTCCTTCCAAAGTATCAAAAATCTTGATGAATTCTGATTTTTTTTCTCTCTCTCCCTACATAAGAGGACATATTGGGGAAATTCTTATTGTTTTTATTGAGGTTTTTATTTTAGGAATTTGTCACGAAAGAAGAGAAATTTTACCATCGAGGAATTTGTTTGATTGGTTTTTTTGCATGCCATCGTAAGAAACTTGATTGAAGGTGACGAGAGTCCATGGCGATAAAATAGCAGTTGAAAGCGATTGACGCAGTGGAAAGATGCACGTCTGAAACCATGAAAATTACCAACAGGTTTATAGGTTCGATACCGGAGATGGAATGGAAAAGCTTTTTCCTTATCGGACGCGAGACGACCACCGATAGATGTCACTTTCTCAATTGTTCCCTCTGCGCTCAAGATGAGTACGGAAGTATAACTTGACTTTTTCTAGAGAGAAAGATTTACGACCCAATTCGATCGGTAGCAGATTGTTATATGACCAGAGTTGGTGTGGGGTAAACTAGTTGAAAGCAGTTAGTATATATTGTGTCTGAAGGCAAAGGAAGATCCCATTGTAGTAAAGCAGGATTATGTGCTTCTCAAAGAAGGCATTGGTCTGTGAAACTAATTCAGACTCAACTAATTCTTCGCAACAGGGTTTTCAATTAAGAGATCGAGGCTAACATCCGTACTTATAGATTATTTTGGTAAAATTAATTTTGGTAAGATTATTTTGGTAAAGGAGTACGGATCAAGAAAAGCCACTGAGTGACGGGTCTGGACTGTAGGATGGATGTTCTAGCTTTTTCAGCAAAATTCGGTTGGAGAATTGGCTGATTGTTATCACACATCTGAGCGTAGGTTCATCATATAAAATAAACGGAACACTAAATATTTCGTAACGTTTGTTCTCTGCACGTTTCAATGTCTTATAGTACACCTGATTGATGATGACGGATCGGTGCTCAAGGGTTCAATCAGAAGCAGTTTTGCTGACAGTGAAAAATTTCTGAAATTCTGCGGAAATTGGTAACCGGTATTGTGGGACATAAAATTCAATGGAGTGCAGCGTGGAAGTAAATAATATATGGTTTCCTTCAATATATTCAATATATTTCCTTAAATTCATGTTGCACCCAGTTTAAAATGAACAACCAATTTCAATTGCTAATTGAAAAATTATAGCAAATAGTTTTGATTTTATTTGATATGTGGCAGCAAGGGTGTTATTGTGTACAATATAATAATAGAACATATTGTTCTTGCACTAAAACTCTTGCTGCCATCTATAAGGATAAGAAAAAAAAATGCACATCATAATGGGTTGTCTGCCACTAAATATCATATTGGCTGTTTGTTTCAACTCTATTCATGATCGGCACACGAAGAATAATTGCTGAAATTCTGCGGAAAACATAAAAACAAAGCCAGTATTACGTCGCGTATACTTCATCACGGGTATCATAACATACATTGTTCATTTTCATGCTGCACACGAGTTTTAAAATAACTGATTTTACTTCAAGAATTACATCAAATAGTTTGGTTGGTTTTTATTTAATAGGGGGGCAGCAGGGTTCCCAGCTGTTTCTCGCATGACGCGTATTGTAGTTAAACTACAACTACTATGAATTGTAAATAACTATGATCAAAACCGTAACATGCTTCTTTGTTCGCTGCATGTACTTTCCGGTTACGGTGTCTGTCACTCCTCACTCAACGTATATTTCTCCAGTTTTTATTTTTTGTGTGTGTGTTGACAATAAATGTTATGTGTATTTTCTTCATTAAATTATGCTTTAACATCAATCACACTTCACAGTCACCTCTTCAAGTAAATACAACATACATGAAACATAAGTCAGCAGGTTAGAAAAATGCTTTACCTCTCCCCCTACTGATTAGCAAAACTATTTCAACTATTTTCGCTGGTCCACGAAATTATACACATAATTTCACCGGTCCGCAAGTAGGAAAGGTTTTAAGAACACTGATCGAGATCTAGACAATGTCGAAACAATCAGCTGTGGACTGGTAAAATGTTGAAGCATAAAAACCATGGCCAAAGAAAAGACGCGATCATGAAACAATCGGAAAGGTTTAAATATTACGATTATGTTGTTTGTGAGAATAAAACAAAGGGCAATATTTCGTCATTCGTGTAAGATTTAAAGTTATATACCGCTATTTTTTGTTCAATAAGCAACGGATCAAAAAAGAAACAAAACAGAAATATCCTCCAAAGTATCAATGTCTAAACGTGCTCTGGTTGTTTAACTTCTCTGACATTTTATTCATTCCGCACAGGAACTCTACAAGTTTACGGATACAGGTATTTTGCACTTTATCATAGGAGGACGGGGACGAATCGTCTATATACCAGGAATTTACCAAGATTTTAAAGTTTCTATACGAAAACAGAAAAATAAACCCTGAAAATTTACTACAGATATTTGTGAAAAGTAGAATTCTCTCCAATAGAGACTTTATTTTATTTTGTGTTTTTATCGAGTTTTCTCTGAGGGAACATCGAGATCTCGGAGAAGAACTCTGTCAAAAATTCCTTTGGCCAAAGTAGAGACACACACATAGAGAGAGCCTTTTAAGAACCAAACTCGTGTTGGTGAAAAAGGTGAGAAATATTTGTGCTCAACCCGTCAGCTCCACTAAAGAAGAAGAATAAAACACTTTTCTTATACATACGTATACGTAAGAGTTTTAAGAAGGGGATTTAAAATTCTTTCCCTGTGGAAAACTTGAGTGAGGTAACATCTTACTCTTTTCACTTGAGAAAGATGAGCTTCTTAAATTCTCGCTGCATCTACTCTGAAAGCATTTCTTAAAATATGGAGTTCAAAAGTTTTTCTCTGTGGGTTCTATTTTTAATATGAGAGTTATCATCTCTCTTACTAATAACACTAAATTCTGAATACCATAAATAAATGTTTTTGTGTGAGTTTTTTGCGTATTGAAAGGGTACGTTTAGATTCTGTAATTGAAAATCTACTTTATTAGGGGAAACTGTTGTACGTTGAGCAGAGTGAACCTTTTGAAACGTTTGAGATGGTTTTATTAGTATTGCATACCAGCTGTGTTTTCCATGACATTGCAATCAAGTGTTGATTCAGTTCTTTGTGTGTGACCTTGATATTTGGGCACATTTTAGTAACAAAATTGTTCGCTTGTTTTTGCCGCGTTCCTTCTCAACATTGCAAGTTGAGGGAACTATACTTAGTAATTGTAATCAATGCAGTCGTCTGATGAACCATACCAAGAGTGCTCAATCGTACCGTGCATTGTGAATAAAGTTGTTAATATTTCTCACAAATGGTGGAATATCGCGTACCTTGGGATAGTATAAAAATTGAAGTTTTCTTATTTACCTATTCAACTTACACTAACTTTTAATATTTCTACTTTCACATTCAAATACAATTTATATTTTAAATTTCAGTTATACACTCCTCTCTTAACAAAAAAAAGCAAGTCATTGCATGGATAATTGATCGAAGGGAAAATTTGTTACCTAACCATTCGCCACTGAGATATGGAGTGAGGGACTGACTGAGCGAGTGACCTAGTCAAAGAGTAAGTAAGTGAGAAATTGAGCAAGAAAGCGAACAAGTTAGTGAACAAATGAGTGAGCGAACGAGTAAAAGCTTGAGTAATTGAGTGTGCAGTGAGAAAATGAGCGAACGCAGGTTGTGCGATTAACAGCTCATTTCTGAATTTTCCTGTTACCAGCATTTACATTATGATGTTGACATCTAGTGGATGAATCACTATTGATAAAGTTGTTACGCCAGAGTCACGAATTAACGACTGAAGGTTTGTGAACATTTCGGAAACAAAAGAGGATTAAGAAAGGTTCAGGTCCAATCAACCTTGACGGATTTTCGTTTAGTGCCCTCTATCGACGAAACTTGAAACTCACTTTTTTCTGTACCAAAATAATCCCCCTTCCTGATAGTGATAGGAACCGAGAAACACCCAGGCTGTGTCACACTCGAAAGACACCCTTCGTGAGAACAACTTTTACGCAAACCAGATTCAAATATAGATTTACCCCCCCCCCCCTTCAATATTCATTAATTTATAAACTACTCACGAATTTTTGGGACACCATGCATTTTCGATCTTTGAATTAGAGGAATCCAAACAATCGAGTATTGAAATAACTCACGATGGATTTATTCCTCTTTCTTCGCCCCAACTGTTTATAGCCACACACTGCTCTAGAATTATCTAGAATATAGGAATTAACCAGACAGATATAACATTAGTTACGAATAAGTAAGGGGGGGGGGGCAATTCGTTATATGACACTGTAATCACCATCATACAATACACTATCCGGGCGAGGGGTTTAAGGAGGTATTTCCTGAATTCCATTTCAAGCAATATCTAATAATAGTAAATACCATAATAGAATCGAAAGAACGTGTGGGTGTAAAATGAGGTGGGATATAGTAATTGGTTAATTCAATGTGTGGGGCAACATATGTAAATGAAACACGTTCAAACTGCGAGAGTATAATTTTGTGTCTGAAAGCAGTGCATAGAAAGGATTTTAATTCCGATCATGTCAGAGTTGTGGTAACTAGAGTTGATGAAGGTAATAATGTCTCTATATGTCTTTATGCTTTACGTATAATATACAGTATTGATATTTATAGACTGTGATTAAAAATATCGTTGATTATACCGAGAGTTATGTTAGTAGATCAACAGAAATGTAGCGAGATGTTAGAAATTACTTTATGCTCTTAAGCCGTGGCTCAAAATACAGGAGAGAAATCATGGACACATTCTTTAAATTAATAACAAATCAATCAACTGACATGAAAGGCACAGATTGCACTGAAATACTTATCATGATCTCTAGAGTTTAAAAAAAAAAGAAGTTTCAAATTTCACTCTTAGGTGGCACTGCAAAACGAAAAACTCGAAATAACTCATAAAATGCAACACAAACAATGTGTAATTAATGTTAATGAAAATTTGCCTTATTAACTATCATATTCAAACACATGAGCACGCTTTCACCCGTTTAGATGAAGCCCGAGCCAGAAATTGCGCTCATATTGAAATGTGATAATTTTATGTAACACAAATTTTCATAAGCATTAGTTATAAGACTCGCAGTTTCTTTCAATATGTTTAAACGTACTCTCAAGTGGTTGGATCGAGCAAAAAATTCTCGCAATCTTATATTTAAACTGAGTATAAATTGGTGTCTCCATACCAAACAGGGCTGTAGCTTTGTAGCTTTTTGTCAGAACTTTTTCCCAGCGAACGAATTGCGTAACTTGGAACTGAACGGTACACCTTCTTCTGGACTGCTTTTTGAATCCCTAATTGATATTTATGTGAAGAATTTTACCCAAAAAAATATTTCCGCTAGCAACTCCAATTTTCTCTACAGATACAGTCGAATCCTGCTTTAACGAATACCGTTATAGCAAAAATCTCGTTTTAACGAACTTTTCTAATCGCCCAAATAAGTTTACATAGAAAAAATGCTAGGTAATCTGTAATTCCTTTATAACGAAATTTCGTTTTAACGAAGTGATTCCTCACCGAAGTGATTCGGTCACTTGGAGTTCGTTATAACGGTATTCGACTGTATCTCAATTCCTCCTTGTACCCTGTGTGAGAGTGTGTGAGCCGTATCTTCAACAATTTTAATAACAAGACCTACATATAAGTCGTTTCGCAGGCTCGCTGTAATTTTGTACTGGGTTGCAGCCGTTTCAACCACTACTGCCATCTCTGCGACGGGTGAAAAAAGTCCCACAGATTTTTTACATTTATTTTGCACTTACTCTATGTTGATCTCCCTACGCGATCACATTTTCGATACTCTTCTCACCTCTTTCCCTTTCCGATTTAATCAGTTTCTTGAATACCCAGGGTTTGCGATTTTATCAATTCTGTAAAAATACGCATTGGCAAGTCTCACATGTATAAATTATGCTTGTTTCATCCTTTTAGTTGTATATATTTCATGATTTGATGTTCTTCTCACCAATGTCTTTAACGTGTGTAAAACTCAACTCGCTCACCTTTTTCTATTGTTTAATGTAATTTTGTGTTTGTTTGTTCACGGGCTTCGGCCTAAAGCAGAAATAAAATATTAATAGTCCTAAACATTAATCATACACAGTTTGTGTTGCATTATATATGGTTTATCGAGTTTTTCGCGTTTTACAGTAGTCTACCACCTGTGAGTGAAAACTTGTTTTTGATTTATCAGAAAAAATTCTAGACTATCGTGAGTATTTTAATGCAAACCGCACCTTTTTATGTAAATTAGCAGATTTGTTATTAATTCTTTAAATGTGTTCATGACTTTTCGTCCACCCTGCATTACAATATTAGAAATTTTATGTATTTTAACCTGTTTAAAACGACTATCCAGTGTATACAATCACATTTTTTTACAGCAACATCTACTACTAAACCGCACAAGCACCTCGTCCATATTCTCCCCTACGGAACCTTCAACGATTCAGTATATGTCGGAATGTGTGTGTGTGTGAGAGTTAAAAACCTGAAGTGAAGTTTGTTTCTGGGGAATGCTTGTTTATGTTGATCTTCAAGCGCTGCCACCGGTTTTCATCTCATTTTCACCGGTCTTCCGAATTCGGAAGCAGACAAATTGCTTGGTTGGTTTTTGCTTGTATGATGTGTGAATTTTTTAAATGTTGTAGGCTTGATTGATCTCTGATGTATGGAGAGACTTTTTAAATGGGAGATCGGCTCGCATTCACGGCTCAAAGTTAGAAAACCACAGAAAACCAACTTCAGCAAACCATCTCTACGCCATCAGTAGGGTTCATCAAGTCCATGACGATGACGCTGACTGCACAGCAGTGGCGGATATATCTGCTGCGTAAATGATTTCGCACAGTCTGTATAGTAGGAGCATTTAATTGATGCCGGTCTTACCAGACGTTGGGCCCTGTGCGAAAAAACAGCGCTGGTGGGGGGGGGGGGGCGAAAGCCCTTAGCCTCCAGATTTTATTCTTCAGTGAGAAAAGAGAATCGAAAATTCAGAAAATGAAAATAATCAAAATTCGGAATAAATGCAAGAAATATAATTTCAGAATTGATGAAAATTCAGAATAAATGGACAAAATTCTTTTAGAATTTTTGAAAATTTAGAATAAATGAGAGAAATAACTAAACAATTGATGAAAAATCAGATTTTATCTAAGATTAATTCCAGAATTATTCGTTTCTAGATGAAAAAGCTCATTTCTAGAATTGATCAAAATTCAGAATTTTATGAAAGAAACTATTGTTAGCGTAAATGCAGGGCTCGGTGCCACCGCACGGGTCGCATGCACCTCTGTGGGCGGCTCTGCATTTATCAAAGTGCTCTGATGATAAAGCAATAAAAACACTAATTTGGTTCTCATTTCAAGTGAAAATGAAGTGATCCGTTTAAAAAGTATGATCTATTCCAACTTATTACATGCAAAAGAAGGTCAAAGGAAGAGTCATCGAGAGAGAGAAATCTGCTTATCAAAGTCTTTCCAAGCGAGCGATCCACCCCCCAACCCCCCGACCAGAGCCCAAAGGATGTTTGGTGACGCTCACTCGGGATGATACCGAATTTTTCCAGTAGGAATTGACTTTTCTTTCAAAGTAAACAATTTTCTCTCGAAAACTTTGGCTTAGTTACTTTAATTATTTTAATTATTAGCGCTTGTTTAAGGAATCGGATCCGTTTACGCTTCGGCGAAGATCTTTGGGGGCTAAATTTTCAAATCTTTTTCTTTTTGCCAACATCAAAAGCCCAGAAGACTCATATCTTATGATTTTTCTTAGAAAATTCCAAATCTTCAGAGATTTTAAGTATATTTTTACGTGAAACTTCGAAAAAGGCTATTATATAGAAAACTACCATTTTTTTCCCTTTAAAGGAAACGAGTAACTTTTGATGTTCTTTGAGAATAAACTTAAAAGTTATATATATTTTTTGATGTGGAATCCGTTCGGAAACTTTTCAGTCCAAGCAGCTGACGCCATTCACTTCCTTTCCCTACAACTTCGTTTTTGTTGCCATGAAATCTGACGATTTTTTTTAATTAAACAAAAATATTTTTTTATAAGTTTAGTTCATGACAAAATTTGTATAATTTATTTAAAAAGGGGATGAAACGAGTCGTTTTTTATACAGGGTGATTCAGAAAAGATGGGAGAAACTGTAAGAGGTGATAGTATACACCAATACATACAATTCTGTGGTTGGTCAGAACATGACAACTCCAAAATCACATTTTTGAGATATAAGCATTTTCATTGTCATTTAAAAATAAAAAATAAAGCATACACACAAATACAAATGAAAATACCATACATCAGCATGTTGTTTAGCTGTACACACGTATTTTTGCACTTATCTGACTTCTAATTAGTTATAATTTCAAGACTTACTACTAGATCAAAAAGCCATTTTTTGGAGATACCATGTTCTAACCAAACACCACAGAATTGTCATCAAAGAATGCATGGTCTACAATGAAACGCAACGTTTTGAAACGGCTCCTCCGCAAACGTTAAAACGACATTCCTGTTGAAATTTATCGGGAGGAAAAACAACACCGTGCATGCAAATGTAACCTGAGGAAGAATAAGAAGAAGAAAGCGTATGTGCAAATCTGCATCACAGTGAATAAAAGGCGCGGACGCCAGCACTGTGAAGTTATTCCAGCGTGCAACCGTTCTAACAGTTGTAACGTACGGGATAAAGGCGCACTTTAGTAATACTGGAAAAGCAGAATTTCATTTACGGAGCTGCAAACGGAAGTACCACGTACGTAGTAGAAAAAGCTTCGTAAAAATGCAGGGAAAACAGGATATATACAGGAAATTGCCAATTATTTGTTAAAAACTTCCAAAGTAAGTGAAGTTTCACCTAAAAATTGCAGAAAAAAATTGCTTTTGTTAAAATTGCAGAAAAATTGCCAATGGAAGACATTATCGAGGTATGGCAAGTCTTAAACCAAAAAAAAAGTATATATGTTTGACAAATACACGAGATGAATATATTTACGTATAATTAGTTATGATAATTAGAGTCTAAATGATCATAACAACTTATAACTTATGAAAATAATAGCAATCCTTGATTTCAGAAAAGAATAAAAATGCAGTTAAGTTAGTTAGTTAAGTTAGCTTCTTTGAAAATACGAGACATTTTATAATTGGGACGGCCAAAAATGTCCCGTAAAATACGACAAATTATTGTTATGTTGAATTGTCAAAATTCATCATAACATTACATTAACTTAATCTTAAAATAGTTTTAATTGTAGAGAAAAGAAAAGATTATTATATTGAATAGATTTTTGCCTTATGATTTATTTGTACAGCGGAATCTTGCATAATTAATCATTTGATTATACCTATATTTAATTGTATATATTATGGTACATGTAATAATAATAGTGGAAAGCAAAATCTATTCTATAGAAAGTTTAGGCCTTAAGATACAGTTGTACACGGTACTGCTGCCTTGGGGCCCCAGATGAGAAACACGGGTCGAATTACAAAGGGTTGTAAGAGAGTGAAAGAGATGGTCATCGAGCCATATAAGGTAATGTTTGTTTTTCAGGGGGTGTGATTAAGGGTCCTTGGCGAGAAGAATTTCTCCGAAGGTCTTAACGGTCCCCTTAAGTTTTCCCCTTTTTTCTGTTGTACCTCATTCCCTTCTCCGCCAACTGTAAATTAAAACGCCGAATAATTCCCTTCAGGACCTGTACTCGGTACATTTTCATATATTTTTGAATCGCCAAGGGGCCTTTTTAACATACCCTCTGGGAAAATTCGCAGGAGTCTCGGGAGATAATTTCTACGCTCCTGTCGGAGGAGAGTTTTTTGCTCTCGCTTGTAATTGAAGCTTGCGCGAATTATATATGTTCGCTCGCTGGTGATTTGAATTTACTATGTGCCTCGTTGAAAATAATTACGCTGCCCGAAATATAGTATTCACGATTCCTGTGTTCTCGAGTAAATCGCGTGCGTCTACCGCTATGTGCTAATTAACGATTGTACGAAAGAGCAGAAATCATATGGATGGAGGGTCTGGATCAATGGTCATTCCAGCAATTACTATGATAGAGGAAAAGAGAACGGCTTCGCCTTCCAAAAGGCCGATAGTAGCCAGCTAGCGATAGTAGCCAGTCGGTGAGTGCCCTACCAACCTGTTCCTTAGAGGTGCTCTTAACAACAGGAGTGCTCCTACGAACCTGCTCCTGAAAGGTGTTCCTAACAGCAGGAAGGATTCCTAGCCGCCAGTGACCTGCAGAATATGCGGGAAAATAAATTCTGTCTCCATTATGGACAAACCTCCATGTTCACCTTTTCGAGCTTCAACCGTAGTCTGCATAAATAGACAGAACGATAATATATAAGTTTTTTTTATTTAAATCATTGTAAAGCGATGTTGTGTTTTTTTTTTGTCTCGGAAAATCTAACCTTCATTTGGTAGATGTTTACATTTATCTGTATAACCTTTTTAATTGTTAAAAGGTAGCTACCTACACCATTATTTTCTATTGTTAAAAATTAAATATCTTCTTTTCCTTAAAATTTGACTCTGATTTACTTGCTCATGAAAGTGTTGTGTTGCTTTCTTTCATCTTATGGATTGCTTAACCCCTTGTCTTGATCCTGTAATATTTATTCGAACCTGGGTGAATGGATTCCAATTTTGAATCAAAGAAAAATATAAATTAAAGAAGAAAAGGATCAAGACATTATAATACTACATATGTTACTCGGTAAATATGATAAATCCGGTTATTATACTATTATACATAAATACATCGGATATTATGCATAATCACCGAGCACTTTCGTAAGTTTTCTGTACTTTTAAAAGAGTATGCATAGTACCCAAGCGTCGTTGGTAAATTTGATAAATTTCCCTAAATTTATCATTTTTACGGTGATTATGCATAATACCCAAGCGTAGCGTTGATGGTAAACATGATATATCGTACTGTATGATATTCTATACGTGATAATTTATACACGTATGGCATCATTATATAGGGTACAATCGTAAATTTTTTTATCATTACTCTATATTAGGGTCCGACTATATCTATCACACTTTTTTATGTTCAGCAAATTAACTAATTAAACTACGGTATTATGCGTAATCACAGATAAAGGCGGTACATTCAAGTATTTATGAAATTTACTAACGAGACAATTGAGTATTACGTATATTCCCCGGTCAAATGAATAAATTTATAAAACTTACCAAGAAGATTGGTAAGTATGCATAATAACCGGCTATTATTATCGCAATATATACTCTAGTTTCTGGTCCACAAGCTGCAGAAATTCCTCACATTTGGCCCGCGGACTGAAAATAGGTAGTACCAACGCCTCCTAGATAGTATTTAGGAGGCTTTGGTGCAAAGCCAATGGAAACCGGTTATCATAATAAATTTTAAAATATAAAATGAGTGATATCCAAACTATATAAAACAATTAAGTCAAAATTGTTCTTTTGAACTTTTGTAACAAAAATTTTCAAAAGTATTATATTTTACCAATAAACCTAATTTCATGTACTCACACTAACAGAACTTCATAAACGGCTCATTTAAAAAATGCAGTTTACCATCTCAGCATATATTTTCTATAATAAAAATATTTGCTATTTATGAAGGAAATATTGCAGTTCGGATCGTTTTCTTTAAATTGAGTGAAGAATAATCACAAAAATCTGAATAAAATCTACATATTTTCGTCAATAAATTTTCAGCCTTTGATATTCTTAAACGAGACAAACACTGTAGTTACAATATAACTTCTGAACAAATCAAACTCGGGAGGCTAATAAATATAACGCAAAAAAAAGTGGATTAATAAATGAATATTAGAATATTAGCATCCGACTTCTCGTTAGAGATGTTTCTGAAATTCCAGTGAAGAAAGAAGCGACACGTGCAGGTTATGTGATAATAAATGATCATATATTTTTCACTCAGAATCCTTCAAAGATAAAACACGATTCGAGCGATGAAAACCATTTTTCTGGGGAGGAGTTTCTCGTTAATTTAATCGACACTAAGAAAAAAAAAATTAACTAAATAATCCAACACCGAAAGGATCGTGTAATGCAAAAGTGTAAGATGGTATTACACAACGAGATTTTTCCGGATATTATAAGCACAAAAATTTCAGATCCTCAGCAAGTTCCACCCGTTCTTTAATGACGTACATATTAAGCAAATTTTAGATAAGATTTCGTGTTGAAATATTGTAGAAATTTTTAAACCATAATGTTTATCAAGTTCACGCAGAATTCATACACAGGATTATTAATAAAATCAAATTGGCTTTTTTCAGAGTATTCACCAACAGTGAGGTTGACAGAAAAATTTATGCACGTATCATTTAAAGCATGTGCTTAATGATTTTGAAATGAATTTTTGCTAGAAAATCACCTGGTGTTATTGGCATTTGTGCAGGCTCATGTGCAGAACATGAAAATTGAATTTAAAAAAACAAACAGTATATATACAGGTTTCCCACTCTTATCGGTGTTCAATGGATATTTCCTGAACCTTTGGTTTATAGAGACAACTTTCAGTTATAAAAAATATTTCAAATGATGTCACGCACCATCTTGAATGCAGTTCAAAGGAGTATATATATATATATGCTCTCTAACAATAAAAGTTACAAAATTTAGATTTTTATATTGCTTTCCTGTCCTCTAACTTGTTATAATCTAATAAAAGAGTTGTTGCCCTGTCCGACCTGAGGCCGGGAAAAAAATTTCCATATTTTCAAGTGCACGCATTATGATTCGATGATCATTTGATCATTTTTGTCGCACCACGGTCATTTTCTGCATACGAGGGCTAATTAGACCGGGACCTACAATTTATTGCCGATTCCGAACGGCAGGCTTGTTTTGTATACTCGTCGAGAGGTTGGTGCGCTAGCCCCTCGATGGGGGACTCCCTGCGGTAGCAATTTTTTGCTGCGGTCAAGTCGCCGTATTTTTGTTGTACCCCTGTGTCAGGAAAGTTTTCTGACAAGGACGACCCGGGTATCGAACTCGCGACACCTCTAAACATCCTTTGGTACTTTAGGCGAGTATCTTATCGACCGGGCTACCGCGTCCATGATTCGATGAGATATTTGAATTAGGATAATCACAGAAAAGCAGGGGGAAAGAATTGCATAAACTAACGGACAACGCTCTTTTTCCTTCATTTCTGCTATTTTTCCTATTTTGAATTCAAATCACTGGGAATATTGTAATTAGAAATTTTTTTGTTGGCCTCACACAGGAGAGACAGCGCAACAACTTTTTAACTGGAAATTAGAGAACGGGAGAGATCGTATAAAATTTAAAATTTTGTAACTTCTATAGAGTAATTTTTTTTTCATTTGAACGGCATTTAATATGATGGGTGATATCATTTGAAACTTTTTTTTATAATTGAAATTTGTCTCTAAAATCAACTGTTCAGGAACTAGCCATTTGACAATGACAAGAGTGGGCACCCTGTATATATCTATAAAGCCGACTTTTCGTAGGAGTAAAACTTTTGCGCTGTGTGCAACGTGAAAACGCTCATTGGTTAAAAACCTGAAATTCAGGTTTTTTTTTTTACCAATCAGCATTTTTACGCTGCGTGCGCTGTAGAAACCTGCTCCTAGGAAAACCCGGCTTTAGTCACCCTTTAACTTCTACGAAGGAAGACAGCAGAACGTCTGGGACACAAATCACGCACAACTTCGACATCATAAATACGTTGTTGCGGGGGACCACTTAGGTGCACGAACAGTTTATATATGTCTCGTAATTTTGCCCTAGTAGGTTTGAATTTGAAGGTTTTAGGAAGATTAAGCATTCATTGGTGATAGTTTGCGATGTCTGGTGTTTTCTTGCATTCACTATCTGTCATGCATTTGTCTCGATGACATATGGTCACCTAATTACTGACATATCATCTAAAACAATGCTCAGGATAAATGTTGATGTGAAGCATCTACATTTGACTGACTTGGCCCTCTACAGGGCTATTTAAGGAAGCATTTTTATGCATAATATTTGTACTCATTCTTTGAGTAGAATGCGTGGAAATTTTGGTACCGATCATACTATTAGTTACGGCTAAAAGAATGTTATAAAATATTTTACGCGCATACAGTTTTTTTTTATTACAACCATAATTAAAATGTTTAAAAAACACTTTTATAGAGTACTGTTTTTAATATTTAAAATAATCTGACTACATTCGAAAGCACTTTTTCAGAAAATGGTACTGGACTGTTTATAATAATGTTTTTTGATAGAGACTGTCCCAAAAATGATGAAAGCAATAATAAATTTTGAATTTCCTACGCTATTTTCTATGGAAAAGTAATTTTTATGTCAAGTTTTAAGCGAAATTCATGTAATATTCGAAACACGATTGCAAAAAACTCTATGAATGGAGAATGTTCTGTTATTTTCACAGTACATTTATCTAATAGTACAAGTTATGAACCAAAATTTGAAGGATCGTGTGGAATGCTCATAAGTTACACTCAAATCTGTTAATGTACGTGTGAATTTCTTCCTTCATGTATCGTGCGTAAAACACTGTAATTAGACGAATATATGTGAGAGACCTTCGATTTTTTGGTTAATAACCTTAACACTATATAGCAGAATACATATTATGTTAAAACTTCGTAATGATACGATAAACAGATTTTTAGAAATCATGTTTGAAACGCGTTCAAAGTTTTTATTCATGGATCACTTATGTGTAAAAACGCAACACTAAGGTGGATGTACTTCGGCGCTGAGCTTCATATAAACAAAACAAGGCCAGTTTTGTAATCACAGAAAATACGGCTTTCATAGAAATTTAAAATAAAAATAAAAATCGAAATTTTTTTCTAAACCGATGTTTTCAACGTACCTCAACTGAGTAATATCTCCGAGAGCCAATAAAACTTTTACATGGTGATATTCATGTTTAGCAGGTAAAAACCATTCGGAATTTTCATGTCGAACGCAATTTCACTATTGTGCCAACTCTAAACTTGAAAAAAGAATTAAATATGAAAATCTACATTTAGCAATTCAAAAAGCAATTATCACGGTCTTTTGAATGATCATAATAACTAATTTAATTTAGAGTAAGCCGTGTTTACATTATTTACATTTATAAGGCAATTTCTAAATTAAATGGAATTCTTGTCGTAATTTAATTATATCCAATTACTGAACAAATGTTTTTTTCACGTGAAATAATTATCGAATCTCGATGCAATTCGACAATGGCTCAGAAATTATCTTGATTAAAAGTCGAATTGTTTTTGTGAGACTAAGTAACACATGTACAAATACCATTTGTTTGGTTTCTGAATGCTATACTTATTCGAATTTTTATCATACAGGAATAAAATCGCCAGCACATAAAGAGGGAAAATATTTGCAAAATGTCAATTGATTGTATATAGTAGAGTGAGTTTATTTGAAAATAGAATATTTTACGAAAAAATAAACAAAAAAATTTGTTTACTTATTTCCGATCGTATTATGCTCTTATAAGCTGTACAAATATTTACGAACTGCAAATAATGTCGCCAGGGACGAAATATCCCCTTGAGAAATCAATGACTTATTGTTCAATGCACACAATCGTATGTATGCACTGCTTTCCAAATGTTAAGCACGAGATGTAAATTTACAGGCATCAAATTTATTTGTAAATGTTTTTGGGACAAATTGAAATGAAAAATTAAGATAATATGCAAAAATACAGATGCAAAATATTTTAGGGCAAAGCTGGCTTGCGAGCCCCGAATCAAATGACAATTCACTATTATATCCAAATATTTTGGAAATCAGGCATTCAAGATATGTAGGAAAGTAATTTTTATGTAGAAATTATGATTTTTTTGAAAATAAAAAAAAATAAAATTCACATTTGCCTCTACTGGAACTCGAACCGCAGTCCGGGTGAGTGCGCTGCCACTTCCTTATAGAAGCAATGAGAAATTTCCACCTTGTAGCGGTACCATGCGATGGACGGCGACATCAATCAGTTCAAAATTCGTAAACGCCATCAAGGCCACCAGATGGCAACATAAATGTAAAGAAAGATGACCTTGATACTTGTTATTATGTGTATGTTACTGCTAAAGCCCCAACTGCAGCCGAGAGTTTTGGCCAAATTCCGATTTGTGAAAGGATTCGGGCTTTGACCGGCAAATTCACGATGTGGCTGGAGATCCCTGGCCAATGTTTGATGCGCTGATGTAAGATGGGCCGGTGAACCCCAAATCCATTTTTTTCATCCTCAACGTATAATACATGGCTATATACAGTAGGATCAGCTTCGTGTGACGAGAGAAAAAACTATTTATGTAAAATTTCGAACTGAAGCTCTGCAGATTCTTCGGCGGGCCAGATAGAACCTCTAAGCGGGCTGCATTTGGCCAGCACCACCTATAGAAGAAGGCCTCCGCATGGAGCTTGTGATGTCACTGATGAAGACCATCTTACCTAGAGCCATTGGATATACTACAAAAAAGGGTAAAGGTAGCGCATATCTAATGGTTATAGGTGATATGGCCTTCTTCTTTAGGAGATATGACCTTCTCCTATAGGTGGTGTTGATTTGGCCCGCGACCCGTAGTTTTCGTCTATCACAACTCTATGCCGTTTTTTTTAAACAATCAGACTTCACTTCGACGTCACATTGAACAGAAAACTGATTTTCTCGGCTAGGGTTTCGAGGCGTCTTAACCGGGTGATGTGTTGTTTGACGTCACTCTAACGTTGAACGACGTCTCACTAACAATTTAGTGTTTGCGGGATTTTTAAATTCATTCTTGGCCTCTATTGGTGTTCAATGTATTAATATTTACAATTTTTTTTGAGTGAGCCATAATAACTCCACCGAATTTTTTTGGTGTATTTTTATGTATATTTATATGAGTAGAATCAGAATCAGTGGCACTTTATTCAAAACTTTTCGAAGACGTCACATTGTGACTCTTTTCCTTGTGCGTTAGCTTTTTTTCTGATAGATTTCAAGCTAAGTGCTCTGGAACAAAAATCGGAAACTCATTCAAAAACTTCGAAGCTCCCACGTTTTATTTAATATGAAGTCATGCTAATGAACGGATAATGTGGTTTCGTTGAAGCAAAGGCTGAAATTGGCTGGCTGGGGCCTCATATTAAATTAAGATCCCGCCTTCGTCAGCTGCTGGACTAGAAGATTTATTAACATGAGAGTTTCCTCCCACCTCCCATGCATCTGCTCGTCGAGTTCTGTACACGATGGTATATTCGCCACATTGCACTTAGCACCCCCCCCCCACACCGCCACTCACTCTCTTGGAGCTGAGTCTCCCTCTCTGTGGAGTTTATTAGCAATTGCTTTGGTTGGAGGGCTTGCCCTAACCCTGTACCACTTGCCCGTCGAATATAGCATTCAGAGATTAGGATTAATAGACCAATCAGCTAATTGAATGTAGGAAGCCGTTGGCCAACTTGTTTGACAAGCTGGGCGATGATTAAGCATATTAACTCTCCCACTCTCTCTGCGTTTCGGTGTCAGTACAAACTGTGTCACAGAAGGCGAGATTATGTCTTTTTACTAATTCAGCACTACCAGATAATCAGAATATTTTGTATTTAGCACCATTCGATTTCATTATAAGTTTTTTTCTGTATCGTATGTAATATCGCCAGCAGAATTGTGCTCTGCCACCGGGGGGAAAGCGACTGCGATTGAAATACAGGCTGTCCTATAAATTCTTGAATTCTCTTCAAAAATTCATAGAAATCGGAGGAATTGGGAAATTTGAATGTGGTTGCGAAAAAAAATTTCACATTTTTTTTTTTGGGCACTGAAAAAATTAGTTCAAATTTTCGTCAATAGAGAACGCTGCGCAATAAGCAAATTACAGAATTTCGGATCTGAACCTTTCTTTAATTAATTCTGAGTCCGGAACGTTCGTAAAGCTGCAGCCGGTGATTCATGACTGAGGTAGAACAACTTCACCAGTAGTACTTCATCCACTAATGTTAACATTCGAATGAGATCATAACTAACAGGAAAATTCAGAAATGAGCTGTTAATCGTACAACCTGCATCTTATAGAAGTCTGATTTTACAGGACTATAATTTGGTGTATACGCCCTCTATCGAAAAAATTTGACTATTTTTTTCCCCGCATCGAAAAAAAAATTCCCTTCGTGAGAATAACGTTTTCGCAAACCGCATTCAAGTATGGAAAGTCCTTCAATTTTCATTAAATTTCAAACTATTTACAAATTTTTGAGACACCCTGTATATTACATTATGCCCTTGTGAATGGGAATCACCTTAGAATTCAAGAAAATTGAAGCAATTGGTATATTTGAATGTGGGTTGCGAAAAAGTTATCCTCAAGAAGGGAAATCTTTTATAGTATAATAAAAACAATTTAGTGAAATTTTCGTCGATAGAGGACACTGCACGAAAGCAGAATTCTGAATCTGAACTTCTCTTCAATCTCTTCTGTTTCCAAAACGTTCGTGAAGCTTCAGCCGGTGATTCGGCTCCTCTCACGAAGGGGAATATTTTTGCATTCACGAAATTTTTTTTGAATAAAACTTATAGTTCAAATTATCGTTGATAGAGAGCGCTGCATGAAAGTAAACCGCTGAAAATATGCGAATCAGGGTCCTATAAAATGCAGGGTGTACGATTGATAGTTCTTTTTTGAATTTTCCTGTTATTAGCGCTTTCGTAAGGTTTTCATTGTGATGTGGACATTGGTGGGTAAAGCACTACTGGTGAAGTTTTACATCAGCCAGAAATCGCCAGCTGAAGCTTTACGAATGTTTCAGACACAGAAGAGATTGAAGGAAGGTTAAGGTCCAGTCAAAGGGGTTTTACTTCCGTGCCGGGTTTTGCCCTCTATCGTTAACAAATTGAACTGCATTTTTTTTGTACCAAAAAAAAAAAAAAACTTTCATGGAAATAACTTTTTTGTAAAAAATCGCATTCAAATATACAGTTTCTTTCAGTTTTTATGAATTCTTAAACTAGTTACGAATTTGTAGGACACCCTGTATATACAAAGGGTTTTACGAAGTATTCGATAAATAAATCCACGAAAAATAATCAGTGAAAAAATGATAATTCACGTATCAACCCTGTTAAATGAAAAAAAAAAAAGGGTGAAAATCAGCATGAAATCGTATTTTTCATAATTTGCTTAATCGAATGATGCAAAAATTCTAGCAATTCAAATTTTATAAAATCAGAAGATTTACCCGGCAACATTATTGTAAAATAAAAGTATCTCTACTCTCAAAATAAACTGAAATTTTTCATTTCCACCTGCTACAAAGATATTGCGCGGAAAGAGTACAAACATTGTTTAGGGACTCCAGAAGTATCAGCGAGCCTTCAAAAATAGCATATTGGCGCAATTAAACTCTTACAAGTGGAAAAATCCAGAAAATACAGATACTCTTTTGAATCACTACCTGATATCTCTTCAAATCACCAGTCCAGAAGTAATAGATATTAACGTGATGAAACGGTGAATTTTTATTACGTGGTTATCTTTCTTTTCCAGAGCTCCTATTCAATACTTTAACTGAAAGAAAAACTTATTTTCCCGAGTGATGATACGAAACTTGGACTGGGGTTTTAATAGAAAATTACCGACATCGATCTTCTCAACATCGACCGTGTAAACATAAAGTTCATAAACGTAGATTACTTTGTATACGTGTGTGTTGTGTATTCAAGTAAAACAAGCAAAGAAGCAAATTTTCTAAAGCGTGAGATTGAAGTCCCGGTAGAAAGGAAAAGTGTAGTTTTCCTTACCCAAAAATTAATCATATCACTCAGAATTGATCGATGAATACTTTGAACACAAGGAGACCTGTTTCCACAACGTCAAAGTTAAATATCAGTTTTCTTTTTTTCACCATCATAGGAGATTATGGAAGTTCACCGTAGCTTCGAGCGATGAATAACAAGAACCTGATGATTTTCCCGAAACGTTTATTAGTATGGAAAGTTTACTGAAAAATCCAAGGTGCGCGTAATAATAATGATAATAACAACAGTTAAAAAATGAAATTGATACGACTAAAGAGGCTCAATAACATCGTTTCCCGTCATTTTTAAGTAAAGTTTCGTGGATCTTGCCTAGGTTGAAGAAATACCATTGAATGTAAGTTCATCGTTGTCATGTACAAACGTGTGTTCAGGGGTTTATATGCGTATATCTTTTGTAGGATCATTCGTGCAATTTAATTATCCGAGGAATTGGCTTCGAGGCAAGTTCTCCTTATTTCATTCTCGTGTTTACAAAAGATGTCGATTCTTTTCTGATACTCCAACGGATTTTTCATTCGATGTTTGTGAATTGGATAATTTAAAATTCGTTATTTTTTTAAATATTTATTTGACAAGAATAACTAGTTTTTGTTGTGGTGTTTTTATTATTGTTGTACGAATCGTGATATCTTTTGTATTTGCTTCTTTTTTAAAGGATAAACGTAACGTATACAGGAACTTTTTTTGATATTTCAGGCAAGCAAACATTAGATGAGATTGTTGTTGAGGAAAAATAAGAAAATTATTTTTTTATAGCCTCTGGTACAATAAGAAAAAAAATAAAATTGAATAAACAACCTTTAAAAATTACGTATGAAATGATACCGGTATAAATCAGGACTGCAAAAATTTATTGTCCGACATGTAAGAGGCATGTAAAAATTCTTGCCAGGAATGAATTTTTTTCAACCATATGCCCGACGCGGGTACGTAAAAAAACTAAATAATTAAAACACTTTTCGTTTTTTTGATTATCAGTGGTGATGCTAGACCAGTCATTTTACGACTCACTGCTACATCTGTATCTGCTCCTGGCAGGTGTAAATGAAGTTATCCAAGAACCGGTAAAATTTCAGTGGCCTTAGAAAGGCAAAAGGTAGTGTGTAGAACTGGTAATGAAAATCTTACTTCTTACTCAGAGCCATAAAAAAAAAATTAAGATTTTTGTTGATTGTTATTTTTTCAATGTTGGCTACATGTATGCATGTGTTGTGGAAAAGATGATTGAACCACGGAATACAGAAAGGGACGACTAAAATTTAGCCCGAAATTAAGAGAAAATAGACCTTTTGCAAATGATATATCTGAATCAAACTTCGAATTATCCAAAACATGAGGTTAAGAAGATGAAATTAAATGGGTAATTTCAAAATCAAATTGAGCAGGAAACTCAAGGGGAATTTCTAAAATTCGAATTATCCGAAAATTTCACCTGTGTTTGACATCAACATTTTTATGGACATCTTTTTTCAGCCATCTTGTTAAGCAATTTGCCTGTTGTGGCCCTTTGTGTTTGTATTTGTAATTTTCTCAACCAGACCACCTACCTGATATCATAGTCAAGTGCGAAAGACGCATTTGCGTCCAAACGAGTGACTATTTCACCATGACCTAGTCCGCCTCATTTTGTTTTTCTCGTTGCTTCTATTATATATTGTAATACATTCTCAAACATATTATATAATTATTAAAAAGGACTCATCTGTTCTAATGGAAGCTATTGCTAAAACATACAGAGTTTTTAAAGCAGAAATGAATTTCCAAGATTTGTTTCCTCTCATTACGTATCAATTTTAGAATCTGTATTCAGACAGACTACTTGAAGGCAGCCAAAGAGCTCCGAGAGAAGAATATAAAGGGACAAGAAGAAAAGCACAAGCACAGAATGTAACTTCAGCATTTCTCGAAAGCACAGAAAACCCTTCTTTGATCCTTTATTTTCGCATCACAAACCTTTTTGAAAAGTAAGTGCTGTATATTTTTACTGGGGAGCTATAACGTAAAATTTCAAACGTTCCTTTTGAAATGAGATTTGATCTGAAACTCACGTCTTCTTCGTTCACAATTTTTTTCTGATGTAAACAATTTCTTTTTTTTTTCCTCAGTAAATTTAATATAACGTGACTGTTTGAAATTTGAAATTTATTTTTTCTGTAAAATGTTATGACATCGTGCAAAGAAATGATTACAGAATGTTTCAGAATTTACTTTTATAATATATTCACTAGTTTTCATTGGAACTGAAAAATCAGTATTACCGGTATTTAAATCTGTATTTTAGCATAGCTTTTGAATGATTTGTGTAAAGAAATAACTACAGCCCAACTTGGTTACATTGACATGACACGAAGTTTTTGTCGTTATAACTGAGGTCAACATTTTCAAACCTTTTTAAGAATGAAAATAATCACATGCAATCAAATACTAAAATTTTGTTTTCTTATGAGGCCATATTTTAGCGAGAAAAAAGATACGGGAAGTCGGGATAATGAATTCAAGACGTTGCCAATACTCGCCAAATGTGTTACCAATTGTAGGCGAGATTGCCACTTATTACGCATAAATAATTCTTAACAGGAAAAAAAAACCTTTACAGCAAATTTGCGGTGAAGTAAGTAAGTAACTACATAATTCGCATCTCGGTTGTTATTAGAAAACTAGAAACTTCCATTAATTCTGGAATAATTTTTTTCAACGATTCTAGAACTTATAAACTGTATTTCAATAATTATCAAATTTCATCAATGATGAAACAATTTCTCTCTTTTATTACTGTATTTATTTCAATAATTCTGAAGTGTTTTTTGAATAATAATATTAATAAAGTTATAGCGTTCATAAATTTTTGAAAGTATTTCTTCCGATATAAGCGTAAAATTAGTTATTTTATCAAAGTGTTTTTAAGCATTTCTGTCAAGACTGTTTTCTTGTGTGCTTTTTTTGGATGCCGAATTTTCTCTCCCTGACATCTGACCTCTCCGTAGTCAATTAGCATAAGTAAACAAACATTAAAAATGAGATAACATGATCTTTTTATTCCTTGGTCAGCGTAAGAGGCGCTATGTGCTGTTGCAATATAAAGATAGCGACTTGAATGCTTTAGCAACTGAAAGTTTTAACAGTAAAGACGTATTTGCGATACGAAAGTTTTTTTTCTCCAGAAAATTGGCTTCTGAGCCATGCATACATGTATGAAATCAGAGGCTTCAAAAAAGTGTTTGGGCCCCGAACTTGTTAAGCCAGCTCTGACGGTGCCTCAAATAGTTAGTACAAAACGTTATTGATGAATTTAAAAGGCATCTCTCAGAGCATAACTTTCATCTGCTGCAAATATTTAGAAGTGGATAAAATTTGTATTTTTCTTTTTTATTTAACCGTCCTTTATTGTACGGAAAATTGTCATCGAACCAAAAAAAAATACCTCCGAGGTCCACATATGGCCTGCGGACCATGCGTTGAAGACCTCCCATCTTAAACTATAATTTATATAATATATAAATATTTTATGCATATAGAAACGTCCTCTCCACTTGTCAACACAAGATTCATCGAAAGACTGGTTAATTTGTGGAGATGAAGATTACAAGGAAGAAATTTCATCACTGCCCCCACGGGGACTCGAACCCCGGTCTCTCGCTTGCCGGACGAGTGCTCTACCATCTTGCCGCTGCGGTGGTTGAGTGGTTATAGTGACGGACTCGCGATGCGAGGATCCGGGTTCGAACCCACAGTGGTGGTCGGCTGAAGTTGGTTTTCTGTGGTTCCCAACTTCAAGGCGCAAATGCGAGCCGATCTCCCCGTTAAAAAGTCTCGCCACAGAGAGCAACAGTCCTACAACGATAAATCATTCAATCATAGCACTTCACTCATAGTTAGAAAAACTAGTGGCAGATGACAGCACTACACATAACAAGCATTACAGAGAAACAAGAAAACTTCACGTCAGGTTTCACTATACGTACACGCACATTCCCGCATGTACCGATTCGTTGGGGGTTCCACGGAGGGGGGGGGGGTGTGGGCGGGGTGCATGTGTGGTGTAGTCGTAGTAGGTAGGGTCTCCAAAAAATGGCTCGGGGATCCAGGATGTTCTTAAGTCAGCCACCTCGTTGGGCTATTTGCCTGTTGTGGCGTTGTATTTGTATTTGTATTGTAAGCTATGGAAGCAGATAGAATATTTCAACCTTGGAGCGTACATATATGTTGAAAGGCACCGTACATGGACGGCGTCAACAATCAACTAATAGCTCGTGAATGACAAAGGCCAACCAGATGGGCCATATGTATATATGTTACGGTAATTGTCCTAAATCCTCATATATTATACATAATAACTGGTTATTATGCATAATCGCCAATTATTTTGTTAAATTTGATGAATTTTCTTAAATTAATTACTTTTACCGGCGATTATGCATATTATCCAAGCGTCGTGTCGTTGGTAGACATGATGAATCGTACTATATGACATGCAATGATAATTCATACATGTATTGTATCATTATATCGGGGTACGATCGTAAAATTTGTTACCATCATATCGGGGGTCCGACTGTATTCATCACATATGCTGGACTGAATTTTTTTTTAATATTTATCAAATTCACCAATTACACCAGGCTATTATGCATTATCACAGATAAAAGCGATAAATTTCGAATAATTATCAAATTTACGAACGACACTTGGTTATTATGCATATTCGTTGGTAAAAGTGATAAATTTATGAAGCTTACTAAGACGATTGGTAAGTATGCATAGTAACCGCTTATTATGCATAATAACCGATTTATCACATTTGCCGTAACATATACATATCTATATTTATTCTTACTGAATTTTTGTAGGAGTACATTTAATTGAAGGATATCGATATAAATAAGAGATGTCTTTACCACTAAAGAAAGCAATCCGAAGAGAGGAAAATATGATTTTATTTACCTGAACTGATCCGTCCATAGCACTTTTTCTCTCTCTGTTATTTGCTCGAGTCCCAAGACTAGGTACCGAACACCATTTTTGCTGTTACAATAACAAGAGAGAGAAGAAACGTTTCCTTCCCTTACTTATAACTCAGTTATTTACCTCGACGAAAAAATGATGTAGGTTATTCTTTTTCCTTACATCTGTCGTTACTCTTACGAATTTCGTAAATACCTTTTAAGGGAAATTTCCATTGGTCCGATTTATCTTGGTCAGAAGCAATTTTCTTTGGTTTTCTCTTGGCAATCACTTAAGACCCTTATTCATGAAGAAAAGCAAGGAATAGATCTCCCTTCCCCCTTAAAATATTATATTCATATCTTGGCTAAAGTTAACATTCAAAGACCTACATTAGTTTTCTTAACTCCCCGCAGTTTCAGTCTATTGCTAGTAAAACATTTCCTACCGTTCTACCATATAGCCTAAAGCAGCGTTTCTCAACCTATGGTCCACGTACCAGAGGTGGTTCATGAAGATCTCTCTCTCTCTCTCTCTCACACACACACACACACACACACACACACACACACACACACACACACACACACACACACACACACACACACACACACACACACACACGTGTATGTAACTAATATTATATATATTCACAAAAGATCGAATGAACAATCAGACTTACCTATTAAAAATTAGTGGTACGTCGAAATTTCCGCGTATGTTGGGAATCGTCTCATGACTGAAAAATCAAGGTTTCCGTATCAACATCTACCATTCTTATCCGGAAAATCAATCATACACGTGCTATCCTATTTGTATGACTAATAATTTAGCCCAAGAAATAATTTCCGAATAAAATTAAACGTTTTATTTTTAATTTAAAAGAAGCCACTGAAGAATTTCATATTAAATATTTAAAAAATAATAATAGTGTGGAGCAGTTGGTCAATTATTCTATAAATAACTAAAATAAAATCATAACAACCAGGTGATGAAGAATATTTCAAAATAACTCACAGACTAATGGTATTCAGAACGACATCGGACGGGAAAAGCCTTTCAGGGACTCAAAAAAAAAAAATATATATATATATACATATATATAAATGAGAAGTTCAACGTCATTATGTGACATGAAAAAAAAAAGATTTTGAAGAAAATTGCGAAGAAAATGCTTATGTGTTTTTTTCCAGTTCTCCTTGAGATTTATTTGAAAGAAATTTACGGAAGGGAAATTTTTTTTTGAGCAATTCAAAGAACTTCAAGTGGATTTTGGGTTTCCCAGGAGATTTCACATACGATAAAAAATATATAATAATTTCGAAATAAAAGATGAAAATTTAAATTACAATGCTGAATTTGTCTTTTCCATTTCATGCACAATTTTAGCAATATTTTCGAAAAATGTATGCAAAAAAAGTTTAGATTAAAAAAAATTTTTTTTTATAGATTTTTTGTTCGTGTGTAAATGTTAAATAGGAAAATGTATATTATTTATTATGGAGACTACAAATTATAAGCAACAACTTTTTTTAAAACATGTTTCTCTTTATTTCTATTCAATTTTCATAATTCCATCTTTAAATTTTATTTAATACGAGGAAAAATTTTCGAGACACTTGGGAAATTGCTTTTTTATTTGATGATTGCGGCTTTTATTTGATGAACGTGCTTTTTAATTTGATGTTTAAATTAATTTTGATCATTCTTTAATGAATTTTTTGAACAAAACATGCAGTCAAACTCGGCTATAATGACATTGAAGATTCTGTGAAATTTTGATGCCATAACCGAGATTGAAATTTTCGACACCTTCAAAATTTGAAGGTACTGAAAATTTCAATCTCATAGTTTCTCATATTTAATATGAAAAAGAATAACATGTAATCAAATATTATACATGAAGTGGAAGTTTCATTACGATGGCCATATTTTATTGAGAAAAATTTGACAAGTTGGTTTCACAAACAGAGCACATCGTAAAATCACGCCAAAATGGCTGCAAATTGACAGCGAAATCGCCAACTATTACTGATAAACAGTCTTTGGCCGAAAATAAAGTGCTACAAGTCTATTCTGAGTTGAATTGTATTCACGAAAAAAATAAAAAATAAATAAAGGTTGAAATATATTTACTTTATAGTGACTCTTAATATTATCATTTCTAAAGTGTGCAAAGTGTCTTTGTCCCGATTTTAGCAAATTAAAATAAATAAGCTTGTTGAAAAAATGAGGAAAACACGAGATTTTTTTATGAAAAAAAGTTAGGAATGACAAAATTATGGGGAAACTACGAGAGTGTTTCGTTGATGGGTTATATCAATGAGCAGCTCGGAGTGTCAGATATGATGAAAATTAAAGTATTTTTTCCATCTGCACTTCAAAAACTACGGAAGACACACTGATCTTAGTACCAGCAAGAGTACAAAACAATCGCAAGTCTTCCAACATAAATATGCTAAGGAACACACAGTACGTTCCTGCATGCATCGATTCGTTAGAAATTGTATAAGAGGCGCATGTAAGGTTAAATAGTAGTAGTAGTGTCAAACATGAAATAGTTTGTCGTCGCTAGGTACCGATAAAATAATGGACGGACATTCTCTGACTGTGATCAACGCTGATTTTAGTAATTATTTCTTGGGAAAACATCTCATGAAAATGAAGCAAAAGAGACGTCGTTATATCCGAAGTCGTTGTGTTTCCATCGACGTAATACGCAAAGTTCATTAACGTTGTTATCCATGGGTCATCAGAAGGAAACGGGAGTTATTGACGCTTTAACTGAATTCTTGTTACAACCAAGGTCGTTATAACTGAGTTTGACTGCAATTTCTAGGAAAAATGAAACACTTCAGTCGAACTTCCTCTTTCTTAACCTCTTCGCTCCAGCGAAGAGGTTAAGAAAGACAACACACACGTATATGTACCTAATTTTTAACGGTTTTAAATGGTTTTTAATGATTCTTTTTTCAAGTTAAGACCAGAGGTACACAAATGTGTATCTAACTCAAATTATTAAGTATATCGACCCAAATTAATTAATTTTTTTAAAGGTCATTTTCACATACAATAAACACAAACCGATCAAAAAAACAGAATTTTTTATTAGTCAGTTTTGGCTCTGGTGCGAAGAGGTTAACATTATATATATATGAAAAACATTATTTCCCTTATTTAAAAACACCAAAAAAAAAAAAAACCCCACGGAAAACATTAATATGATGATATAAATGAAATATGAAAGGGAAAACATTTTTTTTAGCTATTAAATTAATTAACTATTTCTACCGAGTTCGTAATTTTTACAGCAGTCAGTTCAAAACACATTTAGCTACAACAAATCCTACTTAAAAATTCCACTTGCTCTGGTAAAAATAAATAAGCAAGCGTCCCAAAAAAGACAATGATAAATACTGAGTTGGTTGGTGATCAACTACTGACTTCCTTAACTGGTGAAACTAGTGATTATACGGTTGCAACATAGACGTTCCAGATAAGTTCTCGAAACTTTGGTGAAACCGATCTCTACGGCCAACAAACATCCACGAAGAGGGAACAAAAGTAACAAATCTATAAATCAGTCGGATTCAGAAGAAAATATTTAAAGACATTTTAAATACTGTATTTTATCCGGATTTTAATTGAATTCAACGTTATACGGAGTCTAGAATTCCACCCATCAACGTTCATTCTCGACTGTACTTGGAAATTCATCGGAAATCTATACATAATTCCCAATCCAGCAGACTATAATCCTTAAAGATCTAGAGAGAGATGAACTATATATATATACATATATCGATACGAATGTTCATTTATAATAACAGAGGTAACGTCGATTTCTAGTACTTAACGTTTGTAATGTGAAATGTGACATTTTTTAAAAATAGTTTCGCATAACCAAAAACCACTTAAGCTTAATGAAAAGTTACTTATTGATCAAATGTATAGCATTAAATTATTTTAAAAGCGGGTTTGAAATTATTTGACGTTTTTTTTCTTTTATTAATCGGGACGTAACGAATATCATGATGGAATCGGATTAATTAAACGAGAATAAGATAATTGCTTCATTCCAAGTGCTGCATTATGAAATAATTATGGAAGTTTAAAAACGTGATTAGGGATATCTACTTTTCATTAATACACATTTCTTGAAAGCTTTCTTAAGTGCAACAGTTACAGCCATTTCACATTTTAATTCCTTTTCAAATGAATTAAGTTCCTCGAAGAAGTCAGTGTTTCATTACCTTGATTAAAAATTGGGTGAACTATATTACTAACTTTCAAAGCACGGACGCGCATGGCCGATCATTTCCATAAAAACTAGAGGGGAAATGCTGACAATAATCACAGATTGCCGTGAACAGAAAAAATTGCTCCGATCAACAATCACGAATTTGGACCTGAAAATGAAACATACAGGGTGAATCAAAATTCATGGGACAAACTTTAAGAGGTGACACAAGATAACTAAATAAACATTTTTGACCACAGAATGGGCGGTCGAATCGCAATAGCAAACAAGGCAGAGAGTGTACTAAACAAATATCATATTTTCCCGACGAATTCGCTTTGATGAGTGCTAACAACCATTCGAGGGTGTATATGAACCTTCGGATTGGATTTTGTTTTTTCTTGGTACCATAAAGGTTATGCTGCGCCAAATAATGATCAAGCGGTGTAATGACTTGTGGTAGAATTCGCGTCATCCGGGTTGTACCATAATAAGGTCTTCCACATTAGAATACCCTACACCCTCGAATGGTTGGCTACACTAATTGCAGCAAATCCGTCACACAATTATATTTACTTTTGGCGAAATGCTGTTGAGCACTCTAAAAACACCCTTTACCGCCTTTTGCTATTGCGATTAGACCCCACATTCAATGACCAAAAATGCTTGTTAAGCAGTCTTATATCACCTTTTAAAGTTTGTCCCATGAATTTAGAATCACCCTGTATAAACGCACTCCTTGTTTGGGTTGTTTCATAAAATGCAATAAAATAAATGTAATTATTTTATTTAACAACAAAAGTTTAGTTATTAATAAATGTAATAACATAAAAATCGAGATTATGCATTTTACTCGTGGTAAATGTAATAAATCCGGTTATTATGCGTAATCGCCGGTTGTTATCGATGATAACCGATTTATCACATTCATCCCACCATATATAAGGTGTCCTTAAAGTCCTAACTCGTCCTTTATCTCATCAACCGTTCGTCTTAGAGATGTTTCTTAATTTTAAAAACACTGAAAACGTGTTCGAAAAACACTCTGTACCGGTTTCAAGAGTTAAAATACAGTGCGTCGTAGAATAAAAAAAAAAATCTAAATTTTTATACGATCCCTCTGTCCTTTAACTTACAATTAGTAAGTTGTTGTCCTGTCTCTTCTGAGGCAAAAAAAAAAAAAAAAAGAAAAATCCATGCTTTTACGTCCAATATTCGCTGAGATATTTAAATTCAAATTTCGGAGAAAAGTTGGGAGAGAACAGCATAAACTGACGGGCAACTCTACTTTCCTTCGTTAATGCTGTTCTTTCCCAACTTGTTTTTGGTTTTGAATTCAAATATCTCATCAAATATTGCACTGGAAATCCTGGAATTTTCTGATACTCTTAGTAGTTAGTAAAACGAAGAATTTTTGTTTATACAATAAGTAATGGTCCAGACTAGTTTCGACCGCATCAACACTTCTCATTATCACATAATTTTGCTAAAACTTATGTTATCTGAGAGATAGGAACGGAAAAATTTTTTAGGACATATGTTTCGTTTTATAGGGCATATTTACGGTTTTTTACGGGCATAAATTCATTTTTTATAGAGCATATTTTAATAATTTTAGGGCATAAAAATCCTAGCCCTAATAATTACTAATATCAAAATCCTCACATACAAAAAATTCCAGTTATTTTTATTACTGGAATATTTGTATGTGAGAATTTTTATTACTTAATTCCAGTTATTTTTCAAAGCACACGTGTCAGAATTTCCTAGAAAAAAAAATTGATGTATTGCCTTAGATTTCCAATTTAAATCATATAAAGGCAGAAACAAAAAAAAAATGTCGAAGTTTAAACAAAATAAAGTTTTCATCCAGGATTTATTTACATGAGGTAAATTATGGCTTCAAGTTTTTTGAGAGAACAGGTTCTTCGCGTGTTTTTGTGACAGAGATTTCTCTTCCTTTTCTAGCCTCCAAACCTCATCTTATACATTTTCCAAGTTTCTAAAAAAGTCGAAAAAAAAATAATAACAACCCTGAAACAACTGGTTGAGACAGATAAGAAACTATACCAAGAAGAAAATGTATTTATTTATTTATTTTTTTTAAACCTTTTTTTGGAAGATAGAGAAAAGAGAAAGTCTCTTCTCCTCCTGCTCGTGTCAGTCGTGCACTGATGGCTTCTGCGGTCCAAGGAAATGTGTTCTAGAAGAAACAGAAAAAAATATAGATTGCGGTTTTATACAATATATATTTCTTGTACATTTATATGAAATAGTTTTCTTCGCCTAAACATTTCTACAATGGATTTTACCCACTTTCGGCATTTGATGATCATTTTTTGTCGCACTATGGTAATTTTCTTCACACGAGGACTAATTAGACCAGTACCTACAATTTATTGTCGATTCCGAACGGCGGCCTTTTCTTATACCCACCGAGAGCTTGGGGCGCTAACCCCCTCAATGCGGTACTACCTGCGATAGCAATCTTTTTGTGTGTTAGCGATCTTACCCAAAAAATGTCATGTAGAACAGGGATTTTTCACTCATGGCCAAGGCGGCATGAGGCTCTCGATAATTTTTTTTTTTGCGGTGGCGCCATTGAATCCATTGGCGGCACAGTAGTGGTCAGCTGAAATTGGTTTTCGGTGGCTTTCCGAATTGGAGGTATGAATGTGCGCTTGTCTTTTATTTGAGGAGCTTATTGTATTTGAGGAGCTTATTGTATTTGAGGAGCTTATTGTATTTGAGGAGCTTATTGTATTTGAGGAGCTTATTGTATTTGAGGAGCTTATTGTATTTGAGGAGCTTATTGTATTTGAGGAGCTTATTATATTCCCGCTTTTGCAAAATTTACAGTAGAAGTGAAAAACGAATTCCACGGAATACGTTTTACTTACAAAAGTAGAAAATAGCCCAACAGGTAACATGCAGGAATGGAAGAAGAATATTTAAAATTACGTTTCTGATCAACATTCAAGAGAGTTTTCCACACTTGAATTTTGGAAATGTTCCGTTTTGGAAGAAAACTAGAGGAAATTTTACATTTTCATTAAAATTTGAGCTGGTCACATACATAAGTCTGAAACATTGGAAATTTCTACGTTACCTATTGATTCTAGAAGGTTTTAACTAGCCCAGGAAGGTACCCTTACTGCCCTCTCATCATTTTATTATTATTTTAAATTCAGTTTAAACGTAACGGATTTTTGAAGCACCCTGTAAGTAGCGTGCCATATGCCCGTCTACCTGCTCTCTCTGGTGAGACTCACGAATAAACGGATGATTGCATTACTGATGGATTTTAATTGATTAATTCGCTATAATTTTAATGAGTTCAGCTATGCATTGTCAGTACAAAAAATTCAAAGAACAACATACCATAACTTATTTGGACCTGAAATGAGAGATCTCTCCAATGTAATAAAATAATCCTACAATGCATCAAAATATTGTCTGACTCTGGTTTAAACCAATGGCATCGTCATAACCAAGTAACTGCCCTGTTCGTCGAGATATCAAATCCCTTCACTCGACTCAATGGCTTTCGATCTTAGCATATCCATATACACATACAAGTATGGACAGTTAATGATAGCAGGAAATATTTCATCACATCGAATGGCGTTGATTTCACGGACACACCGACAGTGAATTGATGAGTCCGCCCTTTACAATCCAGTGAATCTCATCATTGTCCAGAGACTACTTATAGAAAACAGGAAGAGGGGTGGTTCGAATATTCCGCGTGGCTTTTGTATAGCGAGCTGGCCGGTTCACACTCTATCACAGTATTATAACATTCCTGTAGAACATTACGTTGTATTCCATTTGATCGGTGGCTTCGTTGAATATGCGATGCCGTACTCGTACGCGTTAAGTCGCGCGGGGAATATCAAATTTCTCTACATAAATTGCGGAGTAACAATTAAATATTATAGATGTCGAGGTGTTTGTAAATTGGCCACGTAGCTGATATGGGGACAAGAACATTATTATGCATGAAAATAGGTCTTTGATTGAACATGCAAATTTCGGTAGTGGGGTCATTGTCTTTGAAATGTGGTCAGGAAGGTGATGCCATTAGACGAACGTGATCGTGAAAGATGTAAATAGATCTCGTAGTTTGTTATGAAAGGAGACCTGCCATGGCCTATCTAAAGGTTGAATGTCATTTAGGCCATTGACGTTGGAGTTTGGTTTACGCAGAACTATTCAGACTGGCCATGTGACGTCCTTTTGTGATGATAATCATTCGGAAAGATGTTTTGGAAATTTCTTTGGTAAATGGTCACATCTTTATATAGATAATATTTAATTTTTATAGTTCAAATGCATTTTATAGACAACTAACAAACGTAAAAGCTATCAGTATTTTATGTATATGTATCATATATAACAACAATATTGATTTTAGTTGGAAAATTTTCAATTCTTCAGCCCTTTGCGGTCCTATATCGAGGTGACTTAGGACCGCATCAGGATACAACGACATTTCCTTGTTACCACAGGTATTCGGCTTCTTAGCAGAACTCACAAGCTATATTATAATAAAACACACACACACACACTCACGCGCGCGCACGGAGGCGCTCTAAAGTACGAAGTGCCGAAAAACCTTCGGACAGCAAAAAGTTCAGAATGAAGTCCATAGTGTTTTGAAACGATCATAAGGATTCTGTTTCGGGTGGGGGCTGATAATATACACGCTTAAAATATCAAGGAGTGTTTAGAGGTGGGTCGATACTCCGTCCTTGTCGGAAGCTTTCCTGATGCGGAGGCACAACAACAAACGGCGACAGCATCACCACAGAAAATGATCGCTACCGGAGGAAGTCCCACACAGAGAGGTTACCGCACCAACCTCTCGGTGAGTATGAAAAAGGCAAAAATATCGAACGCTGCTTTCGGAATCGTCAATAAATTGTAACACTGTCTACTTCTAGTTTTGTGTGGGTAGTTTTTACTAGTATAACCCTTTAAGAACCCGCGCGTGTGCAACAAATGAAACGATTTCAAAAGTTAATAATAAAAATAATGAAGCAGTTATATATATATATATATATATATATCGAGCTGTATCGAGTATATATCGTTATATCGAGCTCGTATGCGATGCTCGATATAACGATAGATTTCTCTACAACGATATTTTTTCAAATATTGTCATCTAAAATGTCGAACTCCTCTCGCTACACCGATATTCTTTATTATATATCAACTGTATGCCTTTAGGGACGGGACAGATGCACTTGAGTGTATATTCTTTACTATGATAAACCCATCAATAACGATATTTTTTTAGGTTTTTTAAAACCGCTACAACGATATTTTAAAATAATTCGCTCAAAATCCTTTTGAATTTGATTTTAACTTCGTCACTTGTTTTCGGCCTTCTGAATGCTTTTTATTACGTTGGCATTTTGCACCACAGGATCACCAAAAGCGCGAAGGATGTAATTGATGTCGTTACTTTCTGTGTATGACAGGAAACTGAAACACAGTAAACAACTTTGCGGGGGGGGGGGGGAGGAGGAGGAGGAGGCGATGAATCTAACGGAAATTTATTAATCAACAAATCAATTACAATTTTTTGAGGCGAATAAATACATAAATGTGTTTTTTCGAGTAGTATTAACGATGCCGGTTCCCAACTTCAAGGCCCAAATGTGGGCCGATGTCTCAGTTAAAAAGTCTCGCCACACAGACCCTACAACGATACAATTATTCAGCCATTACATTTCACTCGTAGTTGGAACATTTGATGGCAGATGGCAGCACTTCAAAAATCAAGAATTACACATAAACAAACCACACGTTAGATTCACAACACGTACACGCACATTCCAACATGCACCAATTTGTTAGAAGTTCCGCAGCAGAATATGGACGAGGTGCATGCGTGATTTAGTAGTATTAACGACGCTGATTTAGAAAAGATGACAACAACAGCATAAATGCATATCATGCATTGCATGCGATCATGCATAATACCAAAGCATAACTGGTAAATTTGATAAATACTTGGAATTCAATATTTAATATTTGTTAAATTGTAGAATGTAGAATTATATAAGAATTATAAAATTTGTTAAATAAGAGAACGTTATATTGAGGTGCGATAGTGAAATTTGTTAAATAGTGGTTCGCAATGTTAACGTCCGATTGTAGAATTTGTTAAATAGGAGTTTATTGCATCGAGGTCTGAATCGTTAAGTGTATCGGATTGTATTAATCTGATATATGGTGTATCGTAATATGATTGTATTAATCGGAAATCGGAATTTGTAAAATTGTGGTCTGATTGAAAACGCACAAAAACTTGTAAAAATTCGTTAAATCAAAAAAATTGTTAAATGAGAGTTCGTTATGCTTGGGTACTATCATAGACTTGTTAAATAGAAGTTCGTTATATCGAGCTGCTATTGCAGAATACGTCAAATACAAATGAATAGTTGGAGTAATTTCGTGGATGCTCGGAAAAATTTGTTAGATGAGAGTACATATCTGAATAATAAATCTTATCACAGCAATGGGACCAATTTATCGTATTTACTTATACGAAATGGTGATTATGCATAATAACCGGATTTATAACATTTACTGCAACATATTTGTTATAATATAGGAAACGTGTGTAAGTCATTTGGGATGTGACAGATAAAATTGATGGTTTGAATGTGAAATACTAGTTGAACTGTCGTGAAGAGAGAGTTTGTCGAAGATGCCATCACAGGATAAGAGTCTAAACCGGAGCTAAGCGAACAAACTCGAGGAACTCCATCGGAGAGCTTCGAACGCTGTTCAAATAATATCTACATTGACAAGATGATCACGGATGAATATCATATATCGACTTCGCGCAATCTCTACTTTATTGATGGTGTCGGGTCAAAGGTGGAAGGTAGTGTTCCAACATAGTGATTAGACAATTAGTGTCACCTGAACTCACGATCTTTATAATCCATCACGTTTCTAAAGGGATAGAATTTTGAAAAATAATGCTTTCTTCTAAGAGAGGAAAAATATTTGACACGATAATCGATTTTTTTTTCTTTTCTTGTCAAAAAATAATAATCCGGATTATTTTTTGATTTTAACACTCTAGAATATAGAATTTTATTGTCAGCTGTTACAGAATCTTCAAGTGATTAATGAAGGCGTGTGAGTTATGAATTTACGTAGGCATCTTCCTGGTTGAGGTGATTTCGAACGGCTAAAGTAGATTTTCTGGAAAGTTATATTTATACAGGGTGTCCCATAAGTTCGTGAACAGTTTATAAGTTCATTTTTGGAAGGAACTGGTATACAGTAAAGTCCCTCTTAACGGTCAGCCCTCTTTTATGGGCGAATTTCATTTATTTTGTCCCGTTGATGTCCGTAAAAGAGAGGTTTTACTGTATTCGAATGCTTTTTGCAAAAATGGTATTATAACGAGGGGAGGGAAATTATTATTAAGTACAGAAAAACATAGTTTAAATTTTTTTTGATAGGTGACGCTGGACGAAAGCAAATCATTGGAAATCAGCGTCCTCTGAAATGCAGGAAGCCTCCTGCATATAAAAATACTCAAGCTTTAAATAGCTCATTTCTGAAATTTCCGGTTTCTGGTACTTTTATTAGGTTTTCATTGTGATGTTGAAATTGGTGGATAATATTGGTGAAGTTGGTTTACCTCAACCACGAATCACCAGGTGTAGCTTTACGAACGTTTCGGACACTGAAGAAACTGAAGAAAGATTCGAGTCCAATCACTTCTATTACTCCTGTCGGACTTCAGTGAAGCTCCCTTTACTGGTGGAAATTAGAACTAAATTTTTTTCTGTACTTAAAAATACCCCTTCGTGAGTATAACATTTTCGTAAACTGCATTTAAGTATCAAACCCTTTATTTAATGGACAACCTCCACCTCAGATGCGGTCACCCCTCTTTTACGGCCAAATAATAATTTCCCTTATACAATAAAAGTGTGCTTTTCAAACCCGCGATAAAGGCACCTCCCTCTCTCTCTTACAGACGGATTTTTTTTTGTCTCGCCGGTGCACGTAAAAGAAAGGTTTTACTGTATACCGATTCATTCAATTTTTATGCATTTTTTAACTATTTACAAATTTATGGGTCTAGTGTCACTTTCACTTTCGTGAAGTCTAGTGTCTTCACGAAAGGCCTCTTTACGTTATTGCCTGGCTTCAGAAACCATTCACTCTTTGTGCATTGGGTAGACTTAAGATGATGAAATACTTCCGAACAATAATTACTTTAGAATTCAGAAGACTGATGACAGACATAACACTTATTTTTCAGAAACACTATGTCGGGTATACACTATACAGCCACATTCTGGTATTCACCATTTCATTCGAAGTGCCAGAAAAAAATGCTTTCGAGGTCCATGTATGGTTTAGTACAGTAAAACCTCCCTCTTAACGCTCACCCCTCTTATACGGCCAAATAATGATTTACCCGTATAATAAAAATATGCTTTTCAAATCCCTGTGATTAATGGCCACATCTCTTTTACGTGCGAATTTTGTTGTCCCACCGGTGTCGGCAAAAGAGAGGTTTTACTGATTAGTAATGGAATTTTGATATTTTTCAGCAATGACGCACACAATAAGTAAAGCTGACCATAATTCTTTAAGAAAAATGCAGGAAAATACGCGGTATCGCTAACTGTCACCAAAAATCATGATGACCGCGCAGAAATTTGCCAATCATGACTGAAATCACTGAAAAAAAATGCTTAATAGCGAGAAATGAAGCGCTGTACTGCATGCAAATCACAAAGGATTAAAATAAATTTATGAAAAAAAAAAAAAAACGTTCAACATGACAAATATGTGAGATGTGAATAGCCATGTACGCAGTGGATTATAATATAATTTTTAAATAATGAAAATAATCTCAGTCTTTGAGTTCATAGAAAAATAAAAATTCAAGTAGGCTTTGGTGGCGGTTCGCAACTTCGAGGCGCAAATGCGAGCCGATCTTCCCGTTGAAAAGTCTCGCCACAGAGAGCAACAGACCTACAAACAGTACAAATATTCAGTCACGACACATCACTCACTTCACTTCTGAGATATAGATGGCAGCACTGAGAAATCATACACAACACTAGATACGCACTCAGACTGTTAGGTACACACAATTACACTTCCGGCACAACTCACTAGGTAGAAAATTGCCTATGGCGATAGACCTGAGTTGTGCTCGGTTAAAAAAAAAAAGAAAAAGAAAAAAAGAAGGCTTTGGTGGCGTCGATAGGGTACTCTCCCAGGAAATAGAAGAATTAGAAGACGAAGAATACGAAACAGAGGGAGAGCAATCGGAGAGAGAAGAAGCGGTCGAAATATGGGAAGACTCTGACTTCAAATAGGATGATCCAGTGAAAGAGTAACCAAGAAACAAAGTCCCAATGATCAGTGTTTAAACTGCGAAGCTCCCAACCAAAAGCTGAGGAGCTTTTGAATTATCGAACAACCCCCTCCCCTCATGCTGAAAGGACCTGTCACCTGGTCGGACCAATGTGACACGAAGGTCTCACACTGGCCAACAAGCCAACGAGGGAAGACGTGGTCCAGGACTTGGCCTGGCCACAGACAAAAACAAAAGGCTCAAGCTCAATAAAGCTAAAACAGACATTAGAAGAGCTCATCGGAATAAATTGTATATTGTATAATAGAAATATTTAAATCTGTATATAATTTTTTTTTAATGTGTTTTTATATTCAATGTTCATGTATTTTATATTTTATATGCATAATAAAGCACCCGACATCACACAGCCCCCTCATCCGGGCAATGGCTAAAATTGACAATGGTCGATAGAGCCTGGGCGGTGCACGGAATGAAATGAAAAGGCTTCGGTGGAAAAAACAATTTTTTTCTATAAAATACGTGTATTTCTCGGAAAATACAGGTCATATACACAGTCACCCTTTGTCTATGGTCTTCAAAATGTTACAATGTAGTACAGTTAAACTCTGATATAACGACCTCGGTTTTAACAACACCTCGACTAGAACGTTAATAATTGGTGGTCCGAACTGATTATCATGAAGAACAAGTTACATAACTTTGCTAATAAGGACAATCAATAAGGACATCACGAACTAAGATAAAACGCGTTTTTAGCCTGTTTTTATGAGGTTTCTCATTGACATGACTCTTATATGGGAATCATTTTCTCATTATTTTGTCATTTCAAACTTTTCCCTTGATAAAAACTTACCGTTTTTTCTCGATTTTATTTAACGAAGCTTACTTTTAATTGTTTTTAATAGAATCGGAGATTAAGATAATTTGTATAATTAATAAATTGTGTTATAACAAATGTATCTAAATATTCATCTCGCATATTCACAGTGTTAAATGTTTTCCCTTGAAATACATTTTGAATCTTTTTTGAGTTTTTTTCCTGTTTTAAAAAAAATTCCCGTGACCTAGCGATACTAACCTGCAAACCGCTTTTTATTTTAGTTATTTTTCCGGTTTTTATGAAGTTTTAAAATTTCCACGGACTTTTTGCCCACCCTGTATTTGGCAAGAATTAGCAACCTTTCATATTTATGACACTCCCCTCCTTAATCTACTGCGTTTTTCCCGATCAAACATCGTCACCCTGATTATAATGAATAACAACAGCATGCATATAGTATGTTTGTATTCATTTTCTTATAGTAATTCCTTCGTCCAAAATGACCTTGACGGAGGTCATGTTCGTCAACGTCGGTCATAATCAAAACATTTCAAGGAATCTTCAATCTCGTTATAACCGAGTTTGACTGGAGTTTAGTTCGTTCATTAGAACCTCTCCGGCATCACGTAAAAAACGATAACACTGAAATGATGACTTAATATCAAAGACAGAGCATCATGACGCAGAAATTACACAATTTTACAAAATAAGTATGCAGCATTTCACAAGATATATATTTTTTTTAAAAAGAAGCAAATTGAAAACATTTAGCCAAAAAAAAATTAATTCAATGTAAAGTATAAAAAAAATTCGATCAATACATCATCCGAGTAGTTAATGCACTTGTCGCATAATAACCGCCAATACTTCAGAGATACACAGTCAAAAGCTTTTTCCTCTTTATACCCAAGTTTCTAAGAACTTTATTTTTTACAGCGATTAGTTAATTCTTTTTTTTTTCTTTAAAAAAAGGGGTCCATAATTGTCACAAATAAAAATAAATTACTTTTCTCCTTTCTTTTTTGAAAATGTCTCTGATGTGTTTCTTTGAAAGAATTAGAAGATTTAAAAGAGAAACAAGAAAAAAGGAGAGTTTAGTAGACCGAGATTGAGAACAGTGAAAGAACAAAACTAAAAGCCTTTCATTTAAGCCTCTTTTGACAAAAAAGAAGAGGAAGAAAAAAAGTTCTCCATAAAAAGAATAAAAGAAGAAAGAAACGTTTGATAAAAGAAAATAAATAAATGAGAAACATAAAGGCTGGAAAATTCATTTCCATAAAAGCGAACGATGGTTGAAAGAGTTGAAAGAATGGAGGTTTTAGCGAATCCCCGATTTCACAAGGAAGAGGGAGGAGAAATGGCGTCTATTAGCGGGACTTGAATTAACTGTATTAAAAGTCGTTGAAAGAGTTTAGAGGTAACTTGAAAAATTTATTTAAAATAAATGAATTAAGAGGAGTATACCTCCGTGTTATAAATTATATCTCAAGAGCATTTGCTTTATTTTTTGAGAACTTGGTTTAATGTAGGAGAGTTATTTGAGATTAAGAGCCGTAGTTGGTTCGAATTTGTTCTCGATGTTTTCTCAATAACTAGTGGTTGGTATAGTCAGAATATGTTCATGGGGAATAGGAAGGAGTATAAGAGACGTGGTTCAGTTTACAGTTTGCAATCAAATTTGTCGTTTATCTGCAGTTTGTAATCGAGCAAGTCTGAAGTTTCTGTGTTCGGGTTTGCCTGGAGTTCGTAATCAAGTCGATCTAAAGATGATTGTGTTTAAGTTGGTCTGGAGTTTGCAATCAAAATTGTTTGAGTTTTATAATAAATTTGTCTGAAGTTTACAATAAATTTGTCTGAAGTTTATATTAAATTTTATTTGGAGTTCTTACCAATTTTATTTATTAGGAGATTGTGATCAAGTTTGGAGATTGTGATCAAGTTTGTAGTTTGTAGTAACCAAATTTGTCTGAAATTTATAATAAATTTGGTATGTGAAGTCTATTATCAATTTTTTCTGGAGTTCATAACCAAGTTTGTGTGGTGTTTGTAATCAAGTATATGTGTCTGAAATCAAGTTCTTTTGAAGTTTGACCATCTTGTTAAACTCTCTTACTTTAGGCGATGATTCATACGCAGATCCGTCTTAACGCCTGGACATACTCGAGCACGGCCAACACCTTCTATAGCAGAAAGCCTTCGCGCGAAGCGTTGACGTCACTGAGAAGGGGCTTGAGCATCAGAAGCCCCTCGTACTCCCCCCAGTTTCTGTCTGTTCCAGGGTATTTTGGCGTTGATAAGGTTCAACTGTATGTTAAAGATTTAAGACGAATTTAAAAATAATTCAACCCTTAAAGCAAAGAAAATATGACGACTCAGCTGTAATGTGAAAAAAAGTTATGTTAGGAACAGTGAAGTAACTCCAGACCAAAAACGGGACAATTTTTAATCAAAAGCGGAAGATGTGGCCAAATGTATTTTGTTCCATAAAAAATGGTAAGGTTCTTTGTTGAAAGAGTAAAAAAAAATCTGGTTTATCCCAGAGTCCCCAAGTCTAAAGCCTTTCAAGGCTCCCACAAGGATTGTCTTTAGGGGCGGCATATGAGTCTTTGCACCCGGGCGGCAATACTCATCTGCATCTGTGCATGTGTGTGCTTCGCTGTCGTGTGTACAGGATCTTTCACAAAGAGTATCCGAAATGATAATATTCAACGAACCGTTTCAAAGTATATACATATGGATATTGTTTCATTTGTCACATATAGAAAATTACCAGTAAGTACTCAATTGTAATAAGAGAGTGATATGATTTTTCTCAGCCCAATAAATCAAGGAAATGGGCACTTTCTGGATCCGAAAGGGAACTCGGAAAGAAAAGTCTTCTGGTCTCTACTGGGAATCGAACCAAGGCCCGGGCAAGTGCGCTACCATATACACTAGTGGAGAAACGACTCTGCCTTCCTTATTTCACTTGCTGTGGCGTGAGTTGCTGAAATGGAAGCATTAGCCTCCGTTAGCTTCAGCAAATGACCCTATGAGAGAGTTTAAAGGAGGCCATTAATGCTTCCAGGTCAGCACCTCACGCCGCAAAGCGTGAAATAAGAAAAGGCAGGGTTGTGTCTCACTAGTAAGTATGAAGGCGCATTTATATCCGGTTCGCAAAAGGACCTGGATTCGATTCCCGGGGGAGACCAGATGGCTTTTAGTAAGAGTTCACCTTGGCATAATATAAAAAAAAATGTCTATGTACTTCAGCTGTGATAATTTTAACTCTGTTCAAAATATGAATTTTTGGAATGTAAAAACCAGTATTTGAGCGGTTGCAAAAAAAAAAAAAAAAGAAAAAAAAAGATTTTCTCGAAATTTATTTAAAAATAAGTGAGAGAGAATCCCAAACTGTGATTTATAAATGTTACATCGGTGGCAAGATGCATAGACTCATTCCGGGGGTGACAAGATTAATTTTCTTTCATTTTTTTCAATGACTAAAAAAAAGTTGGGGGTAGAGGCGGTGTTGTAGAGACACGGTCGCAAGTTTTGACGTGAATACATCCTCTGCGCCTACTAACTCTGCGTGATGGTCTGACATATTGAAATTGATATCATCGGATTTGTTTTTTGAATTGCTAAAAGACGATACCAATGTTGCATATTTGCGTTGCGAACCTCTCGAGATGTAGCGTGAAACAATTTCGTTACGAAAGCGGGCCACGAGCCTGGTCCTCAGCCCGAAAAAGGTACTAAAATCGAAGTGGCATCATAAGATTTCACTTACAAATGCCTATCCGACGACACCATTGGCTTTCATTTGTGTTGTGAAGCTCTCGCGATATAGCTCAGAACAATTTCTTTACGAAAGTGAGCCCTGAGTCTGTCAGTACTTCCCGGAAGAGGTATTAAAGTCAGAGTATTATTATTGGATTTTCGTTAACGAGATTTACCCGCAGACATAAAAAACACTGATACATTCTGAATACTTCCAGAGATATGACAGTTTGGGGAATTTCGTCACGCAACTTTTTGAGAGTGCTCTCAGTATCAGCAGATGATTTAAAAGATGCATTTGCGTCAAAAAAGTCAATTTAGCTCATTTGATCAGCTGCAATGAATAAAGAGATGTTCCAAAGAATATTATGGAAGCTCCTTTTATCAAAGATTGAGGAATAACGTATCGGTTTTGAGGCAAAGAGATAAATGTCTAATTTTTTCTTCTGATCAAGTTAGGTATATGATTTCGAGAGGACAGCAATGGACAAAGTACATTTTCTGAATCTCATGAGTGAACCACAACTAGTTGTTAGGCCAGAACCAAGCTAATGCAATAGAATGAATGCTCTGCGTGAATGAACCATTTGCCACAAGTTTCTACACGTCTAGATTATGCATAGAGACCGTTGGACCCCTCTGTAAATCTACAGTAATGAATAAGCTTGGTAAGTAGTAGTAGTAGTAGTTTTACGCAAACAATACATACCTCAGAATTCCTAGAACGTCCTGTTTCCAAGAACAGATAGGTGAGAATAGAGGGGGGGGGGGAGGTAAATCGTTCATTCCATCTAGGATTCCATCTGACACGCGAGAACGTATCCCGATCACCGAATATAGCAGTAGTGCACTCTAATCAACCATTACCAACACCGGACGCTTACTCATACATTCAATACTGGTATGATATGTGAACAACTCATGCGGTATCCGCTCACGTTGAATCAGTCTGTATTATTGATCGGACAACCATTCAACTTAATGGTCAGGACACGGATAGAGAACCAGTAGGAAACCTCTTGAATTAATGCACGGTAACGGTACCATTGTGTCAAGTTATGTGTACAGAAACGAGTGTGTCCTTTATGGAAACAAGTTTTTCTTCTTTGACATAATCTGATCAGCAGATTTGTAGAAGTGTAAATAATACGTTTGACTATCATGTTGCTTAAATTTCAACGATCAATCATATCGCGATAGGAAATCTCAAATATAAGACTAATGCGAAGGTATAGGAAAATCTTATATAATTAAAAAGAAATAAAAATTTAGGAAACATAAAAAACAAACAGCTAATTTAATCACTTTGATTATTCTTTTATTATCTTATAAAAAATTTAGGATTTTCATCAAAAATATCGATGATTTCTTATAGACAAATCAGTATAAAGTTTATTTTTATTATTAATTTTTTTAACGTCAATTAATTTTTTTAAGCATAAAGCTAATTTTTTTAATGTAAACTTACTTTTTTAACATCAATACTTTTTAACATCAATTAATTTTTGAAAAAATGAAAAATGAATTTATTTGAAACGCAAATTTATATTTTTAACGGCCAATTTTTTTATGCAAATTTATTCTGTAACGTCAATCTATTCTTTTAATGTTAATTCCCCTTTTACAGCAACCTCAGTTTTTTAATGTCCTTTCATTTTTGAAAAAAAATGAAAAATTAATTTACGATAAAACATAAATTAATTCTATTAATGCCAATTAATTGTTTTAATGTCAATTTTTTAACGTTACTTTAGTTTTTAAATGTTTATTTCATTTTTTTAATTTTTAACGCAAATTTATCTTTTCAATTTAAATTCATTTTTCAAAAAAAAAATTATATTAAAAGATAAATTTTTATTTTTTTTCAGTTTAAACTTATTTTTTTTACTGTCAATTCTAATTTATTTTTAATGTCAATTCTTTTTTTTAAATTTATGTTAAATCGCGCGTAAGTTCAGTTTTTTAACTTAAATTTTTTTTTTTAAAGATTAATTTAATGTTATATATTTAATAGGACTCATCGGAATCGGAAAAACAATTTCTCCAATGTAGTTTGAATTTCTGTATGTATATATTCAGTTTTTTGATCTTGTTTATACCTTGCATTATTTCTTTATCTATATTTGAATGAATATAATACAGTATAAAATGAAAATACTTCGAATGAAGCTGCAAAATACAAATACTAAATGAGCACACTAGTATACGTATATAAATATCCAATGGACAATGTAAGATAATATAATAATGTGAATGATAATACAATCTATTTCTTTCCTGTATTGAAAAATTCAAAACTGTACACTGAATTAAAATTCAACACATATTGAATTAAAATTCAACACATATTGAATTAAAATTCAACACATATTGAATTAAAATTCAACACATATTGAATTAAAGCAATCAACACATATCAAAGAACATGCTTTAGTGTAATTTCGTTTTGAAAAGTAACCAAAACTTCCAGAGGAATCATTTCATTTGTTCCAAAATGTTGCGAAATTCAATAATTTCTAGATTTGACGTTACGAACACATTAAATGTGGCTATAAATTCCGATTTGCCCGAAAATTATACCTTACCGAGTGCTAGCCTTAATCAAACCAAAACCTAAAATTATGTTGAAGTAATGTATAAACACATAATATTACACCAAAGGGGGAAAAGAAAATTCCATCAGCGCACTTACATGGAATTCTTCCGAGAGCAGTTTCTGCAGCGTTTCAACTATAATTATCTTCGACATTCTAGCAAAGAAATCCACTTTTTCGGAGAAATAGCAGCTGTCACGAGCAAACTCCCTAAAAAGAAAAGTTTTTCCTCTTCTTTGTTAATAACAAAAACAATTGCGGAATGAAACTTGAAAAAAAAGAAAAGAAATATATATATATATATATATATAAGAAAACTGCCATATATAAGAAAGTAGTATATCTAAGAAAATCGCTCTTTGCCAAAGCAACACTGAAAAGACGCCGTAAGACAAATCGTGACTGTTCAACTCTTTCTGTTCAACATCCTTTCTCTGCCTCTAAGAACAAAAAGAAAATTTTCTTCAAAGAAATGTCGCTGTAAAGAATACATGGATGCTTGAGAAAAGGAGAGAATCATACGTTGTTTCATTTTATTTTTATTTTAAACCAAATAAGTAATTGATTTTAAGGATAAAAAAATAGAATTTATATGATACACAATATTTGTTCTTTTGTATCGTTCGTAACGTCAATGTGTGTTTCAGTAACTGTGTAGTTATTTTTTAAAAAAGATTATAAAAATTATATGACATTTAAGACATAGATGATCTTATATTGTTGGTTAAACAATGAATTTGTATTATCAAAAGGATGTTTAATTGTAATTTTTGGCCATTTTTTCGAGAATATCAATGTTTAATGATCTTTTGTGATGATCACGTTCTCTAAAATGGATGTTTAATAACTTTTGGATATCTTTCGACAATATCGATGTTCAATGACATTTTTGTGATGATAAATGTTTTTGAAATTAATTTCTATAGTTTTTGACTATTTTTTTGGGAATACGGGTGTTCAATGATATTTTTCGATGATTTTTTGGAATTTATGTTTAATATTTTTTGGCTATCTGATCGGGAATACCGATGTTTTATTATATTTTTTTGATCATCACGATTTTGAAATTTTATTTTAAAAAATGTTTGATAAATTTTTTGGAGAATGTCTATTTTTAATGATCGCTTGTTGTGAAATTGATGTTTAATAAGTTTTGGCTGAATTTGTGTTGGGAATATCAATGTTTAATGATATTATCTGACGATCATGGTCTGAAATTGATGTTTTATAATTTTTTGATACTTGATCGAGAATATCGATGTACAATGATATTTTTAATGCTGATAATCTTTGAAATTGATGTTTAGTAATTTCATATTCGTTCGAGGACATCGATGTTGCAATGATGTTTTTTTAATCATAAAAAACATCATTGTCAGCTCTTCGTAATTTATGTGTAATAGTTTTTGGAAATCATACAAGAAAATTAATCATCGTTAAGAAAATTACATGTTCAGTTATAATTTATGCGATTGTGTTCTGGCAAGTCTGTTATGAGTATTTCCAAATATGTATGATTGGAACTTATTGTATAAAAAACAATATACACCAATTCCTTTAATAATCACTAATGATTTTTTTTACAATGACAAGAGTAACTACTGCAGTAACAAACACAAGATGAAAATGAACACAAAGTCAGCACACTTTTTGAACAAAATTTCACTATTTCACTCTCATATAATTACACTTATTTGTTCTACACTCTTCGTGACATGACATGAACACCACATCTCTACAGGAGATATCTTAAAGCCTGGCTTATCGGAAGAGTCTAATCTTGTACATTGCAACAAAATATTTGATAGAAAATGCTCGCCCAACGCTCAGAACTAATTTTGAATAATAATTTAAAAGTGCAATTTAATCACTCGGTATTTGAATGCCATGCAATAATGTTCATACGCATTTCTTTAAAGGCAAAATTTTTTTTGAAATAGAAATAAACGTAGCCTGCGTAAGCTCTGTGGTCTTCAACATTATGTTTTTAGAAACCTGAGGCCACAATCAAACAAAAAAAAATCGCACTTACTTTGTCTTACCTGTTTAAAAAATTCTATAAAATCATTATTCATCGCTTTGTATTATCAGAACCCACAGACCAGGCAATTTGCCTGATACTTTTTGATTATCTTAACAATACTGATCAATAAATCGTGAAATGACGATATCAATATGGAGCCGTTAAATTATTACGTAAGCAAATTTTTAGACATTTTTGACCCCCTCTCCCCCTTGTCAGCAAAATTTCGTCATCAGATCTGTCCCTCTGAATCCTAACGCATACTGGTGGGAGCAGAGACGTACACGGGTTGGGGGGGGGGGGAGGGCTCGCGCTCCCTATTCCTATTTCTTCCGAAATTTCAATTAAAGAAATTGTTTTTTGCATTAAATAATAAATATTTGATCGTCGGGGGGGGGGGACGGGACATTTTTTTAATGCAATTTTTTTTAATTGAAATTTCGGAGAGAAAACACCTTGATATGTTATTATAATCAATTTATGTTAATTTCAATGTTATTTGAAGGCTATGACCTCAAAATTTACCTTTAATAAATTCATTGCGACCCACCCTCTAAGCCATATAATGATGAATCGCATAAAGGCCATTGGCCCGCGGACCAAATGTGGCCCTGGGGTTATCTGATGTGGCCTGCGCCCCTGAAATCTGATTTTGTAAAAATGAACTAAGCGGCTCATTTACATATCCCTTAAGTGTCCCGTGGTATAATTTCAGAGCATTTAAGTGGTCCATGGCACATTTTCAGATTACTTAAATGACCCGGGAACAGTTCCAGAACACTTAAGCGATCCGTGACACATTTAGAGATCCCTTGAGTGACATGTGATGCAGTTTTGGAGCACTTAAATGGCCCCCAGTGTGGTTCTACATCACTCAAGTTACCCGTGGCACATTCCGCGGGTGTGATCACTCGAGTGATCCGCGACATATAATTACGAATCACTTGAGTGATGCGTGGCACAGTTCCAGAGCACTTAATCAGCCCGGACACATTTCCAGATCACTTGAATCCGTGCAACATTTAGAGATCACTAAAGTGGCTCTGTAGGGCACTTATCAATAGGGGGAATGATAATTCAAGTGCCCACAAACTATCGAAAGGTTTTTCTTGTTTGTGGCGCACCAAGTAAGATGCCACTAAAAATATTTCTTATTTTCATAAAGGGTGGTTGATGACGTAAGCATTATCAAACCCCCCCCCCCCCTTGTCATCAAGAGTCAGCAAATCGGAAACCTCCTTCCCCCATCGATGATGACGTAATGCTTGAATGGACCCTAATACGATAAAATATTGATGTCACAACATCAACCGAATTCAAAACCTCAGCATTTTCTGATAATCAAAAATTGGTCACATGATTATTTCCATTATTTGATTACATGATTGTTTTTCTTTTTTGATTGCATGATTGTTTTCATTATCATTTCCAAAAGTAATAACTAATGCCAATCATATTTAATAGTAGTCTATTTTTCTGTAGCTCACTTCATTTAATTTCATGAAAATAAAATACCTTAATGACTTTTTCCTTCAACTTCTTTTAACACTAGAACACAATTAGGATTCGATGCCTAATTAGTTTCACGACAACCATAAATGTAAATTCATTTTAAAGATAAATGTCATGTTATCCAATACCATCTTTAATTTCACAGTCGTATGTACGATATGCTCCACAACACCAACTCATTCGATCTGTGTCAGACTTGTCATCGACGACAATTTTTTTTTTTCATTTTCTACGCCTTATTCAAATCCCAATGTTTCAAATCATGTTTGAATTTTTGCGTTCTTTTTATGACTCGATACTCACCCCTCCTATTCCTTATAATACAATGGATAATTTTCTCTTTAACCAAGAGATACTGATATTCGAATCATTTCATTATGCGTAAGGAAATCGTTTTTCTTTTAAAGAAAAAGTCGAGACATCACTAATGCATTAAAGTCATTAAAACGTTCAAACAAAAGCGCATACTTCATCTCTCTTTCTAACATTTACACGCTCACAAACTCACACACATCTTCCATCATTTCCATTTGTGGGTGGTGCTGGAATCATGCATTCGAATAAATTAATGAACTAAGCAAAGAAAACAATTTCAAAAAAGCAACATTTGTTAAGTTTTCAATCGTTAAATTCGAGCGAAAAAAAAATTAATGTGAAAATTCCGGAACGGAAACAGAAAAAAGCTAATTTTTATTGAAAAAAAAAACTAATTGTCGCAAATAAAAATAAATTGTTTTTATTTGTATTTATTTTTCTTTCTTTAACAGTCAGCAAATTGATATGTGAAGAGAAAGTGTTTTTGTGAATACGGTCAGTATATTCAAGGCTTTCATTTAAAGCTATCAAAGTAGAATAAAATGATAGTAATGAAAAAAAGAAGCTTTAATATAATGAGATGGTGGGGGAATAACAAAAAGAAAAATAAAGAGAAAATTTTGAGGAAAAGAAACGAATAAAAACCGGAGAGAGAGAGAGAGAGAGATTGTCGTCTAAAAAGATTTATTTCCATAAAAAAGAAATGATGGTTTGAAAATTGTTGAGGAAGACTCAATTTTATTTATTTGAATTTTTATTTTGTTTATGTTTAATGCATTTGTGGATCTTTGAATTACTCGAGCGTTTTTATTTTTGGATTATTTTTTGAGAAGGGAAACACACACACACTCGAAATATCCAAAATTACCTAAAATGCAGAAAAAGGAAAAAAAATGGATTTCCGGGAAAACAAAATTATTGAGTTGCAAAAAAAACATGAATAAACTGAAATGTAATTCAATATCTTAAATGATGTAGTTTATTTCAATTTTAGTCGGCTATCTTTTACATTAATGGGTTGGATATATGAAATATAGACGTATTGAAAATCATACAGAGCATCAAAGAGCTTCGATATCGTTGTTTTTACCCCTTACATGATGTACATTAATTGGTCTTATTGCATTTGATACGTTGACGTTTATACAGTAATAACACATGTTGAACTAATATATGATATATGTATATATCGAAATTATGCGTCTGTTTACGTAGCAGGTAGTGAAGTTAGTTCAATTGATGTGTTTCGTTAGGTGGTGCTGAATTTAATGCAATAATTTGAAGATGCTTCATTTAACGAAAAGCTATAGCAACGATGTTTCACTAACAGATGCCGAACTCCTTTCATTAGCAGATGCCGAACACATTTTATTGTGGCGATGTGCAGATGTTTTATTAGCAGATGCAGAAGTCATTGCAGCCATATGTCCAGGGCGCAACTAGGGGAGAGCAGGCGGGTCTGGTCGGTCTGGTGCTCCGGGCGTAGAACCAAAAGGGGAGGGGGCGAAAGTTTCACCCTTTAATCCTTCAACATTAAGTTATTGCAGTGATTGATCAATGCTTCATCAGCAAATGCCGAAGTTATTAGAGTGAGGTTTCGTAAACAAATGCCATATTACAGTTGTTAGAGTGATACTGTAGATGTTTCATTAACAGATGCCGAAGTCATTTCAGCGATGTTTCATTAGCATATCGTGAAAATATTGTAGTAAGAAGTGCATATATATTTCATTTGTTAATGTTATTGATTCAGACGTTAATGTTATTGAAGTAATGCGACTCATTAGCAGGTGTTGAAGTCAATTGAACTATGTATTTATAATTGCCATCCTTTAACCTGTGCTTTGACAGGCAATTCAAGAAAAAAAAAAAATCGGGAGCAGATTACTTCAAATGCACAGAATACCACACGGCTATATAACCTATCGTTCATATTTATATTCTATACCTATTATATGATCCGACAACAGCTCCATATTCTTATTTGCCTATAGCACAAAAGGATTTCAGGTATGCAGTTGAGTCTCTACTCAACAAAACCGCAGCGTTCCACTTAGAAAATTCATTAAATAGAAATTTGTACCTCAAGTTTTATAAACGAGATAAAAAAAAGTCTGTAATCCTGCTTTGTTTATCGCTTATTGCTGGACAACAACTTTACAGCAGTGTTTTTGAATCTTTTTGAATACAAGAACCAGTAAAATGCCTAAAATATTTTGACGAGCACCTATGAATTCACTGCTTACTTTTCCTGTGTGATCATAGAACCCGCAGTTAACAAGACATTTTTGCATTTTTGGTTGGACCGACATTTCGTACAATTGTCACTTTTTTTCAACGGATGCTTTTGTTTTGCTAGGTTTACTGAAATTATAAACGAATACAATTTTCATTACTTTTAGACTATGTTATGACGATAGCCTAATAATTGTAAATATATCCATACATTCAACGTAAAATATTTTCCAGGAATTACTTTTGAATTCACTGCGATTTTCAAAAGTAATTCCCTTACTCCACCCGGCACCATTGATGATTTTCCAGCAGTTTAAGCAATAATTGGTATTACAAGATATACAGAAGACTGGATGTTGTGAAGATATTTATTATTTGAGATGTTGATTTTTTAAGGAAGGAAAAAACTCATCTCTGCCTCTACCGGGAGATGAGTTTTTTCCTTCCTTAAAAAATCAACATCTCAAATAATAAATATCTTCACAACATCCAGTCTTCTGTATATCTTGTATTAACAAGTGGAGAGCGACATTCATGTCACAATAATTGGTAATTTTGCCGTCTTATGGCCAGTATTTTTCTATATTCAAGATCTCATTTTTCCGTAGTTGTCCTGAATGAAATTTAATCAGGAGGTTGACATTTTTTGCGAAATACAATGCGTTCATTGTAATTTGCAATAGCCCTTAATTTCAGTAATTTCAGCAATAATTAGCAAATTTATTGAGAATTGCATGTTTTGACGTCAATTGGTGATATCCCGTGTTTAGGACCACACGATTTTCCGCTTTTTTCCTCAATGAAATAGGGTAATCGAAATCTAATTTATACAAAGGTTTTTAACAGCTGGCTGATGCGAAGATATATTTAGGAAAAAGTAAAAATTCAACACCCCTGCGAGGAATCGAACCCTCGTTCTTTCACTTTCCAGGTGAATGCCCTAGAGCACTAGACTACACTGGTCTAGGGCATTCACCCGGAAAGTGAAATGACGTGGGTTAGATTTCCCGCCCCGGGGCAATTGAATTTTCTCTCTTTCCTAAATATATCTTGGCATCAGCCAGCTTTTAAAAACCTTCGTATGGATAGTGGAGAGTGACATCATCCTCGGAGAAGTCTAATTTTCAAAATTAATTTTTTCGAAACATGTAGGTCAAGTTTTTCATTTGAACCCAAAATATATAATAATACCAATTTCACAATTGAAACTTGAGAGTACTGATTGAATAATAATTCATTCAATTAGTCACCAAGTCTCTTGTGGACCACTTGAGCCATCGTCACTGACCACCTCTGGTCCACGGACCACAGTTTGAGAGACACTGCTTTACAGCGTATTGAAGGTGTTTTCTCTGTGTAACACAAAACTTGAACCAAAAATAAACTCTTCAGTGTTTTTCTTTCTTCTCTTTCAAATTTCCATGAATACCTTAGTTGGTTATTCAACCTGCTCTACGAATCTATTGTCGATTTTGTTGGAACTTCGACAAATGAGAAATTGGGGAAAGTTATTGTTTCAAAAAAAGTCGGAAAAACACATTGTTACATATAAATTATATTTATAGTAATATGAAGATTAATTAACATGTAAATGTCATTCGAAGTCAAGGTTCTGCAGAGAACTTCGTTTAATGGAAGTTCGTTGAATGGAGACTCGACTGTATATGGACGGAATAGAGAGAGAGAGAGAGAGAGAGAGAGACACATTTTTTTTCCTGATAGCATATCAGTTTTATACGCCTATATCCAATAAAAGCTCAAATTGAATGCTTCAATTTTCGTAGCAGCAGTATCACCACACGTTTAGCTTAGTACATGGTCATACCGTGAGAAATCTCCCGTATTACTCGCAGCCAATCGAATTTCTCACCCTCATACAATAAATATACGAAATTGATAGCTCATAAAATGTTTAAACGGCTGCCATTCAACTCGAATTGTAATTAAATGCACGTAATAAAACGATGATAATGGTGCTGGGGTGCTCACTTAATCTCCACGGGAAAAGAAGGTCACTCCGTTCGACATAGGAAATTCCGGAATCAATGGGCTTCTGTATTACCAGTCCTCACTCTTTCTCATACTGCAAGGACAGCGAAAGAAAAAGATAAACTGTCGCAACGGGTAAAAAACAGTTTGATGATTCAGGGAGCTAAGAAACAAGAAAAGGACGTTTAGTGCTACATGCGAGCAACTTACAGCTCAATCGCCATTTCGCTTTCATCGCCTTCTAAGATAGATGAGAAAGGGATTAAGCGGAACCTCAGCCAATTTAACAGCAGGGCTCCACCAAATCATTTCTACCGCCTTCAAAGGTACGGCGAAAGGAAAAATAATAAAAGAAAAGAAAATCGTTCCGAGACATGTTAATGCTGTACCTAACGTTTTTTCTTTATCGAGTTATACACACACACTCTTATAAGGGTATTGTGTACCTCCGCGTAGAGTTTTTATTTTTCTATGATCAAGGAAAGAGAAGACTATTTCTCTCTATAACAGCCGATGAATAGAAGATAAGATCACGATCGGACGTATATATTTCCTGCATTTTCTGGATGTCCTAGAGTGGAGCGGTGGTTGAAAAGTAACATCCAGAAAACGCTTAGTGTTAAAAACTGATTTTGGTAGTAGATTTTTGGTATATAGGCCACAAAATATTTTTGAGGCTTTCCTCTTGGTAGTAGAAAATCTCACTGATAGATGGCACTGCACCGTCTCTTACTCGATTTTGTGAAAATCTATACTTTCAAACTGACCACAACTCCGGTCCGCCGGCAATTACTACCGTATGAGATAGATACCTAATGGTATGAGTGTGTACCTAGAGTTGTATGTAGCAATTGCATATAGAAAAATTTAATCGCACTTAAATCAGAAATTAACACATTTTTCCTCGCCCCTTTCGTCGCGATAAAATCTTTCCTCACAATTTTGGCATACGCATTACAAAATTCCGTGCAACAATTTCGGTTTAAGACGCATATATCTTACGAATTGCCCACAAAAGAATATGTACATAAATGCAAATATAATAACAATCCCACGGTTGTCTTAGCCAATCAGAATTAAGATTTTCCATTTGGGAAATTGCGTTCACGGCAGGAGCATGTTGATAATCATATCCCTGAACTTCTCTTCACCAACCAAAATGGTACTAGATTGATGATTCGAATTCTTTCGTTGGGCTCTCTTGGAAGATAACGTGTATCAGAAAAATCCTTGAACCTTTGAGGAACTGGAAAATAACAATAATTCTGTAATTTCTCGATGTATCCTACTATTCACGTATCCCCATTTACAGAAAGTGTCTCCAAACTTCTTCGGATTCTTATGATTACAGATACGACACGTGATAATGGCTTACGGAAGACATTTCATGAATATTGTGATTTGATTAGCATTTATTGAAAATTGACACTTACTGTTGCTACGGAGTTACAGAACCATCTTTAGGTAATAAATTTTTAACAACTTCAATTGAACAACTTTTTGGATAAATTTAAAGACTTGTCTCACACTGTTTCTGTGCTAGAAAACTCATTTAATACTAAACATATTATTTTCCAGATGTAGCTATTTAAAAACCGTCTGTGCATTTTCAAGTCATCCTGCTCATGGTTCTTCACATGATCATCTGAATAATCATGTAAGAATAAACCAGGACATTTTTGGAAAAGAGTCGATAAGAAAATTCTAAAAATATTTTTCTAATTTGATTCTCAATGATCTTTATTTTGAGTAATTATTCCAACATCATCGTTCTTCAGACTGTTAAGAGTAATCATATCATTTTATATTCGATACAGTGAGGTACAATAAGTATAATAATTGGGCAAATCATTGACTCAATAAGAGGCAATTCTTTCGAGATTTATGGTATGAATTTATCTACATATAATGAGTAAAATATGCAACATCAAGTACGGCTTGAACAACGTCTTTAAAAGTATCAATCAATTTTGAATTTATGAATATAATTTAACATTAAACTCATTTTTTTTTCAACTCATCAAAAAAAAAAAAAAAAAAGAAGAAAGAAAGAAAAAAACCAAATAAATTCTAGAACTCAACGTAATTTTCTACATACAATATAATATTACAAAACCCTTTCAAAAATTGAAATTTCGATATTGAAAACATTTTGATATTATCGCAAAATATTTGTTCGAAAAAATAATATACATTTACACAAATTATTATTTGCTTAGTATACGACGACTATGTATTATTAGAAATATGCAGTGGTTTCAGATATTGTGGAACCAAATCAATTTTATCACATACATGATAAAATTGAAAATATTGATTTATTGAACATACCAATTACGGCGTCCCTCTTTGATGTCTTCATTCATGGCTGGGAGCACATTTTTCTCCAAGAGAAAAAAAATTAGCCAAGTCCTTATAATTCTAAAAAGCGCTCGAGCATCAAAAATTACCGAACCCTTCGGTTTACTGTATGCATAATAACGTAACATGCTTTCATAACTCACGTTGCTTGGTTCACATTTGCTTAAATTAACTTATTCAAGTGAGAAACGTAGAATGAGAGAAAAAAATATTTTTAAACAATAAGTAAGCAGACACGAAACATGTTTTCTCTCTCTTCCCACAAGAAAAAACACAATATCATAAAATTGATGAGTAAACAAAAGTCTGCATCTTGGAGATTAGTTACATTAGTTGTGTAAGAGAAGTTATATGAGCTTCATAACCAGTATATATATGAATGGATCTCAATTCTTTTTTGTCATTTTATGAACTGAAAAGTTTTATTTTTATTTTGAATCAATTTTTATTCAATTAGGCGACATTATTGCTACGCTATTTTATCATGCGAGCAAGCTGAAAATAATGAATTTTTTTTTACAAATTTGCAAAAGCATATGTTGAAGATATGTAAAAAATTATATTCACGTAGGACAGCATATACAATTAAAAATATGAGTGCATAATTTGAAATAAATCAATGGTTAAATAATATTTTTAATAGACCGAATTTTTTTACCATGCTAAAAGGTAAAGAAGACCCTATAATATATTTAATCCATTTTGAATGAATGAATATAATTCAATATCAAACTCATTTTTTCCAATACATCAAAAAAAAAAAAAAAAAAAAAAAAAAAAAAAAAGAAGATAAAAAAAAAATGAATTCCAAAATGCAATTGAAAACTTTCGATACATACAACATCATATTACAAAACCTTCCAAAAAAGTTGAAATTCTAATATTCTCTCTCTCTCTCTCTCTCTCTCTCTCTCTCTCTCTGGAAACACACATTTTGGTTATTATCGCAAAATATTTGTTCGAAAATATCCATTTGCGCAAGTTATAATATCTACAGTATACAACGATATTGTATTTATCAGAAACACACAGCGGTTTCTCAAATATTTTGGAACAAAATCTGTTCATAAATGATAAAACTGAAAATATTTATTCATTGTACATACCAATTACAGTCTCTCTTTGGTGTGTTTATTAATGGTTGGGAATTTTTTCCCCCTAAAAGTATTAATGATAAAAAAAATTTAGGTAAGTCGTTATAATTCTAAAAAGCACTCGAGCATCAAAAGATACCGAATCCTCCGGTTTACTGTATGCATAATAGCGTAACATGCTTTCATAACTCACGTTGCTTGGTTCACATTTGCTTAAATTAACTTATTTTAGTGAGGAACGTAGAATGAACGGAAAAAATATATATTTTTGAACAAAAAGTAAGCAAATGCTACACATGTTTTTTCTCCTTTTCCTAGGAAAAAACAGTAAAATGGGTGAGTAAACAAAAGTCTACATCTTAGAGATTAGTTACATCAGCTGTGTAAGACAAAAAAAAAAACCTTTTTATGCATTTCTTTTAGCATGTTCTTATTCTTTGGAAAAATAAGAAATAAATAACTTCCCATTTTATGGCAAAAAAAATTTATATGTAACAAGTGTATTGTTATATTCGCAAGACTTTACGTATACGTACCAAGAATCTCGACAAAATGAAAACGTATTATTTTTGCGTTCAAATTTATTCATATTTCTTCAGGCGATGCGCAAAAGAATATGAAATAAGGAACAATATTGTATACATAATAATAATAATAAAAACAAGGAAAATATTACTACTATCTGGAATTGAAGTAAACATGTTTTGTGTCTTTCTTGAATTACTAAGAACTTGTGAATTTGGACAATAGCCTTAGAAGAAGAAGAAACAAAGTTTTTTTTTCATGAATTTCTTATTTGAGATTTGTTTCTTAATTAGCTCTTATTCTTCTCCTTCTTATTCGTGAGAAAAAATCATGTCTTCTGTTCTGCAAGAAATAAAATTTCAATACTCGTGTCTTCTATTTATTTTTGGTGGGATTTATATATGAAACATTTTAATTTGAATAAATTTGCATAATTCTAATAAAAGGATGGTTTTTAATACTTTTTTTGTATCGCTTAGGTGATTTATAGGATTTCCATTTTTTTTGATTAGTGTATTTGCATTCTTTAATTCTGTATTAATTCATTTGTATTTCTAGAATGAAGCCCGGTGATTATCGTAAAAAAAAAGAAAAAGATCCATTGAATATGTGTTGTATTTGTCGTTCAGTGTTTTTCACCTTGATTATCCGCTATCTTAAGCCTTTCAGTACCACATTATGAAAAAAAATGAAATAATTATCATGCAATTTTTTTAGAAGGTCGTTTTAGTTTCAACTAAGCCCTAGAAATAAAAAAAAAATTGTTTTTCTAAAAGATTAGTTAGTATACAGCGTATTAATTGACGTGGTACTTTAAAGTACCGTAAGCAGTCTACGCTTATAATAAAAATAAAAAATACCAATTCAAACATGTATAATGATACAGTTATAGGAAAATATTTATTTATTTCACCATGAAGAAAACCATAACTTGTTTCATTACATTTGTTAGGGGACACTTTGTGAGGATGTAGTATACAAAAGTGAGTGATGCAGCAAACGCTTTTACGGGTGTGAAACATCCAATCGAATTTTATTAATATGTATAAATCTATTAATTATATATTTATTATATTAATTATATATTTATTATATTAATTATATATTTATTATATTAATTATATATTTATTATATTAATTATATATTTATTATATTAATTATATATTTATTATATTAATTATATATTTATAATGTTTTAGGTCGCAAATAAATAACAACGGTGGTACTAACAGCTTGGATGGAAAAATATATCAAGAACAATATAAATCTGGTGGTGCACTATGATGGTGGTCTCCCCCTCCCCCCCTCCCTCCAATACAACGATTAATCCCTATTACAGATAAGTTTTCTAAGATTTTCTTTTGGTCCACAGAGTATCCTTACATCGAGATTTCTTTTATTAGTTCCAAAAAAAACAAAAAAAAAACAAAACCCGTGAATTCAAATTATAATTGAATTTGTGTTCATCGTTTACATATAATCTAGTCCTACACCTCATAATGCAATGACGGTGTTTATAAGCAAAGCTTGTTAAATGGAAAAGAATATTTAGACGCTAGCCCAATCTCTGAGGGGCCAAACATGGTATTTTGCTCAAGAAAGACGGGTCCTAAATATGTTTTCCTTTCAATGTTAAAAGATGTAGCAAAATGATATTGGGAATTTTGTCACACTTAGGCTCCAATTTAGGAATTCACTTTAATTTAGCAACCACATTAAAAAAATTTCAGGTGCCAATACTGATTTTCTAGCCTCCAAGTTGACCTGGGATTTGTCCAGCCCTCTGCTTATAAGTACTAACTACAAATGTTCTTGGCATTTGGAACATAGGAGTCAATTTACAAAAACGGGGATATAAATCGAATTTAAAATATGAATCAATTATGAGTAAGGGGGAAAATATATATTATGCATTCATCTCAATTATTTTCTTAGTGCATATTACGCCTGTGCAAAGTTGCAACTATAACTGCTTACAATGATGACCACGAGAAAGGGAATTTTAGTCATAAATCTTCGTTATATTTAAAAAATTACTTAACGTATACCGTAATCGTAAATATATTAATAAAAATACAATATATCATGTCTAATATTTATAAAAGCTGTTGTCTGAAACATATGTGATTATAACCCCCTTTAGACCTGCTGGAAATCCCTTGGGGTCACAAAGTGTTTGTATTCATGTGTTTTTACGTTTGTACCTATGTGTATGTTTGTATTTGTATATATGTCTGTGTTTTTGGGATTTCTTTATTAAAAAAAATTAATGAGAGGAAAAAAAAAATGAGTTGTCCCATACTTTTTTGCCGTGATCTGGTAATAGTGTAAATACAGTTTTGATACTTCAAAAAAATCCCGATTAACAGCAACATATGTAAGGGGTGTTAAAAGTTGGGGGTGGTTTAAAATACCGTCAGAACTGAAATAATTTACTGTTATGAACGCTTATTTGATGTTTTAAAGGCAATTATTTGTGTTGCATTTCGAAATTTTCGTGAAATTTAACTTTTTGAAATCCGGGATAATTTTCGATCAGTGAAAGCTTATTTTGTCCCCCAATTTTGTATATTTAAGTACTTGGAATACCGCATAATGCTCAAAGAAATTTTTGCATAGCTGATACTTGAATAGAGCATCATTGAAATTGCTGGTATTACGTGAGATTTTAAGATAATTCGTTGGATTCAACGTTGATTCTAATTCTAAGCTCTCTTGTAAACAGAACTACTACTACCTAATCGCATACGCACCTCTTAAATATTTCCTCTGACGAATTTCGAACGAATTAATTAGTACATGCTTGAGCGTGTATTCGGAGTTATGCGTGTTTGGTGATCTGGTGGTGCTGTCATTTGCTTTGAATGTTTTGAAGTAAAACTGGATGATGCTTTATTACTCGTGTAATGTAAATGTGAAGAAGGTATGTCTGCTCTCTGTGATGAAAACAGGCACTAAATTATTGCTGAGACTCATTGACGACACACACTTTATGGAAATATACTATTTTATTTATTATACATTTTTACCAAAATATAATTTTCGGTGTACAGGGTGATCCGTAAATTCGTAAATAGTTTAAAAATTTATGAAACTTGAAGGAAAGAGAATTGATATTGTTCAATATGGGTTTCGAAAAAAGTTATTCTCACAAAGGGGGTTATTTTTGATACAGGAAAATAGTTAAGTTTCCATTTTTGTCGATGGAGAGCGCTGCACAAAAGCAAATCACTGAAAATATGCAAACTAGAGTTTTGTAAAATGCAGGGTGTACGACTAACAGCTTATTTTTGAATTTTAGTGGCACTTATTTAAGGTTTTCATTGTCGTATTGACATTGGCGGGTGAAGTTGGTGGATTGGTGAAGTCGTTATTCTTCAACCACGAAACGCTGGCTGAAGTACCATGTACCTTATTTCCTTAGCACATATTACGCCTTTGCAAAGTTGCAACTATAACTGCTTACAATGATGACTACGAGAAAGTTTGTCTTTTGTTTTGTTTGTTTGAATTTTAGTCATAAATCTTCGTTAAAATTACTTAACGTATTCCGTAATCGTAAATATATAAATAAAAATACAATATAAAACATGTCTAATCTTTATAAAAGCTGTTGTCTGAAACATATGTGATTATAACCCCCTTTAGACCTGCTGGAAGCCCCTTGGGGTTACAAAGTGTTTATATTCATGTGTTTTTATGTTTGTACCTATGTGTATGTTTGTATTTGTATATATGTCTGTGTTTTTGTGATTTGTTTATTAAAAAAAAAATTAATGAGAGGAAAAAAAATAGTTGTCACATACTTTTGCCGTGATCTGGTGATAGTGTAAATACAGTTTTCATACTTCAAAAAAATCCCGATTAACAGGAACATATGTAAGGGGTGTTAAAAGTACCTTCCACCCATGAAGGTACGGATACAGAAGAGATTGAAGAAAACTTCAAGCGTAATCGCTTCGGCCGACTAGTTCTTTTGGCCTTCTATCGTCAAAAATTTGAAGTAATAATTTTTTTCTATACCAAAAAAAAAAAAAAAAATCCTCCTTCGTGAGAATATTTTTTTTCGGAAAACGCATTCAAATATAGCGATTTCCCTTCAATTTTCATGGATTTTTAAACTATTTACAAATTTATGGTTTATCCTGTACATAAGGTGAATGAAAGAGTATTGAATAGTAGGGACTGCAGCATATTAGCTACGTCGTTGTGCGGTCTTGTGGGCATCGTGCCGGACTCTCGTCCTGAGGATCCAGGTTCGAACCCCGTTGACGACACAATAATGGTCGGCTGAAGTTGGTATTCTCCAATTTTCCAGCTTCGAGGCAAGGATGTGAGCCGGTCTCCAATTTGAAAAAGTCTCTCCGCAGAGAGCAGACAGGCCTACAACACGATACTGACATAACATAAAAAATTCAAGCATTTCCATCTTTACTTCAAATGAAAGAACAGATGGTAGCATGAACACGAAACAAGCATAACTCGGCAACATAAATACGTTAGGGTCACACATGCACTCAGAACACACATTCCGGCATGTACCGATTCGTTAGAAATTCCGTAGAGGAATGTGTACGAGGTGCATGCACGGTTAAGTAGTAGCATATCGGCTAACAAAATAAAGATGTTCTGTGATTTTATAGGTCACACAATCTCTGTTGCTTTTCAGAATAAGTAGTCAAATTCATCGTATTTTGATGAATTATTTTTTTCTGATATTCTAATTGTAAAAATAAGATTCACGGAAATAAAAGTTGGAGATAAGCCCAATCCTCGTGCATAAAAAATATAAATAGGCCAGCACCAAGCTTTTTTTTGCAAGTACCCTTTACATAATCAAATAAATACGCAAAACCAATCCCGTAGACACACGCTTGTGGAACTATTTAAACTTTACAGCCATTCGAGCTGTGATAGGAATCCCAATTCGCACAGTAACCCTTACAAACATATTCGGGTCGGGTCTTCAAGATTGATCCATTTTAGGTCCTTCAGCAATCCCCTAAGGATTACAATAGTTGTAAAGAGTCGGGTAACGTGTTATACGTAAATCTCTCTCTCGCGTCCTCGTGGACAACCCACCTTCTGCCCCTACGGAAGGAAGATTCAAAATGCAAATCGAGGTTCCACAAAGTTTTAATCCAATTTCCAAACTAGCAAACATCTCGGGTAAAGCGAAGAGATTTCTATTTCCTTTCCTAGAGAGATTCCGGTCTTTACGATTCCAGAAACTCTCTCTCTCTCTCGGTAAAAGAACATGGATGATATTAGGTAAAGATGATTCTGTTTTTTAATACACGTTACATGCGACATGTTATCCATTTAATATAAATATTTCTACCTTCAAATTCATATTTCATCAGATTCTCCATATTTTACCGATACATTGCTAAGCATTGAATTTGAATCCATTTCTATGAAATCTAAAGATGACTGAAATTTACCTTCAAAAAATTGTGCAGGCATTTGCGAGACAAATTTCATCGTTATTTAGCAGGATGCACGTAGAACTTCTTTTATGGGTACATGGTCTATACTTTCGCATGAACAATGCTTTGCTTCGATCAAATGAAAAAAATAAATGGATTATCTGTGTCATAGATATAACGAAATTGAAATCATCGTATTTGTCTTTGAAACATCTAGTAGGCGATACCATTGCCGTTTATTTGCGTTGCGAACTTCTCGAGATACAGCGTAAAACAATTCTGTTACGAACGCGGACCGCAAGTCTGGTGCCCAGACCGGAAGAGGTATCAAATTCAAAGCGATATCATTAGATTTGTCTTAACGAGATCTACCCTCAGACATGAAAAACACTGAGATATTCTTAATAGTTCCTGAGATTCAGCATTTAGATTATTTCATTACTCAACTTCTTGCGAATGCACACAGTATCGTCAGATGATTCAAAAGACGTATTCACGTCAAAAAATACCATTTGGAGCACGAATATTATCCAATCGGTCACTCTTCGATTGTGTGAAAATCGTGATAAACTAGACTTCACAAGGTCACTCAGACAATCACTAGGTAGCTCATTCTATCACTCACACAGTATTTCGCTCATTTTATATCACTCCCTCACTAGATTGCTCATTATATCACTCACTCACTAGGTCACTCACTTACTCACTAGGTAGCGCACGTTGTAATTCCCTCAGTAAGTCACTCATTCTATCATCAACTCACTAGGTTGCTCACTGTGTTTTATATTCAATCACCTAGTCGTTAACTCTGTCACTCGCTCACTCACTAACTAGGATGCCATTTTCACTCACTTACTCACTAACTAGGTCGCTCACTCTAGGTCGTTACCCTCTGACAAGGTCGCTTACTCTGTCACAAGCACTCAATCACCAGTCACGCACTTATTCACTAGTTTACTCATTCTGTTACTCGCTCACTCTCCATATCACTCAGTCTACCACTGGGTTGCTCATCATGAAACTCACTCACTGGGCCACTTACTTCATCTCTAGGTTGCCCGCTCACTAAGTCACTCTATCTCTAGGTTGCTCACTCCGTCATTCGCTTACTCACTAGTTTGCTCACTCACCAACACTAACCACTCTGTCATTTACTAACTACTATATCATTTACTGACTCACTCGGCCATTCCTCGCTCTCTGACTCGTGTCGAACTGTTGCCGGTGAGTTTTCTTAGCGGATAATTTTCCTAGCGACGAATTGTATGGCGAGGAATTTGTCGGTGAATTTTCCGTAAACCCCATAGACAGCAATCAGGATAACAACGTTTAGAGAATTCACGCATAATGCAAACAGGCATTAGCCCGTGACAGGAGTGGCAAAGTGGTAAGTTGCTCATCTACTACCGTGGAGGCTTTCTTCAGGTTTGATCAAAGCCATTGGCAAGGTCATTTCTTTTTCTATCGGACCTGAGATGCTATCCTGGGGATGGTACACCGCACCAAGTTCCCGTTCGCAAAAAGTGCGATCGAGCACGTGTCACTCCATCCAGTCTGTTGAAGTTGGTTTTCTGTGGTTCCCAACTTCCTATTCGGAAAGTTGCGCCGCAGCAAGCACCAGACCCATGATACATTCATATGTATTATTTGCCGATCTGGAAGGCTGATGACCAGGGCTAGGATTTTTATGACCTAAAAACAGACAGAATATGCTTCATAAAAAAATGCATTTATGCTTAAAAAAAGATAGAAATATGCTTTTATATATAGGCTGACCACATTTCCCCGAGAACAGTATGGAAAGTTACTAGAAAACGCCACTCATTGTAAAAAATGATGCTAAAGGTAAGTAAAATTGCCAATTATTGAAAAAATCGCCAATTGTGGGAAATGAAGCTGGGAAAGAGAGAGAAAGAGAGAGAGAGAGAGAGAGAGCTCTTGGGGATCCCCTCTTCATTGTTATGTTGCTATATGCAAAATGAAAATATTCCTCAAAATTACTGAAAATTATGAAAACTTCTCCGCGTAAAAATAGCAAAACATGAAAATTGAATAAAAAATATGCTAAGCCATGGAACTAGTAGCCCTACTGATGCCAAGTCACGCACACAGATATTGCTACATGCACAATATGCTATAGGTAAAACAAATGATTCCGACCCCCAACAGTGACATGTCACCAGAAGCCTTGATCTAGTTCATCCTTGAACAATCAAAACAAATGAAAAGAATCAAAAGCAATGAAACATTCCGGTCTGCTTATTCACCCGAGTGCATAAAATGTGACACGAAAAAAATCAATAACGGACATTAATCGTGAATCCACATTAATACACCGAGATGCTTATTATCATCCAACAACTTCGATACGTCCAGAGCTACCCATACATCTTCCGAAACCATGACCACATTCGAAATCTATCGATTGCTTCCTCATAACGTAAGTGGTAACAAATATCCTCAATTTGTAGGTGGTTATGAAACACCTTTTGAACGGAAATATAAAATTAACGACATAGAGATACTATGATTTATGAGAACTATTTTTACACATTGAGACTTACGGATAAACCATATTAATGCACTTTTTATGATGAATTACGAGCTTATTTTCAAAAGGAAACATTTACAGTTTTGCTAAATTTACATTAGAAGTAACAAACGTATTCATCCGAAATATGTTTGCTGTAATAATAAAATGGAAAGTAGCCCAACAGGTAGCATATAGAAGTAGTAGAAGAATATTCGAATACTCCCTATGTGTTTCTTGATCATCATTCCAAATCTCACGTTTAAATTTTGGAAATGTTCCGTTTTGAAAGGAAATTAGCGGAAATGCTACCTTTTGATTAACAAGTTTGAAAAATTGGAAATTTCTAAGTCACCTGTTAATTCTATAAGGTTTCACCTAGACCAAGAAAGTACCCTTACTGCCCTCTCGTCATCAACATAAGAAACACCATCATTCTACAGTAGAACTTCCCATAGTGAAAACTACCGTTAGCGGACCGCTATAACGGACACCTTTTTGAAGTACGTCGATGGGACTCAATGTATTTTACTATACATCAACGAACACTCCTCGTTAGCAGACAAAATTTCAGATGCAATGAGTGACGTTTATCACGAGGTTATGCCAAAAAAATTCCGAAGTCAATGAACGCGAGGGGGATGTGTTCTATTTTTGGTAGAAACAAATAACATTGCATTGCTATTTTTGCCAAAAGTATTTCCATTGGAATGAACCCTGTTGCATAATCCGACAGAGCTCATCCCGAAGATTCAAAATCCATTGAAAAGTGCATTTCAAAAAAAAAAAAGAAAAAAAAAGAAGGAAATGTTCCTTTTTGAAAATAAGCTTCTCAAATACGCTTATTTGACATTACATTAATTGCTACAGTTGAATCCCGTTATAACGAACTCCAAGAGACTGGGGAAATCACTTCGTTGTAACGAAAGTTCGTTATAAAGGAATTCCAGGTTTTTGCATTGTTCCTATGTCAACTCAGCAGGAGTATCAGAAAAGTGTTCGTTAAAATGGGATTCGATTGCACGACACATTCCGCTACGGAATTTCTAATCAATCGGTACATGTTGGAATATATGTGTTCTGAGGCTCTCCTAACATATTTATGTTGTAAGAATTGCGCTTCTTTCGTGTTCTTGCTGGTGCTGTAATCTCTCTTCCATGTTTTGAAGTAACGGTAGAAATGCTTGAATTACCATGTTATGTATGTATCATGTTGAATTAGACCTGCTTATTCTCTGCGGAGAGACTTTTTAAATCGGAGACCGGCTCGCATTCACACCTTGAAGTTGTAACGCTTGAAATCGCCAGAATACTATCTTCAGCCGACCACCGCTGTGTATCAACGGGTTTTGAACTTGATATAAGTTTGACTGAAAAACAGAATAAAATATATACGATTGCTGAATATCTTCATAAAACCCAGTCTTCAAGCCAGCCTGTTCATTCCCAAACGTTGGCCGTCGACAAAAACTTCCAATTGCTAAAATGTTTCAATGTTTAATTAAGAATTTATGAAGTTTCTACCAAGACCGAAAATCTGTGAAAATCGTGCTTACGATACTTTACAAAACCCTAGCTTGCAATTTTCTCATTTTCTGGATGTGCCATTTGAAGAATTCATGTCACTCGCTATCAAATAACATAGACACATACATTTATGTGCCTCTATTTTCCGACGGGCTTTCTCAGTCGGGACTGCTATAGAGCCACATACATTGCTCTTTCTTTCTTTAGTAAATTTATGGTAAAAATAAATTGAAAAAAAAAAAATATATATTTTTTTATAATCGCGCATCTAGGCAAGAGCCCCTTGTCAACACATCCTTTATGAGGACCAGGCATGCAGATCTTGTAATAGTTTACAAATTGCCTAAGACAGGAGATAGCTGTTTTTTCCTTCAGTTTCAAAATCACACAAAAAAGAGAAAAAATATATATAGTAATATTTTTTTTCTGTTCTCCATAAATTTCGGAAATTTTCATATTTTTCCCAATAGGAAAAATTTTATTTTTATTCTTATTAATTTAATAATTTTATTAATTAAAAAATTTTGTATTATTATGAGTATTTTTTCCTTCGTGAGAAATACAGAGATATATTGGGTGCATAGCAAATAGGAGTATGGCATTTTACTGGCGAACCGTTGATGCTAGAGGCATACTTGGTCCAATTGGCATACATGCCAATAAGAGGCATACTCCAAATTTTTCCAATAAGATGTAGTACTCAGATATGCCATTCATTTTTCAAGGGGTTATATGGTTAATAAAATAAAAACTTATACAGCTACTTACAGGTTAAAAATTAACTTTTTATACAGCTCCCCTGTGCCCCAAAATCCAATTAGAAAGTTTTTGTCCTGTTACTCCTGATGTGAATAAAAAGTTACTACTATGTGAAATATTCACTGAGATATTCAAATCCGAAAAACGGAGGAAAATTGGGGTAGAAACAGCATTATAAGTGGGTAAAACGGTTCCCCCTTTAGAGCTGCTTTTCCTTCAACTTCTCTCCGTTTTTCGAATTCGGATATCTCAGTGAATACTGCACTTAGAAACATGTAACTTTTTAATGTCATCAAGAGAGACAGGGCAAAAACTTTCTAATTGGGTTTTGGGCACACGGGGACTTTATAAAAAATTAATTTTTTTTCTTTTAATAACTATAGGCCTACCCCATCTTGCAACATGAATGATATATCTGAATGCTACAAGTTATTTGGAAACTTTTTCCAATTGGAAGTATACCTCTAGGATCAACGGTTCGTCAGTAAAATGTGATACCCTTATTTGCTATGCACCCTGTATGCTTCTCACAGTTGCATCAAGATATCAATTTCTTTAAAAATTTCGATTTTAATTCTAATCTCATCCGCTTAAAAAAAATACTCGATGTCTTCCGTTTCCTTACAGAATTTCATGGAAAAACGAAGCTTCTCAGAGAAAAAATTACACCCGAGGAAAAATGAAAAAAGAATTGAGTATATATATATATGAACGCACGAACTAAAATCAGTGGAAGTGTAGCCTCAGGTATCGAGCAAAGTAAGAGTGTTGCTAACACCAGAAGTTCGATGAGAGAGATCAAAGATTCCATGAAATCTCTTCTCAGCAAAGAGGGCGGAAGAAAATAAGAAAAAAAATTCATTTAAGGCAATCTGATTTCCTTTAAAGCAAGTCAATTTCCGGAAAGAATTTCATCTCCGGGGGGATGTCAAGAATACAGCCCAATCGGTCTCTCCTTTTCTATATATATATATATATATATATATATCTTTCTTTCTTTCGTACTTCTATCATCAAACCTGTGAGCCATTCTAATCAATTTTCACCTAAACGGGTCTTTTTCCAAAATCACTTGAAGAGATATGGACGGCTCTGTGATGCAATAAATTCGAAGTGGATTCCTTGTCGAGACAAAATGTTCATGTATAGTTGAATATCAAATGAAGGAATCAAAGATATTGTGAGTTTTACCCTCATTTTACGGAATTGCGCGATTTATTTTGTATTCAAATGATTTAGACTCTTAGGATGGCCTGAAATAAAAATGATCAGACAGTCAGAGCTTATGATCACATTGAAATTCAAGATCGTCAGACAGCACCTCAAATTTTTCCTTTGTGAATTTAGACGGAATGCAGTTTGGGAAAATTTCATCGCCAACGATCCAAATTGAGTTCCATAAATTCGTAAATTGTTTGAAAATTCATAAAAATTGAAGGAATCGGTTATTAAATGCAGTTTGCCGAAAAAGTATTCTCACGAAGGGCGACATCTTTTTTTTGGGGGGCAGAAGAAATTAGTTCAAAGTTTTTTCGATAGAGGAACTGCGACAAAGCACAGAATTTCTACATGAACCTTTGTTCTATCTCATCCGTGTACGGAACGTTCATAAAGCTTTAGCAGACAATCGTAACTGAAGTTAAGTAACTTAGAAGTTAACCAAAGAGTACAGTGTCCTCTATACATAAAGTTTGAACCTCCATTTTTTATTCTGAAGAAAAAAATCTTATGTGGGATGACCATATGACCTTTTTTCCACGATCACATTGCCGTAATTTTACTTTAAAAGAAATAAAATTTCCCGTTTTTCCCCCTTACTTTCTACGAGACTTAGTTTACATTTTTGAAATCAAGAATTACGTTTATTTTCATGACGTTTATTTCATAAAATTATTTTATGGTAATTATGACTATGATAATTAATTTCAAAGTCATATAAAAATGTATTCATTTCACATATTTGTCACACATATGTGCATATTTTTGTGGATTACTTTCCTCTGACAATTTTTTTTGCAAAAATTGGCACCTTCACTTGCCTTCGACAATTTTTTGGTCATAATTGACTTGACTTTGCGGCGGCAATTTATAACCTTACTTGTTATAACAATACAAGTAGAGTTACAAATACATATACATTTGACAATTTTTTAGGTCTAATTGAAAATGTTTCTTGCTTTGACAATTTTTTCGTTATACTTGGCAAGTTTACATTTTTTTGACAATTTTTTGCTCTAATTGGCAACTTTATTTATATTTGACATTTTTTCCACCGCAATTAGCAACTTTACTTGCGTCTGACAATTTTTTCGGCTATAATTGGCAACTTTACTGGCCTTTGAGCATTTTTATGGTAATATCCCGTTTTTTGTGAAGAGAATATTGTCAGCTCGGGTATTTATCGTGTGTGTATTGATGCTTTTATACAGGAACACCTTTCGCGGTGGCAACTTGACCGGAGGTTGTGCACCCCTGCTCTATACAAACAGAAATACAAATACAACGCCACAACAGGCAAAATGCCCAACGAGATGGCTGAGAAAAAGATGCCCATAAAAATATGGATGTCATATATTTCCAAAAAAATATAGCAACCCAAGTAAAAATGCAATTAACAAAAATTATAATCAGTATATACACATGATAAAATAATATACAATGCCCATGAAGAATACTTATGGTTGTCCTGTACTAAGTACGGATAGCTTCTCGATTTACCCCAACATGTTTATCGTATTTCTTTTTAAACGTGTCAATTATGTTACAATTTACTACCACCGTGGGTAAGCTATTCCATTTATAGGATCATATCTCCTCGACACCTGCGTTCATCCAATCTAAACATATTTAAAAATTGAAGTCTCTCTTCATAACTCAAGCCCTGTGTGCCAACAAGGACACGCGTAGCTCTTCTCTGCACCCCTTCAACCAAGTCTATGTCCCTCTGTAGGTATGGTCTCCAAAACCTTACAGCATACTCCAATCCAGGACGAACTAAGCCTCGAAAAAGCGGAAGAATGACTTTAGTAGACCGCAAAGAGACCTTTTTGAAAATGAGACCAAGCATTCTATTCGATTTTTTGACCACCGCTGAACAATGTTCAGAAAACCTAAGCCGCTCGTCAATGAGAATTCCCAAATCGGTGACCCTAGTTGCATCCGGTATAGTGACACCATTCAACTCGTAAGAGAACCGTGGGTTGTTCGAACCAAAATGAGCGACCATGCACTTATCAACGCTAAACGTGTCATGCTCCATTCATTTTCCCATTCTGCAATCCAGTTTAAGTTGGTCGGGAGCAACTCCCTATCGTTTTGATTCCCGATTACGCCCATTAGCTTCAGCAATCAAAACGATAGGGAGTTGCTCCAGACCAACTTAAACAGGATTGCAGAATGGGCAAATGAATGGAGCATGACGTTTAGCGTTGATAAGCGCATGGTCGCTCAGTTTGGTTCGAACAACCCACGGTTCTCTAACGAGTTGACCGTGATGACTATACCAAATATGTCCATAAAATTACATATTTTTTGATTTTTCCAAAATCGCTGTGACGGAAGCTACTGATTTCCCCTCCGCCAGTTAAGATAAACACTTGAAGATATCTCCACTTAAAGATTTACCAGAGATACATTCAAATTGCTATTTATGTGATAGAACTTGATACCGTATAAATATATTTTACGAACTTTTGTTGATCATTTTCTACTTCGTATATGAGTAATTTTTGCCGATAGAAGGGCGATGCACAAAAGCAAACCACTGGAGATATGAAAATCAGAGAGCAAGGATCAAGATGTAGGGTGTATCTCACTTCTGAATTTTGCTGACAGTGGCGCTTACATAAAGTTCTGATTGAGATGTTCACAAAATTTGAACTGTTGGTGAAGTTGTTATATCTCAGTCACGAATGGCCGGCTGAAGCTTTTACGAATATTCTGAACACAGGAGAGATTGAATCCAAAATTATGTGATTCTTTTTCGTGCAGCACTCTCTATCGACAAAAAGTTAAACTAATTTTTTTTTTCCATACAGGAAAAAGTCTACCTTCGCGGGAATGATATTCTCTCAAATCGCACTCAGAAATATATTAATTCTTTTAATTTTTATGAATTTTTGAATTATTTACGAATTTATGGGACACCCCGTATACACACACTATGAAAAATATTCATTATAGTGATTTTTTTTGTTAGAATAAATAGATAAGTAAATAAATTGCAATAATTTTATTAATTCGCTATAATTTTAATACCAGTATCAATTCAATACAGAAAAATACTGAACAAGATATTTCGTTTCGTTCTGAAATATGGTTGAAAAATATATTTAAAAATATATTTTTTCCGAAATATCATTATTATTTCATTTCAATCTCTCTCTCTCTCTCTCTCTCTCTCTCGGAATATTTCGTTTCTCAATGTAATAGCTTTTCCTAGAATTTACCAACTCGGAATATCGTAGAGACTACTTCATTTCTAGGAAAAACCGTTCTTTTTTTGTATTTGTGTACTTTGTACGTTATTTGTGAGTTTGCGTTTTCCCAGGCAGTACCTCATGTTGAAATATTGATGAAGTTTCCTGAAATCCCCTTAAATCGCACCGGGAGGTTGAACTTACCATAAAAAATGCACCTTGAGCGGATTTTTTTTTGGTTTATATGAATATCTTATGAGAAAAATGTCCTGGTATAAATTCGAGAGTCATCGAATTTATCGATATGAAATAAATTACCGTAATTTCCTGCAATAAAGTTTATATAGCTTCAACAGTAAATTTTTAGCTCTTGTGGCTAATTCAAAGCGAACATTTGATGCTGTTTATACACCTCACCGGCTTATTTACCAGAAATTACGGTACATAATTCAATTATTTTGTTTTTGGATTCAGGAAATATATTTACAAGGCACACGCACACGCACGCACGGACAGTTTTATTGGTATAATAATATAAAATACCAACTCTTTTAAATGGCTTTTAGGTTTTCCTGATTAGTATCATAACTGTCATACTAGAAATCACTGAAACCTCAGCAAAATGAGAACATTTTTTCAAAAAGAATATTTTTTTACCGCTTTTTGCAGTTGATAAGTGCCCCCCACACCATCGAGAGCCACGGTAAAAAAACAAGGAAGATAAATGTTCTATCTTTTCCTATTATTTATTCTGCACGCATATTTCTATATTATCCCAAAGCGAAGGCAGAAAACAGCGCCTCTCTCCTTCTGTTATCAAACTTTGTGTTGATCTGTAAGGTTGGGGGTGAGGAGCATGAAAAACATATTCGCGAACAAAGCCCTCTGCACAGAGCTAGCTGGGCTCGGTATTACCGTGATAAGAGGCCTTTAAAAATGCAAGATATCTCGTTATTGCCGAAATAAAATACATTAAGATAAGCGAGATATCCCGTCATTTCCGCTGTAAGAACTGGAGAACTGGAGAAACCGCGAGACACCCTGTAAGGACTAATATATTTATATGTAAGTTTGTTATTCCCTCCCCCACTTACCTAATAAATGATTATCAAAAAATAGTAGAAACGATCCCTACAGCATTGAATAATATTTGTAAAGATGTCGATTCAAATTTCAAATTTTCGCCTGGGAAAACAGACGGCAGCACTGCTCGGAAACAGAGCACTCACGACCCAAGCATAAATGAACTGGAAGGTTTCACAAAACTCACACAGCTAATCTCTTCGGGAATGAAACAGTAGTAAGCATTGATTCTCTTTCTTCTCCGCAGGTAGACCTTAAAAACGATACTCACATCATAAAAATTCAGGCATGTGACATTTCACTTCGAAATACACAAAATAAGCATATAACTCAGACAACATAAATACTTTGAAGCTCCTTCATACACTTAGAACACGTTCCAGCATGGATAGACCCCCCCCCCTCCCGTAAGTCCATTTACGAGGCTCATGTATATGGTATTAGTAGTAGCAGTTCAATTACCTCTCTATAGCGACTGACAGACATTAACTTCAAGCTGCATCCTATAATCTCAACTCCCGAAAAATGAAATTAAAGAATACTAACTAATGCCAATTAGTTCATTGATGAATTTTGGAGAAATACAAATTCCTCCCCTGGAAATTGTAGGCATTTAAAGTTATAGTCACAGAATAAAATGCTATTTAGATTTATGTCAATGAAAACGAAACCGAATAGATCACAAATTCTATGAATATTAATATTGATCAAAATGCAAATTAAGATTCACGATGCATATAAAATATATATATACATTATTTTTAATATACTGTCTACAGTATATATTTTATGGAGAATGTGGTTCCCCCAAAAGTCTTCATATTTCTTCATTTAAATATATGATTGCTCTCTTTTGTTATATTCGCGATCATCTATTTCACGGTGTGGCACATCTTAAACACTGAGATGGGTCGGTACACGTTATCTATTGACAGAGTCATTGTTCAGGCGCACACAATGGCGTTTTTCCCATTTCCATTCTTTCTTCTTAAGAAAGAAGACATACGTATATATCACCTGGGTATATTTCATCTCCTTACTTTCTTCTTATTCTGTTATTTATACCGTTTTTTCCTTATTTTATCGATACATTTCCGGAAATAAACTTATTTTTCTGTCTTCTTGTTCTTTTCCGGTACATTTCTGCTCTAGTTTTCCGTCCATTGCTCCATAATCTTATGTCATCGGTCCGCATCAATTCTTCTTTTCATTTTAATCTATGTCTGTCTGTCTGTCTAGCTTATGTAAATTTTACCATCATTAACTTGAATGCAAGTCATTTATCAATGGGCTCTGAAATTACTTTTGTAGACTTCATTGCAGTATATTTTTTTTCAGTATTATTTGAGACAATGAAGTTAAGTATTAATAGATTTTCGGTACTGATAACTAGGTATAAAAACTATCTAATATAGATCAGGGGTGCAAAACCTTTTCAGTCCGCGGGTCAGAAACGTGTGCATAAAGAATGGCCATATGGCATGTTTTTTATGAGATATTTCTGTAATTTTAACCACAACGTTTTGTTATATATACATAAAATGTACTATTTTTCCCCTTATTTCAACAAGGCTTGGTTGAATTTTTTTGAAATCAAGAATATTAAGGTTATTTACATGACTTATAAATGATAATATGAACAGTATATATGATAATTATATCCATCTCCGATATGGTCAAATATGTGCGATTTTTGGTGAAGTAGATTTTGTGTCTTGTAGTACCCATCATTTTCCGTGATTGGCGAATTTTTAGGAATTTTAGCCTTAGTTGACAACTTTATTTGTTTTTGGAAGTTTTTTTGGCTTTAATTGTCAACTTTACTTGAATTTGACAATTTGTTTTGGCTGTAAAATGGCTAAAAAAACTTGACACTTCGACAATTTTTTTGATGAAATCCCGTATTTTATGAAATATAGTCAGTCTGTATATCTATCGTGTTTTGCATAGTTATGCTTTTCACCGGTAAAACATCCGCCGGCCGGAAGAAACTCCTTGGCGAGCCGCATCTGGCCCATGGGCAGGAGATTGTGCATCCTTGTGATAGATCCTTAACTTTGAATAATTGATGTTCAATATGATTTTTGCGTTACATAAAACTACCACATTTCAGTATTTTTAGTTCGGGTGACATCTAAACAAGTGAAAAGATGCTAATATGTATTTAAATATATTTGAGTATCCTTTCACCTGTTCAGATGTAGCCCGTACTAGAAACGGTGCTCATATTTAAATGTTTTACTTTTATGTAACTCAAATCGTAATAAACATCAAATATGAACTGTTTGTGTCGCATTTTATTTTTCTTGTTTTTTGTGATACGCCGCTATCTATAGGATAAACTATTTTTTAATTTACCAACAACGAAACTCCATGTTATGATCATTTTAGTACGAACCGCATTTTTTTATGTCGATTGGCCAATTTTTTTTTGTTATTTTTTAAAATTTATCTACGACTTCTCGCCCACCATTTACATCTGATAGACCATTATTGAAGTTTTTTTGTTCATTTTTGAATGTCCATTCAAAGTTTTACCCTTCAGCTTTTTATCGGGTATTGGCGAAATCTTTTTTAATCGTGAGTTTTCTGAATGAAAATTCTATAAAATAAGTATATGGCTTAATCTTTGAAGTCATATTATGTATTGAAGAAAGCTATGGCTATTGAAGAGAAAGATATGCGTTTATTTATTTACAAATTTTAATTAGTCACTTTGCATGCATGGCAAACTTAAAATGACCGTAGTATGGCAAATTATCAAATAAAATAATTGTAAATAAACTATACATGTTTTTTCAAACGTTCAAAATGCATGAAACAAAAAATTGAAAAAAAAACCGAGTTCTTTATTATACTCGATTATTAACTGCATTTCTACGAAAAAGTTACTATATGTTAATAATATAGTAGTATGTTTCCAAAGCCGAAATAGGGCTTTAGAGGGCGGGGTAGCCCGGTCGATAAGATACTCGCCTAAAGTACCAAAGGATGTTTAGAGGTGTCGCGAGTTCGATACCCGGTTCGTCCTTGTCAGAAAACTTTCCTGACACAGGGGTACAACAAAAAAACGGCGACTTGACCGCAGCAAAAAATTGCTACCGCAGGGAGTCCCCCATCGAGGGGTTAGCGCACCAACCTCTCGACGAGTATAAAAAACAAGCCTACCGTTCGGAATCGGCAATAAATTGTAGGTCCCGGTCTAATTAGCCCTCGTGTGCAGAAAATGACCGTGGTGCGACAAAAATGATCAAATGATTAGGGCTTTAGAAACATACTATTTAATCTCGTGAAAACAAAGACAAAGTTTGAATTAATTTGCATAGTTTGGTTTAAAAAAATGTCACTGTTAATAGGGAAAATTTTTCAGTTCTGAGTCGTAAATAACAAAGTTAAGGTTTTAATTATGCTTCAAATTTAATTTTAAAATCAAATTTCTCCCATTTTTATAAGTATTATTAGAGGCTTTAAATCTAGGGAAAAAACTGTCGGAGCTGTAGTAATGTAATGAGTTAATTCTCTAGGAAATATCACCTAAGAATCTTTTTTTTAAAAATTCTATTAACATCTAGAATTTTGTAATTTAACTAAGAATTACCAAGGGATGTACAAAAAAAATGCAATTTTGCTTATTCATGTACCGGTTCTTTGGTTCAAATTAGTCCACCATATGAGCTTATAAAATACACTTATTCGTAATTAAATTATATATTTATGTAATGTAAGGCTTTAAACGTAATTAAAAATCTTATTCCAGGAATTATAATTCAATTTTATTTTAATTTAATTTGAAAGTATTGCATTAGATTTTATGTTATTAAATTAATGAAATCGAATTCAGATATTCATAATATCGAATTCATATATTTTCGAATGTAATGCGAATTATAATCCTTAAATACTGTGACTTAAGTAGCTGATTACTTTTTGGCCAAAATATAAAGAGCTGTTTATCAGTATTGTAGTGATTGTTTCAATGCTTTAATTATTCTTAATGCAAATTGATGATTTCGATCTATCTCACGTATAGCTATTGGATATACTACAGAAAAGGGTGGGTAAAGATGGCGCATGCGTCATCCTGCTATATCCAATGGCTGTAGGTGAGATGACCTTCTTCAGTGACATCACGAGCTTCGCGAGGAGGTCTTCTCCTATAGATGGTGTTGACAGGACCCGACTGACATGAAATATAGGCTATTTCAGAAACGCTTTGAGAACTAGCCATATGCGTGGACTTGTTAAAAACTCACAACAACGATAATTTCTTGACTTCAACAACGGTTTTTGGAATGTTTACCGAATCGTAATAAAGTCTTTTTTTAACATTGCCAAGGCCGAGATTACGTAAAAAAGTTTTATAAAACTAGAAAAGTGCAACCAATTAGCGTATCGGTTACAATCGAGCGGATGCATCGAATAGACTTATTAATTGCTTTTTTCAAGTTTTGTAAAAGATCTTTTATCAAACTTTTATGGTGTAATCCTGGCCTAAAACATGTAGGCTATATTCCTTTAAAAATACGAATTCCGAAGCCATAACAGGAAAATTGCTCAACGACATAGTTGGGTACTTTTATTTAAAATGAAACTTCTGGTGCATTTTTATCATGATCTACGTCATATGATATCTGGTTTTTAGTTTTCTCCCTGTCCAACTTAATCGAGCCATATAATTTCTAAATTTTGAAATTTAGCAGAAATTTCTTAGAAATCAAAATTAGTCATGACGATGAAACAGATGGCATTGATATTTTTATCAGCGATTAACAGCTCTCTAAAATAATGAAGAGGATAAATTGAAAATCGTGTGATAAATGCAATTTTTTTCAGTGAAAATCGGTGTTAAATGCATTATAACAAATCAATATTTAACATCGCGTGCGAATAACTTCTATTTTTAAAAAAATAAAAATCAAGGCTTTGGAATGAAATACATTAGAATTTGACTTTAGTGCCTGAGATAACAAAAGGACATATCATGAGAATAATTTATGAAACGTTGAAAAGCAATATGGAAATTCAAAACCGTGTCTTTTCTCCTTCCTAATGTTAATCCTAAGAGATTTATAGGCGAATGTGTACAGCACGAACGTTCACATTCCTAACATTCATCACCTCTTCTAGTTTGAGTCCCACACAAACACTATCAATTCATATAATTTTTTATATAATATCTCGAGCCTGCGTTTGTTTTCTGCCACGTTGACTTGAAATCATCGATTTCCGCCACCCTCATAAATAAATAAATAACTTAGAAGGCAAAATAAATAAATAAATAACATAACGCCAAAAAAAATCTATTCAATGCATGTAAATGCTCACGGTATCATAGGATATTAAAAAAAGCGTAAAAAAAGAAGTTTCTAGAAAAGAAATCATGCAAAGAAGTTGCTCACAGATAGTCCTTATCTCCAATTTCTATGCTCTTTTCCTCTCTCTCAAGTCCAACATTTATATTTTTTTTCTGCCGTTTTCAGTGCAAAAACCTCTTCGTGTTTATCCGAGAGAAAAACTTTGAACATGTCAAGATATCTTAAGAAAAATACGCTCCAAAATATAAGTTATGCGCATAATTTATCACTCGAGACGTTAAAATATGGCGTTTCTCCTATTATTATTCTTTTCTCACGAACTTTCAACGCGGAGAAGAATGAAAAAAATTGCAAATATGTCTTTGGTTATTTGTTATCAGGACAGCAATGATATTACTGGTTAGTAGTAGTAAAAAAAAAGAGGACGTACTAAACGATATATCTCCTTAGGGACGAGTTACTTTTCAAAAATGGGCATGGAGATGGATATAAAAGAATTTCCGAACTAGTGAATAGCCTAAAAAAAACAACAACAAATACTTTATATACACGAATTTAGTGATGATAAATCACTATCCTCCGTTTAGCTATAATAGAAATTTTGCACTCAAAACTAATACGTGAAGAGCATTTCCAAAATGCGCTTATAACCTTCTAGGAGAGGTACAATGCATTACATCAAGACGTTTCCAAAAACTCACGGTCTCAGATACCGTAACGTAAAGTCGGGTCCACGCTCGCAGAAATAATAAGCACAAAAACCAATTTTGAGGAGTGACTAAGCGGAGGGGTTTTTAACGGTCGATTTTGCGTAACCACTCACCAATCCGATTTTAAGCTGCGAAATTCTGCTGCCGGGGACCCGGCCTTGCAGGGTATACGTAGGATCGACCTTTGGAAACGGGAGGAGCCCAAAAATTTTTCTTCCCGAGAAAATTTGAGTTTACCAACCTTCAAAAAGCCTTCAAGTCAACAAAAATTGGTTAATAAAGCATATATAAAGGGTTTTTTTCCGGTATTTTAAGTTTTTTCACCGAAATATTAATTTTTCCCTAATTGCTGGTCAGCTTTGGGGCACTGGCTCACTGGGAACCTTCCTCCCTCGCGTAGGCCTCTGCGATTTACGATGAACACAATTCGTCGAAAAAATAATGAAATCGGTATTCCTGCGGGAAAACACGTGACATCGCCACTTATCGATAAAAAAAATGACAAAGGAAGGAAATGATTATCAAGGATAATCATATCCGATAAACAAGGATTACTACAAACTACAGTGGATTCAAATGCAATTAACGAAATAACATTTAGTTTCACAAATATGGGATATGAATATATATGACTATAATCAATTGTGATTATTTTGTCATAATTATCAGGTTGCAATTTAAAATCAGCGAAAATAATCACAATGCTCAATTTTTTTTTCGAGCTAGCTAATAATGTTTTTCATAGTTGATTACACGCATTGAAAGCCGGAAAAACATTTTAAAAATCTATATTGAATTGTAGTGCTTATACAAGGCTTTATTGAAGACGCGTAAAGCCTCAAAAACCACACATACAATACAATGTAATACAATACAATACAAATACTAGGCCACAACAGGCAAACAGGCAAAATGTATTGAAGTAATATTACTTTCCAAACATGTAACTACGTTCTTTCGTTCTTTGTTATTCAAACTCTAGCAAGGAAAAAAAAATTCGGGTTGCATATTTCAAGAGAAGGAAAAAAAAATGCAAACAAAAACGACAACAAATTTAGCGAAATCACAGCCACGCATGCTCTGCAACAAATAAAGAGTTGTTGGTATTAATTGGGGCATCTACCAGCAAATTCAAAATATAAAATGGAAAGATCATGTTTTTTTTCATCTTATGTGCGAAAGCAGTTCTAAATTTTTATCTTCATACTGCCTGCAGTAATGAATGTCTAAAAAACCTTTTGTAGATTTTTTCGCAGTTACGCATTTAAGGGTTAATCTTTGATTCTATTAAGCAATAAAAATCCACGTGTTGAAAATACGGGAAAATGCGGAGATTTTTGTGAAAATATTAGGACGTCTGAAAATCTATGAGAATGACCCATTAAGTGAGAATCATATCTTTCATCTTGTACCAGTTTCTGATCCACGAACTTGGCTATATCACTAGACTGACTATATTTCCCCGATAAAAATATGGAAAAAAATACAAAAAATTAGGTCAGCATGATAAGCATGCCGCTGTAGTGGTAGAGTGGTCATAGTGACGGACTCGCATCCGAGGACCCGAAAGCCTTCAACCCGGGTTCGAACAACACCGTCGCCGCAGTGGTGGTCGGCTGAAGTTTGCTTCCTGTGGTTCTCTCCCAACGTCGAGGCGCAAATTTTATCCGATCTCCCCATTAAAATGTCTCGCCACAGAGAGCAACAAGTCTACAACGGTACAATTATTCAATCACATTACACTATCTTAGTTAGAAAAATTGATGGCACTCTACATATTTAGCAAGCATTTACACAGAAAAAAACTTCACCTCAGGTTCACAACACGTTCACGCACGTTAAATTCTGCATCAATTCATTAGAAATTTCCCAGAGGAATATGGACGAGGTGCACGAGTGGTTTAGTAGCATGTTACGCATGTGAGATGAATATTCATATTTTACAGTTGTATTTACATCATAAAAGTTGAGGAAATAATTTTAAGCCTCGATTTAGAAAAGAATAAAAATTCAAGGAGGCTTCGATGAAAATACGGGAAAAACTGGACATTTTTACAACGAAGTCGAAATGGATAAAATTTGAGGATAGTACGAGAATATTCCGAGAAATTCTGATCATATAGTTACCTCTTTATAGCATTTAGATAGCCCCCCCTAGACCGATAAGGTCGACCTTGGCTTATCTTCAAGTTTGTGCACACATTTCTAAAACACCTGTTATGTATGCATTGCATACACATTTCGATAATAATATACACTACCATTTTTAGTCATTCGAAGATCCTTCTCGATAGAGAAGGAGTAAACAGATATCCTAAAAATACTCTTACTGATTGGCTGGAATTAGATGAGCTCGAATTACGGTCTTTGTTTGAATATCGGAAAATGTTGTTAAAATCGACCGCATCTGGACAGTTCCGGTTTCTTCAACATTGAAAATCGTTCTTCCCGATAGTGTTTACCGAGCACCAATAGATGGAGACGTATAAATGAGGCATCAGGTGGTCATTGGAGACTGTATAAAACACGCAGCAGTTGAAAGCCGTGAATCATACCCTTACTATGGTTACCAAACACCTGAGACAATATTTGTTCATTAAACCATCACTGTTATACGAACTCGGGTAACTCAAATTGAGACCTTATTTATGATAGATATATTTTATATTATTAGTGTTCCTCAATCTTTTTCCCCTTATGGATCGAAGAAATTAAGTGAACAATATCGTGGAGCGGCATAAACGAGGGAAATAATTTGCGGACAGACGAATAATAGGAAGAAAGTTTTCTAACCTTCTGATTTATGTATCATACAGGGTGGTCACAAAAAAACTGTCGACGTGCGAGCTTTTCAAAATTAACGAAATTATATGCAATATTAGAGATATAGGTGTTTTAGAGTATACGGTAGAGGATGTCGGGGAAAAAAGATCGAGCTCTTGCGGATACGTTCACAAAAAAAAAAAAAAAAAAAAAAAAAAAAAATCGTTGCTAGACGCTCGGTCAGGGAATTTCTTCATATCTGTGGAAGTTCCTGACGGAGCTTCTAGCGCACCAACTTGATCCCATGATTGAGCTCGTGGAATAAAGAGCTTCGATTGCAACCATCACCAGAATTACAGCTCCTGTACGAGAACCCTGACATACGCTTCAACTGAAATAATCATGAGACTAATCATTGAATCATAGGGGTGTTCAACTGAGTTGTTGGTGAATATCTCCGACGAAATCTCAAGCATCTGATGGTTTAAGTGGACACCACGTCCTACTAGCACTGGAGCCAGAGACGAATCTCATTACTTTTGTTTTTTTTAAATCACAAATTCACTATAGAGGTGTTCCCACTAAAGATCTAAGGAGAATGGGTCCGGGGGGGGGGGGAAGCACAGCACACCTAAGATGATAGGGAAAGGAAAAATTTTATTCTTATATGTGTGAAATGTGCCCTCTAAATTTCCAGTTGGGAAAATATTGTCTTTTTAACCAATCCGTAACGGCGTCGACTCGCAGAATCGGAAACTAGTGTGCACTAGGGTTCGTACCCTAGGACAGAACCGATGTCGAACTCTCGAAATGTCTAATCGTGCGTGAGGCTGAACACGGAAAAAAAACCACATTTCCGTGACATTCTCCAGAAAAACTTCAATTTCGAAATTTCAAAATATTCGAAAAAAAAATATATGCATTGAATATTCAAAATGACACGGACATTGAATTTATTTTTTGTCATCAAATGCGAGAGGAGAAACAAAATGCTTTTACGGACAGCTGCCGAGTCGTTTTCAGAGTAAATAACACTGTAATGGGTTTTCGTCTGGCGACACAAAGACCGGATAGTCATACGCAAAATGAACAAATTAGCATAATTCCAGAGATAACGCGCAGCAGTTTTACAGCTGAAGATACTGGAATTACATATTTGTATCCAGAGATGTTTCATTGGAATTTCTCAAGAATCAAATTATGCGTGGTTTCTCCCCCAAGAGAATGAAATTGAATTTTTTTTAAAATTGGGAATCGAAATTTTTTAATCGGTTAATATAATTTTCAATCAGCATTTTTTAAATACGGCATCTATAACAAGTGCCGTATTGGTAAGTGTAATTATATCAAATGATATGATAGAAGTTTATCTCATTCATTTTTTAAACACCTATTTACGAAGTATTTAAAACAAACGCATCAATAGATAAAAAATAAGGGCCATCTACTTGGAAGCAATTAAGCATGCTTTCTTTCTTTCAACCGATCACAACTCCCGTCTATCGCCGTGGACAATTTGCTACCGATGATGTTGTGCCGGAAGCGTGTGGGTGCGTATCGAGAGTTGTGACTGAAATTTTAGTATTGCCATCTATATTTAAAATTGTGAATGAAGCGTAATGATTGAATATTTATACCGTTGTAGGTCTGGTGGCGAGACTTCTTTTCTAAGGGGAGATTGGCTCGTATTCGGTCCTCGAAGTTGGAAACTAAGAGAGCCAACTTCAGCCGAGCAACACTGTGGCACCAGTGTGGGGGGGGGGGGGTGTAGTAATGGTCGGTTGAAGTTGGTTTTTTTAATATGCTAGTAATTTTATATGCTAAATTATCTTCGTCCAAGTCCCGGAATTTCTTTACTTGAATCATGTCGATTTAAAAAAAACTAATTAAGTATTTTAGATTTGTCACCAATATCGAAAGGATCTTGAATCACCTTAACCCGTTTATGCCCGTATCTTGATGCGCTTTGAATTCCATCTTGATATTGTGGTATTTTGTTGTAACTGCATTAATTAAGAACAGCCCAAAAGAGTATAATGTCATACATCAGTATAATGTTCCAAGATATTTTTAAAATATATCAAGAGGAAGTATGACACCGAAGACGTATTTGAGGAAAAAATTGAAGTGAAACGAAATTGAATTGCGTTAGGTAAGACCATTAAATTTAATCCGAGTAATCAATTACAAAAGAATCACTTGCAATGAAAATAACAATATAATATCAATAATATATATAAGGAGAAAAACAGAAGTACCCCGAGATGATAAAATACACCAATTTGAAGAGTTATTTCTAAACCAGAAATTGTTTCTTGAGAATTTTTTTGATGCTAATCTCTGAATAGTGTTGGCATCTACACGTACTAGAATATAAAACATTTAGTTGCAAGGCTAAAATATTATACAAAGCCAAATTCTCACTGAACTCAAATGAGTACAGTGGATACAAATGGATTAATGCTGCTTACCTTACAAAATAGAAAAAAATATCTTGAGAAAGTTTCGTTATGAATGCTTCTTGTCTCATTACTTTTTATGTATCATCACTGCATAATAATTTTTTTTAATATGATTTTCTGCTGAAAAAAATGGCAATATGTTCCACACGTTCAATCAAACAGAACTTTTTTTATTTAGCATTTAGCTATCTCACCGTATTGTAGAAAATGCTAAAAGTTTGTGAAGTTTCCGAACAAACAACTAATATTTTTGGATCTCGAATTTGTTATTTTGACGCGATTGGTGCATCGATAAATTGTTCCGTTTTTTTCTGAATATGGTAAATATGAAATACACCAAATGAGCCTAAAAAACACATTGAAATCACTCAAGGTCAATTTCTTTGCAATTTTCACACACAACTACTAGTTATTTTTCGGTACTAGTATTATATTTTTTACGATAACTATAATTTTTTTTGAATATTCTACTCCCAGTCAGACGAAATATGGCCAAACTACGTCTATACCACAATCTAGTATTCCAATAATGGTGATTTTTGTTCAGATTCTCACCAGATACTCTATCTTCCTTTTGCAACGCCAGTAATAGCAGAAATGACCTATTGTACATTTTCCTCGAGTGCAACTTTTTTGCTCCAAAGAGGCACACAAATGTGTGTCGAAATTCATACCAACATTCTGCTCAAGGAACACAACTTTACTAAATGTTTCAAATATACTCAAAGTCTTCCTATACCGAGAAAAAGACGTGCTCTTTTGTCCAGCGTAAAAGAAATCAGACTGTAATCCTTATGAACCTGTTTTCCTCAAGAGAACCTCTCGGAAAATTTATATGTTTCTCCCTCTATTACTTCACTGAAGACATATCCAAGATAATGTCTCATTGACTATATCCTAAAATTCGAAAGTCCTGCGCTTGCCTAAAATTCCTTACCTGTATTTATTTATCTATGTGTTTTGTCCATCGTTCTAGTATTTTTTCTTCGTTTCCTCTTCGACTTATATTACGTGTATTAATTTTTTCCCCCGTATGTGAAACATTTATTCACTTTCAGAACAGCTATATCTTGTTTTTTCTGTTTTTTTTACCTTGTACCTTTGTACCGTCAACCCTGATTGGCATATATATGGAAGAGAAAGAGACCAATAAAATTTTCAATTTCCATTATACTCTTGACTAATAAACGTGAAAAGCCCAGTTCTCCAACGTTGTGTCTTGTATCAAACACCGCTGATTTGGCTGCGATCGAGATTACATCCAAATCACGAGATTTAACCCTTACACAGCGGCAATCCCGAGATATCTTGTCAAACTTGATCTTCTTTATTTCAATTACCCCGAAATATCTCTGGTTCTTAAAACATTTTTATTTCGGCATCAACGAGCCCAAATAGGTGTTCAAGTTTCTTTACAGTCAAACATGTCCCCACCCCTTCTCCAATCGATCAACTGCCTGTGGGTGGAGGCAGCATCATAACTTCTAACCTTTGTTCAAAGTTGGATAACAGAAAGAGAGAGACTGTTTTTTACACTTTCATTCAGCACAGTTAAAGAAATATACGCTCAGTATAAATAACACAAAAAGGTTTTTTTTCTCGAATGGAAAAAAAAAAACTTCTTGAAACTGGGAAACTAATGAATTGTTGATCGATTTGTAGAATATTATATTTGTTTCAGTGATTCCCAATGTAGCAGTTATAATGCGGACCAGGAAAATTTAAAAACTGCTTAAAGTGTTAAACATGTTTTTTTAAAGAGTTGTCATAGACGTAAATATATAAATGAGGGGCTTAATTTAATAAGGGAACATTTCCATTTTTTACCCAAATTCAGTTTTTAACGGTTTATAAATCTTTGAGATAAGCTCTGTCAGATTACGTAACCGAATTATTCAAACGAGGATATTTTTTGATAGAATGTAAAGTTAGTCGTTATATCAAAAGGGAATATATCTACCATCATACACTTCGGTATTTTTCACCTCTCGATAACGGACTTCTCGGTAACTGACACCCATGGGAACGGACATTTTTTCTTCTAACGAGGAGTGTCCGTTAATGGATAGCAAGATGCATTGAATCCCGTCGACGTAATTCAAAGTTGTGTCCGTCAGTGGAGGTGTCCGCTAACTGGAGTGTCCGTTATGGGAGTTTCCACTGTAAAATGATCGTGTTTCCTGTGTTAATGACGCGATGGCAGTAAGGGTACATTCCTGGGCAAGTTAAAACCTTCTAGAAATTTACAATTTTTCAGACGAGATCTGCTCACATTTTAATTGAAAAAGGTAACATTTCCACTGATTTTCTTTCAGAACGGAACATTTCCGAAATTCAAAAGTAGGTAACACTCTTGAATGTTGTGATCAAGACACATAGTATTTGAATAATCTTCTACCATTCCTGCATGCTACCTGTTGAGATATTTTCTACTTTTGTAAAGGAAACGTAGAAAACTTGTTTACTTGTACTGCAAATTAAACAAAAATACTCCTGCAAATAAGCTCCTGAAATATAATCATTGATATACTTTATAATCAGTGACTATAACTTCATTATTGGCTCTAAGCTCTAGGTCTCAGAGTAATTTGTTTGTCCAGGCTCATACGTACGTATGTGTTAAAATTAATGAATATTTTACTGAGTAACTATTTTGGATTCCATAAGAGAATTGAGGAATAGAAATTTGTCTAAACTAATTATGAAATACTCCAGGGTCTTCTCAAATGTGAGTGAATATGTGAATGAAGAAGTAATATAATGTAGATTTGTAGTATATATTATAAATCTCTGCAGATTTATGCTACACGTCCTATGGTTAATGGATACAAAAACTAAACCGCATTTTTCCTTCAAAAAGAAAATTTCAATCAAGCTGACTGGAGAATTAAAAGTTTTATTTCTTACCTAGTATTTGAAATCATGGTTTAATCTATAACGTGCATCACACACACTGATCAAAGTATCGTATTTTGATTCAAAAGCTTTTAATACGATTCACGTTCGCAAATGCATTTGATTTAATCAGAAAAGAAACCAAGAAGATCAAAGGAAATTACTGACTTTAATTAAGGCGGTATTAAATAAAATAATCATTGAAATTAACTGAATGCGGAGCTGTTTATTGCAAGGTTGATTTCAATATAAGTAACCTCGTGTATAAGCGGAATGAAGTATTAATATAATAATTAAATGATTTTGTGTTGCTTGCATGAGGTGGCTCCTTTTCTGAATACAAAAAGATAACTCAAAATCAATATACGGATATATTGAGTTGAGCTACACGATGATTTCAAGTTTTATCTTTCAAATTCTATCTCTTTATCTTAAACATCGGCTTTGATTTATACTTATATGATTCGCATATCGATTTTAAACTGTAGTTTAGGCCAGAGATTTTGAATTTTAGCTTCGACTATTGAATTTGAATAGTAGCTTGAACTATGGATTTAGCTTTTTAAATTCATTTTAGATTTTAGCTGAGACAATGGATTTTAAATTACAGCTTTGACTATTTATTTGAAATGGCAGCTTTGAAAATTGAGTTGTAGCTTTGGCTATGGATTTTAAATGTGAGATTTTTTATTATACTGATTTTAAATTGTGGCTCAGACTAATGGATTTCACATTATATATAATTGACTATTGATTTTAAATTGCAGCATTGATTATTGATTTTAAATCATATAGCTTGAATATGTACACTGATTTTAAACTGTAGCTTTGACTTCCACATTGATTTTAAATTTTAACTTTGACTATTGATTTTAAATTTCAACTTTGACTTTTGATTTTAAATTTCAACTTTGACAATTGATTTTAATTCGTAGCTTTTACTATTCATTTTAAATTATAGTTTTTGCCATTCATTTTTTTAAATTGGAGCTCTCACTATTCATTTCAAATTGTAGCCGATATTATTCATTTTAAATTGAAGCTGTGACTTCCATATTGATTATAAATTTTAGCTTTTATCATGAATTAAAAAAAACTGCCTTGAACTATGGATTGCTGATTTGTATGGACTATGGATTTTAAATTATAGCTTTGACTATTGATTTTAAATTATAGCTTTGACTATTGATTTTAAATTATAGCTTTGACTATTGATTTTAAATTATAGCTTTGACTATTGATTTTAAATTATAGCTTTGACTATTGATTTTAAATTATAGCTTTGACTATTGATTTTAAATTATAGCTTTGACTATTGATTTTAAATTATAGCTTTGACTATTGATTTTAAATTATAGCTTTGACTATTGATTTTAAATTGTTCCTTCAACTATTGGTTTTGAATGGTTATAGCTTAGACTATTGGTTTGGAATTTATTGATTTTAAATTTTAGTTTTGACTATTGGTTTTAAAGTTTAGCTTTGACATGCATATTGATTTTGAGTTTATAGCTTTGATCCATAGTTAAGAGAATGTTAAATTTATTAAAAAAAAATTATCTTTGAATCCCACATTAAAGAAACTAGATTTGAAGCTATTTGGCTTCTACGGAATCTTCCTTAAACAACCACATTCCTTTTATCTAACGAAATAATTGATTACACATGTCACGGAGAAAACATATTGTTTTATATATACCAACCAAATTTCATACATTGTAATCAGTATTAAACGTCAGAATTGCCATTTTTTTTCTCACGAATCTCATTCATAAATCTGAATCCGAATATATATGACGGCAATCCATAAGGAACGAAAAGCCCTCGTAATGTCTTGTCCCACTCTCCAAGATTAACAGCGATTCGGAAACGCACGGAAAAGTGAACAAAATGGAAACAAATTTTGATTAAGTGGAACAGATAGTGGTTGCTATTTTGGAACGTTGCGTCTATTAATTTTCAGCGAGAAAAGAGATGAGGGAGGTTCGCTTTGTGCTTGCTAAGAGTATGTGTATGTGTCTGCTACTCTCATTCATCCTTGAATAATTACAGCCTTATACGGACTCCCAGCAGACAAGATAACACACGAACAGGGAGGTATGCATGTGTATAACTTCAAGCAAAGGAAAGGAAGTACCAAGATTGATTCATACTGACAGTCTGGATCTGAATAAATGTAATATCACATAACACTTTGAATGCCGCCTGCGTAGCAACCTTTGCAACCCAGTAACATTATTCAGTGCAAGAGAGAGAGAGGTAGAGACAGATTTTTCAGTGGAAAAGGAGTATTTGTACCTCGTTTACTTTCTGCCTCGCGACCAGGCAGCGAGTAGAAAGATTGTTGTTGTTGCTCAAGGAGGAAGAGAATTGAATTCTATGTCGTGTAAACGAATTGTTTTTAGCGAGGTACATGGTCCAACGTGTACTTCCTAGTACACTTAAACATGTGATATCCATAATGGTCGCAGATGATGTATGGAGTCACAGAAAGGAACAAGCGGAAATATTTGAATACTCTTCTCTGTAGCTGCAGATGTTCGTAAACAATCCGAGAACTTGCCGTCATTTTCGTTTGATGATGGTGATCTTTCATTTTCTCGCAAATTCTTAATTTTTTTTCATTCTGTAAAAAATGAATACGAAGCAAATGAAATGTTTCCGCGTCGGTCTCAAAAGTTTATTTACATAATGGTGAATATGTGTCATACTTTGGAGTCTTAAGTGTTTTTTCTATTAAAAATAAATAAATATCAATGAACAATGATCAACAATAAACAATGAATTTAACATTAAATAACGACAATAACAACACGAAAATAACAATCATCATGCATTTTCAATCCACTATTTTGGATGTAGGTCTCTTCAAATTTTTTCGATTTCTTCTGATGCTTTTGCGATCCTGTTGACTCCGGTAATCTTTCGAATCTCATGGCTACATATTGTTTAGGGCAGTGTTTCTCAACCACCGGGCCCCGTGATCAGTCATACCAGGCAGTGAGTGATTAACTATTTCATTTTTCCTCATTGATTTTCTATTCGTCGTGCGCATGACCGGGCCTTCCTATAACAAGAAAGGAATAAACCGGGACGCGGGCTTCCAAATGTTGAGAATCACTAGTTTAGGGAGCTACTTCTTGGACATTTAACAACTCGGCGGTGCTAATTTAAACTATTTATCGTCCTTATTAATATTGATCATGATACAGGGTGTTTCAAATTGAACCAGATTTGAAATGTGTATATTACGAAAAATATTGAACACACACACATAGACACTGAAGATTAATCATATATATATATTTTTTACATGACTAATCAAAGTTTTTCTACAAACCAAATTAAAGGTGCTCAATATGTCCACCTTGGGATGCACGGCATGTCTATACGGTAGTGATATTCGTCCCAAACTTTTGCGAACATGTTTGCATCCACTGCTGCTGTTATGCGTATCTTCAGTTCGGCCAATGTAGCAGGAAGAAGAGGCACATAAACGTAATCTTTTATAAACCCTCACGGAAGAAAACGCACACTGTGAGGACCGGTGATCATGGAAGCCAGTGATGTTTAACTGAATCGTCAGACTGGAGCTTCGACGTTCGAGAATTTTGTAACAATTGGATTCCTAAACGATTGACCGGCCGTACGGGACCTGACGATTCATTTAAACATCACTGGCCTCCAAGATCACCAGACCCCACGGTGGGCGCTGTGTTCTTGTGGGGGTTTATAAAAGACTACGTTTATGTTCCTCCCTTCCAGCTACATTAGCCGAACTGAAGATACGCATAATAGCAGCAATGGATGTAAACTGCTCGCAAAAGTTTGGGACGAATTTGACTACCGTATAGACATATGCCGTGCATCCTAAGGTGGACATATTGAGCACGTTTAATTTGGTTTGTAAAAAACTTTATGATAAGATTAACTTTATATTGCATGGCTAAAGTGTCTATGTGTGTGTGTGTGTTCAATAGTTTCATAATATATGCATTTCAAATCGGGTGATTCTTTTTGAAACACCCTGTAGACTAAACCACTACAACTATACAATATGGCATCATTATATTAAATGAATTCTTCATCCTTAACATAGAACACAAATAAATGATATTAATGCAAAATGTGCATATAAGTAAAAACTAACTCGAAATTCAGCTGCTGAGCTGATTGTCATCAACCCTTAGACAACTCCCATCATTGACAGATGATGAGCGTAGTAATCTGTTCAATCATCCTGTGGTGATTACAAATCCTTTTTTAGTACGCATCATATATATATTCCCCTTTTTTATTATTATTTTTCTATTCTGACAGGTTTGCTTGTATGGGGGGGGGGGTGTATGGGATTGAGTAATGTTAAATTGTCTGACTTCAGACAATTGTAAATCAATCACTAGTGTGAAGGTGATGGTGGGTTCCAACCAGGGCTGGACAAATCTTAATGCCCGGTGCATGTAAAATTTTTGACCAGGCATGTATTTTTTTCGATGCTCGATGCCGGCATATGGAAAAACAACAAAAAATTGAGCATTTTAGTTTTTTATTTCCTTCATCGACGATGGTGCGAGCGTTTCTACACAAAGTGTTTCACAGAAATGTTTTCTTTAGCAGCCACGACGCAAATTTGTAGTCGACGTGTATTGATATAATTTCACAACCCGTTAAAAACCTAGGTTCTCATATAATGCAGCTAGGCTGTTCTTAAAAACCGAAAATTCTGATGGTATTTCTGGAAAAAGAGAAAAGACTTCGTTGTTTGCATAAAAACGTCAAATTATATTTTTCCGAAAAATATTTATAACTATATTATATGACTATTATACAATACCGTAATTTCACACAACTAAAGTCCAAAATGACACAATTTTCTACATTAATCATCATAACTTCTGTATTCAAGCTATTTAAAAAATATATTTTTTGCTGATATTGCCCGTAGAAAGGATTAATGTTAAACACTTTTTTTTATTCCTTTTGCAGCTCAAATATGGAATTTTTTAAAATTAAATTTTGGACCATAGTTGTGTTACGATTGTGTCCATATCAAATATTTTGCATTATAAATTGCTTACGAACCACAGTTGAGAGAATGTACTACAACTATACTATACATCCATCTTTATCCTCTTTGCTAGAAGAAGATGAAGAAGGGTTTTTTCTAAATTCGACCTCTAAGGGGGTCAAAAGGGGATCATAGAGAAATCACACCGAGCCAAAACGGCTGAAGCTATCATCATGAAATTTGGTCAGAAGTTTTGATTCATGGCGTAAATACTAACTGTGAAGGGATTTTTCGAAATTCAACCACTAAGGGGGGGGATCACGGGGGGGGGGGGTTGTATGGAGAAATCAGCCGAGCTGAAACCGTTGAAACCAAAATTCAACCCCGTAAGAGAGGGGTTTCAAAGGTTACATGGAGCAATCATCATTGAGCCATTAATATGAAATTTAGTCAATAATATATTTTACAAAGTAGATACCCACTATGACAGGATTTCTGAAAATTCATCCCCCAAAGGGGGTCATGAGGGGTTCAAATGTTACATGAGGGAATCATCGACGAGTAATTCTTAGATTATCAAATCCACGCAGGCGATGCTGCGGGTAACAGCTTGTGGTCTTTAAAAATGGTTGGACCATAGTTGAGAGCGAAGCACAATTTTCTATTATTTTTTCTATAAATATTTCTATACGCAAGCAACAGTAAAAATGTTTAACAGTTAAACGACCGACCACTCTCAAGATTTCTAGTGTTTCAATGCTGAGACGTAAAAGACCGGCAACGAGATTTCTAGATTTTTAATTTCCTATATGAATTTGTTTTTCATTTCTAAACGAGAAAAATCGCCGGTCTTAGAGTAAGCATACGGGAAATAATATGCGGTCATTTAAGTGTTAAACATATGTAAGTACTAAATTGCCTGTAATACAGAACATCAACAGCGCAGAACAGCTTGTTGTAGTAACTTGTAGCTGATAAACTTTGCAGCTGACACGATAACGTGAAAAACATAACCCCCAACTAACAGCTCATTCGCGGGAAAGTATCGGAGAGAGGGCGTCTCCTAACCACATCTCCATATTACACTATCTATACTCTTTGCTTTAGTAATTAAACAGTCCATTAGATGTTGTTAGCATTTTGATTATCGATGTTTTAGTGAGCACGGGCGTTTGGACCATAGTTGTGTGAAATTACGGTATATGTCAAAGAAAGATAAACATTTTTCGATTGATTCTAAACATATAGAAAATATTTATGCCTCATTTATCTTATATACACACAAAAACAACAACATCCATTACAAAAATATTGAACTCTCTGCTGCCATCTATAAAATAAAAACTAAACTATCTGTTATAATTTTTTATGTAAAGTTAGTTCTTCGTTTCAAACCGGTATGCAGCATGAAAACGAACAAAATATGTTAGGAAACTTTTTGTTCATTTTTATACTGCATTCAGGTATAAATTTCACGCATCAAAATAACTGTTGAAATGGTATTATGTTTGCCTGTAGTTTACTACTTGTGAACATAGAAAAAACATAGTAAACGATATTTTGGTGGCATGAAATCTATATAAATATGCAGAATAAAAATGGAAAAAAAACCCCGCATAGTCTTCTACCACATGGTCATTTCTATTTTGCACATTGTTTTAAACAAACAATCCTCCTATTATTTTGAGAATGATAACAGGTAGTTTTGATTTTATCTAACAGGTGACAGCAAGGGTCTTAGATTACAGCGGTATCTGGTATTCATAATAGCAGAGTATAAAAATTTGAATGACAGTAAGTCAGAATATATAGGAAATTTTCCCCCAAATTTTTTTTTTCATTGGTTTGAAGATTGTTTCTTCCATTTATGCTCCCAAGTTCGTGAAAAATTTTTTCATTTAATTTCAGCTGTCTGCAATAAGAAAAAGGTCGAAAAACACTGAACTAACCCGTGCAAGGCCCAGACTTTTAGGGCCAACTGGTAATTTTATCCATTGCCTTACACAATTTAACTGTATAGATTTTTAATTGGTGACAACATTCATAATGATGTTCCCGATGTAATTTATTCTTAATGTGCTGATTATTTTTTTAGCAGATGGCCTATCTCTTACGGGATTTTAAAAATGTTCATGTTCTGTTTAAAATTGCACCACATAAGGATATGTTTGAAATTTTCCGCAAAAGTTGATTAACATCAACAGAAAACAATATTTATACATATAATTATTCAATTTCCACGCAGTTTCACAGCTTTTGTGTGTTGCCCTTCTAAGTATGGAAAAATATATTTTGACGAACAAAATAAAATATTATGAATATTTTTTTTTTTAAAGAACACACATTCCAAAAGCGAGATATGAAATAAGAAATCAAAAATATGGAAGAGATATCCATTTCTACATCTTTTTATTTAAAAATAAAATATACATTAAATTTCAGCACTTTTTACCAGACTCGGAATATTTCATAGTTCACAGAGGAAATAAGATATTTTCTCGAGTAAGTGAAACTATTGATAAACACGTTATCGTTGAAATTTATAGCAATGGTAGAGATCGCATGGAATGGAATGTTTTGCATATTCTCAAGGAGAAAGTTATTTCCCTAACTCTTTCCTCCGTGTGTTGCGAAAGAAGTTCATAAAGTTCGCGGAGAAACGATATACCGAATGTCAAATATTTCGCGTTTTGCTGGAATTTATATATGCCATTGCTTCGATTTTGAATATGGTCAGCGTCTATATATATATAATATGTATATTTTATTTATTTATATATTTATTGGCATTCCATTCCAGTTTCTTCTGCACCTCATGTCCTGTCAGTGGCAACGAAATTGTAACTGAAGGAAATTTTTACCTTCTAAGGTTTTAAAATTTATATTAACTACAGTAGCGTTTCTCAGGTTATGGTGTGCGGACCGCATGCGGTCCTCGAAGATGGGACAGGTGGTCCGTAGGAAAAGTCGATAAATTGATTTTGATTGATGAAAAAAAATTTAGTTGTATATGAAACTAATATCAGAGTATTATTATTATGGGTTCAAAGAAAAAACTAAGCCTTCATAATTAGGGGTGACTAGATTTAAATGATATAAAATACGGAAGTTACGATTCTAAATATGGAATATCACTGATTGTCAAAAAAAGAAATGAAATTTCCAATAAAACTGAGAGAAATTATTGGAAATTGCAGTGAACTGAAATATATTTCACGAAAAAAAAATTTCAGTGGTGATCCTATTTCGTTAAGAAAAATACGGGAAATCGGTTCTTGAATACGGAAAAATACGGGACATCACAAAAAACAATTGCCTCAAGTCAGAAAAATCAATAGTTATTGTTAAAACTGCTAAAACTGCACCGATGGATGGAAAAAATAAATTTAAAATCTCAGTGAATTTCAATGTAGGTCTTAATGAAAAGGCATATTTTCTTCAGCCACCACCTAAGACATTTTGCCCTTTGTGCCCATTGTATTTGTATCTGCATAAAAATGTCGAACATGAACAAATATGTGAGATGAATAGTTATATCCATAATTACATCATAATATAATTTATGAATTATGAAAGTTATCTTCATCCACTATTTTAGTAAAAATTGCAAATTCAAACAAGCTTTGTTGAAAGAACACAGCAAGTGAATAAAAATATTGGTAGACCAAAAATACTATAATGTTCAGTAAATACCGGTTATATGATTACTCATCTCAGGCCGTGAGTTTGTGGTTCTATTGAATTATTTAACACATTTTACACTGGTTCTTGGCTTCAGAAAGGTTGAGAAACGCTGACGTACAGAATATCAATAGTTTTCCCGTTGGAATTTGGTTTCTATTTTTCCATTAAAATAATTTCATTTTTCCATTAAAAAATTTCATAAAATTAATAATGATGATGCATTTTAACTGACGAGTCCCACTTTAAAGTCAAAAAAGTATCGCGATGGCTTCACATCTGAATCGAGACTATGATAATGACTGTGGTGTAAAAAAATTGTCCATGATAGTTAACACAAATAGGAAATTTTAGTGTTATCAAGGATAAAATCATTATTTTTTATGAGGTAGCAGGTCACATGCATTAAGAGCATTCCATTACCGATCAGACAAAAAACTAGAAAACTTTCGTATGAATGACTCGTGGTCTCTTCGAATTCAGTATAGCATGAAGGGATAAAAATACAGTATTTGGGTTTTCAGTGACCTGCTGAGTTTTTTTGGATGGGAGAAACATGGTTTTTACGATTGTGGAATCCTCGACAAAAAAACACCGGAACCTATCCTTTAAATTTGTATAAAGTTGAATTGATGGTGTTAGGAAATTATTTCTCTATCAATAATTGATATATAATGGGTATTTATTTCATCAATATCCAAAAATTTCTCTTACATTCAATCTTATTTTGTCTAATCTAATCTTAAATTGGGATAAAATTAGCCGCCAAAATGGTTGGAAATTGATTTTTCGCGTATTTATGTAAGCAATGCAACCCTCCTTGTTTTTCTTTCCATCTCTGTCTAATGAACAACTAGCGTACCACAAGTTTCACACAGATATACAGGAGTAGTGTTGCTGAGGGCATCGTCCCAAGGGATTGGAAACTTGCTAATGTTCTTCCGATATTTAAGAAGGGTAGTAGAGAAGCTGTGTCCAATTATCGTCCAGTGAGTTTGACGAGCTCCCTCTCGAAAATTTTGGAAATTATCATCAAAAGGCAGTTTGTGAAGTGGATAGACGAGAATAATGTATGGCGGATAATCAGCATGGATTCAGGAAGGGGAAGTCATGGGTAACTAACCTCCTTTGCTTCTATGATCATGTGACTAAGGCTTTGGGTAAGAGCAAAAATGTAGATGTTGTTTACCTTGATTTCCAGAAGGCATTCGATCGGGTCCAACATGGTAAACTCTTGAAGCGTTTACACGAGATTGGAATTGGGGGCAACTTGCTGAATTGGATAGAATCGTGGTTGAGAGATAGGTCGCAACGAGTTATGGTGAACGGGAATTCTCTGGTTGGACAGACGTCACAAGTGGAGTTCCTCAAGGAAGTGTCCTTGGCCCCATACTTTTTCATTTTTTATCGATAAACTCGATAAAAAGTGTTAGGTTTTCTGAACATTGTTCAGTGGTGGTCAAAAAAGCGAATAGAATGCTTGGTCTCATTTTCAAAAAAGTCTCTTCGCGTTCTCCTAAAGTCATTCTTCCGCTTTTTCGAGGCTTAGTTCGTCCTGGACTGGAGTATGCTGTGAGGTTTTGGAGACCATACCTACAGAGGGACATAGAATTGGTTGAAGGGGTGCAGAGAAGAGCTACGCGTGTCCTTATTGGCACACGGGGCTTGAGTTATGAAGAGAGACTTCATTTTTTGAATATGTTCGCATTGGATGAACGCAGGTGTCGAGGAAATATGATCGAAGTGTTCAAAATTATCAATGGGATGGATAGGATGGACCATGAACACCGCCAATCGACTGCTTTTACAAGGGGACACCAGTATCGATTGGTGAGGGACAATGCAAGGTTATGGTGTCACAGGGAATTTTTCTCTAATAGGGTTGTTAATAAATGAAATAGCTTACCCCCGGAGGTAGTAAATTGTAACACAATTGACACGTTCAAAAAGAAATACGATAAACATGTTGGGGTAAATCGAGAAGCTATCCATACTTAGAATCAGACAACCATAAGTATTCTTTATGGGCATTGTATAATATTTTATCATGTGTATATATTTGTTTATAATTTGTGTTAATTACATTTTTAATTGGGTTGCTGTATTTTTGAAATATATGACATCCATATTTTTATGGGCATCTTTTTCTCAGCCACCTTGTTGGGCATTTTACCTGTTGTGGCGTTGTATTTGTATTTGTATTTCAGGCTGGGATTACACTTGAGAAAGGCAACCACTAACCGCATCGGTTACATTCGAGTGTATGTAACCGATAGACTTGTCGGTTGTTTTTTTAAGTTTCGTAAAAGCTCTTTTATCAAACTTTTATAGTGTAATCTCGGCCTCATGCAATTGAATAAGTTTAATATGTTCTGAAAGTTTTGCGAAAATGGCTAAAATTACACATTTTGTTAAAAAATCCATTTTTAAGACAAAATAATTCATGAAGTAGGGATACCATTAAACTGATTGCGCAAAAGCTTCTAGCAAATATTTTTTGTTATAGAAAAATTGTTTCTGAGAGAAAAAAGAGCTTTTTTTTAGCCTTCTCCCATAAAATGGTAAACTTATTTTGGAACAATCGTGAAATTTAATTTTTTTTTTAAGGTAAATGTTCTAGTACAATATTTTATTCTGTGCCACTTTTCCAAATCTTGTATTACTGTCATTCGAATGTACAGAAACTAGCATGCTTATAGATATTAAATTTTATATTCAACTAATACATCAAATGCTTAAAAAACTAAACGATTCATACTACGGATTTTTAGAGTTTTAGAAAATTCCAAAATTTTCAACATAGAAGCTAAAAAAAAAGAAATAAAGAATGCTGAGCAACTGAGAAATATTGAGTATTTTTATATCTCTGTAGCATTTATGTACCGAACTTGAATGAACTCCGATTTGGTCATGCAATTCTCATCAGTTAAGTCGTTACAGAATACGACAAACATATAAACCTCTTATAAAATCACTATAACTGTTCCATTCAACCCGTTTCATATTATTATAATCTTGAAACATTTTAAATTTGAACTACAAAACACGAGCATTTTTGTTCGAATTTAAACCGCACTTCTAAGAGTTTTGTAGCTTTTATGTCCGAAATTTCTTTGTGTTTTTCTCTCAGAATGAATTAAATGGAACCCATTAAACAACAAAGGCCCGACGGGAGGATTATATGGCCTTTCACATGAATGTTCCTATGTGTTGTATTTAAATCATGGCATTAATTTCAGAAAAGAGCGATAAAAACGTGAGCGTACGTATTATTAGAGGCTATTTTACTAGTACATAGACATGAAGCAATTTTCCCGACGTTATTTCAGAGGAAACAAAGCAACGAAAAAGTATATTCAGCAGTTTTCCTTTGAATTGTTAAAATGTTATTAAAACCTGAGTAAAATTTCGAACGAAGCACATTCTAAAGAAATCATTGCAGTATTTTAAGGCTTTCGTTCCGTTTCTATATCATACTTTGTTATTACGAGGTGAAAATGAAAAAAATATTACAACCGTTTGGCTGAGAAAAAAAAAATTAAATGACATCACCATAATTTTAACTTTTCCTTGGGCACTGATACTTTCTCTTACCAGTCTATCATTATCATTTACTTTTGTGTTAGTGTGAGTAATAAGTGGATAAATAAATAATACCTCTCAATTGAGAATCCTACGGTGATTGAATTTCTTTAAGCGAAAGAAAGAAATTCGAGCATACCCAATCCAATCTATTCTGCAGAATGTATAATAATTATCGAACAGAGCACCGCGATGTTGTTCGCGCACTTCTGGAGGGGTTTTGTGTAGTTATTAAAATAAAAATGTTAACTTTTTATACAGACACCCTGTGGTCAAGAACCCAGTTACAAAGTTGTTGCCTTGTTTCTCTTGATGCCAGCAAAAAGAATTCCACGTTTCTAAGTGCATTCATTGAGATATTCGAATTAGAAAAACGGAGGAAAGTTGGGAGGAAAAAAAGACAAATGCTGGTAAAGCGGTTCATCCGTATTAAATGTAGTTTTTTCCCCACCAACTTTTCTCCGTTTATCGAATTCATTTCAGTGAATATTGCAACATGAATGACGTATCTCAGTACTACACGTTATTTGGATACTTTTCTAATTGGAAGTATGCCTATAGGATCAACGGTTTACCAGTAAAATACCATATGTCCATTCACATGTGCATCCTGTATATTCTTATTCGCATATAGTTTTCTGAAGTATTGCCCATTTTTATGCGTTTATATTATTCATTTTTAATATTTTTCTCATTCATTCACAGTATTACCCGTTTTTATGCGTTTATTTTATTCAATTTTATTCGTTTTACGATTTGTTTTTAAACTTTTTTAAATTCTTTTTTATTCATTTTTTCATTCATGGTTCAATTAATTTTTTAATTCAGTCTTACAATTCATTTTTATTCGTTTCTTAATTAGCTTTTATTCGTTTTTAATTGGTTTTATTCGTTTCCTTATCCATTTTTATTGTGTTCTTTTACAATTTCATTTGACGTACTGTGTATATTTATTGGTTTATTCCAGTGGTCGGCAAACTCATTAGTCAGCAGAGCCAAATATCAACAGTACAACGATTGAAACTTGTTTTGAGAGCCAAATTTTTCAAACTTAAACTATATAGGTAGGTACATTGTATACTTAATTAAGGTACTCCTCAGCTGGCCTTTGCTAAAAACGTCCTCGATCTGATTGAGACACGTTCGCTGAGGTCGACCCCTTCCGACTCTCCCATCCACAATCGTCTTGTATAAATGTTTCGTCTATCTCCTTTCGTTCATCCTCTCTATATATCCAAGCCATCTCAGCATACCTTTTTCCAATTCTCGACACTACATCCTCTTTCACACTCCACAACGCTCCCTAAAATTAACTTAATAAACTTTAAGTAAAGTTTATTAAGTTATTATTTTACTTGTTGTCTTACGAATAACTGGCTCCCTTCTCTGGGAAATGTGCGGAAGACGGGTTCACTGTAAGCTCGTCCGACGAGATGTTAGCCTTTGACCTTTGAAGACCGGACACACCCCGCTTCCCATCTCGGAGAGATATCGAAGCGTTCCCGAAGAGTGGGTGTATCCGGAAAGTTTTATTAAAAACAACGTAACATGACCACCTCAGACGAAGGCAGCAAAAACTAAAATAAATTACATAAAAATTTATCATCAACCTGAAGTCATATAACAGATAAATCAACGCCAATTGACAATCAAAATCATAAACGGGATTATAAGATGGTAGTGTATAGCCGTTCCATCCCATAAGAATCTAGTAACCCTCAATTGATTGGCGATAATCTTGGAATACGTGAATTAGTCGCAGATCGCCGTCGTCTAAGCCGCAAGTCGTTACCGGAATCGTCAGCCGGTGAACTAAAATCAGCACAATTCATTATGAACGAGTAAATCAAACTTAATTCGCCCTTGCCATCAATGACTTGATTTATCTCCTTGCAGGTGAACTTGCTTCGGTTTTCTATTTATTGGTTACTTCTGTTGACGCCGACGTGGTCGAAGATCTTATTTCCTCTTAAGATCAATCCCTGGGGCTCTTGCCGGTTTGAACTCATCATCGTTCCCACCACTCAGACACGCACTGCCGGTCTTCTTAGTATGTATGCGGTGTAAGTTGTTATCGAGGAACAATATAATCCACAGCACCCGAGCAAGGCTCATAGGGCTCTTCAACTCTCCTTTTGAAACACAGTCGACCGTGTTGCTGCGTAATAATAATAATAGTAAAAAAGAAGAAGAAGAAAAGTAAGGAGAGAGCAGAGGTCAAAAGGTGATGAGAGCTCCCCTCCCGTCCCCAGGGAGAGAGAGAGAGAGAAAAAAAAAAGCGTTTTTTATGAGTGTGACAGTGTGTGTGTGAGTGAGGATGAGTTGAGACCTCGAGCTGGTCAATTGTACAACGATTCCCTCGATCGGGATTTCGTGCGAGTTCATTTGTTATATTTGTGAATTAAAATTATCGTAAAATTATTAAAAAGTGTTTACAGTCCACTTCTTTCGAGTGAGTTATCGTCCATCTGGTCCGTCTCATACGGAGAAAAGAACTGTGAAAAATGTCGTTCAAATCGGAGAAGACGTCTGTGGAGCGAGTTTGTATTCGTTGAGTTCTTGTGTGACCACGAAAGACCTGTGAGTAGTGCTAAAATAATTCGGAATACGTAACTTTCATCGTCAAAATGTTCGCTGGAGCCAAAAAACAGGACTTGATCCAAGTTGCTCAGGACCTTGGAGAAATAGTCATCGAGAATGCGAAGGTGAGTGAGTTAAAAGAACTTATTTTGCAAAATCAAGCATGTGTAAAAGATCCCAACTTTGTAAAAGACTATCTAGCCACAATAATAGCAGATAGAAAGTCAGAGGAACTAAGAGAGGTTGAATTAGAACGCATGAAATTAGAGCGCGTCAAAACAGAATTAGAGTTAGTTAGAGTACGTGTAGAATTAAATTGTGACGGCATCGAACATAACAAAACAGAAGTAAAGGAAGACACAATTGAATCTCTCATTAAAAGTGTGAGAACTCTAACTGTTAGAGTACCCAATCAGCCGGAAGGTTGGGGGTATTTCTTCGCATCACTTGAAAGAGCATTTAACACAAAAAAAGTGCCAGAGAAATTTAAGTCAGAAATTTTATTGAATTTGTTGGGTGAAAAGGCAACCAACGTTTTGTCTCACATAAGCGATAATGAACTGTCAAATTATGATAAGGTAAAAGAAATTATTTTACGAGAGTACGAGCCTACACCGCAGGTTTGTCTAGAGAATTTTCGAAGGGCTCATCGTAATAATGAAACACATGTGCAATTTGCGTCGAGGTTAAAAACGAGTTTCGATTACTATCTGAAGCTCAGAGGAGTGTCAGATTTTGACACATTAAAAGACCTCATTGTTGCAGATAAGTTGTTTGAGACATTAGATAGAGAAACTGCTTCTCATATTAGTGTGAGGCAAGGAGAAAAATGGTTTCGACCGCTTGAATTAGCTAAAGAGAGCGACATATATTTTGCTTCACGAGGTAGATCTCTCACTGAGAGCAATAGTGGGTTTCAAAAACAGCGAGGAAATTTCCACTTAAAAAATAATAAAAATGTGTCAAAGGTGTTTCTCTCGGATTCAAAAGACTCATTATGCGTACAATGCGGAATTGAAACTCACGCATTGTACAAGTGTTCTGATTACAGAAGCAAATCAGTAGACGAGAGAATTAAAATTGTAAAAAGTAATAATTTGTGCTTCAATTGTCTGTCATCTTTCCATGGGGTGAAAAAATGCAGGTCAAGGTTCTCTTGCCCCAAGTGCAATAAAAGACACCACGTGACCCTGCATTTCCCCCGCGAAGAAGAAGCTGTCGCTGCTGCTCCTGCAGGAAGAACGGAGATGACACATTCTCCCCCGAGCAATATAACGACGCTGAAACAGCACAATGCCAACCCCATAACAGCCACCAGCTGCATGGGAAACAAACAAAAAAAGACAGTTTTACTTAGTACAGCGAGATGCCTTGTAAAAGATAAGGATGGTCAATACCACAATGGTAGAGCGCTGCTAGATGGGGGCTCTATGTCGAACTTTGTAACCAGAAAGTTTGCAGAGAAACTTGAGTTGAAGAAAGAAAAAATAAATCTTGTTGTATCTTGCTTAAACGGGGCGTCAATGCCAATCAAGGGGTGCGTGAGAGCCTCTCTCGCTAATAGAAGAAAGGACTATGAGAGGGAATTGGACTTCTTGATAGTGGAGAAAATAACAAATAGCACTCCCTCCCAAAAGCTAGAAGTGTCTATTGAGGGGGTGAGGGACGTAAATTTAGCTGATCCAGAATTTAACAAACCAGGACAGATAGATATATTGTTGGGAGCTGAAATATTTTATGAACTATTATTGGCAGGACAAATTTCTCCTAGTGGCACCGATTTAATTCTACAAAATACAATATTCGGGTACGTTGTAAGTGGCGCATTATCCACTAAAGAGAAACAAACAATGCATTGTGGACTAGTTCAACAAGAGAACTTGAATAAAACAATGCAAAAATTTTGGGAAATTGAAAGTGTTGGAGAAAAGCCAGTAATATCAAAAGACAACGAAATTTGTGAAACCCATTACGAGGAGACTCATATGAGAGACAATAAGGGACAGTATATAGTCACCATGCCTCTCAAGGAAGATCCCGGGTGCCTTGGGGAGTCCAAGAGTATGGCGTTAAAACAACTAAACTCACTGTGGAATCGATTAGAGAGAGACAAAAATTATCAGGCATTATACAAAGATTTTCTCAAAGAATATCTAGAACTTGGGCATATGAGTGAGGTGAATGAGACCACAGAGCCAAAGATCACATATTACATGCCCCATCACGGTGTATACCGTCCTGATAAAACGACTACAAAACTACGAACTGTTTTTAATGCTTCCTCGATTACCACAAAGGGCAATTCTTTGAATTCTCTTCAGTATAACGGAGGAGTGATCCAAGAGGATCTTTTTTCAATAATGATCCGATTTAGGAAGCACGAGTTTGCTTTCATTGCGGACATCGAAAAGATGTACCGAATGATAAAAATTCATCCGAGTCAAAAAAGCCTTCAAAGAATTTTGTGGAAGGAAGGCAAGAACGAGCCCATAAAAATTTATGAGTTATCAACTGTAACTTACGGGACAGTGAGCGCACCGTTTCTCGCCATGAGAACCTTGAAAAAACTCGCACAGGATGAAGGAAACAACTTTCCTCTAGCGGCTTCTGTCCTAACCAGTGATTTTTATATGGATGACGTCCTATCCGGGGCACCAACCTTGCTGGAAGCGAAAGAGCTTCAACAGCAACTGATAGGCATCCTCAATACTGCAGGCATGAAGCTGCATAAGTGGCGCGGAAATAATCCAGCGCTCATTCCAAAATTATTTTCAGATTGTGATTATACCTTTTCCGACCCAAGTGAAATAAAGGCTCTGGGAATTTCCTGGAAGCCAAGTGAAGATTGCTTTTCTTTCAGTGTGAAAGCTGACAGCAATACAGTAGTCACCAAACGGAATGTTCTATCTACCATCGCAAGACTTTTTGATCCACTGGGATTGATAGGACCTGTGGTATCAAAAGCAAAAATTTTCATGCAGAAACTGTGGCTTCTGAAAATTGACTGGAATGATCCACTTCCAGCACAGGAGGCACAAGAGTGGCACGAGTTCATCGAATCTCTTCTGTCTATAAATAACCTAAAAATAGATAGATGTATTTTGATATCTGAGCCAACTACGATCGAGATTCATGGGTTTGCAGATGCCTCTGAATCTGCATACGGGGCTGTTATCTATTGCAAGTCTACTTCATCTACCGGACGCGTGAGAGTAAAAATGGTTTCGAGCAAATCAAGAGTAGCTCCAATTAAACGTACAACTATTCCGCGGTTGGAACTGTGCGCGGCAGTGTTACTAGCTAAGTTGATGAAGAGTATAAAAGCTTCACTGAAGCTCGACGTTTCAGCAGTGTATTTGTGGAGTGATTCTATGATTGTGCTGTCTTGGATCCAGAAAGAACCACATCTTCTGAAAACGTTCTTGGCAAATCGTGTAGCTACAATACAGGAACTAACAACTGTGCAGCAATGGAGACATGTTTCATCCGAAGAAAATCCCGCAGATCTCATTTCCAGAGGTCTAGCTCCAGAGAGACTGGAACAAAGTGTTTTATGGTGGAACGGTCCAAAGTTTCTTACGGACAGTGAATACCCAAACAGAACGATCCAGTCAGCGGTCATACAAGATGACTTTCAACGTGAATTCAAAATTTGCAGTATGAGTGACAATATTTGTGATATACAAACTTTTAGTGTTTCAGTTCGGTCATTTATCAGTGATTTTTTGAATCTTAGTAATGTGTATATTAAGATTGTTCGTATTTTGAGTTTCATTTTTAGGTTTCTTAATAATTGTAAAAACAAGAAAAAATATAGTCCTTTAGATGCTGAAGAAATCAATAATGCTGAGCTGCATCTCGTGAAATTGATTCAAGGTGAGGAGTTCAAACCAGAACTCAAAGGTCTGAAAGAAAAAGGTAAGGTCCCTTTCGACAGTCCGATAAAAAGTTTGAATCCTTTTGTGGACGAAAAAGGAATATTGAGAGTTGGTGGCCGATTAAGTAATAGTACACTGGGCTATAATCAGAAGTTTCCTATTCTATTGCCCACAAAACACCGATTAACCAAGTTGATTGTTGTACATTATCATAATGCGTATCTGCATTTAGGGCCACAAGCATTATTGAATCAACTCAGACAAAAGTTTTGGGTTATAAATGGTAAAAGTGTATGTAGAAAAAGTGTTCATGATTGTATTGTGTGCTTTAAAGCTAAACCTATAACGGCTCAACAAATCATGGGTGTTTTACCTAAGGATCGTGTAACGAGAGATTTTGCATTCAACATTTCTGGTGTTGATTTTTGTGGACCCTTTTCTATAAGGTACAAAAATCAAAGAAAGGGTACCTTGAATAAAATATATGTGTGTATTTTTGTATGTTTAGTGACGAAAGCGATCCATCTGGATATTGTTACTGATCTTACCACTGCTGCATTTATTGCAACTCTTAAAAGGTTCACTTCTCGAAGAGGAAAGTGTGTTAAGTTGTATTCAGATAATGCAAAAAATTTTGTGGGAGCAAATGTTGAGCTCAAAAAGTTATACAACCTTGTAGCTCAACCAGATAAGGACCTTGCTGGCTATTTATCCTCGGATGGCATAGATTGGAAATTCATTCCTCCCCGAACACCAAACTTCGGTGGTCTCTGGGAAGCAGGAGTGAAATCTTGCAAATACCACTTAAAACGAACCATCGGCCAGGCAAGGCTCACTTACGAAGAATTTCTTACTGTTTTGACTCAAATAGAAGGAGTCCTAAATTCTAGACCAATATCTGCCATGTCAGAAGACCCAAATGACTTGGAGGCCCTAACACCTGGTCATTTTCTTATTGGAAGACCGATCACTTCACTTCCAGAACCAGAGTTGACTTCGGTGCCAGCAAATCGGCTTAACCGATGGCAACAAACAACGAAATTCGTACAAGTCATTTGGAAAAGGTGGCATCGAGAATATTTGAGTACATTACAGCAACGGAATAAGTGGTTCTTCGAAAAGGAAAACGTAAAAATAGGTGACATGGTCATTGTTAAAGAGGATAATTTACCTCCTTGTAAATGGTCTATAGGTCGAATTACGGAAACATATCCTGGCAAACAGGATAACAAGATTAGAGTGGTTGCTGTGAAAACGGCTTCAGGCACATATAAGCGACCAATTTCAAAATTGTGTATTTTACCTATGGAAAATTAATGTAAATATCGTATATTATGCTTTATTATGTATCGAAAGGTGTTGATTTATAATGTAATTGAGTGTGTCAATTTTCTTTATTCTGTGTATTTAGTTAAAATTTGTATTTGTTCAGATTTTGAAACGATCAGTTTTATATATTATTACATTATAATTGCAATTGGTTGAATGTTCAAAGAACATTGCAACGCCCGGCGGTATGTTGCTGCGTAATAATAATAATAGTAAAAAAGAAGAAGAAGAAAAGTAAGGAGAGAGCAGAGGTCAAAAGGTGATGAGAGCTCCCCTCCCGTCCCCAGGGAGAGAGAGAGAGAGAGAAAAAAAAGCGTTTTTTATGAGTGTGACAGTGTGTGTGTGAGTGAGGATGAGTTGAGACCTCGAGCTGGTCAATTGTACAACGATTCCCTCGATCGGGATTTCGTGCGAGTTCATTTGTTATATTTGTGAATTAAAATTATCGTAAAATTATTAAAAAGTGTTTACAGTCCACTTCTTTCGAGTGAGTTATCGTCCATCACCGTTCTCGGGGATAGCACCAAAATGAAATTTTTTTGTATATGGGCAAGATGTCAGGTAATGCCATAAAGATCCACGCAATGTTAGCCGGAGGACGTCGTCGATGAAAGCCCAAGGCGGGGCAGAGGCCCCAGGAGCATCGTCTTCGGATGGTCGCCCCCGGTGGATTGCTTCAGCAGCGATGACCGATGTTGGATGCGGATGGAGAGTGGAGAGCGGTGGCCACGGGAGAGTCGTCATGAGATGTGGTAAGGTGGAGGTCCAGGAGCGTCGTCTTCAGATGTGTGGCCCCTGGTGGATCGCTTCTAGCAGTGTTGACCGATGTTGGATGGAGAGAGGAGGCCTCCGAATAGCCGTCATAAGAGGTGGTGGCCCAGGAGCATCGTCTTCCATGATCTGGCAGGGTAGAAGTTGACGTTCCTTAGTATGGAAAACATTGTATGCCCCCCCCCCCCCACCACCCATGTTCTGAAAGGAGACGTCTTTTGCGTCTATCTACCCCGAGTACCTTAGGAAAAAAAGCCTCGTTTTCGACAACTTTTGACTCAAAATCCAGTTTTGATTGGTCTCGCGGAAGTGTCACGTGACAGCAACGTCAGGTTTTAATTTTTTTTTTCGGCAAAAACCTGTGAAAAAGATGACTCAATTGGGAGGGGAGGGAGCGAGAACAAGAGGGCCAAAATGCGTTTCTAAACATGATTTTGCAAAAATCTGGAATTTTTGTGCGCCCTCACGTGGTGGTTTGTGAAAGAGCCACACTCAAGGGGCTAAAGAGCCACATGTGGCTCGCGAGCCGCGGTTTGCCGACCTCTGGTTTATTCAATTAATTTTTAATATTTCTTTTTTTACATTCATCTGAAACATTGCCCATTTTTATTCATTTACTTCATTCATTATTTTATTTTAAATTGTTTTATTTATTTTATTTTAAATTGTTTTATTTATTTTATTTTAAATTGTTCTTCACTTCACTTTTAACTGTAACTGGACTATTTCCGTAGTTAGTATGATAAGTGATCAGTCTAATGACGCGACACCCCCCCCCCCTTCCCATCAGGGGAAGATTGCTTTAGCACATTTCGCAATAGGTAAGCGCTATAAATCTCAGAACGTGAAATAGCCCAAATAATCCTTGCTGAAATTGAATTAATTAAATTAATAAAAATTTCCAGACATGACTTATTTGTTTATTTGCACATCTCAACAGGCAGAGTCCAATTACAGAGATAGAAGCTTCATGTAATTATATATTCGATATGAATCTATTTATATAATAAAAATTTAATTTTCTCGCAAGTCACGCGAAATCAATTTTCTGATAATGGAAAATCCCTAAAAGTGATTGAGAATAGATTCGGATAAATATTGCACGTTTCTCTCTCGCTTAATTAAATTTAAGAATTTTGAGATTTTTTTTTCTCTGATGAGTATTGTGGATGATGGTGGAGCAGCAGCACTTATTAAGGGAGGTAAGCACTCAAAAGAATTAACAGGTTTTTTTTGTTCCCCACATTCTCGTGGCTCATTTTGAAATGTATATATTCATTATCATTTTGTATGCGTGCATTCAGAACCAAGTGTCACAGCCACTTGGTTTCTTTTGGAAGGTGAATTGCTCAACTGTAGTGCGTTGATTAAGTATTTAAGAAACTTAACATTCAGTAGGGTGACAATCAATCAAGGACAATCCCGGATTATTATGATTTTCTCGCTGTCCCGACTTTTTTGCGAAAATTTCCCGGTTTTTCACGTATTTTCAACGAAGCCAACCTGACTTTTTCTCTTCATTTTATTCTTTAAACCAACGAATAAAATTATCTTACCAACTCAGAAATTACATTACGATAATAACGATTACAAATAAGAATATTCATCTCACATACTCGTGTAGTTTTTTTAATTCACTGCAATTTGCAGTAGCGCTTCATTTCCTCCGATTGGTGACTTTTCTGTGATTTGTAGCGTAAATTGACAACTTTTCGCACTTTTGGCATCATCTTGTCGATAATTGGTGATGTCCTGTATTTCGAGGCCTAATGTCCCGTATTTTTCTCGAACATATTTGTTCGGTCAGTCTACATTCAAGTGAGCGAGATAAAAATTTAGAATCCCGTGATTGGTGACGCAAGGAGCAATAGGTGATGATCATGCGGTGTTCTTGGCGAACTTCAAGACGAAAGTAGAGTGTGTGGCGAATGTTTTTTGCTTTTTTGTCAGCGTTCTTTTTCCCATTCTCGCGTGGTACTAAGCACTTTCGTTGAGAAATTAGCAAATGAAAAGGTTAAATTTAAAACAAGACAAAAGTAAAAGACATCGTGAACTTCTCTGAGAACTCCGCCGAAAGTGATGTATTGCTTTCCTTCGTCACTCTTTGCGATCAATGTCATGGGACGCCAAATTTCTCCCCTACTTGTATCAATGTAAAATTTGTTACTATGTAGCCGGTTCTAGAGCATCAGTGACGTTTCTATACTACTTCAACTTTATTATTTAGTCATTTCTCCAGTCACTGTACATCTCCATCATACCAGAATACAAATTTTCACTAATGGGTACCGGAAGCGTTTTAGACCTGATAGTGCTTGACTAGATCAGCATGAGAAATTTTCATGTTGGAGAGTTTACTCTCTTAGTACTCTACGTTTCGACGCTTCTGTGTCCTTACATTCTCAGCTTTTTGTGTCAAAAGTAGGAGATGATTCTAACAATGGAATTCGACCGTTCATTTCAACAATTACTGGTCATTAAATATGATAAATTAAATAATGATTTCTCTTGCTAATTAGGATACAATTCTTAATTAGTATACAATTTGCGTATGACTTGCTTTTATGATTTCTAAAAGCCATGGTATATCAAGGCTGTTTAATAAAATATTTATATGAGAGTAATAACATGAAACTAAACATTATAAGGGGAGTAACAAAACATGGGAGATTAGAGGAATAAAGTAACATAAGAGTTTGATTTATATTAAACATGAAGGATTTTCGTTTTCATGTACAAACATGTCAGAGAAACCCTTTAAATAAATTGATGATACTCAAGTGAGAAGCTGCACACGCAACTGGGAAATATAATTATGTGCGGTATAAATATTTCCTCGATGATTTTCATTATTTATGGATATCCACGCAGTTCTACAACGGGGAGAAGTAAAAATAACTTAAAGGGATGGTCATTCGCTTTGCAGTGTAATGACCCAACAGAGACATGACGGTGTACTGGAAAAAATGCTGACGCGTGCAAGAGGTTAAACCTCCCAGAGGAAGATTGACCGTATCTACAAGGAAAGAGCGAAAAACACAAATTTTGATTAAGTAAAACGAATAGCCATTTCGCTTACTATTTTAGAACCCCGAGCGTTTATTCCATTTCAATGGCGTAACATAGAAACCGGCGAAAGAAAAACGATTTGCTTTTCGAGCATTTCGTTTCGAGAAGGACCCGGGGCCCCATTCATTTTCCCCGGTAATTGTAACCTTTGCCGACTGACTGACTGCCGGCTGGTGGGAAAAATGGGTAGAAAAGGATTTACGGAGTAGGGGGCTCTCAACTATGAAGATTGATAACGCACTGGCGGTCCAAATAAATGAAATAGCATATAACGGTTTGGATTCTGTCAGGCGTCTACAAAAGGGAGCCCTTGTAACCCAGGTGCATTATTCAGAGAAGTGTACAGACGGAGCTTTTCGGGCACCGTTTCCTAACCTTTGCTTCCAGAAAGATATGCGAGTAGGAAAAAGGACATAACGGGAAACGGATAAGAACAGTAATTCACTTCTCCAACGCGCCCCCCCCCCCCTACACATCAGTAAACTTCTGATGAGGAACAGAAGCGGAAAAGTGCCATATGTTCGTTACTTATTTCTGGTCTTCGGAATACATATATATATATTATATATCTGGAACTACTCTGTTCCCCAGAAGTAAAAGAGCAAGGATAATGGTCTCACGATGAATTTATTAGGTAAACCCATTCGTACTTTCTTCCGTGGTCAAGATGAAATTTTCTTATTGTATAAATGTTGATTCTCAATACAAAGTGTCCCAAAGCTGACGGGTCAAAGCGACTTAAAATTAGGGTAGGTGTCGAGACACAGCTGCAATATTCTGAAGTGATTACTTACTGAATTTTTTTGAATCCATACACAAGTCTTACTCTCAAATAGTTTTTGATGTTACAAGAACGAGTCATTAGTCATATATCACGTTCTTTTGCGTGTCGTCGTTTAAAGTAAACAAGAAGTTCGGTTTAGATTTTATGACCAAACGAGGCGATGTGTTCGTGCCCGTCGGAAATACTCGTCGCTTCATTCGGTCCTCAGCGTCGAACTGTACCGGTTGGTACTTATAGCCGGGATTATACTATAAAAGTTTGATGAAAGATCCTTTACAAAACTTGAAGGAAAACAACCAGTAAGCCTATTGGTTACATGTGCTCGAATATAAGCAATACACTTATTGGTTGCATTTTTTTTTTTATAAAAGAACGTTTCTAAAACTTTTATTGTGCAATACCATCCATATGTTTTTTATTTATCATCAGAAACGGCGTGAGTAGTTATTTTCTTCGCTTTCTTTGATCAACGAACCTCCTTTAATTTTCTTGGTATTAGAATTTCTTTTATAAAATTCGTTACATGGTACCAAACATTGTCCTCTTCGTTTGGCTGGTTCCAATATTTTAATTATAAGTCTAAGCTCCCAGGCGTGGTACGTACTTTCTAGACATCCTAAAAGCTAAGAACTAAACACAAATACAAATACAACGCCACAACAGGCAAACCGCCCAACGAGGTGGCTGACCTAAGAACATCATGGATCCCCGAAGCATTTTTTGAAGGCCCTACCTACTACTGCTACACCACACATGCACCCCGACCACACCCCCGCGGAACCCCCAACGAATCGAAACCCATGCGGGAATGTGCGTGTACGTGTAGTGAAACCTGACGTGAAGTTTTTTTGTTTCTCTGTAATGCTTGTTATGTGGAGTGCTGCCATCAGTTTCTCTAACTATGAGTGAAGTGTTATGATTGAATGATTTATCGTTGTAGGACTGTTGCTCTCTGTGGCGAGACTTTTTAACGGGGAGATCGGCTCGCATTTTCGCCTTGAAGTTGGGAACCACAGAAAACCAACTTCAGCCGACCACCACTGTGGGGTTCGAACCCGGATCCTCGCATCGCGAGTCCGTCACTATAACCACTCGACCACCACAGCGGCCAAACAAGCAAAAAGAAATTGTTTTAAAACTACCAAAATTTTGGACAACTATGTTCCAATGTTACCCCGTCAAATGCAAATGCTTTACATTTATTACGTAAGAAACTATCTAATAAACGTAAAAAAAAAAAAAAAAAAATTCGAACAGTAAAATAATCTTTTTAAGTCATGAATTGAATAATTAGTTATATATATATTTTTTTTTTCAATTAACTTTGATTTTGACTAATCAAAGTTTTAAGAGGTTTGATAGGGGTTTGAATCATTATAGGGGATATGATAACCACTGAATAGAATGAGAAGGCGCAAACAATCAGGATAATCATTCAGAATATATTTAAGCATCTCAGAGCATTCTACATATTATCGTGAACAATTCTAGATCAAGAACGTGACGATAGCACGAAAACTCAACTCGCCAAATGTTGCAAATATTGAAATAATGATTTTCGTAGATTTGCCCTGCCTGTCTTCAAGTTACCCCAGTTCACGGTAATGAAAAAAGATTGAGAGTGAGATTGCGCGACGAAAAAAAGGAAAGAACTGAGATATTTTTGAGCAATATTTTTGGTTTTTTTCGGAGTTTTATTTATTAAGTACTAAATTTTTTATTTTTACCGAGATTATATTCTTTGTATATATCTAACTATTCACTTCTACAAATACTTTTTACATTCTTTCAAGAAACCAACATAAATTGTTTTTCCATATCTTTCTGTAGCGTAACTATAAAATTTGAATTTCACCCATAGGAATTCTAGTAAAGTTTTTCATTAATTAGAAATTCTGGGATCGACACAGGAGATAAATGCAATAAGTTTTAAAGTTCTGGTGAATTTACATTCGGAGTTTTCCATTTACTAAAAAAAGATAAATTCAAGAAAACTAGAGAAATTTTCCCAATTTTTGCTTATTTTAAAATTAGTTCCAGGAAATTAGATCTTTATTTCTTTTTTTAAGATTCGGTTAATTTTTGAATAAATGTTCCTCAGGACTGAAAAATACTCTGTGAGTATTTAAATTCGTTTTTCTCATCTTGTGTGTGTGGTTATTCTGGTCCGATGTTTTCTAGATTTCAATAGTTTCAAAAGTTCCTTAGACTAGTAATATCGAAAGAAAGAGAGAGTTCTTTTTGTGTGTGTGTTCCTTCACTAAACTTCGAAGAATCAGAATCATTTCTCTGAAATTAGTTTCATGCGGGGATTGACGAAAGGTTTTCAGGAATTTAATTGAATATTTGATTGGGTTTTTTTTTTCAGTGTAAAACTATATTACGGAAAAGAAACACGTGCTGAGTAATTATGTTCGTGTTGTGTCTCAAGCTTGGACTAAAACCTGAAGAAATAATCATTTTTTTAAAAATTGAATCTTTTTTATTCAATTTTTTACTTCAAAACTTACAAATGGTTACATTAAAATAAGACCAACTTAAACTACTAAAAAAGTTTGTAATTCGCGCATGTATTCGTTTTCAGACTTTGATGTATTTAATTGAAGGCAAAAAAAATTACTTGGGGTGATTCGAGTGAAATTAAAAATAAATTTTCATAGAACCTTCTCCCTGTGGGTGTAAGCCAATGAAGTGAAGTAAGTCAACAGTAAGTGAATTTACTGTTGGCAAAAATATATGTTTTCAGCATTGAAATCACGCGAAGTATTATGAAGTACAATATTCCGGCAAATTATCCAGCATGCTGGGAAACATCGATGGAGACCGTGTTGAGAATATCCGTATTTTTCGGCATGCAGGGAAATTCTAGTCACAGATTCCAGATAATTCCAAATAATAATCTAGACTCTAAAAATTGAATGAATTAGCTGATTCGGCTTACATCGTTCATTGAATTGAACAATGTCGGTTCTCCACATTTTGAAACCTTTACTGTTTTACCAACTGCATTCAGATAATTCTAGCATTATGTTTGCTTTTCTACCAAAATTCTTGATTTATCTTATTAAAAAAACTACGCAGTAAACATATTCATTCGTATAGATTAGATGAGTTGAATGGAAATATAAATAGACTGACATATATTTTGTATCCCTTGGTCATGTGTGTGCAATATTGAGATGCTTATTTTCAAAAGGGAGCATTTTTACATCATCGACTAAATTTACAGCAGAGGTAAAAAAAACTTATTCCCCCCCCCCATCTTTAAAAAAGTGGAAATAGCCCAGCAGGTATCATATAGGACTAGTACAGGGATATTTACATTCTGTGTTTAAAAATGAATATTGAATGAAACAATGAATTTCGAAAAGTGAATTCCTAAAAAAAAAATTCACTTTGAAAATAAGTTCCTCAATTTGCAACAAGCAGAGCGAAAAGTTAAAGAATCGTAGGCCTACCGCAAAGCATAATATCGTTACATAAAAGTGACAGCACGTTTCTTCAATCTTTGAACAGGAAAACGAGCAAAATACAGTTTGCGTATTTGGTTTACTGTAATTAATCGTTTTAGATCCGATCATTTCATTTTTCAGAATTTTCAAAATGTTTTTGCATTTTTGATACTCACAAAAGGCATTGAAAATATAAATGTCGAGAAATGTTTATTTTAAAATTTTTTTCTTCAATTATTTTTAATTAATGCATTTTTTTGTGAAGAAATAGTTCACTTCGTTAAATTTTTTTTCAGCCAAGATGATGCAGGATATATTCATCTTCCAGAATTTTATTGCTAAATTTTATGTCATAAATCGACTTTTCTCAGAGACGTATTCTCCTGTAAGCCAACTTAAAAACCTCTTGAAAATTCAATTTCAAGTGCTGTCTGATATTTATTACTTTTCTTTAATATTCGTCATATTTCTAACTCAAAACTTACACAGTTCTTTAGACCAGGATTTCATTCTTTGAGGTCAAAGGAAAAAATTCTACAGTGAGAAAAACAACGCACACGTTTGTGGCACCAAGGTCTGAAGGGAAGTAACAAGAATCAGAGTAACAAGTAAATACTTAATTTCTTATTATCATTATGAAATTCCTGTGGCGAATAGTGTAAACCCATTATTCTATTCTGATTTACTCCTATATTCAGTACTTAATATACTTAATAAAAACTGATGCCTTTTTTATGTATTCTGTGATCTTTATTGAACTTCAAGCATGCCGAGAATATACTAGACAACATTCAAAAAGATGATTTTTATAGCATGCCGACTATCGCTAAAAATAGGTTCATTTGATCATTTATGTGGCACCACTGTAATTTTCTGCACACGAGCGCTAGACTCGAGCTAATTAGACCGGGACCTACAGTTTATTGCCGGTTTTGAACAGCAGCGTTCGACATTTTGCACTCACGGAGGGGTTGACGTGCTAACCACTCTTAATGTGGGACTCCCTGTGGTAGCAATATATTTTTTTCTGTGGTCATGTTGTCCTCTTTGGGGCAGAGTAGGAACCACGGTCTGGTTTGGTGGTGTGGTCACGTTATCGTCGTTTCTGTTGCACCTCACAGTAACGCCGAAAACATGATTGGGCAATAAGTAAATGTATTAATATGATCTTAAGAAATGTATGTTTAGATTCTTCAAAATTCACATTCAGCCTAATTCTTTAGAAAATCTTGAAACAATGGGAAAGGTTTATAAGACCCACCTGGTTTGTTAATTTATTTTGCCGATGAAGACACTCGCTGTAGAATTAGAGATGCGAAGCGTGGAATTTATACGTCGTGGAAACTAATTGTATTCACGAGTCGGCGACAATAATAATCTCTTGCTTAACGACAAGAATTTTGTCGAGGAAAAGAATCCAATCTCCTCGTCTTTTAGTGGCGGGGGCCCGTGGAATAACAACTGTATCTCATAACCATTTCACCCTCTCGTTCAACTCTTCGTCTGAAGAACATTTTCAACTCGTCGTTAAGAAATGCGCTTAAAGCTGCTTATTTTTGATCCGAAGTGTCTTTACTGTGAACTCATTAACGTGATGTGTGGAAATTTTCCTCCAATCTACGACCAAATAACCTTCATAAACCCGACGATAGTACCGTAAACATCTCGAATCTTCTCCATAAACAAAACTATCGCTTCATTAATGTGTTGAGCGGAAAACTTTCCTCTCAAATTCCGAACTACCCACTAAATATCTAGAAGTGTCGTTTATTTATTCTAATATCTCAGGAAAAGGATTATCTCGTCATAATTATCAGGGTGTTTTTTCTAATATAAAATAACTGTTTGACTTCTTTTTTTTTTTTTTTAAATCACAATCATTACTCGAATAGTCCAGATTAGATTCAAAAGAAATTAAGGAATTTCAATAACAGGATTGAAGTATTTTATTGAAATTTCATTCTGATAATAATAATATGATTAATTTCAGGCCATTCAATTGAATAATGACGTTTTTGAATGACCATGTAAATGATTCCACCTGAAAGATGAATTGAAATGAATTTAATTTAATTTTTACAAATAATTCTAAGGTCACGTGGTTAGCACTCTACGACAATAGTGATGCCCCTTTCAATTAGAGAGCCAGTAAATTTTAACCATACCCAATTTCTGAATATGTTAAAAATTTTGTTGTTAGATACTGCCGTGCTCTTAAATATGATTGAACTTCAATAATAACACGCATGCTTCTGACATATCAACCCCGAGGTGCAAATGTGAGCCGGTCTCCCCTTTGAAAAAAAAATCTTGACCACATCGAGAGGGAGACCCTGCAGTACTTCAATTGAGCTCTTATAAGAATTTAATTTAATTTTTTAAAAAAATAACGTGATTTCTTTACGTTTTCCCAAGGAATCATCATGATCCGTCCATGGAATTTGTCGGTGTTGTTGACATCCATGCCCGAATCGGGATTCGAACCCACACCTGCTGCACAACGAGAGGATAGTTCCCTAACCATTCGACTGCCACGTGGCAACTCACCTGTCAGGCGGTAATATTCTAATGTTGGGCACAGTAGTCCAGGTCGATAAGATACTCGCCTCAAGTACCTAAGGTACCTATGTTTAGAGGTGTCGCGAGTTCCATACCCGGTCCATCCTTGTCAGAAAATTTCCTGATACAGGATTATAACAGAAATGGCGACATATGACCACAGAAAAAGATTGCTACCACAGGGAGTGCCACATCGATTGTAAGCTTTTGCGGCGGAAACGAGGCCTTTCAAGTGGTCGGAAGGGGGAGCACTGCAATGTAACTACATGTAATACTTTTAAAGGAACGTAGATTATCTGCAGCGTCATTTTTCGGCTGAATCTGTTATTAATGTTGAAATTAGGTTCGGGTTAAAATTTACTGGCTCCACAGTCAAAACGTTCTCACCGCTAAAGTACATGTATTTTCATTTTCTAAAATATGTAGTCATGTTCTAGACGCTTTGTGTGTGTGTAATCACCATAAAAAACCATCAATAAACATTGGAACATGACATTTTTGAGTGATTGGTGTGGGATATTAATTTGCATATTCGAATTGCATTTTTATAATGCGGTTAAGATTAATTAAGATTTGATGAGATCGTATTCGACGTAACTTGGTACAAGAAATTAAACAGACCACACATAATGCGAAGGATGGTGTTCTTCGAAAATGTTTCGCGTTCGAATCTTTTTTATTCCTTTTTTCTCCCATTGTTGTGGCAGTCATCACGCTAAACGGATGAGATTCTAGAGAAGTTTTATACGTCGATGGATGGCAGTTCTACGCACAAGTTGTTGTTCCGCGAATTCGAGTTTTACGATCGCTTCTCTTACTATGACCCGCCATTAAACGAAGTGATTTAGGCCATCAGCAGTCTTCTGGGAAAGTAGTTAAATTCTAGCTATCCCGGAGGTGATTTTGAAACTCGGTCTGGAGATAATGGTGATTGGAAGCGAAGGGAAATTGTCAAAACGAAGAAAAAAATACGCTATGCGTATTGTCATTGTGAATTCCTTGCATTGTATGCAGTCACCAATCTTACTAAATTACGTTCACACCAATCGAAATTCATGTAAACTAAAACAGTGCTCTTCATCCGGTGGTCAGCGAGTTTCTTGCCAGTCTGCGAAAGACTTCGCTAAATTCTTAAAGCCACTACATGATTGGGAAGGTACATTGTTACGGGGAAAGAACGATGGATCTTTGAAATTTTTGTTTATGTGAAAGCAAAAAAATGTTCAGCTGTGTCTGTGACAAAAAAACAATCAGAAGAATTGAATAGAAGTTAAGACGAAGCTTTTTATATTGTAGAAACAATGCTGAAGCCACGTACGTAACACTTTTTTAACAAAGAAGCAAAGGAAGAATGTCCAAATACTGAAAATTTCAATTTTTTATTTAAGATTTGCTCGGTGTCAGCTATTAAGTTTCATTTCTTAGCTGAGATAATTGATTTGTTGTAACTGTCCTCCATCGTTTACCCTCTTTCCAGTCTGCGAAATTTTTCATCGATTTCATCAATCCGCAAGTAAAATGAAATATTAAAAAAAACAAAATAAATATACAGGTAGTTTTTGATAACAGAAACACCTCCTGCCACCTACAAAAAATAATGAAAATTTCACAATGCAGTCGGTTGTCTGCTGAATAAATATCCTATTGGCCGTTAGTTTAAAGTATATCAATATTCTGGACCCAAAAAGTATTTACTGAAATCCTGTGTACCCCTTGCAGTTAATTTTCATGCTCCACAACGGTTTCAAACCAACTGTAAGTTTTACTTTGAGAAATAATAACAGATAGTTTTATTTTTATTTGATAGGTGGCATTACAGTGATAGGCTTTTTCTGTCGTCCATAAAGAACGTATAACACTAGAACCACTGCTATCATCTACAAGAAATAAAACATAATCTACAAAATAACCTACAGTCGATGTGTTTCCAACCGCGGCACCCCAAAGTTTAACAAAGAATTTCGAAAATCCTTTGTTAGGACCAACATTACGTGGCGTCCCTACCATATATTATTCATTTCCATGCACTACACCGGTTTTAAATTAGCAGTCTATTCACTTTGGAGAATGATAGATGATATTTTGTTTCCATTTGATAGGTGGCAGCAGGTGTCCAAGCTTAACGCGGTGCTCGCATGTATCACAATATTTTTGTCACAGTTCACTCTAGTTTTAGCATCACGGACAAGCAATGTTTAAATCAACGGTAAAATAATATTTTTAACGGTATTTCTACTACAGAAAGTTTTTTTACCATGCTAAAAGGTAGAAGACCCCCTTAATGGATTGGTAATTCATCAGAGATTGATTGATTTGACGCCAAATAACTCTAGAATATTAAACATTGAGTACTATTAAATTGATGATAGTATGCGATTGTCTTTTTTTGGACTGTATTGTGCAGTTGAACAAATTTAAAATTTCGAACGAAAATTCGAAGTTTTAGATAAAACTTGTAGGGTGAATCGGAAAACAAAACATCTTCCGGTCGATTGTCGTTCGTAGAAAATCAGAGTTGTTCTCGCTATCACTTCATTTTTCACTGTCATTCCTCTTTTTTTTTCGCCCGACATCCTCTAAACCTTATCTTACGATTCATTTTCTCTCCCCCGAATCTAAGAATGCAGACTTCTTGAGAAGACAGAGAGAGAAAGAAAGAATTCGATATGTGACTCTTGTTTTTCTCGGAACGTACAATTCTATCATGTACCCGTGGTAAATTTCCTACAAAATTGAAGGGAAGGAGAGAGGACAAGAACAGTAGAGAAAGTTGTAGGGTATGGCACACACGCAGTGAGACAGGACTAAAAGTGAATGCGTGTTCGAGACAGGTCATCACTTTGAAGATATCTTTGCTCCCTTGCCGGCTGAAACCAAGTTACCGTCAATATACCGAACGTCAAGAACATCTGCTCTTGAAATTTTCGTCGCAAGGAACGAAGAAAACTTTGGAATACTATATTAAAGGCACAGAGAGACACACTTCCTCTATATTTTTCCTTATTTCGAAAAAAAAAGTTTTGATCGCGCTGCAGCAAGAATATTTCTTTCCTTTCTTCAACTTCGTGACACCTGTTATACTACATTGGATTTCTTGATGTAGAAGAAATGGCGGAAAAATTCAATATTTTACAGCTAAAAATGAAAAAAAGAGACTTTTTTTTTACTTCAAAACTTGGTTTTTAAACAGTTTTGGCCGAGATACCTGGAAAGGGAAAAACTTCGGCCATGGATTCAATTTTAAACACGCGGTGGTTTTCTCTTTAGTGTGAGATATCGGTCCCGTGTCTGTCAATAGACGAAATGTGACTGTCTTTTGCGATTTAGAATAGTAATATGAAATTCATATTCAACGGTCCGGAGGATATGAACCATTACGACATACATAGAATAAAAACTATGTATGTTTCCTATTGGTAGTCTTTGAACAAGAAACATTTCTTATTTACTTCACTTTTGTGAAACGGAATGAAGCGGAAGTGTCTTTCATAAGATCTAAGATATAACTAGTGTTAAATTTTATTAATATATCCGACTGCTTTTCTCAGCAATTTTCTACAAAATGTTACTGGAATGAATTTTAGTTATGTTTTTTGATAGAAAGTGTCTGAAAATGGTGAAAACAATTATGAATTTTGGGCTACTTATGTCATTATCTTTGAAAAATTCACTATTGCGACGAATTTTAAGCAAAATTCATGTTAATGTTTAAAACATGATTACCAAAAAATTCTATAACTGAAATATTTGTTAATTTTCACAGCACGTTAAGCTACTGATGATGTAGGTTATGTACTGAAATTTAAAGGATTGTGAGGTATGCTCATAAGTTACACGCCAATTTGTTGATGTACGTGTGGATTTTTTGAAAATTCATTTAACACATCGTGTGTGTATAAAACACTTTAATCAGACAAATAAATGCGAAAGACATTAGATTTCAATACTTAACCTTTCGAACATGACTCTTTATTTTTAATGCTACAATGAATAAATTTTTAAAATATTGTTTCACTCTCAAAAAATAGTATTCTTCGTGAAACACGTTTACAGTTTTATTCACGGATTACTATGGGTTTCAGGCCAGATTTCTCACGGGCCTCTTAACAAATTAAGAATTCAAGGAAACATATTTTCTGGATATTATGCCGAGGTGAGCTGGGACAAGAAATTAATCTGGTCTCCACCAGGAATTGATCCCGGGCGAACCGGGCAAGCATGCTACCATATACACCACTGGAGACACGACCCTGCCTTCTTTATTGCGCTCACTGTAGCATGAGGCACTGAAGTAGAGGCATTAGTAACCTCTGTTAACTTCAGCAAATAGCACCCAGGTGGGATGGTATAAACGGCTTTTTCTCAGTCCAATATATCAAAGAAACAGTTATTTTCTAGATATATGGAAAGAAAGGTCGTGTATCCAGTGGTGTAAATGGTAGCATGCTTGCCCGGTTTGCAAGTGGGCTCTGTTGATCCCGGCGGAGATTAGATGACTTTTCTTTCCGAGTTCTCTTCGTCATAATCGTCATAATTCCAGAAAATATTTCCTTGTTATATTCGGCTGAGAAAAAAGTCTGCTACTTCTGAAATTAAGAATTTTTCTGGGTCCTGTCGGCCCCACCCTAATGAGGGTTCTGTTTTAAGCCTTCAGTGGCCTTCAGCAATATCGTACCAGAATTTTATTAGGTTAATATAGCTCATGAACTTTGACAAATTCCTTATCTTAACATTCCTTGAAATCCCTCCCACAGTACGTTATTTATAATGCGGTTTTTTATCAGTAGAAAAGGACCCTGTTTGGCTTGGCATGCTAAAAAACGATATATATACCTTCAGAAAACTACTCGTAAATATTCAATAACGTGGAAAACCACAAGTGGCAAATGGCCATCCTACTAAACTAAGACGAATATTCAGTCAGACGGAAACATATCAAGCATATCGAACTGAACAGAGTCCGCTACTAATGATAAAGGCGCATTGTAATGTAAATTACGTGATGTGAATGAAATATTTTTAGGAATATTTCCCAGTTCTGGTTTTTCCCCCACCTATTATCACTTCAAATCAGTGACTCCCAAATGCAAGTGCATAAACTCATTACTAGGGCTCGGACTTTTATGCCCTAAATATAGGTTAAAAAACCTGATTTTACCAATCAGCAACGACGTTTCATCTTTAGCGGGATAAAAAAAAAGCCCTACTCATTACTTGTACCCAGGCATTTACTGTCGAGAGAATGTTTGTTTTCGTTTGCTTCATCATCCCTTTAATTAAGGGTAACCATTACTTCATTCTATTAACCATTAACCATTGATTCTTCAACCTTTCTACAGCTGCAGACCGGTGAAAGCATATGAAATATTTTAAAGACAGGGCCAAATATGGGCGAAATAATTTGCTGACCTGCAACAATTGAATAAACGAGAGCAAGCATTTGCTGATCGGCAAAAATAAATAAGAGAAAAAAATTTGGACCTTCAAAAAAATATATAAATGAGAGCAATAACTTGTGGACCGGCAATAAATAAATAAATAAGAGCTGCAATTGGCGGACCGGCCAAAAAAAAAGAAAAAAAGAGAGAAATAATTAAAAAAAAAATTGAGGACGAGCAAAAGTAAATAAATAGAAATAATTAGAGGACCAGCGCAAAAAGTGATCAAATGGGAGAAATAGTTTGAAGACCGTCAAAAAGTAAATAAATAGGAGAAATATAATTTGAAGACAAGCAAAAAATACAAAATAAGAGAAATAATTAGGGCAGCGACAAAAATATAGGAGCAAAACTATACAAATGAGAGCAATATTTTTCGGACCGGCAAAATATAAATGGGGGAAGTAACCTTAGAAACGTCACGATATGTAATAAACATAAAACTATGTACTGGTTATATGAATTGGATGAAATATTTCGCGGACCGGCACTGGTACGCGCATCAGCGGTTGAAGAGTTGAACTCACCTTAAAAAGTTTATTTCTTCAGTTCAAAAATCACAACTGTTTACACATACTGTATTTACCTCTATAATACCTCACTCGTAGATGTTCACTGATTCCGCCCATGCTTGCAATGAGAAAAATCCCGTTGCTTCCAAGGGGGGAAAAAAACCCCAATCTTAGAATATATAATTCTTCTGATATACCTTACCCCTTCCACTCGTTTCCAATCTCATTAGATTGGCATATTTTAAAGAACCAGTACAATTCTAAACTCTTCTTATTTCTTTTCCTATGCACACTTTTATTCGAAGAATAATAATTCGAACTTTGCATTCGATTCACTGTAGCTAAACGGATTATTAAGCCGTACGAACGAACAAAGTATAAAATAAGATAAATCGAGTAAATCCGGTATTGGATGAAAGATCATAATTTTCTTCCGTTCAAGGAATAAATATATTACCCGGATTGGCCGGAAACGTAATAGTAGGAACGTGGAGATCTACAAAGTATGTCTATAATTTGCATAAAATCATGCTGAACAATCCACAATCTTAATGAAGCCACCATCTCCATGGATTTTTTTCCCCTCACGTGGAACATATTGCCCATTCCATTCCCTTCACCAACATCTCATTTCAAGTAGAATGAACAAACCGGGCACATTTAGATGCGGTACCAATTCTGAAATATACGACTCTTTCTTCCTCCCCCACACTTCTTTAGCATGCGTTTAATTCCAAAAAAATTTGCATTTATATTAGAATGCGCTTCAAAGGTGCCATTTAAGTTGAAACATATTCAGTTGTTCTCCTCTCTCGTGTAATCTGTAAAGAGCCAGCAATACGTCGTTACGTGCGTGTGTACATCGAGCGTAATGCTATCAGCATACATCACGATTTTTCGAATTAACGAATCGGAAAGAAATAGTCATTTCTGAAATCGATTCTGTTAATGAATTCATCACGGAAAATACGAATTATTTTTCTGTGTGTATCATAATATTCAGAATTTATTTCAATTACATAAACGTCATTTATTGATATTATTTTTGATTACGAAATTTAGTTTTATGTGATCGTAGAAAGGTTTTATTTGAGGTATCCGACTACCTTTATTAGCACATAAGATGGTACTGTGGAGTGAAATTTATTTAATTTTTTCTCCGGTAAAAAGTGTCTCAAAACGGTGGAAACAATAATAAATTTTGGACTGTCTACGTCGTTTTATGATAGTCATTTTTATGTCAAATTTTAAGCAACATTCATGCATTATTTGAAACACGATTGTAAACATTTCTGCGGATGAAATTTTTTTTTAAAATTTTATTTCACAGTACATTCGGCTAGTGATGATGCAGGTTACGAACCAAAATTTAAAGGACTGTATGGTATGCTCATAAGTTATACCCAAATCTCTGTGCACTTGTGAGTTTTTTTGTGATTTCATTATATCTTAGATTTTAGTTCGAAAATTAAATTAAAATTTTTACTCCCAGGTTATTTGATGTGAAAGCGCAACACTTGAGTGGGAGTACTTTTATTATTCGAAAAAAATGTGTGTTTGTACGAGTTATGCATTTTTATGAAGGAAGTGTTATTTGCACACTGATAACATTGATGAATGACATTGCCTGTGTCATGGGAGCTATGACATTCGGGACATCTGATAAACTATCGTTCAATATTACATTCTGAAAACGGCATTTGGATCATCTCAAAATGACGTTAACAGTAGGCCAATCTAAAAATGTGAGCAAGTAATGCTATTCGTAGCTTCTGGAAATAACATCTAATAATTTCATTCCAAACATCTGAAAAAAAACAAAACAATCTGATCAAAGCACCAATGCCTGTAGAATTGGATTTAGCCCTTGAATTTGTTATTCCTATGGAATTTTGAGAAAAAAAAAATTCCAAGAAAAAACTTGATGTTGAAAACGTACCCTATATACTCGTGTTCGTGTATAAGCCGATCTTTTCACTTCAGAACCAGTAAAACCGCAATGAATTGAAAACCCGTGTATAAGCCGACCATCCTTCTCAAATATCAGTGAATTTTAGAGGGTAAAATGGCATTTGGAGCATCTCAAAATGACGTTAACAGTAGGCCAATCTAAAAAATCTCTATCTCTTAATAGTTTCACGAAATAAAAGTTACAATGAAAAATTATTAAAACTTTCTAATCCATTTCTTCTGATTCTCCAAGCTCTACATGGAAAACCATTGCAGTATTTTCATCTTCAACTATGCTGCCATCGCCGGCATCGCTTTCAAAGACCATGTAGTCTTCAGTTCCGTCCATCTCGCGTTACTGGCACCACATTTTTTAAAGGATTTGTTTAAAGGAAACGTTTTTGATGTGTTTTTGCTTTGGCATTAACATAATCGATTCTGTGGATTTGAACATAGCTACAAAAATCACTCTACCGCTACTGATTAATAACGCCATCTAAAGTAGTCCGATGACGTCGCGGATCTTCAAGCTTGGCGTGCGGAGGACATGTAGCTATGCTGTATAATTTGGTGAAGTGGGGGGGGGGTGTCGATATTAGAAACGTTATGTTTGTGTGTATATGCTTGACCCTAATGTATTAATGTTGCCAGAGCTGTGCTTGATTCGTGTTATTTCTGGTGCTGCCATCTACTCTACGTATTGTGAAGTTAAAATGATGAATGATTGAATTTTTTTTTCATTTATTGTAAGTGTCGCGCTGAAGGTTTGGCTGTTCAAATTCAGCCGAAATATCCACTGTCGGCCGCTTATCGTAGAACTAAATAAGATATTTTCCGCAAAATAAAAATATATCAAACCGTTGTTTCGATGATCGTTATTTATTTTTCACATTCCTCCTTCATTTGAGGATTTACATTTTCATTAAATTTTAATGATGGTAAATTAAGAATGAAAAACGAAATGAAACTAATTGGAAATTTTTCTATTGTGTTTTATAGATAATAACAGCTTTGCCGAATTGAAGTTAAAAACAAGTACAAAATCTAAGATTAAAGATCATTTTTATTCCAATGGTACATCATTCGTGAGACTGATTCGCCCCATACTGAGCAGCCGCCAGTCATCTCTGTCTTGGGCTTTGTTCTTTAGTTGGATATCGGTGGTACATCTCAGCGTCATTTAGTAACATTAAGATCCAGGTGACTTTGGGCCTGCCCCTCCCCCCCCCCCCCATTACATCTCGCAGCAATCCGCCGCGACGGAGAAGGTGTCTCAATCAATGTAGTCGTATAAATTTAATACTTTCCAGGATTTTGTGACTCTCTCCAACCTGTGTTAATACTTGTGAAAGATTAAAGATAAATAATGGGAAGATAAATAATGAGAAAATAAATGAAAAAAATGATTAGCTTACAGCTACGAGTAATACAAATACAAAGGACACAACAGGTGAATTGCCCAATGAGGTGGCTTAAAAAATTATGCACATAAAAATATGATGTCAAATATCACCATAATAGAGAACAAGTATGGATTGCTTCTTTCCCTGTTTTGAATCGCTTCTCTATTTATCCCACTATATCTCTCTCTCTCTCTCTCTCTCTCTCTCTATCATACTTCTTTTTAAACGTATACAATACTTACTGGTGTGCTCTCGTCGAAGAAGTTGATTGACCAATAAACCCCGTTGAAAATTTTAAACCCTTCGATTATATCCCCTCCAACACACTTGCACTCCTCCAATGTAAACATATTCAAGAAATCACGTTTTTTTTTTCACAGCATAAGCCCCGTGTGGAGCACGCGTGGCAATTCTTTGCTCTCTTCTCGACCAAGTTAATGTACCTGTGTAGGTATGGGCTCAAAAACCTTACAACATATTCATATCCAGGACGAACTTAGTCTCAGAAAAGCGGAAGAATGACTTTAGGGGAACGCGAAGAGACCTTTTTAAGAATGAAACCAAACATTCTATTCGCTTTCCTGACCACCGCTGAACAATACTCAGAAAACTGTCACTCGTCAATGAGAATTCCCAAATCAGTGACTCTAGGTGCATTCGGGATAGTGATACCATTCAACTCGTAAGTGAAACGTGTGTTGTTCGAACCAAAATATGCACTTGTCAACGCTATACGTCATGCTTCATTCATTTGCCCATGCTCCAATCTTGTTTAAGTTGGTCTGGAGCAAATCCCTATTGCTTTCATTTCCATTTACCCACATTAGCTTCACGTCATTTGCGAACTTTCTAATTCCATCGATACCTCGTCAAGTTTATCGATAAAAAGTGAAGAAAGTATGAAGCCAGTACACAAAATTGAGAATTGAATCTGATTCCATCTAGATCAATTCAAAAAATTTAAGCTCAACAAAACAATTTTATTTACAAAACGAACTAAAAAAAATTCGGAACGTCAAATCTTAATTTTTGGGAAATTTTCAAGCTTTAATCTTGTTTAAATCTCTAAAAATTTGCAGACTCGGAAAAAGAATTAGAGAAAATAAAGAAAATGTTTCCAAGTCATTTCTTAATGTCTTTATATTTTTTACCCCCGAAACTACTTTAAGTAGAAAACTACGAAAAAAGCGAATGTATTTATTTCTGTTCTTTAAAAGAAAACCAATTCGGCTGTTCGAGTTACAACTAAAGCAAGTTCTTGGAAGCCTCAAGTCGATGTACGTTTGCTTCAAGGTTCGAAACTTGAAACGTAATTAAATTTCTTTAAAACTGTCGTTGTTTGCTCGCGTTGCCATTTAGCGAAGAACGTTTTATATATTTATTTATTTGTTTATCTGTATTTCGTATTGGATTTAATTTACAAGTGTCCGCTTTTTTCTCCCCCTGTATTTGCTTATCTTTATCTGGAATAACTTCGCTATCAACTGCAGAGAAAAGCACGAGCGCCTCAAAAGAAAATTCACTATAAGCCCAATGTATGTATTATGATTTGTTTAAGGGGATAAATTATTAAATAACTTTTATATTTGATATTCCGAATTTGATATATTTTATCTTTTTTTTTCAGTTTTTTTTCCTCAGACTAAAACATGCAAAATCCAAGTTTCAAAACTTCGTGATTTCTATGAATAAAAATTCAAAATTTATACTGAATTCAAGAAATGCTAGTTAATCTTATTTTTCTAAGGTTAGAAATATTTTATTATTTAACACGATTTGAAGAAAAATCGTAGATTTCTGCTTTGGTTAAAGAATATATAAATTGTTTATCAATAATTGAATGACAACTATATATCCTACATAGCTAACAACACGCACCGCAGATTACTGATGAACTGTTGATCACAGACGCATACTTTCAATCAAGAATTAGTAGCAAATAACGTGTGAACTTCAAATAATTGACTCATATTGCAAAGGTTTACATAGTAATTAAACTATAAAAATAAAATAAAAAAAATATATGGCTCTAGGATCAACGGTTCACCAGTATAATTTGTGGTGCGTTCTTTGTTTCTTTCAAACCGAGCACAACTCCGGTCTATCGCCATGGGCAATTTACTACCGATTGAGTTGTGCCAGAATTGTGAGTGTGTATAACCAACGATATCTATAGCAGAAGGCGTCCGCGCGAAGCTCGTTGCGTCACTGAACTAGGCCGTTTCACCTGTAGCCATACTACAAAAAAAGGTAAAAATATCGCATGCGTCGGCCTACTATATTCAATGGATGCAGTTGAAATGACATACTTCAGTGACGTCGCGAGCTTCACGCGGAGGCCTTCAGCTAGAGAAGGTGTTGGAATACCTAACAGTCTCAGTGTGTATATGGTGTTATGCGTGAATAACTGCTGCCATCTATATTTAAAATTGTGAATGAAGTGTAATGATACAAATGTCAAGGCAGCAACAGACAAAATGCCCAACGAGGTGGCTATCCATGAAAAATATGGATGCCATATCCATATTTTTTGGATGTCATATGCATATCTAAACTTATCAAAAATACAGCAACTCAATAACAGAAATAAGAAACCAAAAATTATCATAAAACATAAATACATTGTCCATAAAAACTTATGGTTGGACATTTGTATCGTTGCTGGTCCGTTGGTGCTCTATGTGGCGAGACTTCATACTGGTGAGATCGGCTCACATTCGCACCTCGAAGTTGGAAACTGTAGAAAAACAACTTCAGCCGAGCACCACTGTGGTGACGTGAGCTAAGTACTAGTAGCTATGCATCCTGTATATTAATTATAACATTTTTGTTGTTCAAATTTATATTGAAGCGAGAATTATATTATAACGAGTCAGCTTGTGCAACTTCTGCCTGCCGCGGCTTTTGGACGGTTGATATGCATCACCGGTTATTATGCACAATTGATAATCGTCTCGATAAGTTTGACACATTTATCACTTTTTCCTGCGCTTATGCATAACACCCAAGTGCCTTTGATAAATTTGATAAGTATTAAATAGATTTATATTCAAGTTAAATTTTCCTGTAATTGACGAATTTAATAAGAATGATAGAAGTTACCAAATCGGTCTCGGTAGTATGCTTGATAAATACAATTGGACTCCGATTTAACGAACTCCCGTTTAGATAATTTCACTTCATGAAATTCGCGATTCACCATGAATCTGTTAAATGAGAACTTGTAAAAATTAGTTAAATCAAATAATTTGTTATAAAATACAAATACAAACACAAAAGCCACGACGGGCGAATATCCCAACGATGTGGCTGAAAAATGATGTCCATAAAAAGGTATGGATTCCAAGTATTACCAAAATACAGCAACCCAAGAGTTCGTTATATTGGGATACAATCATAGAATTTGTTAACTGAGAGATCAATATATCGGGGTGAAATTGTAAAATTTGTTAAATAGGAGTTCGCCGTATTGAGGTCCGAGATCATAATTTGTCGAATAGGAGGTAATTATAGGAGTTAAAATTATAGGAGGATGTTGGGAGAACTTCGGTATATCCGCGTTCATTATATCCGGCTCCGACTCTGGCTCACTGTCACATTCACCTAAATAATAAATGTAATCACGGCAATGAGACTGATTTATCCTATTTACAATACAAAATGGTGATTATGCATAATAAATGCCAGATGTGATGAATTATATACGATTTATCATATTCAGCAACGACACTCGGATATTATGCAAAATCGCAGGTAAAAGCGATTATTTTTTTAGTATTTATTAAATTCACTCGGGTATTATCCATAATTATCATAAAAATGATAAATTTAGTGAAATTTATCAAACTTACCAAAATGGTCGGCCGATTATGCATACCTGTAATTACCGACTTTATCACATTTATCGTAACATATATATATATATAAATATATACGAAATGAATATGAAAAGAAAGGCCGCTTAGCCAGTTTTCTGTAATTTTTTCATTTGGGATGGAGTTCAATGGTGAGCAATCCTGTTCTATGCAGATAGATACTGTACCGAAGTCTCGTTAAAATAATCACTAAATTTTTTTTTTTTCATTTCTCTTTACCAATTCAATTTATTAATTGTTGCGGGAGAAGTTTTATTACCTGTTTGTTATAATTCCTCAAACCAGCTTCAGCAAGGATCAATGAAAAACTTATTATCGTAATATTACTCTCCACAGTTATCCTAATTATTAAGAAGATGAAATTGCAATTAAATGTATTTTTTCATCGATACACGCCAATTTATTTAACACGTGTATCGACTTAAATACAGAAACCTGAGCATTAGTTTGACCTGTTCGTTGTTGATGCGATGCTTTTTCTAATTTTTTTTTCTATTCAGCACTTTTTCCGTATTTATTTATTTTTTTGCACAGTTCTTTGTATCATTTTTTTCCCTTCTGCTTAACGGATTTTTCTTTATATGAAACACTAATCCCTTTAGGACGTAAAAGATAGAAATGTGACGCCTTAAAGCTCTTTCTTTCTGGACGCTTTCATTCCTTCTAAATCCAGAAAAGATGAATCCGAGCTCTACCGTATTATTTTTTTTCTTCTTCTTCTCTCCAACAAGGTACCTTTACTTAAGCAAACAAAGATTAGAAAAGAATGTAGAGCTTTAAGTTACTGAAAAATACGTGGTTAAGATCAAAGAAAAACATTTTTGCCTCCCATTTCATTGGAAAATGAATAGAAAAATAAATTAATCTTTAAGATAAATGTAATTTCAATCAAGCGTTTCTTTTTTCTGACAGTTTATTCAATTTATAAATATAGATATGGTATTTATTCATTTCCCGTGAATGTTTAATGCTCTGAATTTAAGAAAGAAAGCAAGGTATTAAAAAAAATGTTAGAAGTCCAGCCGAAATATGGGTATTTAACTAATGAACAGATATTGCACGGACAATCTGATAAATCCAGTAACTATGCATTATCTTTGACCATTTTGATAAGTTTGTAAGTACTACGAATCTATCACGTTTTCCTGTGATTGTGTATAACCCTTAGCTAGTGTGAAAAATTGCTAATCAATCATGAACTTCACTGGACATTATGCATTAATTCAGTCTAAGATGACGCATTCGAACGTAAACGCTGGTTACGTTTGAACGTGTACAATAAATATGAAGAAAGTTTGAATTTTTAGCAAGACTGATGAAAAAAGATTATTTTTCTGTCTTCTACGCACTACTTTGATTTAAATTAAATTAAGTTATTTAATTTAATAATTAAGTTATTAAATTAAAGCGATATTTCCGTATGATTTCTCCATATTTATTATCTTAACAATATTATCTGAGAATTATGCACAATCACAATGCGGTAAAAGTGGTAAATTCAATGGGGATGATTGTTGGTTATGCACAATATCTGACGATTATGCATAGTTACGATTTATTGAATTTACGGTTACGTATTATATTTTGGATGTGTAGCCATTATCATGTTCATTTTTATTATTTATAACTAGTTAATTTGTAGTTTATATGCAAATTATATTTTTGTGTACGTTGAAATTTTGTATACGTTAGTTTTATTTTATATTTTATGTGCTTATGTTCATTTCATACGTAGTTTGAAGTCCAATGGCTCAATAAAAATGACAATATGCCTTTCGAATGGAGTGGCCGGTACTAAATTGCCATAAGGAAATTGAGGGCTGTGGAGCAACCGTTATCAATGAGAACAAAACTAAATAATTATTTATTTGTTTCACGTGAATTCATACTTGAGAAATTTTAAACAAAAATAAATTTGAAACTTGAATTAAAAAAAACTATTTTATCGCAAATCATTCTGTGGAGTCAAATTTATGTATGAGTGTATGCAGATCATTTTCACATATACATTCAAATTGGAATATAATTTAGCATATGTATGCATACAAATAAAAATTCATACAACGATAAAAAACATATTGATTATATCATTTTTGTCTTTCGAGATGAATTATCCAGAATGGCTCTAATGGATAGTATCAGTTGTGCATGACAAAATATGTTTTTTTTTCAAAGTATTTTGCGAAGTTTGTATGCACCTTTGTTTCAACAACCGTATTAATGTCTGCCGATCACCATGGGGTCCCCACCGCTCGGTCCCCTTATCTTAATATAATTGAACCTTTGTGGGGTATTTTGCAGGCCAAAATGTGCAGTAGGTTTCCACCTCCAAAGACAAGTTCTGAATTAGTGGCCTTTTTGCAGGATTGGCGGCTACGTATCCCCGTGACTCTGGTGCACAACTTGTATTTGTCCATCCCACGACGGATACAAGCTGTAATTAATGAAAAAGGATGGCCAACAGCCTATTAATAAAGATTTTGTCTCATTTCGCAGGTGTTCATATTATTTTGCTCAACCCCTGTATATATAATCAAGTATAATCTTTATTACCAGATTGAATCTTAAAGATTGAATGGCCCGTAATAGATTGGAATATTTTACGTAGAATATCCACCCATCCAAATTCTCGTAAGAGCGATCTTGCGTAAGAGAGCATTTACATTTTCTTTTCAACGAAAAAGAAGTAAATGAAATCGATGTGTGGAGTATTCTTTCTGAAATTTCACAAAATGCATCAATCTTCCACATGCAAGTATATACAGTATGGATATATTTAGGTTCAGACCAAGAAGAAGTCCTGTCAACTTTGATAAATGACTCTTGGACAATATAACTGGTATAAACTTCGTTATATCCACATACAATGTACCAGTCTATGTATTATACGAATATATTGAAAAAAAAAGACACTTATCTATAAAAAGGGCAAACATTTTACGTGTTTTTACGTTTTTACGACGACCATATTTCTGAAGTTTACTACACATTCCTCCCCATCTGTGAAATATTTTCTTTTTGTCAAAAAATCTTTGAAAAAAGTATCGATGGTGTATAATGGAATCAAACAATAAGTTGGTACTTTTCGTCGGCCTTCTGGTTTGGTACTTGCATCTATCAATGTCGATGCTATCGAAAAAGACATGATTGTGAAAACCAAATCCGATTCAGTTGACATATCTGAAAAAAAAAATGGCCGTGGATTTACAGAAACTTTATTTTAAAATAATATAAGAAAAAATTTAGATAGAATAAAAAAAAAGTAGACATTTCTTCAAAATGGAGTTATTTATAAATGAACGAATGATTTATTTATAAAAACTGAAAACATTAATAAATATTCAGAGAAATAAAGTCACTTTTAGTGGTCATAAATTTAACGTACTAACCTACCTAATCATTCTGAACTCGAGTTTCAGATTGGATAAAGAATGTTTGTCTAGACAAGATATTCTGAAAAGGTGTGCCGTAGCACTTGACTTTGCCACGATATCTATCAATAGTGAGGTACGTAAGGGATGAAGTTAAATCGACACATAGTAATCAGAGAGAAAGTTGTTACCAAGTTGGTTAAGTCACGTAGAAGTGGTTCTAAAGTACCTTGACATTAGGCAGGGGTGCTTCGAGATATTTGTAATTGCAATCTCATTCAAGAGTTTGCCACGACCAATTATTAAAATATTGGTAGTCCTTGGTCTAGGACAAATGCGCATCGTGTCCCCTCTACTGGATGTGGGTACCTGGATTTTATTCGTTGTAAAATTGATAAAAATGAAAAGTTTTCGTGGCCCCTCAAGGGGGGGGGGTGTCCGACAAGCTTCCGGGTCAGGACTCCATGGAAATGTTGACAGGTTCTAATTCGGGGCCCCTGGATGTATCTCATTGATTTTTGTTGTTTAACATTGTAAAATTTGCAACACATCGGTAGCCCAAGATATATCCAGTGTGGGGCCCCACTAAAATTCAGCGAATTGAATCTGGGGACCCCCGTGTGGAAGTTTTCTGGGGGTACTTGATGAATCTCATTTGTTTTTTGTTGCTTTATTATTATTTTTATTAAAATTCGCTACTTCAGTAAGCTGGTGCTTTCACACGTCACTTTCCATAGCACGCTGATGAAGTGGGACGAAATAAACAAGATATGTATTGAAGAGAAGTGGGGGGGGGGGATGTTTGGCCGCCAAACGCGAAAGGGGGGCTCTGCCCCCCGCCTCCTTTGTCATGGGACAAAAAAGTTCCCCAACCTTTTTTGTCCCATCGCCCCTCCTTCAGAAATGTTTTTCTCATAGCGCCCCCCAATGCAATCTAACCCATAGAATCCTATGCTATACCCGTAGCTTCTATCGCTCCCCAGGAACATTCCATCGCCCCCCAGGGGGGTGTTAACGCCCACGTTGGGAATCACTGGTCTAGATGTTCGAGCCGGCTCTTAACCAAAGGTTGTGACCAAGAGAGTAAGCCATTAGTGTAAATAAAACTACTTATGGACATGTGGAATTAAGATTGAAAGCTTGTAATCCTTTGATACAATACAAACTAATACAAATACAACGCCACAACAGGCAAATTGTCCAACGAGGTGGCTGACTTAAGAACATCATGGATCCCCGAGCCCTACCTACTACTGCTACACACCCCCCCCCCCCCCGCGGAACCACCGATTCCCAATGAATCGGTATATGCGGGAATGTGCGTGTACGTGTAGTGAAACCTGACGTGAAGTTTTTTTGTTTCTCTGTAGTGCTTGTTATGTGTAGTGCTGCCATCTGCCAAGAGTTTTTCAAACTATGAGTGAAGTGTTATGATTGAATGATTTATCGTTGTAGGACTGTTGCTCTCTGTGGCGAGACTTTTTAACGGGGAGATCGGCTCGCATTTGCGCCTTGAAGTTGGGAACCACAGAAAACCAACTTCAGCCGACCACCACTGTGGGGTTCGAACCCGGATCCTCGCATCGCGAGTCCGTCACTATAACCACTCGACCACCACAGCGGCTATAGCCATCTATAGACTTACTTACCTGCGGCTATAGACTTACCTACAACTATAAATTCATCATGAAATCGATCGATCAAATGATGTTTAGTGAATTAACGTACTGATGTGCTTCACTGAGTTCATGTACTGATGATTTTTAATTGGATCGTGAATTGATGATGAGTTCACGTCTCGATAGATATTCAATTAATTTAATGTGATAACTTTCAATGAATGTGTGTAATGATCTACAATGAGTTTTACATAATGGTATTATTTAACTCTACAGTGCATGAATGAGAAAATGGTCTGAGAGTTCATGGATTGGGTCTCACATTACTCATACTGGATTATATTTTACAAAAAAACATTTATACACGTCATTTCTTTCTTATTTTTCGATACATTTATTATTACATAATTTTAGCTACAATATAAACATAAAATGAATATAGCTAACCATTGCTGCACTATTTTATGCTAAATTTAAAGTTGATATAGTTCTGGATAACTCATAACATCATAATAAAGCAGAAACTCAATGATAAAAACAAAAAAATGATTTATTTAATGTATGTGAAATAGACCATATACACTGAAAAAATATATATACTAGGGGGCTCTGCCCCCCTGTCGCCGTTGGCGGCCAAACCCCCTCCACTTCTCTTAAATACATATCTTGTTTATTTCGTCCCACTTCATCAGCGTGCTATGGAAAGGGACGTGTGAAAGCACCAGCTTACTGAAGTAGCGAATTTTAATAAAAATAATAATAAAGCAACAAAAAACAAATGAGATTCATCAAGTACCCCCAGAAAACTTCCACACGGGGGTCCCCAGATTCAATTCGCTGAATTTTAGTGGGGCCCCACACTGGATATATCTTGGGCTACCGATGTGTTGCAAATTTTACAATGTTAAACAACAAAAATCAATGAGATACATCCAGGGGCCCCGAATTAGAACCTGTCAACATTTCCATGGAGCCCTGACCCGGAAGCTTGTCGGGCACCCCCACACCCCCTGTGAGGGGCCACGAAAACTTTTCATTTTTATCAATTTTACAACGAATAAAATCCAGGTACCCACATCCAGTAGAGGGGACACGATGCGCAGATTTTTAGTGGGGAATCCAGACTGGATTTATCTCGGTCTTCCGCTGTTGCCAATTCTACAATGTTAAATATCAAAAAAAGAATCAGATTCATCCAGGGCCCCCAAAATGAAACCTGTAAACATGGGGCCCCCCGACTTGGAAGCTTGTCGGTCATCCCCCGGTGCGAGTGCCATGAAAAATTTTCATTTGTATTCGTTTTACCAACGAATAAAATCCAGGGCCCCCAACCAATTACCCGGGATACCAATTCGCATACTTTTAGTAGGGCCCAGACTGGCTTTATCTCGGGCTTCCGCTGTTGCAAATTCTACAACAGAAAAGAATGAGATTCATCCAGGGCCCCCAAAATGAAACCTGTAAACATGGGGCCCCCGACTGGGAAGCTTGTCAGTCATCCCCCGCTGCGAGTGCCATGAAAAATTTTCATTTGTATTCGTTTTACCAACGAATAAAATCCAGGCCCACCCACGCAACTACCCGTGACCGAATTCGCAAATTTTATGGGGCCCCCAGACTGGATATAGCAAGTTTTTCAACGTTAAAGCAGCAAGAAAACAATGAGATTCATCAAGTGCCCCTGGAAATGAAACCTTGTAACTTTCCCTCATGAAGGTATACGTGCAATCCCCCCCCCCGGGTACCTCGACCCTGTATGTTGGGAGCACTGCTGTTATATGCATATTATACATATACATACCTCTCGACAAGACCCCCCCCCCCCCCCACAAGGGCAGGGCTGACAGGGGCCACAACGAATCTTATCACTTTTTGATTTTTCACTCTATAAATTAACCACAGAGGGGGGGGGGGGCCCTGAAAAGCTGGTTTGGGGGCTCCATCTAAATTCCAGCCTAAGGGCCCTGCTGTAGAATATGGGAGCCTCTCAGTACATGCACATAACATGGTCCTGATGGGTCCAATGGGTCCCAATATGTGCTAGAGTTGAATGAATACTTGACCCAAAATCAAAACCGACTTCCGTAACACAAAAACGTAACAGATTTCCGTCACTCAAAAACGTCACCCACTTTCGTAACATAAAATCGTCACTAATTTCGGTTGCTTAGAAACAGGCCCTTTTCGAGTTTGTGATTTTATATTATAGAGTAGATATAAACATCCGTATAACTCATTTTTACACTCATTTTTAAATTGTCATATTAATTAACATTGAAAAAGAAGTTTGTTGAGTGTGGTGGTTGGGTCTCATAGTTACAGATAAATTATTCAACAGTTCGGCACAGTAGATAAATGAATTTAAATAGGGAATTAATCAGTGAGAATCTATCAGGAACATTGTTACTGCCACCTCTTGCCAAATGAAAGAAATACATGTGTATGGGTTCTCACAGACCCAACCCATGCCCTCCAGGGTTCATGGGTTCCCGTACCGATGATTTCGAATTAATTCATTTCTTAATATATATTCACCGGGGATCCCCAAGGGGGCCCCAGCCCATTTGTTGGCTAATGGCCCATAATTAGGGCCAGTCACCATCGTTAAATTCTGAGTCTGGTCTGGTCTATTCAATGAATTTATGTGGCAATCTTCAATGATCCACTGGATGATCTTCAGTGTGAACTATCCAAGGATCTTCAATGAATTTATGTGATGTAATTTAATGAATTTTTTTATGTGATGTAACTTAATGAATTTTTTTATGTGATGTAACTTAATGAATTTTTTTATGTGATGTAACTTAATGAATTTTTTTATGTGATGTAACTTATTTAATTTTTTTATGTGCAATTCAATGAATTTATGTGATGCAATTTAATGAATTTATGTGATGCAATTTAATGAATTTATGTGATGCAATTTAATGAATTTATGTGATGCAATTTAATGAATTTATGTGATGCAATTTAATGAATTTTTTATGTGTGATTTTCGATAAGCTATGTGATGATCTTGAATTAATTTATAATGATGATCTTTAAATGAGTTATGGGATGATTTTTCAATGAGTTAGATGACGATCTTCCAATTAAGTTATGCGCTAATCTTCAATGAAGTTATGTGGATATCTCTAATAAATTGACTTGATGATCTTTAAATGAATTTTATGGAATTATCTTTGAATGAGCTATGTGTATAATGATCTTTCAATGAGCTATGTAATGATCTTTTTAATGAATTCATGTGGCGATCTTCAAAATGATATAAGTGATGAATTTTCAATGAATTTGTGTGAGGATTTTCAACTTGTTTATGTGCTGATGATTTTGAGTGCATTCATATATATACAATGAATTCGCATACAATTCCTATGCAATTCAACATTGGATTCGCGTACAATTCCTATGCAATTCGACATTGAATTCGCATACGGTCTTTAATGGATTCACGATCTTCAATACGTACGACATAATGTGAACTTTATTTCACATACATCTCAATAAAAATAGTCGTCTTGAGTCAATTATAAATGTCTTATTTATACGAGAACATACTGAAACATTTCACACGTTTCAAGTGAAAAAAATCAAATCAATGAGATAATAAAAAAATTAATTTTTAATATAAATCACCAAGCCACAAAATAACAGCGGGGAATCATCTATAATATATATTCATTAATATGCATTTCGAAACAAAGAGATAACAATTTATTGACAAATGTGAAATAGGAAATAACTTTGATCACTATACTGCTACGTACTTTCATATTCATATCCGAGAAAATTTTATTTCTCATGCGAGATTTTCAAAGAACACTTTCTTTATTTGAAGGAAACAATCTACATATGAATGAATATCTCGCACGATTTGAGAAACATATTTCGGGGAAAATAAACTTCGATATAGAAGATGAATTAAGTACTCTGCAAAGAAAAGCTCACATAAAAACAAACACTGCCCAGCGTATACATCATACATAAGTATAGCGTACATAGCAAATGAAAATTTAGTACTCGAGGAAATTCAAATAGCTACATCGAACAAACAAAACTTGTTTTCTCAGCAAATAAATAAAATAGATCAAGCATTCATACTAAAAACTGCATACATTTTTCGGAAAAACAATTCTTCGATGTATTCGGAAACAAATATTAACGTCACTGAATATAATATCTCAAGATTAAAATATCAAAGGAGTTTTCTCATATCATAAAAGCATTCATATTTACACTGTTTTTTATTCTGTTGGAAATCATTCTGGCAATAAAATATTCTTTTTTTTATTAATATAAATGTTCTTCTGAAATTGAAATGCGCCCATTACGGTGCGATACATCTTACTGACGCTATATTTATTTTTCGATACGTTTAAAATTTATTCGAGTGGTTTTTTTTAAAGATAATTCAGAGGTTTATATAGGAACACTGAATAAGTCAATAAACAGTCGACAAATCGAGAATTTGTTTATAAATGCATTATGTATGACATACATACGAAGCGATCATAAAATTTTTATAATTATGAATGTTACTGCATATATGTCCATAATTTATTAATTAGTAACACTTGCCGCTGGTGAACACTAGATGTGAGAGCGTGTACTCGTCATGCTTTCTGTAAGTTCTGTCGTGTTCTACATGCACAAGACTAAGCTGGAAGAGTTCTCGGCAACGGAGAAAGTCGTTATAGCATTCATCAAAACGCTGCCATCTACCTTCGAGATTTTAAGTAAGAAACCGATGAATAAGTATATGTGATATCGTTCGTATTTTGTTGTGATGACTCAAATCAACTTTAATTGGGGGCCATCGTGATTAACAAGAAATTGATTTAATTAAACAAATCAATGGTTATATATAAAATGAAACTAATTAAAATAAAAAGAAGTTTAAATTAAATTAAAATAAACTGAGAAAGAAAATATTAAAATTATTAACTCCAAAATTAATTTAAATAAAATAGAGTAATATTAGAGTAAAAGTTATTAAAATAAAAACTAGTCGAAATGACTAATTACATTCGAACTTGCTGATTCGAAGCTAAAAGAGCCACTAGAATAAAGTTCGAATTATTCAATTAATCAATCCTTGATCCATATAAAATGACTACAAATTTTTACTTAAGCATTAATATTCACACAGAATAACTATCAACGATTGAAATTTGATCATCAGTAACAAAACTGTTTCCCAAATTTCAGTTTATGACAACTGCATTTTTTACTTTCCGATACTTTCCATACCCTCAATAACGATAAAAAGATTCCGATTTTGACTAGTACGCATTAATGCATAGGTTGAACACCGTAATTCGTATCAAGTGGAAAACATCCACAATGCACTCCAGCTGAAGAATGTTAAAATGGGAATTAAATTATAAAAAAAACAAACACTTCAAATTTACAAATTAGCATTTTGCTATTTTCCTATACTGATAATTGATATGTGAAATAGCTCGTTCGTCGTTCAAGCACTCTTCTGTTGGATTCATTCAGCGTGGATAGTCTTTTTATGAAAATAGATCACGGAGTTTTACCGGTTTCCGATCAATAATGAAAATTTTTTTGTCGAACTGAGCGGTTAAAAAATAAATCGAAAGCGAAAAGCAAATTAAATTTTGACACGTACATTTCAGCATATACGAATGGTTGCCGTTTTCAAAGAAAGATACTCGTTTTTTATCAAAAGTTTATAAAATTTTTATCATAAAAACTGGGTTTATCTTCACGACTGGTTCCACATTTCTTTTCACGTTACTGAACAGACAGAATGCTAGCATGGCAGTTCGAACTAGATGTCCAGATCGAACAAACGTCATCTACAGAGTGCTGAAAATTAAGTCAGAATTACCAAATTATGCATTATTGTTTTTCAAAGATTTGTTGTACAACAACTTAGTCGAGAGAAACACAGTGTCCTTCTTATGGGATTTTTACAAACTAAATTTTTTCATATAAAAAAACCTTGTTTTTGCCCTCCAACTTAAAATTATCCAGAACATTAAAAAAAATCGAATTAAACAAGAAATCTTGACATTAAATTTTATAGAAAACACTCAAAGGGAGTTCTTAAAAGTTTGAATTATCCGAAATTCGAATTAACCAAGTTCCACGGTATTATATAACGTAATAATCAATTTTCTAACGTGATATCGACATGCAGTGCATACAGCATTTAAGAATAATAAATTTGTAGCACCTCTTAGGATATTCCATGCCACAGTAAGGTCCTGCATGATGAATATATATTAAAATTTTACGTTCCCTTTGTATAGAAAAGAACATAAAGCAATGTGAATGAACACATATCTATATTTTATTGTCCGAAATAGAAAAAAAACTAATTTTCTAGAGCTAATTCTCGATGCTACCTACAGTTGATGGCAAGTGCAAAAATTACCGGGGAAAAGCCTGTGGTAAAAACTAAAATTTTGTATTATTTTTAAAAATAATGAACTGGGGGGGGGGGGCTGTGATCGCATTATCAGTTGCCCTTTCAGGCCACGGCTCTACGAATCTAGGCCCCCAAATGGCCATGGAGCGATCAGTGGCATGCATCTGTGCACTGAATTGTCAGCTTAAATAAACATTAGCAGTGATGGAAGTCTCTAAACCGTCATCAATTTTCAGACTATCGACTGTCAGCAGCATCTTGAATTGGCCGGAAAGTTTTCTCGTATATTTCGGACAGATTTCGGCCACTTCCCGAACTGGCCAACCATTTCACGTAGTATTTTACAATGACAGTAAATACCATACCATATCCAGGTTTATTCAAGTATGATATGGCAGTGAGACCCATAAGGTCATGGCCAGCAGGCAAATACTAAAGTTTCATTTTTCTCAGAGACGACTTAATGCAGCATATACTCTACAAGAGAACCAAGCAAATAAAATACAGTTGAATCCCATTATAACGAACTCCAAGAGACGGGAGAAATCACTTCGTTATAACGAAGTTCCGTTATAAAGGAATTCCAGGTTTTTGTATCGTTCGTATGTAAACTTATCTGGTGGGAATTAGAAACGTGTTCGTTTTCTAGAGAATTTCGCTATAAAGGTATTCGTTAAAAGGAATTCAACTGTAATTAATCACGGTAAGTATTATAAAAATACTTGTAGTAAATACTATAAATACTTATGTGTGACAAATGTGTGGGTTGCTTTTTTGCTCGGTGTAAAATGTTTTCTCTTGACCTCAGGGAGTTATGCCCGGACCTAAAAGATTGAATGAGTTTTGAGTTAGAAATATGGTGAATATCAATTTTGGCGGATTTCGTCAGGAGGCAGCAATCAAAGTTTAATTTTCAGGGATTTTTCAAGATGGCTTCCAGGAGAAAGTGCCCCCCAGAAAAATCAGATTTATTACATAAAATTTGGCAATACAATTCTAGAAAAAATTTTATGTGGAGATAAATAAACCTTGTGTCATTTTGGCTGAAAGAGTTTGAATATGAAGTGACATTTCTTTTCAAAATAAATAAATAAATAAAATGGAAAATTTTAAAACAAAAATTAAGGAAACAAAAATTTTCCTGATATTATGCATTTTTTTGAGTATTTATAAATAATTGCAGTAAGTGTATATATTATAAATTATTGCAGTAAGCATTATAAACATAATAGCTGCATTATTATTATACCAAACAATTTTACAGAAATCGATAACTACCCCCCTCCCTAATTTAAGTTTCATTCTCATCTATTAGTACATGACAGTAATTCTAATATTATTATGGACTTGAGAGAGAGAGAGAGAGATAAGTAGAAATTTTGTTTTTCAATCTGCAATTTTATTCAAATTTCGGAAATAACTAAATTAAATTTGAAAAAAAAATTAATTGCTCAGAGAATTATACAATTTATTTTTTAATGGTTCGATTTATTTTTTTTTCTAAAAAAAACCATTTCTTGAAAAAATGCGAAAAAAATTTAAGAAAAACTTCCTCTCCATAAAATATTTTATTTTCTTGGAATCTTTCCACTGAAAAAAGGCACAGTAGCAGCAGCTTTGGATCGTCGAAGCGTGTGGCAAAGCACGTGCCTAGACTTTTGGTCGAGTAGCTCTAGAAAATAAATAGATAAAAAATAATACAAAAAAAACCTCCCCGAAAAAATGTAATTTAATTCCCTCTTCACGTTTGACCGAAACCTTCCAAAAAATGGGACATTGAAAAAGAATTACATGAAAATGAAAAGAAATGGGAAGGAATAGAAAAATTGAGACAAAAATAGCGAAAAATATAAAAAAATAAATAAAAAATTCATCTTTTTTTTCTTTTTCCTAAAGCATGAATTACTGAAGTCCATGAACCGAATCATATTCGAATCGTTATCCATGTGGTGAAATATTATATCTCGATCCGACAACTCGTTTGTAATTCTTACCGCAAAAGCGCAAAGCAATCATTTATCAAGAGAGATGGAAATGCTTCAAACTATTCGGTTTTCTTTTCTTTTTTTTTAACTTTGGAAACAGTGTCGAGGGCAGAAAAGAAGTGCAATTTGTTGTCTCTTCCCTCACATATAGTTTTTTTTCCCCATTCTAACATTTTGACACCACTGAATTAAAATGAAGGTCATACTAAAGTTCGGGAAAAAAAAGAAATTCGAAGGAAAAAAATTGCGGATTAAAAGATCCAAAAACTTGGATATACGTAGATATGCTTGGAGAATTTATTTTAGTTTGAAAAAATGGTATTTTTTTTGTTGTTGAAAAGTTTTCTTGTTTTATGGAGGATATTTCCTCATCATTTCGTATGAAATTTTTGTAAGGAAATATCTAGGGCTGAACTTCGAGGTTGAAGTTAATTTTCCGATATTGCTTATTATTGATTTTTTTTGTGGTTTTTCTTTTTCACCGAGGGGTTTTCAAGATTGTGAAAATTAGAAATGTACAACATTTTCAGTCCGCGGGCCATTGATGCTCAGTGGTGGTCGGCTGAAGTTCGTTTCCTGAGTTTTTCCGACTTCGAGGCGTGAATGCGAGCCGGTCTCCCATTTGAAAAGTCTCTCCACAGCTCCACAGCAGGCAGGCAGACCTTCAACATCATACTTACATAACATGAAATTCAATCATTTACCATCTCCAGTTCAAGATATGAAGCACAGATGACAGCACTAGCAACAACACGGAACAAGTACAACTACAACAACATAAATACGTTAGGGCCATGCATATGCACACACTTACACAACACGAAATTCCTCAGAGGAATGTGTACGAGATGCATGTACTTGGTTAAGTATTATTGGTGGTGTTAAGTCCGTGGGCCCAGATGTGCGGTATCTGTGTCGCTCACGAGCCAGAAACTTGTATAAAAAGAACAACCATTGTGACTTGTTTTCTATAAGACATTCCTGTAATTTTGGCTGTTTCAACTTTTTTTTTTATAAAACGTCCCGTTTTTCTCCTATTTTCAGCGGGGCGTAGTTGAATTTTTAAAAGCAAGAATTAAGATAATTTTCTCGACCTATAACAACCCTCAAGTCCTTTATATAATCATAATTATGACTCTACTTAGTAATTAGTTATAGTCATATAAATAAAAAATATTCATCCCACACAAATATGTAAAATATGCATTTTTCGGTGAATTACATTTTGACTTACAGTACCCATCATTTTCCGTGATTGGTGATTTTTCAGCAATTTTGGCGAAAGTTGGAAACTTTCTTCGCATATGACAATTTTTTTGTTTGGCTGCAATTGCAATTTAACTTGCGTTTGACAATTTTTTCTGGCTATAACTGACAACTTTAATTGCCTTTGAAGAATCTTTTGGCTGCAACTGCGAACTTTTCTTGCCTTTTGCAATGTTTTGCTGTAACTGGTAACGTTACTTGCCTTTGACAATTTTTTCAGCTGTAAAAGGCAACTTTACTTATTTTTGAACATTCTTTTTGGCTATAACTGGCAACGTTTCCCGCCTTTGACAATTTGGCTGTAACTGGCAAATTTACTTGACTTTGACAATTTTTTCGGCTGTAATTGGCGACGTTACTTGACTTTAATAAAGTTTTTGTGTATAACTAGTGACTTTACTTGCCTTCAACAATGGTTTTGGCTGTATATTGCATTTTTACTGACATTTGGCACTTTTTTAGCTGTAGTTAACAATTTTATTTGCCTTAGCAACTTTTTTCGGCGATATCCCATATTTTTATGAAAGAAATATGATCAACCTGGGTTGGTCATGTTGCATATATTGATACTTTTCAACCGGGCAACTTTCACGGGCCCGATGGAACCTCTTGGCGGCCTGCATTTGGCCCGCAGACAGATGGTTGTGCACCCATGGTGTAAACCAAATAATATGCAGATTCTGATAACGGTTATTTTTTCTTCTGAAAGAAACATAAAATTACTAGAGAGATTTTTAAAATAAAAAATCTGAAGCGATGATAGTTATCAACTACATATTGTCGTAATAGAAGAACACAGACTATCATGACCGGTGTCAACATAAGAAGATAATTGTATAGGTTTAGAACTAAATTCTGAACTTCCAGACTTTCAGTCCATATTTGCTGTAAATATATTCAGAGGAGTCACTACGATCCTTTTGGCTGTCTAGAACCACTGAAAAGAGGGTTTTCTTCTGGCGGTATGTTTCAATTTTTGGGGATATTTAAAAAAAATCCAGGACACAAACTCAGTTGACTCAAAGTATCGCTTTTGTTCTGTCGGAATCGAAAAAATTCATCGGTATGCGATATTGGGAAGATATACATTCATGAAAGATATTTCCTCATCAATTCCTTTAAAATTTTTAAAAGAAAATATCTTGGACTTCAAGGTTGAAGTTAATTTTCCGATATTGGTTAATATTGATTTTTTTTTCTTTTTTTTGTGGTTTCTCTTTTCTACAAGGAGGTTTTAACATGACGTAAATCAAATAAGATGCAGGGTCTGATAAGTTTTATCTAGTTTCTGATTAGTTTCGATTTTTTCTGAAATAAACGTGATAAATATTACTTGATATAGTTGGGCGATTGATTTTTGAAATGAAATCAGAATTAATGCCGGTATATAACGCAACTACGTAATTATATGATAGAAGGATGAAAACTCCATAGCCAGTGTCACGTTAAGAAGATTATTGTCGGCTGGGTAAATTTGGGAACGCACACACGTTTGCGGCAAATCCATCTTGATTGTCATTGATTCTACTCATTAAAATATGCACAGATATATAAAATATCCGACACAATTATAATGTGTCACTCAAAAAAATGTAAATATTAATATTTTGAAGGCCGCATAAAGCTTGTGACGTCATTGAAGAAGTCCATTTCACATATAGTCATTGGATATACTGGAAAAGAAAATAAAGATATCGCAATATAGCATGCGTCTGCCTGCCTGCTATATCCAATGGCTACCGGTGAAATGGTTTTCATCAGTGACGTCAAAGCTTCACGCGGAGGCCTTCTGCTTAGATAGTGGAAAAAAGAAAAGAGAAATAACTAGAGAGAGAAGAGAGATTCTAGGGGAAAAAAAGCAGGAGGAACGAACAAGAGCTCACTTCTGAGGAAAAAGGGGAAAAAAGTTTTTTATAGATATCGTCAAGAAGCACGAGAGGTGATAAGTAGCCAGTTGTCATTTCTAATAATTTTTTATGACTTATCATTGCATTCCACCGCTAATTTTGCGTTTTTGTGTGTTTCTGGTGAGATGCGTGTACTTTAATTTTGTCATAGTTTTTGAGCATGGCACCTTTCACTTTTGACCCTTTCCTTGTCTGTTGACGCGAAGTGGCAGCACAGTTGTTCGGCAGAAGTTATAGTTTTTGGCGATTTTACTATTTTAAGGTGGGAAAACGAGCCGGTCCACCATTTCAATAAAGTCTCGCCGCAGAGAGTAGCCAGACCTTGAACACGATATTTACAAAAATTCAGGTACCTGCTATTTTTCATTTTGAAATATGGAAGACTGATAGCAACACCCCAACAACACGAAACACACAATAACTCATTTCATATCTTTCGAAGAAACATTTGCAACAGATATTTTTTTTCATTTCACTTCTTATTCTTCAATAGGTCGAATAATTAGTTTTTTTACATAATTTAAAATTATTTTTCACGAGTGATGGGAATTATCTTGTACAACGAGCGATGGAAATCCTTCATTTTTTTTAATACGAAAAACAAATAATAATAAATTTAAAAAATTCAATAACTGAGATCATTACATTCATATGTAGTCCCCTAAAAATTGAAATTTCCAATATGAACATGCCAATACAGTGATAAGTCATCAAAACATAGTATCTTATCATTTTCAATATCTCGATAAATATTCCATTTAAAAATACGGAATTATATGCAGATGACTTTTCAGAGCAGGTTATACATTTCGTTAATTGGAAGTTTACTGGGAAATACGCCATAAGTATGAAATGTAGTGTTTTTATGTATACGACTCCTAAAAAAAAATTTGTCATCTGAGAAAAAATATGTTTTTGTGAAAACATTTTGTAATAGAAAGTATAATTCAGAAGTCAATGGTTGCATGGATATCCACTGATCAAACAATTTGGAACAGCATGTATAAAATTCTATAAATATTATTTAGGAAACGGAAAAATCATGAAGGAGCTTTAAAAATGTCAAGTGATAGGTTATGGTCTGTAATAGGAAACAGAAGATTTGTGAATGACCACTTTGACCCCACTAGTCTTAAAAATTTGAAATTGTACGTAATAAAAATGACCGTTATCCGAAAATCCGCATCATCAAGAATAAAAATGAGAATTGACCCACAGTAAGGCACATAAGAATAGGACATATACTCGGAGGGAAATGCGAATGGAGCAGAGATTTCTGTTTATTTCCCAAAATATATCATGACAACAGAAATAAGTGTGGGAGGGGTTCAACCTACACACGAAGAAGAAGAAGACAAGAAACAAATATAAGAAAGGATGTTTTCTTCTCTTTGTTCTTCCAAAAAAGAAACGGATGGAAATGGGAAAATGTCAGACTCTCTGAACAATAGCATCGCCAATGGATTACTGGTCCTGAGTGATCCCAGTATTTAAGATCTGCTCAACCATGAAAAATGGACCCCGGAGATAACAAAAGCCGCGTGAGAGCTTTGGACATTTCTAGGCTATGTCTATCCATCTTTTTTTATTTTTTTTATTTCCCCCTAAATTGAGAAAAGTTGGTTTGTTTTAGTGCATTGGTACGGGAAATATATGAGAATAATTAATCTATTTATCTTTGGTATAAGGCGAGGGCAAATATACGGAACGGTACTAGCACGAAATGTCGAGGATCGACATTCAACGAGAATGTTAACCTCACGGAGGAGTTTATAAATCGCCTCGAGGATATAATACCCATTATCTCATCGTTATTTTTAGGGGGCCCATACGAGACTGAAAAGAAAAATATCCATCCAACACCCATAAAATCTTTCGCACACTTTTTGTATATCGCTCAAACAAACTGAGTTTATTGCATCATAACCAATAAACACCAAAGCTATAAAAGACTATTTTTATTCATGGTAAATTTTAAGTACAGTCAAAATCGGTTATAACGACGTTCAAGGGAATCTTGAAACTGTGTCCTTGTAACCGAATAGTATTTAATACCGAGGTTGAAATTTTTATGACACTAGTATGAAATATATAATCGGATATCAGATGCTATTATTAGGGGGTATTTTTTCTCTCTCTAATACACTCGAAATCGATGGGAACGTGGGTGAGTCTGGTTCTCTTCAGGTTCACTTTAAAACTTGACTTTTTCTCTCTCTCTTCAGGTTTACTTTAATACAAATACAAATACAAAAACAACCCCACAACAGGCAAAATGCCCAACGAGGTGGCTGAGAAAAAGATGCCCATAAAAATATGGATGCCATATATTTCCAAAAAAAAAAAATAAAGCAACCCAATTAAAAATGCAATTAACAAAAATTATAAACAATATATACACGTGATAAATATACAATGCCCATATAGAATACTTATGGTTGTCTTATTCTAAGTATGGATAGCTTCTCGATTTACCCCAACATGTTTATCGTATTTCTTTTTAAACGTGTCAATTGTGTTACAATTAACTAGAATAACATAGAAATAAACACTGTTTGCACCACTCTTAGAAGATGGTTTTTGTATGCACGTCAGAATTGGCAAAACATATTTCAGAATTTCCCACTTCGAATACGTTTTGGAAATATGCGTGAGGCTTGCGTATTGCCAGAAATATGCAGAAGGTGTTCATACATCTATGTGGCCTAAATGTGGAGTTGTGCTTACTGCAGAAATACGAAGTAGGCTCACATGCGTTTAGAAATGCGCAGAAGCCTCCGTACCTTTAGAAATACGTGGGCTGGGGCGAGGCGGGGCTTCCGTGCAGCTATAAATGCACATGGGTTTTCCGTAGCTCTGGAAATATGTGCACAGGTTGATACAGAGGAGGAGACGAAAGGGCGAGCGTCCCACCCGTTCAGTGAAAAATCGCGGTAGGTTGTTTTTACCGCTAGAAATAGGCAGCAGTCACTAATACACTATACAAATAGGGAGTGCGTGCATCAAAAAATGCATGGTAGGCCCTCGTGTTCATAGATATGCACAAAAGGTTTTCGTACTCTCTAGAAATGTGCAGGGGATTTCTGTACCTCTAGAAATGGTGAAATGCTTCCCGTACCACTACAAATGTACAGGGAATTCAGTATTGAGAATGCGTAGGGGTTTCCGCACTTTTTTAGGAATGCGTAAGGGTTTTTTTTCACCCTTCCACATCTCTCTCTCTCTCTAGAAGTGATGAAAAGTTTCCGTATATATAAAAATTTACAGGAGGCTTCCGTACATCTAGAAATGTGCAAGAGACGTACAGTGTGCAAGAGGCCCTAAAAATGTGTGAGAGGTGTTCATTAGGGTGAAAAAAAAATGAATTTTTTATTTAAAAAAAAGGGCGGAACAGTTGCCTCCTTTAATAAGAAGAAAAACGAGGTAAAAAATGTTAAAATCGGCTAATATCTTCTGTTCGCACATCGTACTTGAAGTTTATAGAAATTGACCAAATTGAACATTTTTCTTAAATTTTTTAATATTACTTGAAACTCCACGATCGACACGCCATAGTTTGTTATGTTTAATTTGTGGTTCACTAACATAAAATGAATTAAAACATCGTAACATTTCAATGTTCACCGGTCGCGCAATGTGATGTGTTCAAAAAATGGGATTTGACCAAATTATTACGTTTGATTGCATAGTTCGCTCGACGGTTCCTAGGTGTCACTACCTCGTTCCGCAATTTCCTGCGTGACAGCAGTGGTCAGTCAGCTACTGGCTTTGGTTCTGTATTGTTTACGTTTACTATTTTTGTATTAGTTACTGTGTGCACTTAATAAATTTGTTGGTGTTCTTTATTCTTGGTAAGTCAGCTTTTTTAGGATTTAAAACACTCACAAACTCATTTAATGATAGATGTGTCGAATATAACTACCAGACAGACATTTGGATGCCCCATATTTGGTACCCGAGAGATCTTCAGAGCAAACCACCAACACATGAGTGTCTTCTCCGATGCTGTTCTGAAAGAGATTCAAGTTATCTATTGAGATAAATAACAAGAACGTAAGTTTTTCTAAAATAGCCACGACAGTAGCGGAAAAAATTAAACGTTTGTACAAAAAAGCATCTCTATCCCTACAGTGTCCGAATACAGAACAGTTCAACTAATTTATGCTTACCGAGATTCCTATTATAAGATCAGAAAGTCGTACAATCGTGATAAAGAGGAAAACTTCATTTTAGCAGAAGATCGATGAGTTTAAACTGAGAGCTGCTTCACTTTTTGATGTAGCTACTTGTAAATGTGCTATTGCTGTATAGACTACGTGCAAAAAAAATACAAAAAAACAAAACACACCAGATGCGTGTGAATGTGCAATTTCAATCAACTGCTCATGCGAAAAGCAGAAAAGATTTCTTCCCTTGAGTTGAGATTTATTTTTCTCCGAAGGAAATACGGTTTGGGAAAAATTTGGATCTTTGGATTTTAAAATGACAAACAAATTATATGAAAGTGTCAAGCGAAAGACTCGTGAGCTTCAGCGAGCACAGTGTGAACCCAAATTTTCTAACACATCGAAGCTGAAGAATATATAGAACCTGAAGAGCACTATCCTTCTGATGTTTCGAATGACGAGGATGGTGAATTTAAACCAATTACATCGCCAAAAAATCCCCATTGTCAGATGAGAGTTAAACTGAGCAAAGCAGCGTTAAGCTCTGATCGATTTGGAGTGTCCAATCGCGCAACTGCTGCCATAGCTTCAAGTGTACTGCAAGACATCGGAATGATAACCAACACAGATTTTTCCTATGTGGTTGACAAATGCAAAATCGGAAGAGAAAAGAGTCGTGTCAGAACTGATTTGAAGTTTACATCCACAACTAATGAAGAAATTTCTAGCCTTTACATTTTGACGGCAGAAAAGATACTTCATTTGTCGAAAAAGTAAACACCAAGCATTTTCTCTGGAACAGAAAATAACACGATTATTCTATGATTTAGGAGCCTGGATGAACTTACATTTGACATGTTTCTCCTTCCTCGAGTATTTCAACCTACATAACTCGAAGCATTATTTCTCATCTGTCTGAACTTGAAATATCGCTTGAAAAGATACAAGAAATCGGGTGTGACGGTACCGTTACTAACACCGGCTGGAAGAATGGCGTTAAGAATCAGCTAGAACTGCACGTAGGAAGACCACTACAGTGTGTCTACAACACTTCAACGAACTCCCTTTAAGTCATAATTTTCAGCATATAGATGATGCAACCACAGGGCAAAAATCCTTTTCTGGGCCCATTGGACAGAAGCTAATTGAGTGTGTAAAGCTACCTGCGGTGGAGTACGAATCTGTAGATTGTTTGATTCCAGAAGTAGACAGAAAGATGCTGAGCAAAGAGCAGCAGTATTTGTAAGATATATTCAAAGCAAGAAAGTCGGGACATTGTTCAGAGGATTTGTCAATCCGAGATCCTGGTCCTCTATCACGTTCTAGATGGCTAACTGCGGCAAACAGAGTGCTAAGGTTGTATATAAGTTTGTCCAATTCTTCTAAGAACTTGAAACAAATAGTTGCTTTCACCTTGAAATCAAACATGACTGTGTATTTCAACATAAAAAAGATTAGTAATTTTAATGACGGCCTTAAACATGTTTTCCAGCACCTTAAACATGTTTTCCAGCACCTTAAACATGTTTTCCAGCACCTTAAACATGTTTTCCAGCACCTTAAACATCGCGGTATTTATCTGACAAACTAGTTGATATTACATTGATTGACACATATTGATGAACGCAGTACAATGTCTTTGTACATCCTGAAAACATATTGTTGGCTATAATCGTTGATGACAGACAATACATTCGGGAGCTTGGATATAGGAGAATTTTGAAAGCAAGACAATCCGCCTCTAAAGGAAAACTATCAGATACTTCCAACCACCTAAGATAAATTTTGAAGCTACCGAATATACAGAAATTATTTACTGGAATAATTGTGAAAGCTGTACCCTGCCCCAATATTACGAGAAGTATGTGACGATGATATTATATCACTTATCAATTCCGACACTAACCTCATCAGAGACATCAAAAAGTATCCCCTTCACACTCAGGCAGTCGAGAGATTCGTCGTAAGGCGCGTATACACTAGCGAGCCAATCTTGCAACTCACGACCCTCTGCAGCGGTTCTAATCCGCTCGTGGGTACACAAACTACCTTTGTGCTCCTTTGTGTTCGTTGAAAAAACCGATCCCAGGTGGGTCCAGTGAAAACAGCTCAAGAATCGTTCGCAACACCGCCGTACAAATTACTGAACAACCAATTGCGAATGCTTTCATTGCATGATCCGCGCGCTAGTGTATACGCGCCTTTACTTGTTACCGAGGCCTCAACTAAAGTATGTGGACATGAAGCTAGAGATGGCTACATCAGATCTACGCTGTTATCCAGATCAGTTATGCCTGATTTTTCAGAAACGTCAGAATATAAATGTGTGCACTTAGAAAACAATTAGTAGAAGTGCGTAATAGTAAACTACCGAATCATAGTCAATTTTGGTAACTGGTTTTAAAGTTTAATGTAAATTACACACAAATCTCTACTTTGGATGGTTGATTGGATAGGGTGCGGGTGGAACTCGACGAGCTGCCAACTCCGTGCACTCATCACTCCTCGTAGTGAGTTTTGCGTTGTTTTGTTCTGATAAAACGGGCGAAGAGCTGCACAAAGATTTATTATTAGATTAATTTATTTTATGTTATTGAACCATAGATTAAGCATAACAAACTGTAGCGTGTCGATCGTGGATTTTTAAGTAATATTAAAAATTAAGAAAAATGTTCAATTTTGTCCATTTCCATGAAATTCAAGTACGATGCGCGAACGGAAGATATCAACTGATTTAAAAATTTTTTTCGTTGTTTTTCTTTTTAATAAAGGAGGCAACTTTCCCGCACTATATAGCGATTTAAAAATAAAAACTTCATTTTTTTCAACCCTCCCTAGTGTTCATATCTCTGGGAATTCATGACAGGTACGAGTATTCCAAGAGACGCGTAAGAAGCTCGCATTCCTTCCCGTATATTTGTGATATACGTGATGTGTTATGCGCTTTTACTTTTTGATAACTTTATCTCCTTCATCGTCATTGGTGATTAATATTTATATACCTTCGTAAGGCAAGTTGCTCACCCATTGGTGTACGTACACGGGTTGGAAGGTTCTGGCTGATTCCAACAGTCTTCTTCCTCATATTACGACGGCATACCAAGTACGACAGTTTATAGTGTAAAAGGAACTATTTTCGCATCGTCTCGTGGAACATGTGTCGAATGTCTCCGTGTAACATCACATTATCTGGTCACGACATTGGATTCAACAGCGGGATCTTCATCAATCAATTCTCGAACTAGATCTTGGAGAGAGCGAAAGAGAGTAGGTGTTATGCTAATTCATTGTGGTGAGCAATCAAAACTCTCTCTCTCTCTCTCCCAAATTTGTAATTCAAATGTTTCGTTTAATCGTCGGCTTCATTTGAATAATTTAAATCTAAGAGAAAAGTCTCTCATAATCTTTCGAGTTAATACTTATGTGCATTCAGGATTTCTTTCCCTCTCGGTAAAGAATTCACGTTTAATGATGGAATATTTCCCTTTGACAAATAATCTTCAAATTCGAAGAGGATAATATAGGATAGGACAACCAGTCGTTCCTATTTAAATATAGACAGTCCACGTTTTGGAGGTCCTGTCCACACCGTAATTTTATAAAATAATTGACATATCCGTCTTTTATTCATAGTGTTCCATAAATTCGTAAATAGTTTGATAATTCATGAAAATTGAAGGAATTGGTACAACGCGGTTTACGAAAGAGTTGTTCTCACGAAGGATTTTTTCGATACAGAAGAAATAATTTAAAATTCTGTCGATAGAGGGATCTGTACGAAACCACTGGAAATATGCAAATCAGAACCTTATGAAATGAAAAAATTTGTACGGTTAACAGCTCATTTCTGAATTTTCCTGTTACTGGCGCTTACATAAGGTTTTCCTTGCGATGTTGGCATTGACGGATAAAGCGCTGTTGGTGAAGTTGTTTTATGCCAGCCACGATCCGACGGATTAGGCTTTACATACGTTTGAGAGTCATAAGCGATTAAAGAATGATAAAGGACAAGAATTTTTGTTAATTGCTCTCTTGCTGCACCCTCTATTGACAAAAATTTGAACTACTTTTTCTGCACTATAAAAAATCCCCTTTCGTGAGAACAACTTTTAAGCAAACCGTATTCAAATATACCCATTCCTTCAATTTTTATAAATTTTTAAACCACTTAAAAATTTATGAGGCATTCTGTTTATACCGGAATATACTTCTTTCAATGATCTTGGGCTTACAATGAATATGGAATGAAAAACTATATACATATTGAGGTTACTTAGCACTGATCCATTCCAGTCATAGGATTTGCATGGATTTTTCGATACTGCGTAAAGTAGTCCCATCTTGAGTTATTTTATATGTACAAGCATTTTTTAAAAATCAGGAAAAAGTATTTGGTACAAAGTTTTTTATATACAACTAGCTATAATACCCGGCGCTGCCCGGGTTTTCTTCAATGACGCTGTTTTGGATTACGTGATATCTCCCTCTTTCTTTGAGGGACACGCAAACCGTGTCTAAGTTAGCCAATATGGCGACTTCATTAAATAAACAAATCTAGATTTAAAGAAACATAGAAACGAATATATATTTTTTCCTTTTTTAAGGGGGGTGCTAAGTATTTCGATCCCCCTCCCGAACTTCAAGTTGTCCACATCTGCCTGTTTCTGCTTCCAAAAATGCTTAATTCAAGCTGTGGAATTTCTTCGATGTACTTTACGAACCAATAATTAATTTTAAGACAACCTAAACTATATGAATTTATGAAGTTGAATATTAAAAGACAATACAGACACATTTTCGAGCTTGAGAAGATGCAAATAAAAAATTGATTGAAATCAATGTTATTGCATGGATATCCAACTCAAACGTAGGTCCAGCGAAATACGTCGTATTTAATCTCCTGGGCTTCGTATATCTCTAAGCGAACTGAATATTTCAAAAATCTAGAATTCAATACAATTTTTTAAATTATTGATGGGGCGGAAAACCCCCACAAAATTTCCGCAATTTCTACAGTAAAATCGGCAATTTTAACACTGATTTCTATGGGACTCATCCTTTGCCTGACCCTCAAACTGATGCTGATTATTATGACGTCATTCAAAATGCCTCATGTGGCAAATCATTATAAAGGCATAAACTATTATGCATATAATAACACGATTAAAGAAGTGACAAACCGTTGTAAAGGCATATACACGTCTGAAACGCATTGCTAGGGAACCACGGTAACCAAAGTAAACGTTCGGAAAGTGATTGTTGAGGCCCAAAAACCATTGTTGCTGGACAGTTTTTTGCCCATTTGGGGCATTTGCCCTGGGCTGACGAAATTTTAAAGTAGCCTATCGTTCAAGTCGGGTCGCATTTGGTATATATGCAAAATTTGGCGACGATCGATCTAAAATTGTAGATTTGTATAGAGAACATACACACACACAGACACACAGACACACAGAAAATCAATTTTATATATATAGATAGATAGATAGATAGATTATTATTGTCAAGAATAAAAATTTGTTTCTTACATCCTTAAGCAATGACTAGAATGCTAAAATAAACAAAATATCGATTTAAAGCTGATTTTTTATTTGGAAAAATAAAAAATTGCGCTCCAAAATTTAGGTTTATTTCATCTGTCAGCGAAATTTGTAACTAATTTGAAAAATCAGCATGATCCAAACTTTTCATATATTTCTCCCCATCAGAAGTCCAGGAAATAGCGTTTTTATTTGTTGCTGTTTTCTTATTGAATTTATTACTGTATTTTCGAAATTGTAAATTACCGTATTAAAAATTGGAAAATTTTGCTTGGAATTGTAATTTGTGCTGAACCGAAGCACGAGTAAAATGTCTGGAAAAGTTTTGCGGACAATTAAGTTTTGGCACTAGTGTTGTGGCAACATCCCGTAATTTTGTCTGTTTCAATTTTTTCTATACTGTAGTCCCGTTCTTCTCAACGAATCTTATTAATTTTTTTTTGTTTACTAAAGTAATGAATAAAGATAATTCTCATAATTTATAAATAGCATTGTGATATATAATCAAGACAATATATAAAACTATAAATATTCATCTCACATACGCATTTGACAGATTTAACGTTTTTTTTCTTTGAAATACATTTCAAGTCACTGCAATATCTAGTAGCCCTGTCGTTCCTTTCCTCTTATATTGGTAATTTCACAGAAATGTTATGAAATAACTGGGAGTTTTGCTTACTTATGGCAAGGTTTTTGGTGACAAATGGCGATGCCTCGTATTTTGACGTATTTAAGATCCCAGTATCCAGTATTTTTCAATAAAATATTGCCACTAAATCATAATTATTCAAACATTTTTGTTTATTTCGATTTGCAGAAGCAGGGATCTCGTTTCAATCATCCTTCCACAATTTTAACAATAATTTGTGAATTCAAATTAAATTGAATTTTTTGGCTACAATTAGCATATACATAGTATCGCATTTTTCTTCGATGAGATATGGTAATTTGGTGGGGGGGGGGGGTAATTTTTAGTTTAACTCACAAAAATATTATTGATATCGGTTGCAAGAATCGAATAATTTTCCATTCAATTAGAATTAATTTATCAAGTCTACCTGCGGACTACCTCTGGTTCATAGACGCAGGTTGAGAAACGCTGGTGTAGTAGTTTTCAGGACAGCCTGCATCTACTACTAAAGAAAAGATTGAAAACATCTATTGAGTATACCGGAAACGAAAAATTATGCAAGTATACAGAGCGTAATGTAGTAATCCTTATACGCATACCCTCAATGAATGTAAGATTGTGATTTTTTTATAGAGATTATTATATTTAAATGATTATACACAAGTTATGCAATCACATCTGTAATATGATCTTTTTTTCCCTCTATGCTCCAATTTCTCTTATCTCTGAAAAATACATTGAGATGAAAAATAAGAACACGGATGATATAAATTTCTGGGGAATCATTTTTTATCAAAAAATCGATGGATATCAAATTGAATTTTATGTTATTTTTCATTTCTGAAAGCAAGTATGTATTTCTTGACATAAGAAATTTTATTCTAAAACATTATATTTCCATAAGCTTCTTTCCACATCCTCGTGTTATATTAGTCACACAGAAAATCGTAAAGCAATCAACGAGAAGGATTTTCATATCAGGGGAGGTTTAAGACATGTTGGATTAACTCGAAGTTATGAAATTTTATGTTTGGGAAATCTTCATTTAATATATTTCAGTACTTCTCCGCAAGCAAAATATAATTTTTGAAGTTCTAATTTTGAAAACAAACAAAATTTACATATGATATAAGACGTAATGAAATAATATTAAGAAGAAGGAAAAAAGTTCTCAAACTTTATTTTTCCGTCTTTTCAATACATTTACACTTTTTGCCTACGAATTTCCGTATAAAAATTTGCCATATTTTTTAATTTAAATAAAAAATGTTTCGCTTTGTGTTAAAAAAACGAACACATTCATAATATAGCTCGAACAGTGTTAAAATCAGTAAAATTAGATACTAGTAAGAGGCAAAATGGGTATGATGAAGTTATATGATGAATTGTCGTTGGCTATATAGAGGTTTTAGTGATACAGCATCATATGCGAGTATTAATTTGAATTTTTTTGATAACTCGAGCTGGAAATTAATGTTTGATTTTTCAAAAACTCATTTTCGATGAACGAAACTCAAAAACTGATAATTTAAACGGATTTTTTTGTATGGACAGGAAAAAGGGGATTTTACTTGGGTCCTCCACTTTTTAGACACTGTGAGCTAAATTAAAAGTTTGAAATATGACCCAACGTAGACCTTCTTATACTGTTCCAAGTAGTCGCCTGACGTCAAATATGGCGTAAAATTCAGTTATTTTTCCTGAATGACGACAGTCAAAAAAAAAAAAAAACCACATCATTTCAAAGTCGTGACTACGAATAATGAAGGCCATAAAAACGACGTGATACGAAACAGCGTAAAGGAATTTCCGTTACAAAAATCACGAATTCCTTTCGATTTGGAAAATTCAATTTCGGATTAAAATATTGAAAATGATCCAAAATGTTTGTTGAACTAAATAATGAACTATGAGTTTGAAAATCGTTCATTTATTCGTAACTGATTTTCACAAGACAAATGAAAACACGTTTATTGCAATTTGGTTTGAATTGACATGTAGAACTTTTCAATGTGTGAGCATAAAATGCGTTCATATACAATATCAACACATTGTATAAATTTTTATTGAATCCATATCATGTTTTATACCGAAGATCAGAGGATCTGTGAAATCAGGCAATGATTAAAAACGATGCATTTTGAACTAATGGATTTTAACATCTATTTTTCTTTTTTTTGCAAATTATAAATGACGCAAATGTATTTTTGTGTTATACATTTTCAAGGATAAAAAATATAATAAAGAGAGAAAATAACTGCAATCTCATTACTCATTGATTATGGAGATTTTTAATACATCAATATTTGATATGTGATTAATTATTACTTGTGAGGTCATGTTGAAATAACATCCGAGGAGTACTGTTGAGATATCGCTTTTGGTAGAGGCATGGGGTGAGGATCATAGGGACAAGTCCCATCCAATCAAAATTCGAATTCGAGTTGCCCAACACAGTCCACACTTTTTATTATGGTACTTATAAAGTTTTTGCATATGGTCATTTTTGACGTTGCCAAAATTGACACATCGACCATTTTTACGAAGTCATTTTTGAGACATTCTATCACTCCCAAAAAACGTTTTTATTGACGTTAGACGACAACTTGGGATGGTATTCAGAATGGTAAGATGCTATTGAGGGTTGCTGTATTTTTGAAATATACGACATCCATATTTGTTATGGGCATCTTTTTCTCAGCCACCTCGTTGGGTATTTTGCCTGTTGGGTCGTTGCATTTGTATTTTTATAGAGATTCGGAAGTAGCGATGAAAAAATAGAGTTGTGACCTAACAGACCGTCATACATCAGCACATCGATCATTTGCCATTTTGTGAATTGGTCAGCCAAAGCCCAAATCATTTATGCTTGAACTTTGGCCAAAACTTTCGGCCAATTCGCAAAGTTGCAACACTTCATGCTTTGGCAGTAACATACTAATCAAGACACCAAACATTTTCCGGGCTTCAGGACCATATACAAGAATTTTCTAGATATCGAACATTTAGAGGTCTAAGAGTAAATAAGAGAATCGTAAAATAAAGCAAATCACACAGAAACAAAGAAAGCAAAAGTAATTTTGAAAGAAGTAAATGTGAAACATTCATTTAAAGAAAAAAACTCACTGAAGAAACTTTTTCTATTTGTTTCTTTTTTATAATGTATCTTCTTTCCCATTATTTTATTTATTTCAGTATTTCATTACTTTAATGTTGTCACACTGACGGCAACGTTACGTGCGCCCTCCAAAAAAGTTCTCTAAGATAAAGTTCATGTAATTTTCGCTGCTTCTTTTCAGTTCTTCCAAAAAAAATTCAAAATAGAGAAGAAATTTGTATTTTTTTTCAGACTCACCCCACCTTTCAAAGAAATTATTATACATTTTTTTCTTTTAAATCGCGTTAAAGCTAGTTTCTAAACTGAATTAAGTTTTGATTAACTGTTCGGCTCGGGTAATTTGTATGATATAAAGAAAGAAAAGGATAAAGAAATAGTTGGGTTACATACAGGCCTTATAAGAAGTAAAATATAATTTAAAGTTTTCGCAAGTTTTAAAGATCTAATTTTTGTATTGATGTTTCCAATTTTAGTTGCGGGTTTCGAGTATACTCAATTATTTATACGCATATACATTTTTTTATTCTATACTCCTCTAGCATATGTATTATACTCTGCGTATATATCCGTACATCTTTCAGATGATTATGGGATAAAAGAAAATTTCTTTGTGTTTCTTATAACTTGAAAAAATTCTTTGAAATTTGAGTATATTCAGTTTTTTCTTGTGGTTTTAAAGAATTTTCCCCTCGCTTCTCTATATCTGATGTTGTAGGATGAATTCTAATGAAGGCTATGACTATATTGAATACACCCGGTCTATTTCTTCATTTTATTCTATATTTTGATTAATACAAGTACGATGCATAATGAAACTACTGATTGAATTTTCAACTTTTATCAAACTTTAAAAATGAAGAGTGGACAAAATAATTCATTTTTTATTCACTTTAAGATTTTTGTATCGGCTTCATAATTTTATTGTGTGTACTCGGGTGGCTTATATATTCAAACTGCTTGTAACACAACTCAATTTTGTTAATTTTTTTCTTATCCATTTTGATTAACATTAGAATTTTTCTAACATCGGTATTGAACCGATTGCTTTCAGTTATACAAAGGTGAAAGAGGGGGGGGGGGGGGAATAGAGCATTCTAAATTCTAAAGTCTAAATTATTTTATTGCATGATGGCAACAATTCACTATAATTCAGTACAAAGATTCAGAGAATTGAATATAAAAATTTAAACGCTCAATATATACAGTGCAAAAAAACTCTACATTATTTTAAAACATGGCTACACCAACGCGAAAAATGGAGGAAATAAAATTCATATGTGGGACAAATCAAAGTGAATTTCATTTCTAATAGCGATAAGTCCGACGAAAAAATTAAAAATATTATTAAGATTAGTATTTTCCTCATAATTCAAAACATTATAAAGAAATTTATATTTCAAATATTATTGTACTATTATATAATTCAATATTATTTCAAATAAGACTCCTGAGATATTTGTGATGGTAAAAAACATGTGTTGGACAGTCAACGATTACGTGAGTCCATGTCTCGAGAGTTTTCAGAGCACACAGTATGAGCAGTTATCTTCAGGTCTTATTTTCATATATGCTTCCCTTTAATATAAATATTATTAGACTGAAGACGCAATTGTAAAATTAGCCTATTAAGATGTATTTGGCTATTTACGAGGAGATAATCTATACCTAAGTTAAAAAGTATAGTATATATATATAATATAATAGTATATAACTATATCTATACCTTATTTTAAAACTTTATAGCATGGGAAGTGCGTGGTACTGAAAATATAGGCCGTATCTGAATATATTCCTCAATCAATTAACACTACCGTGATCAAGATTTCGTATGCGACCATGTACAATATTTCGCCATGTTTTGATCGCAGCACTCACTTAAATAAGAAAACCCGGTATCATTCAAGATTTTTTGTTAAGACAAGTAAAAATGTCTAACATTCGATGGGAATCGAATAAATAATTTCAGTTTTTACTGAATCCAAAATGAATAGATGCATTTATTTTTGGAATGAATAATTCGTTATTTTTCGAATAGTTGATACATTTAATTGTGATTTATTACTTTTTCCGTCTTTTATAATTCCTTGTTTTTGTCTTCAATTTTTATTTTATTTTTTGTAATAAAAAAGGAGAAAAGAAGGGGTCTGAAATTTTAAGGTTATTAGAAATTAGTTTTTGAATGAGAGTTTCCGTAACTAAAAATTCCACAATTTTTCCTCTCTATTGCGTCTTATTTCCTTGCGAACTCGCAGTAAACATTGCCATCTTGATTTGATGTTATCAGCATCGTCATTGGACGACTTGCAGAAAATAATAATTGCATTATTTGTACATTGCAATTGCATTATTTCACTTAACTAACCTCATCCAAAAACAATACAATTTCTAATAATTTCTCTGTTTATATGGCGCTATCAAGTTTTAATACATGTTAAATGATAGATTAACTAATAGATGCCTTGTGTACTAGCTTCCTTTATTTTCCATTATTTCTTCTTCTCTCCCTCTTCTCTACTTCTAATTTTCCTGACTGCTCATCTTCTTTTTATCTTATTGTTTCTCTTTTTTTCGTCTGCTTTTCTCTTCATTCTTTGCCTTCTTTTAATACATTCTTTTCCCCCCCTCAGCTTCCCTTTTCTCGTCTATTGTTTCTTTCCTCATCTCCGCTCCATTTATTTTCTCTTCATTTATTATCTCCGCTCTATTTATTTAGTTTTCTCTCTTTATTATTTCTTATTATTTTCTTTCCCCTCATCTTTTCTTCTTCAATTATTTCTCTTCTCATATGTTCTTTTTCAATTATTTCGTTCCCCATCTTCTCTTCGTTATTTCTTCTTTCCTTTTCTTCCTTTCTTTTGTTATTTTTCTCCTCTATCATTTTCCTTTCCCCATTTTCTCTTTTATATTTTTTTCCAAGTTGTTTTCTGTCTATTATTTCTTCACTATCTTCTGTTCGTCTACTGTTCCCCTCCCCGCTTCTTTCATTGTTTCTCCCCGTTCTTCTTCCCCCAAGTTCTCTTCTATCATTTCCTTCCACATTCCTGCTTCTTTTATTTTTTTTCCTTCTACTTTTTCTTTCTCATTTTCTCTTCTTCTATTATATCTTCTTTCATATTTGCTTCTTCTGATGTTGCTTTTCTTCATTCCTCTTTTCCTCTATTATTTTCTTTACCCACCTCATCTCCTGTTATTTTTCCCACTACTATTTGCTTCCTTCTTGCTGGGATAATTTTTTCTTTAAAGTCTTTTCTTTTATGTCTTCCCCCAATAATTCATCTTTTATTTCTTTCACTTACTCTTTTTCTACGACAGTTATTCATTCCCTTCCTAATAACTGTTTTCTTGTCTATATCGCCTTTTTATTTTTTCTTCTGTAATTTTATTATGATCTATGTCTTTATCTCTTCTCTCTATGTAATTATCGTCTCCGTCTAAACACCATTTTATTTTTTCTTTCTAACTCTATTTTCTTGTGTTTTTTTTTTTTTACTTTGATAAAAAAAAAACTTCAATTTTTTTTAAAAATTCTATTATAAAAATGAAAATGATAAATAATTATTGCTTGAGGAGGACTTTTTTTTGATTTAACTAATCATTTTTGGATTCTTTAAAGAGTCATGCGCGTATATATGTATGTCTTCTTTACTCCGCTATTCTCAATTCATCTGATATCGTCAATAATGGAATTAATTTTATATCCTAAAATTGCAACCACTACTCGGCATATGCTTCAATAAATAAAGTGAAATGTTCTCTGCTAACAACGCAATGTATAATAATCAGTATTAATCAGTTTGGATCCAATCGAACGAGTACGTGAAATTTTAGTGTTTTAATAATTTTCATACATCTATTCATTCACTAAAAGTTTTACGATACGTTGAAGCATAATTCAGTTCCGTTTGAAAGTATTTGATGAGAAACTGAATCGAAACAAGCTATCGAAAATTACCGCTCCAGTGAAATTTATAGATGCGTCGAGAGAGAGAAAATTCATATAATTCTGAACATAAGTAATTTCCACCATAAGTAATCGAAGTGATTATGAACGTGCGATCAGATATTTCCAGCTCATGAATCAAGCGCGGTATGAACGAGTAAAGTTGAACGCTGGAATGGTTGCTACATATTATCAAATTATTCACGTTGATGGAAATTCGTAGGTAGGATCCCTCAATACGGAATATTTGACGCTTTAGCCAACGCCAACAAATTGTGTTTGCGATTACGAGAGAATTTCCGAGACTTGGCTCCGTTGATTCGAGTCGGAAACTTTTCTCGAGAAACTTTAACAACGAGCTCGTGACTGACGTCCATCCTTGTTGTGAGATAATTCGACTTTAATGACTTAGTCACATATGAATAAAGCAATCATATACCATTGCTCAAGTGCAAAAGAATAAACATCAGCGTGCATAAGAGTAGTTTAAAACTCAAAAATGATTCGGAGAAAAGGTCATATTTTATTTGTAAAGGACAGGTTTTATGGAAAACCTGTTTTCCTGAAAAAACAGGTTTTTTCCAAACAATACCAATTGTTTTATATTCATTCGTATGAACTAGGATAGGGGCACACGATCCTTTTAGTCTGCGTTCCAAATATGCAGTTTTTCTGCCACCCATGGGCCGGAAGCTTGTATACGTTACGGCAAATGCGATAAATCATTATACATAATAACTGGTTATTATGCATACTTATGAATCGTATAGGTGAGTTTGATAAATTTATCACTTTCACCCGATATTGTTCATAATACTCAAGCATCGTTGGTAAATTTGATAAATACCTGAAATTTATAACTTTTATCTCTGATTAAAGTTCCTCTAGTGTAATTAGTGAATTTAAAGCATAATTGCCGGTAAAAGTGATTAGTTTAGTGAAATTTATCAAATTTACCAACAATGCTTGGGTACTGTGCATAATCGCCGTTAAAAGTGATAAATTTAGGGAAATTCGTTAAACTTACCAAAATTATCAGTAATTATGCATGGTTATTATGCATAATATAACCGAATTTATCATATTTACCGTAACATATATAAAGATTGATCATATGACCCGTATTTTACGATATTCCCGTATTTTTGGCGTTCCATCCCAACTTGTTTATTGTGTCCCGTTTCTTCCCCTATTTTCCAAATGACTTGGTTAAATTTTTGAAATTGAGACCTAAGTTTATTTTCATGACTCATAAATTATGTTACGACAATTTTGTGACTGTGTCATAATTTATCATAGTCGAATATATTAATTTTACATACTTGTCAAACATACATTTTTTAGATGAATTGCACTTCGACCTGTATTACCCATCATTTTCCGCGATTGGCGAATTTTCGTCTTTTTTTAGCAATTGGCAGGAATTACACTTATTTTTAACTTTTTTGACAGTAATTGGCAACTGCACTTGCTTTGACAATTTTCTCGGCTGTAAATAGTAACATGCTGGCCTTTCGCAATTATTTCGGTTGTGACTTGCAACTTTATGTCTTTGACAATTTTTTTTACTGCAATTAGCAACTTTATTTGCCTTTGACAACTGTTTCTGCTGTAATTGACAACTTAATTTGCGTTTGACGTTTTTTTCGGCTGTAAATACAACTTTATTTGTCTTGACAAATTTTCTGGCGATATCTCGTACGTATTTTTATAAAAAAAATATGGTAAGCCTTGGTATTTATCATGTTGCGTGCATTAATCTTTCTTTTTCCGTAACATGTTTCGCGGACCAGATTGAACCCCTTTTAAGGCTACATTTGTCCAGCGGGTGGGGGTTGCTAGTTCAGGCCAACCCTGAACTAAAAAACTAGTTTTTGTATGCAGCTTCATCATTTCGCATTCATAAGTCCAATCTAAGAGTTTTCCAATAATATCAGTGGCAAATTATTTTATGTAGCATTTAACTTTAATTTTGAATGTAATTAATCAAATTGATCTCCGCTTTGGATTTACGACTACATATTTTTTTAAGACTCCTAAATTTGCTACTTAGAAAGAAGTGGAAAAAAGCTTCTCTTTTGCGATTTATTTCATCCAATCACAACACTTTTCAGAATACATTCCAATGCCATAAAATTAATTTGTACTGCTTTATTTTCCCAGTTATCTTACAGATGGTGGAAAGCCTTAGCACAAAATTTTAGAAATTTTTTGTTCTTTTTTAAATATTTCGTAAATCTTGATTAAAGAAACTGAAAAACAAGACTAAAAAACCATAAACAAATCCAGACTATTACCAATAGCGTGAAGTTTGTTATTAATTTTAGTTTTCCTTTCCTGTGTAAAAGACCAATATGAGCGTAGATTCTGGTAACTTTTTTTCTAACCGTAGGAGTCGTGAGATCCTCCTTAAATTCATGAGCTATCTGGATATAACTAAACGAAAGTGTTCTCGGAAAAAATACATTTTTTTTACATATGTTGCTATAACAAAGAATTAATAAAATTCTGAAAATTTTCTTAATAGTTTTTATGATTTGCCTAACTGAGTGAAAACAATTTTTGGGGTACACTGATAAATATTTAACAGATAAAATTCCTAATCAAATATTTCATGCATTTACACATGATTTCTTCAAATCTTAACTGAAGTCATTATGAACAAAATTTTCTTTCTTTCAACCGGAGCTTCCATCCCAGTATGGTCATTTCGAGTATTCTGGAGGCTCATCGTGCCGGATTGATGATGGTGAAAAGCCCAAACTGCCGGATGGTTAGGATGACAGGTATGCTTTACATGTCCAAGTAAGCTAATATCTACTGCGTGACCTTTTACCGGTTTCATCTACATCTGCCAGAAGTGGAGGGGTGGTTTCTCCTATTCAGTTTGAGCTAGATTTGAATCCGCTGAACTCATATTACAAAGATTCTGGACTAACGCACTCTCCCACTATGGGTAAGATCGAAAGCTATAGAATGACTGAGCAATCAATAACATGAACAAATACATAATATTATTTATACAAATGCAAACACAAAGGCAACAACAGACAAAATGTCCAGTGAGATGGCTGAAATAAGATGACAGTAAAGATATAGATGTCAAATATAACCAAAATATGTCAACCGAATATAAAAGCATATATCAGCAAAAAAAAAAAAAAAAAAAAAAAAGAAAGGAAAAATAATATACAGTATAATACACTCGCCCATAAAAGAGATTGTGGTTGTGTTATCTAAGCGGATAGCTTCTCGATTCATGTCTATGGTTCTATGTCTATCGTGTGACAATTGTGTTAGAATTACCTACCCCCGGAGGTAAGCTATTCCATTTATTAACAATCCTATTTAGAGAGAAAAATTCCCTGCGACACCATAATCCTGAATTGTTCCTTACCAATAGATACCGGTGTTCTCTTGTCTAAGCAGTTGATTGACTCATGGTTCATCCTACCCATTCAGTTGAAAATTTTAAACGTTTTGATTATATTCCACCGACACCTGCGTTCCTCCAATGTAAACATATTCGATAAATCAAGCCTTTCTTCATAGCTCAGGCATTTTGTACCAACAAGTAGCTCTTCTCTGCACCCCTTCAACAAAGTCTATGTATCTCTGAAGGTATGGTCTCCAAAACCTTATTGCATACTGCAGTCCAGAATGAACAGAGAACCGGAAATGCGGGAGAATGACTTCAGCAGAACGCGAAGACACCTGCTTAAGAATGATACCGAGCATCGTATTCGATATTTTGACCACCGCTGAACAATGTTCAGAAAACCAGAGTCGCTCGTCAGCGAGAATTCCCAAATCGGTGACCCCAGTTGCATCCGGAATAGTAATATCATTCAACTTCTACGTGGAACGTGGGTTGTTGGGACCAAAATGAGCGACCATGCATTTATCCTCACTAAAGTCATAGGGTCATCCTACATTAATTAGCCCATGCTACAATTATATTCAAGTTTGTCTGAAGCTTCTTCCTATCGCTTGGATTCCCGACTAGCCCTATTAGCTTCAGGTCATCTGCGAATTTGTTAACAATCCCGTCGATACCCTGATCGAGTTCATCGATAAAAAGTGAAAGAGGTATGGGGCCCAAGAACATAATGAATAGTTCCATTCTTCCATGGATGCCACATTATTCTAGTCATTTTAAGGACTGTACATCAGAGAGAGAGTTTCTGTTTTTTAGAGTTCACTGTGTAGTTCACATAACACACGATTCATAGAATGTTCGGAAAAATAATAATTCGAAGTACGGTAGAAAACCTTCTCTGAGCTAACGTGGACCACACCTAACTCAGATGATCAAAAACTTTTATAATACGGACCTTAGAGACTTGGGTTTAAATTTTATACATTAAATGTGAAATCGACTTGAATAAATAAATGATTTCCGTCGAAAAATGCTCCTTCGACAATCAAAATGATTACGTAGAAAGCTACATGAAGTGTAGTGTTCTTAAACTTTTGTTATCCGCCGCCCTCTTGCCCAATTTATGGTTCATTCGTGGCTGCCCAGAATAGTTAATTAGATATCTTTACGTACAAAAGAACCACTTCAAAGCATAACTAAGCGTATAAATGAATATCTGTAGCTCGCCGCGTCGTCGCTGACAAAGGTTTATGAACCCCCTTCCCATGAGAGCCACATCGCACATTTTGAGAAACACTGAAGTGTTGTAACGTATTTTAGAAATTGTTTCTGTCATATACGCAGCATTTAGAAAACTATTTAAATTCGACGAGCACCCTTGAATGATTCAGGGACAATCATGGGAACCGTCAAACCGAAAGATACCCAGGCCACATCGCCATATGTCAATATCGGCTCATTGTCCACACGGACTGGATACCTCTGGCAATTTATTCATAAAAAATCATACATTACAAAATATTCATTACAATCATAACAACTATAAAATCATAATCTAAGTATAAAATCAATTGCGAGATCACAAATCTACGTATACAATCGGAAATCAAACATATAATCCTATATATTCCATATTAAATCTTAATTCAAATATAAAGTCCTAAATCACATATTGAAATCAATAATAAATCAGATAAAATTCATAATCGATTTCATCCTCAATTTAAATCGTTCGATTTCCATGACATTATACTGGTCTTGTGCTATCAGTCAGTCTTCTTTGTAGTTGATCAGTTTCTTTTTTCTTTGTGAGCGGCGAGGTGGGGCAGTTTGTACTTGTGCTATAGGCTGATAACACTTTGTCTTCATTGTCTTCTATCCATCTAATTATTTTCTTGACTTTATTTATTCTACTTTTGTTTTTAAAAATCTCTCTGATCCAGAGTGTGGCATTTTCAGCAGCGGGCACAGCCATGTGCTTTAGATGTGCAGTTAATGTACATGTTGTCAAGTAATGGATGGGAGTGCCGATTTCACCACAAAGGCAATGATCTGTTCCTCGTTTTTTGAAGCGGTGAAAGTAATTTGGAAAAGGTCCGTGATTGGTTGTAAAAAATACAAGTTCTCTGCTCCAATTTTTTGCGTTGTATGAAACTTTTGGTACTATTTGGGACTATAATCATGGGAACCAGAAAAAAGTGATGGATCTATGAAAGCTTTATTAAAACGTAGATATGAAGTAAAATAGGACGTTTTCCTAGCTGGATTTACCTGCTCGCGAATTTACACTTGGAAAAAAATCACAGTAATAAATCTCATATAATCACGAGGTTCTCCTGTGTGGTTTAAGCTCCCAGTTCATGTCAGGTGCTCACAAATTACAGGTTTTAGATATCTGTTCGATCCCTTCTTCGAAGAATGAAAATCCTACTTCCGCCCCCTCACTAGCTCACTCAATAGGATCCCGTATTGTATCTGTGTCCCTACCGTCCCCCCTGGTGTCTCTAAAGGGCGATACCATCCACTCTTTGAAACACTGACGTTGACATTCTGAGAACTAGACAAAAGGTGTTCCGCAAGTCATTTTACTGTAACTAATTTTTGAAATTATTTTGCGATAAGTGCTTCAGATAACCGAAACTCGGTAAATCGAGGTACTGATGATCAGGGTTTTTGATAAACAATCGCAATTTTCTTATACAATGTCTTTCATGAATATCTCAGTCGTGCCCATGATGAATTTTGTAGTATTCTTTCCATGAGACCGATTTCCTGAGATAGCTGCAAGATAAACAATGTAAAGCATTTTCCCCATCGATACCTTAAACATTCGAGGCAATAAAGCTTCATCGAGTTTCGTCGAAAACGAGAAGTTCCAGAACCACTTTCGAGAAAAGAGTCGTTTTGGCGAACAAATTTCTCAAGCTTCCGGCATCGTAGAAACTCTAGCAGGCAGGAGCAAAAAGAAAGAAAATTCGGATATAAGAGAAAATGCTTTTCATTTTTCTTTCTTTTAACCAAGGGTTGAGGGTTTCAAAAAGAAAAGTATAAAGTATGTAAATAACATTAAATGAAACTCGAGTTTAAAATTCGATAAACAGTGGAAAGATATTCTCGTGGCAGATACATCCGCGGGAAACTTTCCGAAAGATCATAAGCCATCCAATATCTTTTCTATTTAACCCATGCTTGACTTTTTTGCTGCTCGTTTCTTGAATAAGATCTTTCGAGGAATTCCCAAACCCCTCTGGGGCAAACCCCTCTGGGGTAAATATTAGCATTATTCTTCTTTTTTTTCCAGAAAGAAGAATTCTTCGAACACACACACAAATACTCTTTTACAGTCTTTGGATATTCTGTTTAGATTTTTCAAACCACTCGAAAATCTTTTAAAGTGAAAAACTTTGGTATACGAAGCATAATCTCTTATGGCAGCGCCTCCGAGCAAAAACAAGAAACCAGAATAACCGACGAGTGTTCATTTTTATCCTCGTGTTATCTCTTAATTTTATTGATGACTGAAATCTTTATGAGTTCATTATTAAAGATTTTCAAGTTTCGCATCTTTAAGAAAACACGACTGACTATAGATCTACGTATTTATGTAGTCACGATTGACTGCTTTTCTCTAGAAGCTCTTTTTATTTTGTACGTAATTTGGTTATGAGAAATGATTGTACCTTGAGCATAGTAAACCTTGAAGCACTTGAAATAGTTTTGATACTATTTAATTCTACCAGAGATTTTAAGAGTGAAAGAGATTAGAAATAAGTGTTGTTAATTACAATTGTCAATACAATCAAGTGTTGTTTCATCTGACCTTGACAGAGATTTTGCAAGTAGGCACATTTTCGTAACAAAATTGTAAACTAGTTTTTGCCGTGTTTGTTTTCAACATTTTGAGCTTTGTGAACTATATCACTACACAACAAATTTTGACGAAAATTCTGCATCATTTTTTAGTCTTTTTTTAAGTTATTCGGTGTATCACACGCTGAACATATGCTCAATCATACCAAGCACAGTAAGTGAAGTTATTATTATTCAAAAACGGTGAAACATTGGCATCTTGAAACAAAAAAGACCGTGTACCTTAGAATAGTATAAAATTTGAAATTTTCTTAGATTACCTGAGAATACTTGACTTACATTAATTTCTAACTTCTCTTCATTTGCGTTTAAATATTATATGTTTTAAATTTTAGTTTTATACTTTTCTCTTACCAAAAACTTCAACACAAATATTCCATTTCTCTTCTTCTTACTTTTTTTTTAGTGAAATTTGTTGGAAAAAACATAAAGTTCATGGTGTGGGATGCGTCCCACCAAAACTTTTTTACCAAGTGAATTTCTCTAGGAGGAGGGATGAGAAAATATTGTGCATCCAGTGCCAGACTTGGCAAATGTTGACATCATGAATGTTGTATTTCTAACACAATCACCTGGAATCAGAAAAACTTACCGAACTAAAGATTTAAAAACATTTAATTTTCTTTTCTACAAGTATGACGTGAAATAATTAAGCATTTCATCAACATAAATGCTTTCCTACCTCCATTATTGTTACTTTTATGTATATGTTACGATAAATGTAATAAATCAGAGCATGTATCACTATGTATAGTAACAAATCGTCTTTTTAACTTTGATAAATTTATCACTTTTATCGGCGATTATGCATAACTACCAAGTGTCGTTGGTAAATTTGACAAACACTTGAAATTTATCGCGTTCACCTGTGATTATGGTACTCCAGTGCAATTGATGAATTTGATAAATATGAAAAAAAAAATAAAAATGAGTCTAGTATATGCGATGAATATGTAGTCGGATTTAGATATAATGATGTAGGAAGGAAGACGTCCTGCCTCTCGCGGTTGAATTCGAGCACACTCTGGTAATGTGTACGGAGCTATGAGTCGTTGGATAGATAGCGGACGCTCATAGAGGTACTAGACGTTGACATAGACGTAGGAGAGACCAGACACGGACCCCGTTTTATGTCGTTTTAGTTTGTGTGAAATGAATCTTGTATGCATCTCAGCTGTATTTATGTATTTATCCAAGAGTGTCCAATTGAATTTGCTATCATAGACGAGTGATTCTTTCCCCACAATGATAACATATTTTATGACCGTACCCCGATACAATGATAATAAAGTTTACGATCATACCCCGATATGATGATACAAAAAATGCATGAATGATTACTACTACTAAACCACGCATGTACCTCGTCCATATTCCTCTGCGGAACTTCTAACGAATTGGTACATGTTGAAATGTACGTACCCATGTTGTGAATCTTACGTGAAGCTTGTTTCTTTGTAATGCGTGTTATAGTGCTGCCATCGACCACATATTTTTCGAACTATCAGTGAAGTGTAATGTTTGATGATTTTACCGATGTAGGCCTATTGCTCTCTGCGGCGAGACTTTTTAATGAGGAGATCGGCTTGCATTCGTACCTATGCATGAATGACTGTTGTCGATGAATATAAATGAAATTTATCAAATTTACCACCGACACTTAGGCACTGTACATAATCGTCGGTAAAGGCGATAAATTTCGGGAAATGCCAAGCTGCCAAAAATGCTTGGTAAGTATGCATAATAACCGGTTATTATGCATAGTAATCGCATTTATCACATTTAAAGTAACAGATATATATCAGTAATCATACTTGTGTCATTTATTTCATTGATATTTGCATTTCAATATATGGTTCATATTTAAATATACTCATTATAGTATTTTCCCAGTAAAATTTGTCTTTGTGATTTTGTCCTGTTTCAAGGTACAACATTATATTATTCTAGATAAAAAAAAAACCTTAAAAAAAGGAAGGTAATTTAAATATCACTTGATGCGATAAAGTATAAAGATACTAAAATGAATTTAGTAAAATTTTTCAGTAAAAACTGACTTAAAAAACAACTTGTAGCATGATGTTCCAAGGTATGACAATATAGAGGAGATTACCATCTGTCTTCCCTATATTGTCTTTGTGAATTCAAACATTTTCGAGCTCTGCAACTCAAATTTGATATGTCGATGAAAAGAGGATGATGTCTTTTAAAAACTAATAATATTTGTGAATGATACTAACTTATTACTTGAAATAAGATCGGTGAAGAGCGGATGTATTGGAAACATTTTAAGAACACGAATGCTATATAAGCGTGTGCACCAAATATTTCACGATAGAAACCAACTATTGTGAAAACATTCTGTCAATTTATGATACATAAAATTTCAATTAAGACCTCCTTATTTATTTCTTCAAAACAAATAATATTGAATTTTTTTTCACATCAGTGCTGAAATAATTTATGAGAAACAAATATTTTCTCTCGAGTAATGTCCAAAAAACACTAATTATGTTCAGTTTTGACCTTTAAAATAATGGAATAGACTAATAACAACAACCAAACTTAATCACTTTTAGTCAAGCTTCAATAAATTTTCTAATACAATTCAGGATTTATAATTAGCAGTTCTGATTAAATTACAAATTACTTGGCCTTAACTATATAGATGAATGTATTCTCAATTATTTGATTCAAATGCTAAGAGTTTTTGAAATTTCGTTTAATTAAGAACCATTTTGCTCGAATCTTGCGTCTCTTCTTAGTAATAATTAAAGGAATTTCCTCAAAAATAATGAAATATGCATTAACTTTAGTAATCTTTGGTAGATTATTTCAAAGTGAACGCTCCCCCCCTTTTTTTTCCTACTCTTTCTTAGAAACACCATAATGAAAGCATCGAGTGCCTTACAATGACATTAATCCTTTCACCTGTTCAGGATATTAAGTCATCTAATCCCGCTAAGAAGATTATTGCCGATCCTCTTTGCAATCCGACATTGACAGGAATAATATAACTTCTTCAGCCGCTTATATGGAGCAAGACCTCCTATATAACGAATACGAATTCTAACAATCTCCCTTTCCTATGAAATTCGATATTATTCGAGGAATCAGAAATTAATATAAAAATACGCGCGATTTAAAAACGATTTAAATACACATCACCTTGCACACGAGAGCTAATTAGACCGGGACCTACAATTATACAGTTATCCGTTTTGTGCAGCTTTGCGATATGTTGCAGTAAATGTGGTTACTGCACCTTGTGGTGATTATGCATGACCGCCATTCGTCTCAGTAAGTTTGATAAATTCCATTTGATGTATCACTTTTACCGGCAATCATGCATAATGCCCAAGTGTCGTTGGTAAATTTGATGAATACTAAACAGTTATCGCTTTTACCTTGGATAATGCGTAATACCTAAGTGTCGCTGGTAAATTTGATTAATATTAAAAAATAATTTTCACTTTCATCGGCGATTATGAATAATAATCAATTATGTTTGGTAAATTTTAAGAACGCTCGAAACAGAATTATCATTTCTACTGGTGATAATGCACATTACCCAAGTGTACTCATTGGTCAATTTGCTAAATATTAAACAAAATATCACTTTTAGTGGCAATTACGCATAATATCCAACATGGTAAATCATACTAAATCCATCACATTTGTCAGTTGTGCATAATACAAACAAGCATATTTGATAAATTTTATAAATACTGGAAATTTATCTTTTTTACCGATGATTATGCATAATACCCTAGAATTTGATAGTGAATTTGCAAATTTTATAAATATAAAAAACAATTCTCAAATAAGGTAAAATATGTTGGATAAATATTGTCAGGTCTAGATATAACAAACTAAAATTTAACGAATTTCGTGATTTAACAATTTTTTTTGCATTGGAATCCTGATCCGTGCGATTATTTGCTTCGATTGCAACCTCGATGTAATGATTTTCCTCGATTTAATGAATAAAAATATCGGTTCTATCAGATTCGATAAATCGGGGTAGTATTTCGGAAACGGGTAACTTTTTATAAAAAACAAGATAGTAAAAGAGAAAAAATGAGTGAAGTAGGTGTTCTCCCTTATTCGTCGTGTCCAGAAAATTCACCGACAGCAATTCACCGAATGGAAAATCCATCGCTGGGAAAATTCACTGACAAAAAATTCACCGAGAACAGTTCGATCTGATTGAATGAATGAATGATCAAGTGAGCAAGTGAACCAGTGAGTGAATGAATGAGCTCTGACGTTGTCGTTCACTTACCGACTAGGTCGCTGACTCTGTCACACACTCAATCACCAGGGCATGCACTTACTGCGTCACACATTAGATCACTCAGTCTACCAATGGGTCGCTCACTATGGCAATCATTCACTATGTCGTCCACTCACTCACTAGGTCACTTGGTCTATTCTAGGTCACTCACCCTGTCACTCGCTCACTAACTACTGTAGCATTTACTGGCTCACTCACTCAGTCATTCCTCGCTCACTTACCCTTGTCGATGAATTTTCCTAGCGGTGAATTTTCCGTAAACCCTCATTCGTCACCCAGACTCTAGATCACAAGTACGCCATCTAAATAGAAAACCTTATTATGGCAATATAAGACTGTTTCACCATATTTGCCATTACTAAAAAAACACTTTAAAATTATCTTCTATTCACAAAACAATTTCTTTAATTACTTCAAAGGAGTGTCATGCATATGTTTTGGTGATTGGCATAATTAATGGTCTATAAACCTAAATATGTTTTAATGAAATCACATTTAATGAGATTTTTTTTCTTTCCCTTTTCGTCTTGTAGAATTTAAAAAAAAATAATCAGAGACTATAAAATAAAATTAAACTTCCAGCTGATTTGCCTTGAGGATGTACTCATTAATCAAATCATTATCTGAATTAATTAATTTTCGTGCTTTTATAAATAATTAGAAACAAATGATCTTTGATAAATGAACGTTTCTCGTTTTTTTCCCCCTGTGATATATGTGATTCATTGAAAAATTCTAAAAAGGATATTCGTGTAACTTGTCTGTATCAACAGAAATGATCCGAAAATTACTTACTTCATTATAACAATACGTTTCTGTCGATTGAACTCACATTTTGAGATTTGTTTGTTATTTTTTGCTTACTTATATTGAATCAGAATTTATTCAGAGATGAATGTTTGATTTGATTTCAACAGAAAATGTTTTCGATCAAATATTTCGACTGTATGGAGCACTTGAGTCTAAATTCGTATTGAATGAATGAAACTAAATTTTTTGGTAGTTTTTCCATGTACTGTTAATTTATTTTATCCATAGTTGAAATAATTTTGATAAATCGAATCCTTTCAAATGCTTCTAAAATTCCGAAAGTCTTGCAATGCAAAGAAAATTAATGCAGAAAAATTTATTTTTCTATCGACAATTTTTTATTTAGTCATGATCAGACTATAGAATACTGGCTTAGTTTCCTTACATAAATCGCATTGAGAAATGACAACTTTCACAGGTTTTTTTTTTGTATTTTTTAGGATTCAATTGGAATCCAGTTAAAACAAAATAAGAACAGAATCTTAAATACCGTATTCCTCGGCATCAACCGGCATGCCGGGAAACAGCAAGGAAGACCAGAACGCTAATTATACCCATATTTTCCGGCATGACGAGAAATTTGAGCAACAGATTCAGGAAAAATAAAATATCTAGATTCTAAGAATCGATTGAATTGGTTCATTTAAAGGACTCTAAAATTGATTGGTTGCTTGTGTTTGTCCGTTTTCTGCATTTTAGGATCTGTGTCTTTTACGAACTATATTTAGATATTTCTAGCTTTATGTCTGATTTTGTACGCAAATCCTGGTATATTGCAAATGCCGGATCTTCAGTATATTCGTTCACGTAGATTAGATGAGCTAAATAGTACTGGATGAAAAAATTAGTAGACTGATGTGTTTTTATATTCTTTTACCATGCGTTTAAGATTACCGTGAGCAGAGCGAAAAATTCCTCTGCAGAGCATGTTATATCGTAATACTAAAGTGATAGCATATTTCCTCAATCTTTGAACATGCAAAAAAAACGGGTGGAAAAAACAACGAAACAGTACCTGTATTTCGTATTGAACTTGGAGCCAGAAGACACCCAGACCACATTGACCTTACAAAGATGGGGTACCTCTAGAACATCTTTTATGCAAGGAATATTCAAATGTAACAAATAAATCATCAAAGTGGCGATATATCAAAACATTAACACTTGTATAACGATTCATTGAAATCACGCCAATTGGTATATTCGTGTTAGGCTGGTGATAATTAAGTTGGAAGGATAAATAACTACTTAATTTTCATTATCATTATCGATTTGCTGGAGAAAACACGTTTGCTACTGTGGAAATAATTACATATTTTAATCCGATTCTCATATTTATTTCGTTTTTTATTTTGGCTGATATGAGGCTTCTAAATATATCATGCGATTTTTCTTGAACCTCGCTTTGACCGTTATGTCGGGAATGGTCCAGACTCCAAAATTGCCCCCTATTAAGGTTACTATTCGAGTGTCCATGGGTACGAAGTGGTCATGGGCTCAATCTTTTGAAGTACTAACTGGCTCTCTTACATAAATTGCATGAAGGAAAGACCCTTTGACAGAGTTACTTTTTTTAAAATTTAATTGAGTCCACGGTTGAAACAAAATAAGAACGGGTTATACGTTTCGTGAAAAATTTCGCCTTCATTGTGAAAAGCAATATTTTCGTAGGAAATATTTTGGTAAAAAAATCATTTTGGATATTCCATCACACTTGCAATGAGAGAGACGTTTTATCATTGGTTTCTCTTCACATGTCGTCTTATTGCAATAAAAAATGATTTACAGGCATCTGGAGATTCTGATTTTTTGTCTCCATTTTTCACATTAAATTTTTCTTTTTTTATATATTTATATATTTTTTTTTATTTTCTTTATAAACAAGTTGATAAAAAAGTCTATCATGCTATATCTATAACTCAATTTATATCCTCGTATCGGCTAACATCGATTGTGGAAGAGTTTCGGTGACATCTGAGATTTTTGTTTTCATCTCGTCGATAATGGTCACATGTGAGACTTGTGACTTTTTTACATATTTTCTATGTTATCGCAATTTACCTATTAGGTAGAATTTTTCTATGATGAAGTGCAATCTGAGAGTGAGATTTTGAAGTTAATTAGCTTAAAAAACTACACCACGGGTGCACAACCCTTTCAGTCCACAGCCAGATATACCGTAGTTCTGCCGCTCGCGGTCCAAAATTTGTATATGATGAGTTACCATATAATCCGTATTTTATATGATGTTCCCGTAATTTGCGCCTTTCGTCCCAACTTATTTATAAATTGCCCCTTTTTTCATCTATTTTCAACAAGGCTTGTTTAACTTTTGAAATCGATTATAAAGATTATTTTATGTTTTGTGAATTATATAATTATGAATTTATCATAATAAATTATAGTGAAATGTGTATAATATATATAATAAATATGTGTCTCACATATTCGTTAAATACAGTATATGCGTTTTTTGGCGAATTGCATTGGGTGCCCATCATTTTCCATGACTGACAATTTTTCAGCAATTTTATAGGTATTTGGCAACTACACCTGCCTTTAACAAATTTTTCGGCTGTGAATTGCAACTTCGCTTGCCTTTGACAATCCACCCTTCGGAAGCTCTTCAATATCTCTCCGATATGTGAAGTGGGGTGCCGATCCTTCAATATTCGATGCCTTTGACAATTTTTTCTCGGCTGTGTAACCGACAACTCTTTTTTGGGATATCCCGTATTTTTATGAAAGAAATATGGCCTGACTAAGTATTTATCGTGTTATGTGCATTGATGCTTTTCTACCGGAACAACTTTCGTGGGCTGGACGGAAATCGTAGATGGGCTGCATTTAGCGCGAACCGGAGATTGTGCATCCCTGCTTTACGTTATAATAAGTATTATAGTCGAATCGCACTTTCTTTTGTCTCTTTTGGCATTTAGACTATCCCATGTAACCTAAGCCCCGCATGTGGTTTTGTGGCTCAGCTTTGGTATAAAAACATGGTCTATAGTTGAATAGCTGAAGTGAACCTGCCATAACTACATCTGGCGCGATCAACAAAAGTTATCCCGAAAGAAGCATTTCATCAAGATAATCATATAATATTCATAATTGCAATCAAAAAAAGTTTGCACAGAAACACAAGATACAAAATTTCTTACAAATTTTATTTCTCTGCTGAAAATATGTTAATACTGTATGTACAATCAAGAAGGCATAACCGGATTTCACACATCATGATTTCTGATGTCTTCCTCCCGTTCGATACAGGGCAGTGCGATACAGTGCTAAAGTTATGGGAGGAACTCTCGTGAGAGGTCGTTGCGCCATTTTGTATTTTTACAATTTTTTTGCCCCTTTATCACTTAGTGCTGCTTTCTTTTGTTTTTCAGAAGACAAGGGGAAGAAAAAAGCAGTTGGTGCAATGATACAAATCCTTAATCTGTAAAAATATTTCTTCTTATCTTGGTTTTCTCTTTTTTTGCTAAATCTTTGTGAGGAAGGTCTACCTATTGTTTTTTTTCTCTTTAAAACACTGAAACGAAAATTACATAAGAATTAAGAAACTAAAAAAATATACATAGAAATTAATATCTATGATTTATAATTATTTATAATATGCAATAATCATTCAAAGCATTTAATTTGTAACTATAATGGTTATTAAATACATACAGAGTAAGAGCAGGCTAAAATAATGATAGAAAGTATTTAATGATACGAACACGTGAAAGATTAAGATCAATTAGGAAGTGGTTGTTATGGAACTGCTTAATTGGACGATAGAAATATCAATCATTTGTTGATTATATATTACCTCAAGTTAATTAATATGCCAATGAATATAGGGTGTCGTAGAATTTTTACGACTCCCGTTACTCAATCCCACGTGTCGTAATTCCGAAATTAGGCTAAATAATGGATAAAGTATTCATATACAAGTACATACATGTCTGTCCAGCAATAAATCAATTTAATAGGCTCTCTTGTCTAGACTATGCCATTTGAACATTTTCTCAATGCACCATAAGACGTTCCAAGGTTTCTTGAGTTCTTAACCTTGAATTAAGTCCGTGGTGATTAACTACCCAGTCCCTGTTAGAATATTTTATGGAGTTAAAACCTGAACTTGAGGAATAGTGATGAACCAAAAATAACCGCAAAAGTTTACCCCGAAGATATCTGAAACAATAAAAGAGCACAGAAACCACCCTTGAAGACAGATATCGAAGATGAATCGTTTGTAATCAGGGGTCATTCAAGTAATACGTCAGCATCGGGGGGGGGGCATTTTCTTCATTTTAATTAAATGAAGTTATTTGAATCACATTAATTTGAAAGTTAATTAATTATAAATTAAATTTACACTAATTGCAAAGAAAAACATGCTAGATTAATATCCAATTTTTTGAAAATTCTCAATTATAATATTCAAGTTACTAGTTATATAAAAAATTATGCAATTAGGTCATGAATTGTAATGAGTGGTCAAAAATGGGTTAAAGAATTTGAAAATTATTTTGGCATTGAATGGATAAAAAAAGGTTGAAACTTCTGACAGTGCGCATAGAGAACAAGATCATTAAGACAAATATAATACAATAGTACGCATATATAGGGTGATTTATAAAAATGTTTTTCCTGTCCGTAAATCATTTATGAATTTTATGCCGGTGCGCAAATTGTTTCTCCTTTTTTATCTTTTACTGGTCCTGAATTTATTTCTCCCGTTTATTTTCTTGCCGTTCCGAAAATTATTTCTCCCATTTCCTGCGGTCCGTGAAATTGTTAAACCTTCTTCACCGGTCCGCAGTAGTAAAAAAGTTGACGAATATCATTGTAGATCAGCGTGTCTCAATCTTTCAGTATTAGCGACCCAATTTTCAATCATAATTTTCATCGCGCTCCCACCCCACAAGTGCAGTACGGGGGGGGGGGCAACCCCCCCACTCCCATGAAATTTTTGGAACTTTCATATGGAATATTACATTCAAATAATTTGCTGAAAATTACTTTTATCAACTTATTTTAAACGAAAATAAAACAATCTTTCCTCTGAGAAAGTCACGAAAATACTGAACAATATGGGATGTATGTCAACCCATTCACAACAATTAGCAAAATAATCCCTCCCAACAGGGAGCTCTGTATCCCCCCCCCCCCCGTTCCCTATCGCTATCGAATCTATCGTGAATGTGTACGTTATAATCTGCGTGTTAGCTGAACGAGGCAAAAAAAAACTGCAGTAAAGAACCTCTTTATTCGTGGGAGGTAACGACATTAGTTTTAGTTTCGGTTGGGGGGGGGGGGGGAGGACTGCGGAAAGAAAAAAAGAGTAAAGAAGAGAAGGGAGATGCTTGTGGAGACGAGATCACGGGAAAAGAAGAAAGAGTTTGTGTGTATGTTTGATAGGAAATAGTTTTTTTTTGTGCTGTCGTATTCAAGTTAATATTAAATTATTTAAAATTAAAAGAAAAAAAAGCAATGGATTTCAAGTGATTTTATTCTAGAGGAGTTGTATACGGTTTACAACGGTATTAAATACATATTACCGCAGTAGATTTGTACAGAAACATGGACACATTTTTAAGTGGGCGCAAGCGAGCAGTAGACGAAGCATCGACAAGTGCACAGAGTAGCGGGGTTCCAAAAATGAAATCAAGAAAATATTCTCAAGAATATTTAAATTTCGGTTTTACCAGCACTGAAGTAAATGAGGAAGAAAGACCTTTATGTGTCATTTGCTCAAAAATTTTGGCAGCAGACAGCATGAAACCTAATAAACTTAAACGGCATTTGGAAACGCTTCGTGGTGAGTACGTTAACAAACCCCGAGAATTCTTTGAATTGAAATTAAAATCGCATGAAAAGCAAAAATAATTTTTTATAAGAACTTTGTCTGTGAATGAAAAAGCTTTACTTGCCTCTTACAAAGTTTCATATAAAATAGCCAGATGTAAAGAGCCTCACGCCATAGGTGAAGAGCTTATTGTGCTAGCTGCAATCGAGATTGTAGAAACTATGTTTGGGGATAATTTTGCCAAACAATTACAGTGCATACCTCTATCAAATGATACTGTTGCCCGTCGAATTGGTGATATAGCTGAAGATGTACAGCATCAGCTTTTCGAGAAGTTACGTGACAAATTGTTTTCAATTCAGCTTGATGAGGCAATAGATAGCAGCAATAAAGACGCTCATCTCATTGCTTATGTTCGATTTTGTGATGGTACGTCAGCAGTAGAAGAACTACTTTTCTGCAAACAAATAGAACTGAAAGCAACAGCACTCTCATTATTTGCTATCTTAAATGATTTTATAAACGACGCAAACATAGAGTGAAAAAATTGCGTTGGAATATGCACCGATGGTGCTCGTTCAATGTCTGGAAAATTTCAAAGTATACAAGCACTTGTGAAACAAAAATCCCCACAGTGTGTCTGGACACATTGCATGATCCATAGAGAAGCTTTGGCTTCCAAAGAAATGAGCCCTGGTCTTAATAACGAGCTAACAACGGTTGTGACTGTAGTAAATTATATAAAAATGAGACCCCTAAAATCAAGAATTTTTTCTGCACTTTGTAAAGATATGGATGCAGTACATTCAGCGTTACTATTTTATTGCGAGTCGCGATGGTTATCACGTGGGAAATTTTTGCAACGTGTTTATGAATTAAGAGATGAAATCGCAATTTTTCTAGAAGAGGAAAACCGACCGGAAGCCGAGATGTTTCGAGATAGTTTATTTGTGATGAAATTAAGCTACTTGGTAGAAATATTTGATAAATTAAATAAATTGAATTTTCAACTCCAAGCAGCAAATACACATATGTTGGATACAAGTGATAAAGTTGATGCTTTTTGTAGAAAATTAGAATTGTGGAGCAGAAATTTAAAGCAAAATAACTTAGAAATGTTTGCAAATGTGTATGAATGTGTTAAAACTTACAAAGCTGAAGAACAACATGTGAAAGTGGTTTTTCTAACCATTGAAAATCATTTATCCATGCTGGCAAAGAATTTCAAAAAGTATTTTCTTGCTGACGACAACTTGGTAGCAAGTTACGAGTGGGTTAGGGATCCATTTCGAAATACTCCCCATGGTCTCTCAACTGCTGAAGAAGAAATCTTCATAGACTTCACGGCAAGTGGCGAAATAAAAAGACAATTTAGTAATAAATCACTCTTTGAATTTTTTGGCAGGGGTGGATGATGAGTTTTCTGCACTGAAAGAAAGAGCATTTCGTATACTATTACCATTTTCAACATCCTACCTTTGCGAAACCGGATTTTCTGCAGTGGCTGCTTTGAAGACAAAATATAGATCTCAACTAAATATAGAAAAAGAACTCAGAGTGTCCATTTCTAATATTGAACCTTCCTTCGAAAAACTTTGCTCTTCAAGACAAGCACAAGGGAGTCACTAAAAATAATTGAACTTGTTTTTAATTTATATTGGTATTCTAATTATTAAATACATTGTGCAGTACTGATAAAGTCCTATTTGAAGTGTATTATATCAGTGTAAATGCGAATTTTATTTTTTATTATCTTATAATGCATTTTGTTTTGATTTCCTTTCAGAGTAAAATAATCATTTTTTTTAAATAATACATATTTCTTTCGATATGCTAGCGCCCCCCCCCCAGGGGGGCGCACCCCACAGGTTGAAAATCTCTGTTGTAGACACTTCAAATTTGATTTTTACAATGCATTCTGAGAAAAATAAAATTGTTTCGGTATGCAGCTTCTCTTGAAGGTTTGCTCTCAATCTTTTTTTCTTTGAATCACCCTGTACAATGTAACTAAAAGGAGTGAAATATACGTATATTGGAAAAATCTCTACTAACAGTACATTCTTATATTCTGTATTCTAATTTCATCAGCATTTCTGATGTTGTAGCATCAGAAATGTTGATGAAATTATAATAGAATTTAGAATCTATTCATTGTTGATAATTTCTGAACCTATAGGGCAAGTTATATATCCGCAAAACTTAAAAAAAATTAATTTAACGATAATTTAATTTAATTTAATGGTAATTGAATTAAAATTTAATTGAATTGCAACTTGATTAAGATTTAATTGAATTGCAACTTGATTAAGATTTAATTGAATTGCAACTTGATTAAGATTTAATTGAATTGCAACTTGATTAAGATTTAATTTAATGATAATTTAATTAATATAACTAAATGAAAATTATTCAGTTGTACAGTATACAGCGATACTAACGATGGTTTAAAGAAGAAATTAGAGCCATGCAACTATAATTAAGTAGTACACCGAACAGGTGTGTTCAAGACAATTTACTAGTTCTTTAGTTCAGAAAGTTTGATTAACGCTGCCATATTGAATAACGCCGTATTAATACCGTATATACATAAGCATTATTATTCTTATTAATATACAAATAGTAAATATATTCTAAAACATCATTTTTTCGGAATAAAATTTGCCAAACAAGCTTACAGATAAGATTATTAACTTTCAAAAGCAATTGATATCACAAATTGAATTTATTAATTATTCAGAAAATTTTTCTGACTGTATATATGTAACTTCCAAAGTGCCACTTTACAAATTGGCCGAGAGTTTTGACCAAAGACGGACTTTCAGAAATGATTTGTGCTTTGACCGGCCAATTTTCGACGTGGCCGGAGATCTCTGAACAAAGTTCGATGTGCTGATGTAAGACGATCCGGGAAGCAAAAAATCCATTTTTTTTCCATCGCCAACGTGTGAAACGTGGCTATACATAATAGGTGTATTGGATTATGTCTATGTGACGAGAAAAGAAAAAGAGAAATTCGAGAGAAAATCTATGAAAGTCTTGTAATAATATACAGACAAATACAGTAGCTAGTTATTCTGTCAAAATTAAAAAAAAATTACTGCATCGTGATTGCGGTTTGATGAGTTGGCATAACTAGTGACATCATTATCACACAAAAAAATACGCCAACGCGGCGATGATCCCGGATAATCATGTCTTTTGTTATCGGATTTTGGCTAGGGATCTCCGACCATTCGCGATCTGGCTGCCAATCAAGACTTGACCAATTTACAACGAATACGCGAATCGGCCGATTTCGCGCGTAGACAATCACATATATAAGTGATAAAATACTTTTATGTGATTAATATATAAAATTTTGAGTTTTTACACTCGATGAAAAAAAAATCAAGACTGAGATTGACTTTTAAAAAAAGAATTCCTTGAAATATGTGTCTATTTTTTTTTTAAGAATAATGTATTTTTTCTCTATGACATGGTAAAGGGAACATAAATTCAGACATTTCTCGACAGAAATCTCTAATCCGGAGGAACTGGACGCTTCAAAATTGAAATTTCTATTTCGAATGATAAATGTATATTTTTAAATTCAAGATGAAAATCCTTTGAAAATCGAATAGTATCAAGAAATCCGAGAAATTTCAACGCAGATGTTTTCATCACCATGTAGCTTCGTACCATCACAGCTGAAGTGGAAAAATATAATAATAATAAAAGACAAGTTTCCAATTCCTTTTCTTTGACACCTGAACGGACGACAAATTGTCCCAAATGCGTTAACATATTATTCATAAGATTCGATACAGAATTCTACACGAGCAAAGGTGTGAGAGAGTTACGAATTCTTGAATGTATAGATATATATACACGTATTTCCATATAAAAATTGATGAGGGTTATTCCCAAGAAAAATGTCTCGAGGAATCAAAATTTCGCATCGGTTTCCTCAGAAATATGGAACATTTATTCAAATTTTCTCTCCTTATGCCTTGATATTCCGTTTTTGCGTGTACAGTGGTGAAATAAGAAAAAGAAAATAAGATGAAAAACGATTTGTCCTGCGGATATTTCTTCACAAGACTGAAAAAAGTGAAAAAAAAAATATTTTTTTTCAAAAAAATGGGTACACATTTCATATTTTCGCCCTTTGCGTTATAAGAGTGGAATATTTTATTAAATCCGTATCTAAGTTTGTACATCTCCAAACCTAAGTTATTTCTATATTGGGAAGTATCGGTGTTCGAGTATATAATTTTTTTTACAAATAAATTACATTATATGGGAATTAAAATATTGTAAAAAATATCAAAGAAAAGTCACAGTTTATTAGCGCTGATTTGAATATTTTTCAACACGTGTAATTTTGGGATTAAGACAATTTTAATGAAATAATTTGTTATTGGATGGAAAGGTTCACTATCCTGAACTAGAATCAAAATTTATATTTGAATAAATAACTGTTGAATATGATTGAAAACTAAATACATAAATTTCGAATGCTCGGTCTAATCATTCATCATTGAATGTAGGCGTCATAATATTGTGAATACCATCCATTAAATTGTATTTTTGTGCGTACAAATGGTGTAAATACTCAAATTCAAAGCTGCAGAAAACGAAAACCAAGAAAGTTATTTTCTAATGCAATGTCAATGCAATTTCTAATGCAATCATGGCAATGTCATTCAAAATCAGTGATCGATAAAAGTTTTTAAAAAATTAGCGAAATCACTACCACACATACGCTGCAAAGAGTTGTTGTCGTTGATTGGGACATCTACCAGCAAATTAAAAATGTAAAATAGAAAGAATATGACCTCAACTTATGTGCAAAGTTGATTCTGAATTTGTATCTTCAAACTGGCAACAATAATGGAATTTCAAAGGACCCTTTGCACGCATGTTAAGCTACGCATTTAAGGGTTAAAATTCGTGGCGTGTAGGATCACGGCAACAGATTTTGCTGGCATTATAAATGGAATGAAGCATAAACTTCCAAGGCAAATATGGCTTTTCCGAACATGTAGTTATCTTCTTGAGCCTTTTTTGACCCAAAGCGTTCATGGTCACCCAGTAAATACTTGACAAAAACACAAAGCTCATATTATACACTATTTTATCCCTAATCTGCTATAAACATTTCGACTTGTCTGTGAGAATAAAACCGGAAATATATGCCATACTAGACATTATCGTGTTTCAAAATGCCGGATCTTTCAAATACACCGGATAAAGCATCGACATATCAATAAAAAAAATATAAAAGTAGAAGAATTGAACACAAGAGAAAAATACACTCATAAATGCAGGAAGCTCGGAATATAATGCAAAAAATAGCATAGTACATTCCCAGAAAATGAATACATGAATTTTTTTTCTGTAGTTGCGATAAAATATAAAATTACCGAAAAATATGAGAAAATGTGGAGATGTACTTCACATAAATGCGATGGGGGAAAAAAAGGAAATTGAAAAGCATAAGACCCATTTGGAATTCATATATCACTCAGATGGGCTCTCTGTGCTATGGATTTCCTTTGTATTCAGCTGTACAAACAGCATTGTAAAGATGTCTCGGAAATATCCTGCATTATCCTGCCTGTATCTGTCCCTTTCTCTATTTTTTCCCGTTTTGGAATGGCCTATTATACTTTACCAGACCCACTTACGTATAGAAAGGGGGATAATAAAACCTGTTGAACCTGAAACAAGTTGCAAATCCTCAATTTTTTGAGATGTATCTCTATCCAACAGATAATATAATTAAACTAACTATAATACCCAGTACTGTCCGGGTTTTCTTCAATTACTGGGAGGATTGAAAAAATGAAAAACCATTAAATAAAAGCATATGAACTATTACACGATAGGGAACCACAGTAACCAAAGTAAACATCCCGAAAGTGAATGTTGAGGCCCAGGAGCCATTGCTGTCCGACAGTTTTTCGCCCATTTCGGGCATTTGCCCATCTCTGACAAACTTTTTAAGTAGCCTATCGCTCAAATCGGGTCTCATTTGGTTACATTCGAATTCATGCTGTTGAATTACGTTATAACGAACTCCAAGAGACCGGAGGAATCCCTTTGTTACAACGAATTTTCGTTATAAAGGAATTCGAGGTATTTGCATTTCTCCTACGTAAACTTATTTTCGCCATAACGGTATTCGTTAAAACGGGATTTGACTATGTATGCAAAATTTGGCGACGATAGATCCAAAATTGTTGATTTGTTTAGAGAACACACACACACACACACACATGCACAGACAGACAGAAAAATCAATTTTATAGATATGCATATAATGCACTACAGAAAAATTCAGAAATGAGCTGTTAATCGTAAAGCTGCATTTTATAGGACTTTTTCGAGTGCAGCGCCCATTAGTGACAAAAATGTGAAGTACATTTTTTCCTCTAAAAACAACAACAACAAAAAACTTGTTTGAGATTAAATTTTTCTCAAACCACATTCAAATATACCAATTCCTTTAATTTTTATGCGTTTTCAAATTATTTACGAATTGATGGGATACCCTCTATAATAAATATAGAAACGTGTAATTTATTTTGTTAGAAACAACAGTAAAAGATATATGACATGAATGTCGCTCTCCACTTGTTAATACAAGATATACAGAAGACTGGATGTTGTGAAGATATTTATTATTTGAGATGCTAATTTTTTAAGGAAGGAAAAAACTCATCTCTGCCTCTACCGGGAGTCGAACCCGGGTCCCTCGACTGAGTTTTTTCCTTCCTTAAAAAATTAACATCTCAAATAATAAATATCTTCACAACATCCAGTCTTCTGTATATCTTGTAGTAAAAGATATGCAATAATATACGTACTCGACTGTATCCTAAAGGATCGTGCGCCCAAGATCGAGAAAATTCCAGTCAGTTATGCTCCCGCTTCACGTGCGGAAATCAGTTTTCAGGAAAAATTTCGAAATCTTCCGTTTCTGCGAATTTTTCTTTAATTTTGCTGTTGTCAGCTATCGGCCACAAAAATTCTGCATCGCTCGTGGTTTCTGGATCATCTGATATTTAAACGCAAGTCTGACTCTCGACGGTGTAGTAGACTTCCGCCGGTTGCTTTGCCATCTTTGGTGAAGGTGGGCACATTTCCACTACCACAGATGTAGAATAAACTGATTGAAAGAATTAAGAAAACGAAATCATTTTTTAATAATTTTAATTTTTCCGATCGCATATTTTTCATAACCAAATAAAGGATTTCGTGGAAATCGACCAAAAAAATTAGAGCAGTGATAGTGTCAAGACAGATAATTTTTTTGCAACCCTACAGTTTTCGTGACAATATATATATAAGAATTTTTTTTTTAATTTTAATGAAATTAGTGAAAAAGTAAAATCATTTTTGAGTCATAAAAGAAATTAAAGAAAAATATATTCGGCTGTATGTTGATACCTTCAATATCATTCGGAAGAGGAATAATATCCGGGCTCTTCTCGTCTACAAGGCTGTCAGTTGGTTCTTTCTTGATCGGTGATGGATATCTACAAATAATTACGTATTATATATTAATTACATCGAGCAATATAACCATCTGAATTCTGTATGTTAGCATTGAGGGGTTGGTGCACGCAAATTTTCCAAAAAACACATTTTCCAATTTTTAAATTCTTAAATACTATGAAATTTGCTGCGTCTGTGTTCAAGTTTTTGTTCTACCTGTACCAACGTGCATCAACCCCCTTAAAACCACTTTTCCGGTTTGGTGAATATTCTTTCCTGTTGTCTTTACCAAATACACTGTATATGTATCATCTTGTAAGTGAGAGTCGGTGGTGGATGAAATTATCATGCAACTACACACGCAATAATTATCATCCTAATTTAACGTTCAGACATGAGAGATATTCGAAGATGTACTCTGTTTGAAGCTATCATTAAACATCACTTGTGGGCTAAGTATTCGTTTCGCCCTCATTAATCAGAAGATAGAGAGCTGACACTGCTTGGGGACCTTTAATGAGCAACTAGAGGTGAGTGTAAAAGTTTGAGAAAGCTTTACTCTTGAAGTCATAAGTTATTTTACAGAACAAAGAATTCGAATCGACTGCTGGTGTATTACCAAACACGATTTATGTCCAGTATTGCTGAGGTTACAAAAGTCATTATCTATTCATTCCCTTTTCTTGAATAACACTTTCTAAATTCTGAAATTGACTTTGCTATTGTACGAATGGGCAGCTATTTGTGCATATAAAAGCACACAAAGTCTGTAAGATCTTGATTAATGATACAATCACATACGAAAAAATTATGATCATTTGTGGAATTTGTCGATATAAAACGTTACCTAAAAGCGTCTCATGCTTGTAATTTTTCCGAAGAGCATACGAATACAAACTGCAACGTCATGAAAGACTGATGCACATGGAACGCGGCAGAATTTGAAAAAAAAAGAACCACGGGTACAACATCATGTTTTTAGTGTGTGACGTTTATTTCGAAGTATTGCGCTTAACAGCTTTTTTGACTGAGTGCTCAGCACTAATTTGCTAATGCCTTGCATCTCATTATACAGCATCAACGCGGCAGGTCAATCAACTGAAACACGTTCCCGTGAGGCAGAATTGAAACAAAGGAACGCTACAATGCATTTTTTCGTTTGAATTAATTATAGGCATTCAGACAGGGTCCTAACTTCTTGAGGAGAAAGCAGGTAACCATCCGAGCAGAAGAAGTCCGATTGAATTTCAACGATGACATACTAGACGCATAAATTGCACAAAGCTTTCATGACTGAGCAGCCCAGAATTTTTTCTTTGAGAGTGCATACTGTCATGTTGAGAACGTCGTGCAGAATGTTATGACCAGAAAGTGATACTGCGAGGATCTTCAACACCACCTATAGATATGAACACCAATCCTATAGCTGCAGTCCTATTCTACAACACCAAGTCCAGATCTGCCTTTGTGTGACATGCTTGGAACATGCTTGTGACGTTACAACCCCTCCATTCCGATGACCTCCCACCGATACGACAGAGACAAGAAACAGAAGCGGAGCAACAAAGGAAAACAAAAGTAGAGACCCAAAGGGAGGAGGAAAAGAGCTGGAAAGAGGAAGAATACACATTCGGGATTGAAGTGAAAGGTCATGGACTTCGATAAAAAAAAACAATAATAAGAATGATTCTGTAAAAATATCACCATACTGAATATGACATAATCAAAATGAATATATTTTATCTTATTTTACTTTAATCTGTTCGTGTTGTCTAATTCTTTGAACGAATTACTACGAGTCAAACGAACCTGTGGGGGCAGCTGCCCTCACAATGCTGGTCAGCTTTGTCATGATGTTACACAGTTTTGTTGAAATGCCATTGTGGGCGACTTATCTGAATTGTAGTGGGCTGAGCAAAAAATAAATTCGTATGCAGAATCTGCTTTGTTCTCAACGAGGTCGAGACCTGTCTGAGAGAGAATGGAATAATTGTTTTGTCCACACCATCAGTATCAATTCATCCTTCTTTAATAAATCACTCGAACAATTCCCATTAGATCAAACATAACAAATCAATTCAACTTGTACCTCCAGAACTTTTTTCGAGTAGCTTATTTAACCTGAAATATTCGTAGTTAATTTTATAATACATTTGAATACATTCTAAAACAATTCAGAATCTGGTCCTCTCATGGGAACAAAATATTATTTTTTGAACAAATAACGCCAACTTACTTCAGCATTTCTTCCTCAATGAATGTTTCTGAAAGAAAAAGAAAGATGATAAGGTTACAAATGTTATATGAACAACTAACTAAATAAAATGATATTATGAAATAAATTTAATCTTATTTCGAATGGCATGGTATCTTGAAACAGTCTTTTATCCAATTAATCATGAAATGTAACGATATTTACTTACTGAAATTATTGAAAATCTCTACAAAACTAACAAGCATAAATATAATGATGTCTTGTACAATTGGTGAAAGATGCTTTTCTTACTTCTCGGTGGTGGAGATCCTTGAAACCTCATAACCAGGACGATAATGACAGCCATGACCACTAGAGCGACAACAACACCGACAAGAACACCTACAGCTGGAGATATGAATCCTGTGTCGTTATTCTTGAATTCTTCTTTTTCGTCAGTTGACGATGCTACGTGTGTCGTTTCATCTGTCGTAACTTCACCTAAAAAATTTCAATTTTTTTTTGCATTGGTTGAGCAACAAATACACAAGGTTGTTATAGCTATTATTACGTCACCAATGTGAATGTAATGCACTGTAGTGTACACTTTGGGGGGAGGGGGGTCTACTTGTTTTTGTGTTTATTTCTAAGGGTTTCTTTTTTCGTACTTTAATACAAAAATACACTATAATCTCGGACATCAATCTCCCCCCTCTCCCCGGTGTTGAATATGGTAATATGTAATAGGTGTACATTATAGAGTTTGTTCTGAGAGATGTCTACGGCCTTCTTAACTGTGCATCACAAAATTATGCAATTTCAGATATGACTCGATGGAAATTAAGGTATGAGGAAAATTATGGGAAATAGCTACAAATTTTCATGGAGGAGATTGAACATTTCAGCATAGCTTTTGTTGTTGAATCACCGTGTTCGTAATAGTTTCAAATTCTTGTAAACGTCATTCTATTTAATTAAGAGACAAGAACGGAAATGGTTCCGCTGACTTCCACATCAGATATTTGCATATTTCCCTGACTCTTGTCACATAGTTCACATTTTCCCTGTGTTTCCTTAACCATTTTCCCTGAATTATCTTGACCACAATCCCTGGATTTTCTTGACCATATTCGATGAATTTTCTTGACCACGATCCTTGAATTTTCTTGACCATTTTTCTAAATTTCCCTGAACATTTTTCCTTTCTCTGAACATTTTTCATTTCTCTGAACATTTTTCATTTCCCTGAGAATTTTTAATTTCTCCGACATTCCTTAACCATTTTTCTTTTCCCAATTTTCCCTGTGCATTTTTCATATTCGTGACTTTCCATGAGCTCAGTCATAGGTCATATCCATACATACACAACCGTCAACTATTGAACACATCCGTAACAAATTCGTATTCATGACACACGTAAAATTTTAAATTTCCTTTAGAACCACAAATGTTTCGCGTGTATCGAATATATCCACAACAAAAGGCTTTCGGTCAAAAAATTGAAAAATTATCCAAACTCATCAAATAATCGAGCAACCCATAAATGGCAGAGCAAAAAAAATTAAAATTGGAATCAAAAAAAGAAGAAATCGTTATTTTGTTTTATTCAAGTGAGAACAAATCAAAATTCAAATCTTAAAAAAATTAAGATAACGAATAATACGTAAGAAAAATAACGGAAAAATAAAGAAAAATTAAAGAACTTGAAATAAAACCAATTTTCTTCCAATAATAACTTTAAAATAAAAAGAGACAATAAAAAAAAGTGAATAATAATAATAAAACAAAAATTAAGTGAACACTTTAATAATTGGAGCATCCATTGTCAACTTTATGACACGTGCAACTACATGAGTAAGTAAACTAATAAATACTACCATCGACAATATTCATCCCAGATAATTAATTAATTTTCAAGTGTTTTCACAATTGAAACTTGAAATGGTGGTGCTTTTTTTTGTCTAGAAATGATAAATAAATAATTATCATTCAGTTTCGAAAAAGGATAAAATTCCTAGTATTCGGATAAGGGGGGGGAAAAATTAATTAGAGATTTATTATTACCTCTTAGAAAAAGGACAAAATTAACTCGATGTTTGTCGCAAGGGGAAAAAGATTAAATTTAAACTCAGTCTGTTTCGCGAGTAAATTACATTCTAGTGTTTGTTTCTTTTTCTTATTTTAGTGTTTATACATACAAAAGAGTTTCATTGATTTTAAAAATTACTTCAATGGCTAGAGAGAAAATTAATGTCATTAAAATAATTAATGTGTTGTTTTTTCCTCCGGTTCCATTTTGTACGCGTCTGTGAAATTAGATCCTTCCGGCAATTAGCGTAGGTGCGTGACGTCATATGTATTTGCCCGATTTTCATTATTATTCTTGGTGTCGTAGTGTTTGAAACAAGCGCCGAGTGGGCGTGTGGTGTGGGCATCGTGATAGCAAAAGCCATAGTTCGATCCCTGCGGCAGCTTGAATCCATGCTCCTTGTAAATCATGTATGCGATAAGTTTGTACTCTGAAGCCAGTTCTCCATCCATAGTGCTGCGCCACTCATTTGAGCTACTAAAAAACCCGGATTTTCAGGTTGGACTGAGGTTATTCGTAGGGTCAAGGCAACGTCATCTATAGCAGAAGGCGTCGCGGGAAGCTCGTGACGTCACTGAAAAAGGTCATCTCACCTACAGCTATTGGATATAGCAGGCCGTATAGGGGAGTTAACCTTCTTCAGTGACGTCAGGAGCTTCGCGCGGAGGTCTTCTGGTATAGATGGTGTTGGTTAAGGGCTGACTCATAACTAGCCGGAGTCGGTACCAGTTGACGGCATGCGTGTCATCATTGCTTTGAACCGAACGTATGCATAGGAGGCTTGCATACCGCCATATATTCGTTTGAGGCGCTCGTGAATACTGGAATCGCTTCAGATATGCGAGTGCTCCTTGAAATTGAGTTGGGCGGGGGGGGGGGGTGAGGCTTACGTGGAAGGTCCTCATCCTAAGTATGAGTAGCAGGAGTGTGATCCTTGACAAGTGTAGGAGGCGCACGCAGAGCTATAAATTGATAAGCAGAAGGTTTTCGCACTTCCAGAAATGTATACGAAATTTTTGTGCCCAAAAGATAAGCGTAAATAACTTGTTAACTTGTTATGCGTAGGAGGTTTGTTTGTCTCCTAAAGTGGAGAAGTGCGTTTTTGAAGATATGCATGTGAGGTCTACATACAAACATGCATACTGCTACTAGTTAACCGTATGTGTGCACCTTGTAAATTCGCATCTGCGGAATTTCTAAGGAATTCGTATACGCCGGTATATTGTGAGTATACGCTTGGTCCGAAAGTATTTATGTTGTCTGAGTTACGCTTGTTTCATGTTATACTGGTGCGGCTGTTTTTCATATTTTGAAGTTTATATACGAAGTTTATAAGTAATGCCTTGCTTATACGTACTGACAATGCGTTAGAGTCGTTTAAACTTTTAGACTTGCACTTGCGTGGAGAGCTTGAGTGGATCTAAAAATGTGTAAGGGAGATTGCTTTTTTTCCATGGTATGCGTAGGAGGTTTGTGCACTGCTAGAAATGCACAGAAGGCGCTTATAAACCCCATAATTCTATCATAATTTCAATTTCTCTGAGCACTCAATCAACATGTTGTAACATAGAATTTTGAGTTGTAGCCTTTTTGGAATTTATTCGTCGTGTTGAAGGTGTTGCTTTGAAAATTAATGAGCACGTTACTGAATACATTCCCCATATATAGCCTTCATTAATCGCATCGTATCACATCGTTTTCCTACTGACTAGTAACATGTGCATCAATGTTTATAATTCATAGTATTGAATCTCGAACTCTATGTGATCATAAGTTCTATAGAGTGATCTTATTGCCGATGTACGCAGTATACCGAGTACGAGAGCTGTTATACAGAGGCAGTATACGCATTCAGAAGCTTCATTATAGCTCAATTAGTGATATGTAGATAATCCCAGTTGAGGCTTGCCTCCGTCCCAATTCCCGATTGCTATCCAGATTATGTTACATAGTACGGGATGCTGCACGTTTGATTGACCAGCTCGCTTAGAGGCAATAGAACACGAAATTGTGGAGTGATATATTTCGCGGGGGAGAATACAATGTCGTGCCGAAATCCGAAACATGTTATTCGGGACCTGATGGGCGAGTGGAAACTCACGGTAGCGTTACGTGAAGAAGTGGTCATTCCGTGGGCCCATGAACTTTGAGAGTAGATTGATACAATGTTTGATCCACCTGGGGTAGTACCGTGTGTGTGTGTTCTCACGTGATAAGTTAACATCCGAATATCATCTCTGGTTTTCGTGTACCGTTTCCGATATCCATGATTTTAAAAGGCGAATATATCGATGCATATGAGTGAACGGGGGGTTCCGAGCGATGTAATAACATACCCCGCACGGGTCATCAATCGAAGCTTAACTCGCAATGCGTGTTTGACATCTTACCGATAATTCGGCAAGCGCTGATTGATGACGTAACAGTTTTAAAACTGCTTCCAATGGACGGTAGGAATTTTGTCGATACTGGAAAGTGCCGAGTATTGATTACGGTTTTTGAAAAACGATGAAAACATAATCATCGCTTATAGTTTGATGAAAGCAGCAATAAACTCTCCTTCTAACATATAGTCAGTCGGAGGGGGGAAAGGATGCCTGAAATATCAGGGGTAATGGACCCCACGTTTTTCTTAGTACACAATTCCCAATCCTGGAGTGTTACTGAATTGAAGAAGAAGAAAAACGAAAAAAAACAAACCAAAAAATAGAAAAAACAGGAGATTGCACCAACGCGCAACTAATGGCCCCTCCTATCAGTGGAAAATAAGAAAAGAAACAACAAAAACTCTTAAAGATGGTGACAAGAACGATGGGAAGAAGTTTAAATTATCGTAATTTAAAAGAGAAATATAGTTATCGAACCAAGTTAAGCTCTTCCCAACCCCCGTTTCGTCTTCTCAGCCAGTCTCTAATGTATTTCTGTGTAAAAATCGGTCATTTACCTAACAAGTAAATGAGAGAGACAGAGCGTTATGGCTTCGTTTTAAGTGAAGCGTAAAATGGATCGGAATATAGAAATTCGATTTTTTTTCCTCTTCTACTTTGATGAAGCTAATGAATAAATTTGTTTGGACATGCTGTGTGATTCATTATGACACATCAGTAAAATGTACATTATATTGCCGAATCTATTGATGAAAACCGTATAAATATTACCAAAAACAGTGAAAACATCTGAGCAATTGCTTATTGGTATCGAATCGCAACGATATTAAGGACATTATCGAATCCTATAATAAATTATATAAAATTATTACAATTTTCATCTTCTAAATAAATTCTGGAATAAAAATAACGAATTCTGCTTGAATAAAGCAATGAATTATTGTTGAACAAAAATATGAAAGTGATATATATATAATTGATTTTCTGTACGTCTATGCGTGTGCATGTTCTCCATACTACAATTTTAGATCGATGTCCCCAAATTTCGCATATATACCAAATGGGACCCGACTTGAACGATAGGTTACTTTAAAATTTCGTCAGAGCAGGGCAAATGCCCCAAATGGGCAGAAAACTGTCTGGCAACAATGGTTTTGGGCCTTTCCGAACGTTCACTTTCGTTAACGTGGTTTCCTAGCAATGCGTTTCAGACGTGTATATGCCGTTACAATGGTTTGTCACTTCTTCAACGCTGCCAGAATGTACTGGCATATATATATAATAGTTTATGCCTTTATAATGGTTTGCCACATTTTCAATACTTCCAGTAATGAAGCTTTTTGAATAGGCGTCATAATCATCATCAGCATCGCTTTGAGGGTCAGGAAAAGGGTGATCCTCATAGAAATCAGTGTTAAAATTGCCGATTGTACTGTAGAAATGCGGAAATTCGGTGGGGTTTTCTGTCACATCAATCATTTTAAAAATTGTATTGAATTCTCGATTTTTGAAATATATACTGAGTTCGCTTAGAGATATACGAAGCCCAGGAGATTAAATATGAAGTAATTGGCCGAACCTACTTTTGAGTTGGATATACATGAAATAACATTGACTTTAACTTTTTATTTATATCTTCCCGAGCATGAAAATTAATGTGTCTGTATTGTCTTTTAATATTCAACTGCATAAATTCATATAGTTTAGGTTGTTTTGAAACTAATTATGGGCCCATAAAGTACATCAAAGAAATTCCACAACTTAATTAAGCATTTTTGGAAGCTGAAACTGGCAGATGGATAACTTGAAGTTCAAAGGGAGGAGGGGATTTCTTTAAATCTAGATTTCTTTCTTTCATGAGTGACGCTGGAAGTCGCCATATTGGTTAGCTTGGACACGGTTTGTATGTCCCTCAAAGAAAGATAAGATATCACGTGATCCAAAAAGCCTCAATGAAGGAAACCCGGGCAGCGCCGGGTATCATGGCAAGTTATCTAATAAAAGTATTAAATAATTCAATTCACGATACTCAATGAAACAGATAACTAACTACTACACGTGCTTACTACAGCAATAGCGCTAATTTACGTCGTCCGCAGTGCATGATCCTTCGCATGCGTTTCGCGATGTTGCTTACGTCAGATATGGTGAGCGAACCTACTAACGCATTCAGCGATCAACTGACATCCACCTTTCGTCTGGCTGCATGCGATTTCCACCCTCTCAACATGGCTTGCGACAACATGTTCTATTTAAATTTTTGTTCTTCTTGATGTCCACCAACAACTCTCTGAGTTTGTCTGTCCATTTACAGAACACCCTGTATATGTATATACTGAATGGTGGCAACATTTCACTAATAGCGCGCACATGACATCAAGGCCACCAGATGCCGACACCTGTATGTAAAGAAAGACGTTCTCTTCACTTGTTGACACAATACCGGGTGATTTTAAATTCATGGAACAAACTTTATGAGGTGATATAAGACTCCCAAGCAAGCAATTTTAGTCACTGAATGTGTGGTCTAATCACATTAGCAAAGGCGGTAGAGGGTGCTTTTAGAGAATGCACAACAGCAATTCCCAGAAAGCAAATATCATATTTATCTGAAGGATTTTCTGCAATAAGTGCAATCAACCATTCGAGGATGCAGGGAGTTTTAATGTGGTTGGCCTTCTCATGTTGCAATCTGGTTAACGCAAATTCTACCACAAGTCATTACACCGCTTGGTCATTGATTCGCGCGGCATAACCATTATGTATTGACCTTGTATTAATGAAAAACGAACTCGCGGCAAATTCATCGGAAAAATATGATATTTGTCTTTGATGAAGTGCTGTTGTGTGGTCTCCAAAAAAACCCTCTACCGCGTTTGCTATTGCGATTCAATCCCACATTCTATGAACAAAAATGCTTGTTCCGGTGTCTTATATCATCTCTGAAAGTTTGTCCCATGAATTCAGAATGAACCTGTATATGAGAAAAGCTGTCTGTATGTAGGCATACTGATGTTTAGGAAAGGAAAATTCATTTGTATCTCCACGGGAACTCGAATCCCGGTCTGTCGTACGTCTATATCTATGTCACCATCTGGTGCCCTTGATGTCATTTGAGAACTATTAGCGGAATGCTGCCACCGTTCATCACACGGAGCCATTCAACACACACACACACATATATATATATATATATACACGCTCCAACGAAGGAATATTCTATCTGCTTTCATAGCTTAGTGGTAGAGCACTCGTTTGGCAATCGAGAGACTAGGTTTCAAGTTCCTGTGAGGGCAGAGATCAATATCTCTTCATAAAGCCAGTTTCCCGTGTAATATTTTATTAACCAGTAGAGAGGACGTCTTTCGCTACATCTAAATGAATAGAAGTTCCAGATTATTTTCTTGAAAATTCTTTGCTGTGTTAAATACTGATTTTCATTGGTGTAAACCAAGAATTAAAGCACTAAAAACCCCCTAGGTCTATAACCCTTGCAGCGAATACACAATATACTCTTTACAATCCGGTGTTTTTTTTAATACTTTCTCGTGAGTGTAGGACAGGAAACACTGCATGTGTCTGCGTAGAAGTTCATACTATAGCCGTACCTGGCTATCTTCAAATATTCTCTACCATCATTCATTCGATAATAGTCAATGAGTGTGTCATCACTTGAACATGCTATTCAACAGTTTCTTTTATTTATTTATTTTTTGTTGGCAAATAATTCCGTGCCCCACATGCACTTTTGAAGAAAGGGTGTTTTGGAGGGCTGAGCATAACTCAGGCCTATCGTCATCTATGGGCAATTTACTACCTAGTAAGTTGTTTTAGAAGTGTGAGAGTGTGTACCTAACAGTCCGAGTGCGTATTTATTGTTGTGTCTGATTTTTCAGTGCTGCCATCTATATTTCACAAGTTAAGTGAGTGAAGTGTAACGATGAAATTACATTTGTACCGTTTGTAGGAGGAGGTTGTAACTGCAAAATGAGACTTGATTGGTTCTTTTATCTTTCACGGCTAAAATGACAGCTGGAAAATGACAGGAAAATAAACTAGAAATACTTGTTTATTATCGAAAAGAATCTGAGAATGTAGACTGCAAATGCCTCAATGCACAACAATTTCAACAAATTAGACTGTCGATGTCAACAAACATAGATCACCGTATCTCGAAAATATTCTCGTGAAATCCCCATTGGTTTTAAAAACATGCGAGCAACTCTTTAATAAAGAAAAGACCGTATATTAATACCATCTCACAAAACATAGATGAACGAAATTCGTTAATTTTGAGTTAACAGGAATATCACCAGTATTTTCGCATACCGAAGCTTTCAGTCATCTACATATATGGACCCTAAACAATTCGGGAACACTCTTTAGAGCTTATTATTAAGCTTGCATAAGAAACTTGAGCTGATTGTCAAATTTATCCATCATAAGTTTATATCAGTCCGTACTTGCTGGTACGTCAACGATTGTGGCACCACTCGAACAAGTCATTCATTGCTGCCGCTTTATTTATTTTGTTTACAAGTCATTTGGTGCTCCTCTTTCATTTTGCGAAGTACTTTGTTTCCGGGAAACACAGCTTGGGGAGGAAGCTCGCTTGATTCTTGCACCATCCGGATTGTCTAAAATTACATTCAGAAAATGATCCAAGAATACTTGTTCAGTATGGAAAAGAGAAGGTTGTGTTCTGAGAATGATGCAAAAGGCACTGCAATTTCGACAAACTAGATTGAAATCCTTGATTTTTCTCGTGAAAGCTCCGTTGATATAGAAAGAAAAGTACGAGCACGGCATCACAGACAAAGCTTCCCTTTAACGAAGAAATTACTGTTACGCTATCACACTGGATAGATACACAAAACTTATTAAGCCAGGAGTATCGTTACAATTTTCACATCTCAAAACTTTCAGTCACCTATCGTATACGAAACCTAATTGGAGAAAATAAAAGAACGCTCGTCAGAGCTTTCCAGTAAGCTTACATAAGAAAGTTAAGCTCAAAGTTGTCTTTCATAAGTTTCTGATCAAAGGATATCCTATACGTGAGTTTGGCAACGATAAAGTAGCAGGAAAAACTCAAACAGGTTACACCGAATAAAACGTTGTAAAATGCATAAATCAAAAAGTAAACACAAAAATGAAAGGATCCTCGGAAATCAATATCCTTCGTTCAAAAACATGCTTTATCTTTTTAGACGAGAGAAAGATAAAGATGTTTTGGAATCAAAAAAGGCTTTTTTCCACGCCTCTTTCATCTTATACGTTTTCACGCTGATGCGGGGTTTTCTACGAACCAAATTATCTGTTCCAAGCCGAGTTTCGGAGCGAAAATGATTAATAATGCATGCAGAAGGGCCTTTCGCGCTGCTGCTAATTTAGGCGGCAAAACTTCCGGGCGTGAAATCCGAGAGCTGCCCGAGAAATATTTGTTTTCTGTTAGCCGAAGACAAACACTATTATTATTCTGTGTTGATGTTTCACCGAAGAGTGCGCGAGTATTCTGGAAAATATTATTACCGCAACGCCTGTGGAATCCGGCGGATATTCGGGAAGATCATTCCATATCGCGTAGCTGCATTCGAATCCGACGATCAACAATGATTCCAGATATACAGATTTGCTGCAACATGTCTATTCAGACTAGTTTAATATATTCATCAAAACGCGCTGAATAGAGAAAAGCCTTCAATTTTAATTTAATATTTCCTCATCATAAGTAATCAGAGCTCATCCACGTTCGTTCCAAGGAATATTCATGGAAACTTCGTGAAATATTCAAACGGAAAATTTCGCATCATTCCAAATCATACGAAGATTGTTTGCGAATATCAAATCTAAAGACTCGGATAACGAAGTTGTAGGATATCGGAGAAAATTAGAATAACCTTTTTATATCAACTTAACGCGGTGCTCGACAACCGATATGTAGTGCTCGGTTTCTTCGTCTGATTTGGTATTCGCGAGTTGTTATGAACATGAACCATTGGCATCGAACTCTAATTTGATGCGTTAGCGTATATAGGCATTTCAGGCCGCATTCCAACGAAAAATAAGAGGCTAGAGAGGTGTTTGGCGGTAGTCTTCTGTTGGCTCCTGTGAGGTCGTGTGGGCATCGTGAGGATCTAGGTTCAAACTCCGTTGGCAGCACAGTGGTGGTCGGCTGGAATTATACACCCATCTTTCGGGAACGCATCGATATCTCTCCAAGATGGGAAGCGGGATGTGTCCGGTCTTCAAAGGTCTGGAATTGGTTTTCTGCGGTTTTCTCAATTTTTCTTTCAAAGTTTTCTCAGCAGACAGCAGCACACCTTCAACATGATACTTACATAACATAAAAATTCAAGCATTTAACATTTTTACTTTAAGAAAGGGGACACAGCAACAGCAAGAACACGAAACAAGTCCAACTCCAACGACATAAATACGTTACGGCATACATGACGCGTTCCGGCATGCAACGATTCGTCCGAATCTCACAAAGAAATAACTACGAAGTGCGTGTCAGGTCAAGTAGTCTTCTATTAACTTCCATCGTTTCACTCGCACTTGTGACGCAATCTTCAGAGAAGATGCCGCTATAGCTGCGCGTGAAATGTTAAAGTTTAACAGAAGACCACATCCCAAACGGCCCGATAAGCTCTCATTTTGAAGTTAATTTGAGTCGGACAAATGTTAGATTCACCAAATTGCTTCTGTTTTTCTGATGTTAAACGAGAACAGTGCTGGTGACTTTAAAAATGTTGAAGACCCCTGTTATAAGGTCATTGGTGATTTAATCAATCAATCCCCATCAATGATAAGGGAGAAATGCAACATTTATAATAGGGAGTTCTTTTGTTCCCAAGTTCCCTTGTGCCAACAGGATAAAGACCACGGATTTCCCATTCCATGAAAATGAATGTCACAAATCCCCTGCTATAACCAGACTCTTCACACAATAATATTCAGTATAAAAGAATGCAAAAACAATAATCTAAGAAACATAAATTTATCTGTGGCTGATGAACGCTAAATATTTTTATAGCACGAAAACTTATAAAGAAAGTGTACATTTGCTGTTTATCAATTTGTCTAGCAATGGGGTGTGATGGTAAAAATATCTGTGAAGAGCAATTCAAGATATATTTTCGAGATCGATATGATGATTGTTTTGCGAATCAAAACGATCACCGATTAACACTAATTCATCTACATAATTATTTCTAGAATTCTAAGTGAGAATTGAATTTCAGATTTCTATCATCACACCAATCTTGTTAAATTTTCAATGTCATTAAACTAAAGAATAAAAACAATTAAAACAATTATTGTTATTATTATTTTTTTATCGTGGCTTTTTTTACACGTATCAATTACATGAACATGGGAAACGTGTCGGTTATAAAATGAAAATACATTCCATAACCTAATTTTTTGGCGACCTGTTTCTTTTAGACACGTAACTTACATTTTTTTCCATGTGTCAGGTTTATCTAGGTATTTTACATTCGATGCAATTTCTTTTCTCTCTGTATTCGGAATTCAATTGTGATTCGAACCTGCCCTGTCACGGGAGATCTCATTTGAGTGCATTTACGGAATTCAGGGTGATTGTTAGAACGAAGTTTGAACGGACGTGACCAGAATCGTTGCGATTTAAGCAATTTGATTTTTTCTCGCTGCGCGATATATATATATATATATATATATATATATATATATATTTTTTTTTTTTTTTCTTCTATATCTTGCATCTTTTGCAAATCGAATATGAGAGGCTCGTCCGAGAAGTCTCTACTATTTTTGTTTTCCTCTTTTCTATTCCGAATATACAATTCTGAACCAGTTCTCATTTTTCCTCACGTGAGAATCTTCGTGTGTGATATCCATATGTTTTTGTCATGGAAAATGAAATATTGCAAGGCAATACCTGGTCATGTTATTAGTGATAAAATATTTCTCGAAAAATGTAAATTGCTAGTTAAACAGGTGTCAGAGATTATTTCGGAATTTTTTCTACTATTTTCATCGGTTCGCGGGGATAAAAAAGATTGCAGAATTCTGAGGAATAAGAATTTCATGGATATGAAATTGGTTTGCATAACCGAATTGTCTTGGAAACAGGGGGTGACTTAAGCGAAGGTGCAGGGCTTGTGTTTCACCCGGATGGCAGGTGGTAACGAGCAGCAGGTTAGATTTAGTAAGACACCAGGACTTTGCAACCAGGACTTATACCGTTGCCGATAAAGTGAGACACGAAAAAATTTAAAATATTGTTAATATTAAAATGGCATCATGCTTTTGAGCCATACTTTGAAGACGGAGAAGTTGAGAAAACTTGGGGAACAGACACAGAGCCTAGAACCGTGATACCAAACACAGGATGTACAAAACATAGTGTCACAAAGGACAAGTGTGAATTTCGGGGTCCTTCCCGTCCCCCTCCCCCCGTCCCCCGTCACCCCAGTAGTTCTTCCAGAATGATCAAATCAACGCAAAGGAATGAATTCAGCCACTCAATTGTACAGTCCGTGGAGCACCAGAAACGCCTTTCAAAGAAACTTCTCGATAACAATCGCCAACTACAAGGGTAGGACCGACAGGGTTTCAGCCTGAGAGTCCAGGGACAATTTTGATCAATATATTTGTTCCTCCGCACGATTCACTATTACCAAGTTTTTTACTGGCCCGTGATAAATCTAGTCTTCGGGAACGCCGAAGATCCAAGCCTGCGGGGGGGGGGGGCTTTGCTGCATGATGTGTGAGACACAGAAAAATCACCTTTTATGCTTCTAGGGATTAAATTTTCGAGAGTAATTCATTTATAGCCAGGTAGTGGCTTCAGAAAAATCAATTAGTCCTGCAAGCCTCCCGCCAGGGCCGTCTTCAGGGTGTAACACACGAGGCTTTCCACCCGGGCGACAGCTAAACTCAAGCCGCCCTCGCTCGGGTAAGTGGTAGCAGAGGCACAAGATGCTGAAATGACACAACGCAGTCATTAGTGGGAAAACATTGATTGTGCACTTACCTAATTATTAGAAATGGAGAACCTGTTACTTCTAAATGCTGATGCACGGACGCAAATAAATTCGTTGAGTGACTCGTCCATTGTCCCCAGACATTCCATACTCTTGATAAATTGTCTGTGAGTTCCGTATTCGTATACCGATGCATCGTCTCCGTACTGGGACCTAACGGGCAAGTGAAGAAAACCAGAGACTTCCGCTCTAGTGAACTGACGAACAGCGCTGACTATCGGCAAGAGGTGAAGTTTGCAGGTATGGGTAATACAAAAACGCCATTTCATTTCTTTTTACAGGTTTTCTTAACCATATCAAGTTCTCTACGGACCCTTTGTACCAATATGATGCACGCCACGAAACTCGTACCAGACAACATTCAGCACAAAATAATACAAATACAAATACAACGCCACAACAGGCAAAATGCCCAACGAGGTGGCTGATAAAAAGATGCCCATAAAAATATGGATGTCATATGTTTCAAAAATACAGCAACCCCATTAAAAATGCAATTAACGTGTATGTATATCTTAAAGTATCTCAATAAAGACTACAATCTAGGATTTGGCATTCAATTGACAGAACTGTGATGAAGGGGGTATGAGCTGGTATAATCTTATTCACGGCACCCCTATATACGATTGAATTTTCGAAAAAATCTCTCCGAAGACCAGTTCCATCTTAACGCATGGGATTCAAATACAGAAGGGGGCCACGTGAAAATGAAATCTGGTTAAAATTTTCCAGAGTAATGCGTTTTTAGCCAGATAGCAGCCTCAGAAAAATCAGTTTCCTCGGGCGGCCTATTATGCTCTTAAGGTGGCCCTGCCGAGAACCCCTGGTTGAGAGCCATTGCTTTAGATAATATCGACCTTCCCTTGAACGTTTATTCCAAAATTGTTAAGACACCCTGCATGTAGCTATAGACTGATATTAATTTGTCAGGAAAATATGTCTTTCATTATCATAAGCTTGAACTTATGGTTAGGAACATTTTCAGGTTAAAGACAATGAATAAGGGAAAATTGCGCTTAAGCGCTTTTCAAGAGTTAAAATGTAAAACTTCCGTAAACTAAATTAAGGATGAGTAAAGAATATGTTATAGAATATGTTTAGCCATTATTTGGAAATACGGCTCTTCTAATACTTGTAACGAGATAGATAATACAGGGTGTACATAAATGAATATACTGTGTATCCATTGAATATACTGTGTAACTTTGCAGGGCTAATGAAAGAAAACTAAACAAAGTACAAACTCTTGTTGTTCATCGGAAATCTCAAAAATAACAGTTGAAAGTTCATGAAGATTGGGATAGATGGTGTCACGAAGCCGTCAGACTGAACGCTGTGAGTTTAACGTATGTGATTCATTTCTCGCCACTGTTAGAAGAAGAATCAGGTGATTTCATTGTACAGCAGGATGGTGCACCACCCCATTGGCGCTTAGCTGTTCGTGGGTCTTTAAATGACAAATTGCCACACCGGTGGATTGGTCACTGAGCACCCCAGGACCTTGCTTTTCAGCAATGGCCTCCTCGCCGCCCTGCCATCACTCCGCGCGATTTTTTCTCTGGGGCTACATCAAACCTCAGGTGTTTGTTCCACCACTACCAAATGACGTTGACAAACTTAAGACACGCATATCCGCTGCCTTTCAAACTGTCACACCAGACATGCTGAAAAGAGTGGGATGAGTTATCGTACCCCGTCGATATCCTAAAAGGGCTCACATTGAACACTTATAACTGTGTCAAATTAAACTTGCAACTGTTATTTTTGGTTTCCAATGAACAACAAGTTTGTACTTTGTTTAGTTTTCTTTCAAAAGCCCTGCAAAGTTGAGATATTCATTTATGCACACCCTGTATATTGAATATAACCTTGATATCATACGTGCTCAACCCACTGCCCACGGGCCAATTGTGGCCGTCCGAATCATATGATGTGGCCTCTCAATCCTAATTTTGTAAAAATTTACTAAGTGGTACAGTTAGATTACTTACAGTTCGAGATCACTTAAATACAAATAATACAAATTAAATAACCTGTGACACAGTTCCAGACCGCTTAATTGGCCCTCAGTGCAGTTTTACGTTACGTACAGTTCCAGATTACTTAATTTGAACGCGACACAGTTCTAGATCATTTACGTGGTCCGTGACACAGATCCAGACCACTTAATTAACCCCATCACAGTTTTAGACCACTCGAGGACTCCGCGACGCATTCACATGTCACATAAGTAACTTACAGCGCTGTTACAGATCCCTTTATTAAGTGGCGACGCGTTTTCAAAGCAACGAAGTGGATCGCACTCTCGTAAAAGTTGATCACCCTTTGCCCTATAGTCTTATTATTATGCACGTTCTTTAGAAAGAAATTTCAAGTCGAGCTCAAATTGAACAGCTCTTTTTAGATCCGAATTTTTATATGATAAATCACGTGCAGACATTATACAAAATCAAATTTTATATAGCAGGGATAAAGAACATGTTTTCCGTCTTGTGTGTCACGTAAAACTTTAAACAATCCTTATCATACCGTTTTCCTACCCCCCGAGTTGTTATTTTTCTTATTTCCAGGAGCATTTTGTTGTCAGCATGTCCTTACAATATGACTTCGAGGTGCATCAAGAAATCTCTCTCAAGTTTTGCATAGCTTATCGGTGTGTATCGCTCACTATTTTTCTAAAATATCCTCTAGCTAGAAATTTTTTTTTTGTGTGCAGCTGATAACATGAAAAACGGTGAGAATATTTCACTTTTATTCACTGTGAGTAAGTAGATTTACTGGGTGATAATAATAATAATATGAAGAAAATTGAAAATAAGGTAAAAAATCCATTTCATATAGAAAAGTAATGTGTTTTCATTACGATGGATTATTGGTGGATAAAGTAATATTAGTGAAGGGGATTTACCTCAGCCGCGAATCACCGGCTGAAGCTTTACGAACGTTTCGGAACTAGGGAGGATGTAAGAAAGGTGCAGGACCAGAATTAAGTAATTTTCTATCGTGCTTCCTCTTCTATCAACAAAAGTTTTAACTTTGAGTTTTGAAATGAGTTTTAACTTCTTTGAGTTACGAATCTACGTAAGAATAAATGTTGCATAAACCTCATTCAAATTTTAAGAATTCCTTCAATTTTTATGAATTTGCAAACTGTTTACGGATTTATGAGGCTCCAAGTGTAAAAACGTATTGATCTGAAATTTCGCTAATTATTGATTGAATTTATCATTCGATTAATTTCTAATTGAAAAGAAAAAAAATAGGTTGAGTCTGTCATCGGCAATTTTCAACTCGAATACATGTGTTTAAACCTTTTCATACTGCAATACAATTTGTTTCGTCTGCCAAATGAAACTGAAGAAGACTTCATATAAATAGTATATTACGCAGGATTTGTCTCAATTGAAATTCATCTCCATCTTGTATATACATCCCGAGATATAGTGCAAAACAATTTTGTTATGGGAGGGTAGTGTGCTTCTGGAACACAAACCAGGAGAAGTATCAACACCAACTGCTATGTTTGTTTCAACGAAATCTATTTTCTGATATTTTCATTATATGTATGTTTCCTATTTTTTGAAGTGTTGCCTAAAACAATTCCATTACAGAAGTCTATCGCGCACCTGTGCGATGACCAAGAGACGTACGAGCATTATTAATATATCGGTGAATTTGTGTTAATGATATCTATCAAAAGACACCAAAAACGTTCACATATTATGTGTAATTCTGGAGATATATCGGCGTTTAAAGTAGTTTCGTTACGCCAACTTTTTGGCGATAAACCCGGTTTGGTCTGAAAAATGATTTAAAAGACGCACAACACACATAAACTCACGTCATAAAAACATTCTTGCCATGTTTACCTGTTGCGATCTTTCAACAGTTGATAAGTAAATTATAATTGACATATATTAGACATATTATTATGGATCGATGTGAAGGAATGAGGTTCCACTTCATTAACGGCTTCGCTTTTGGCAAGAAATTCGGATGATCTCTATTTGACAAATCAGCAATAAATATAGTAACCTTGTCCTAACCTACCCACACGTTAGACAAAGGGAAGACAAAAAAAAAAAAAAACCACCCACAAATAAAAGAGTAAGACAGAATAAAAGATAAGGTGATAAGAATGTAGGTACGAAGTTAGATTTTTTTTCACCTAACTCTATCTGTTCTTTTATAAGAAAGATGCATCACGTGTGAGGAAAAAATCACTATCAGGGTACACAAAAAACCAAAAAGTAAAAAAAAAGATGTAATGTTGACAAAGCTTTTGGATGATCAGGAGAGAGAAAGGGGGGGGGGGAACAGAGCGAACTTGTTTGAATTCATCCCAATGGCATTTGGACGCAATATTACGTCCTTTGATCGTAAAGTGGTTAATTCACTTTCACTTTATTCGCAGAATTGGAATATTTCAGCGTTTGCGAGTTTGTAGGAACTATCCAACCTTTGGCTATACAAAAATGTTACTACACTTTTCCGCCTTAAATGCGTTGATAAAAAATTTATGAGTTCCCATATCTGGCAACCGCATAGAAAAAACAGGATTTTCGTACATTAATATTTATTCTTCACATATCTGATGGGGAGAAAAAAGGCATAACAAACTAAGAAAATCATTTTCTCGCACTAAGCTAATATTTTCCCGAGATGCAGACCTGTTTTTATACATGTTTTTAAAGAGTCAACAACCATTTTCTCTTGTTAAAAAATGTTTATTCATCCTCTTTCACGCTATTTGCTCCTTTTTTATTCGGTCTTGGTAATCCTTTTAACACTTAATTTACGGCAAAGGAAAAGATTCTATATGTATCGTGTATTTTCTTTGAATTCGTTGCCCGCGGCAGAACAAAACAGACGAGAAAATTTATATGGAAGAAAATATATTAAAAAATAAAAGATTTCAGTCAAAGAAAAATACAAAAGGCAAAAATAAATAAAAAACAATTTTTTTTTTCACGAGAACAAGAAGACGAAGATTATTTTCGGACACCCTTTTCTTGAGATAAGAAGAATATATTAAGTGTCAGTTGAAGCGCCTCAGCGCTATCTCGGTGTGAAGATTAAATGCGTGAAGCCTGATTTTTTTTTGGCTCTTTTCCGCACATTCTCGCGCTTTTCCAAAAGATGAATACCCATGAAAGTGTCCTTTTTTTACCTGGAATATTTGCGTCGTAGGTATATACTTCAGGAGAGAAGAGCCAGAGTGTTTCGTCGAGTTCCATGAAGTAATTAAATATCCTACGCAATGGCAATTAATTACTGTCAATTTAATTCTACCGGGCAGGGAGAAAAAGTTATAAATTATAGCTTTCCATCACACGTCCGTCCTTTTTATGGCTATTATTCGTATTTTTTGGAGGGAAATTAGGAAAATTTAGTCTTGAATCTTTTGGTAGTAGCTCGAGATGCATTGCGTCAGAAATTGACGGACCCATTTGAAAAATGAAGATGAAAAAAATGGGAAGCGATGGAAATGCATGGGTTGTTGAATTGTGCTTAGAAAACATTAAATTTTCAGTTAGATAGACTTGAAAATCCATTACAAATTTTTAGCGAAATATGGTGGAGCAGGATGAGAAAAAACTGCAATGCGATATTTTCGATATATCCACCATGTACAGAAAAATAGTGTGCGGCCTAAGCACAACAACATGGCACACGTGCAAACACCTCAACCAGGATTTCCAAAATACTGTTTTATTGTTTTCCAGATTGCAGTGCCATTTCTTAATGAATTTTTTAAAACTAATTTTGATATCCTGTCTGAATTTAATTCAGGCCATCATGTCTGAGACGTTGTGTAGCGAATTTCGTTCAGAGACAACGCCATGCGGTTGCTGTAAATTTTGTTTGCAAATGCAGTTTGCGTCGCACTTCGAAACTCGGGATTTCTGATAACAATAACCAATTGTGTTAAGTATATCCGAATAAAACCAGAAACAAATATAATAACCCAGAAAAAATGAGCTAAAGGAAATATAAATGAGTAAAAAATAAAAATGAGCTTAGCGGCACATAATGCGGATCACTTACGTGACCAACAGCGGATTCCCAGATCACTTGAGTGGCCCACGAGATATTTAAAGACCACTCAAGTTACCCGCGGCACATTTTCAGATCACTCAAGCGGCCCACTGCAAAGTTCCAGATTACTTCAGTGACCTGTGTCGCGGTATCAGATCACTTAACACAGCGGTTCTCAACCTTTTTTTGACTCACCGTTTTGGTTAAAAATTTCGATGGCGGAGCCCCACACACAGGCTTAATTTTTATTTATTCATCAAAGTTACTGATTCATTTTTATTATTTAAAAATATTTATAACTGTTTTTTTCTTCAAATTTATTAGATTTTTTTATTTTCTCTTGCCCTACATAGTTCTTGAAGGTCAATACGATAAATTGCGAAAAAAAATTGTCTAGTTCTAATCTAGTTTAACAATGCTCAAAAAAAAAAAAAAAAAATAAATAAATAAACGGACGAAGAAAACAATCGATAACATAAAGTGAAATCTTTGAACTCTGCCAAAATTTTCCCCATATTATAATGCAGGTCCGTTCCGTACTTGGTGAAAATGATAACAATACTTGTGTGCGAATAAAAACATTATCCGTGATTCCAATAAGCAACGTCTACTGTATTTTGTTTTATTTTTTAGACTGCAGCGTCATCTGTTGCAAAACTTTTAAATTCTGTTTGATTGAGAACTATTTTTCCCCAAGCCCAATATAGCAAAGAGCAAACGGTACATTTCTCTCTCTCTCTCTATCGCTTCCCTTTTTTGATAATGAAAAGCAAGCTCCGTTGAAAAATTCGAATAAAATTTAATACATTTTTATTTTGAGTTATGGGTATATGGCTCGCCTTGTGTACTACTGCTACTAAATCAGACATGCACCTCCTTCATATTCCTCTACGGAAATCGTAACGAATTGGTACATGTTGGAATGTGTGCGTGTAGTGAACCTGCCGTGAATGTTTGTTACGTGTAGTGCTGCCATCTGCCACCGATTTTTCTAACTATGCATGAAATGTAATAATTCAATAGTATGCCGTTGTAGGCCTGTTCCTCTCTGCAGCGAGACTTCTTAACACTGGGAGAGCGGCTCACATCTGTGCCTCGAAGTTGGGAATCCCAGAAAACCAACATCAGCCGACCACCACTATGGCGACGGTGGGGTTCGAAACCTGCCCCTCGCGATGCAAGTCCGTCACTATGACCACTGGAATACAACAATGGCTGCCATGTGTACTTAGATGTTCTAAACAACTACCTTAGTTTTTTGCCAATGTTCATAGATAGGTTGTTTTGAAGAGTGTCTCTCAAAAAAAAAACAATTTTTCGCTGGAGCCGTATCTTTGTATCCGCCATCACTATCGTATCATTTGTGTATAGAAATAAGTTAATTTCAGTCTCTTCGTCAATTTTTGTACCATATACACCACTGACATAAAATTTCATTTCATACCGTACACCACCCAGTCATTATCGACCATTGTCAATGTTAGCTATTGCCCCGGATGAGGTGCTGGACGGTGTCGGGTGCTTTATTATGCATGTATAAATTACATATGTGCACACACTACTATGCGCAATAAACCACATAAAAAACAATAATGATAATAATAAAAATAACAATAATAACACAAATAGGGAGATTAAAAAAAAATTACAATAGCAATAAAATTTGCAAAACCTCCCAAATATCGCCGTCACGCGAACAGAGGCCTCATTCGGCGGGGTTATATGCTTTTCGACCATGTCTCGACGTTGCCTACGAAAGGGACTTGGGGGTTCCTAGTTGAGCCCCTCAGCACCCGGTTGAGCTTTTGCGGACTTATTTCGGAGTTGCCTAGCAAATGGACTTTGTGTTGCGGGCTCCCAGTTGAGCTTTTACCGCCTTATTTCGGAGTTGCCGGCCAAAGGGACTTCGTGCATAGAATGCTGACTCAATGCAAAGATTGAGAAGAGCCTTGTGCTAGCTGTTTATTCGTGCAGAACACCAGAACTTGGGAAAATATGCATGGATTAGGGGGTTCTCAAACTTTTTCAAACAAATGGAGATATCATTATCATTGATACCTTCATTTCAGATGATTACAACCGGGTACGATACCCACCAAGAAATCCTAAAGCTGCTATTAGAATGACGCCACCTCCGTCTAGATCCAGAAAAACCCTGTTTGTCCCACACCAGATTAAGTGTTCCTTAATCTTCCACCAGGAAAGAAGTTGCTCTGGATCCATCTTGCCATGGATCCCCATTTCATAGCAGCAGGAACCACAACCATCTATTGCCTAGAATGTTCTCGAACAAGGGGACATTCTATTCAATACTAGTAAATGTGATACGAAAGCAGCGCCGCATATCTTAGCGCAAAATAACTAAAATAGCGTTTCATATTCGTATCGAGAGCTGTCTCCACAAGAACAGTTTTTGTATATAGTAAAATCGTAACAATATTACTACTGCAGTCTCCCAAACTTACAGCGGTCCTTTTGCGTGTCTGTTCAATTAAAAATTATCTTTTCGAGTAATTATAATTGTTTCTTTTTTTGTAATTCTACAATTGGGTCGTGGAACCCCAGCAAAAAAGCCATGATAATTAGGAACTGCTGATGCAGATGATTTGACGTTTATACGATAATGACTGCCTCACAATTGAAACAAAATTTAAAGTTAAAATTTATACTGTTCTTCAGCTCAACCATGTAATTGTAATATGTTAAAATGTGAAACTGAGTAATAAGTAGAAATGTTCGTAGAAAATCTTACTTCTGTTTACTTCATCTGAAACATGGTTTTCCCATTCACACAGGATTTCGTTTCGTGACATTCACGCTAATGTAGATTCATCCAAAAGAAAAAAAATCTAAATTCGAATTTAATGCTTAATAGTATGTTAAAACTCTTCAAAAGTCTTCTTTTTGTACTTGAAGGAAAGAAAACAAAATGAAAGAAACAGAAAATTAAACATTTTAAATTCCTTAGAAGAAAAAGTAAATTCAAGTTGTTTCCACGTCAACCAGTATTAACAACAAAATGTAGAATTTAAATTATTTTTTTGTGTGAATGAGATTTTAAATAAGCTTTATGAAAAGAGAAAAAAAAATGGAAAATTACAGATGTATGTTTTTCACAGAAACACGTTTTTCTATAGGCGAGATTAACTTGAAAAAAAGCAAAAGAAAAACTCAGTTTTTCTCACTTCAGCACGAGAAAATAAACAGGGGCTTTTTTCTGTGTGAGTTTAATTTTGTACGAAGGAATGTCAACAGCCTTTGAAAATTATTTCCATATAAAGAATAACTTTTCTTACGCTTTTAATCTACGCTTATTACCATTTTTTTTTCATGGAATTTTTTGAAAAGAAGCATAATCTTAAACTTGAGAGAAAGAGAGCTTTTTGTTTGAGATGAAAACTTGTTTCTTTTTTTTTTTGATTTTTTAAATTTTCTTCACAAACAAAAATGTGTTTCTTTATATAGTTAATTTATTCTGATTACATTACAATTTTTTTTCCATTAAAAAAAATTAAAATTCGTGTAAGTAAGACATATCAAGAGTAGTTGATACCATGTCTTTTCGTTTTACTTTTTATCTACGTTAGTCTGATAATACCGTATAAATTCGGGTATATATATGATGAATAAATATAATATTTATCTGAGATATACCTGTTTTTATAATCTTTCGAAAAAGTTCCATAGATGATCTGCATTTTTCTGCTTTACCTTTTTTTAATTATAGCTATTTAAAGTTTGTTCGAGTTGTAATCAAAATTAATCACTCTATTTCTACTCTTATTTGCATACTTCACTTTTATTAATTCCATTTAATTAATTAGTTTCGTTGAATGCAATTTCGATCTCGGTTTTAATTAAAATTTCCTTAACTGCTAATTTCAGTTTTTATTCTTCAGTTCATATGTTTCTTAATGTTGATAGATAAAATAATTTTTGAAGTTGATCCATTGTGTTTGACTTTGATTACATTAATTGGTGACAATTGAGATGATTGCAATAATAATGTGAGTCATTAAAACAACGAAGGATATCAGTTTAAAGTGTGTATAATGGATTATTGAAATTATTAATAATTGATTGAAATTCATATACAATACACACACACAATGATTCATACATTTTCACTGTTAATAATCGATGCCAAATAATTTCCATTTTTAGGAATAACTAATTTTGAGTAATTTTTAATGAAAACAAATTTTAAAATTCAGTAATTTTTAACTTTACCAATTAACTTGTAATAAGTTAAGCTTTTTTTATAATTAGTAATCAAATTTAATGATTAAAGATTTTTAATAATAGTAGATGGGTGTCGAATAATTCAAATTTTTTTATGTATATAATAGTAATTTATTTTCAAGTAATTCTTATTTTATAATACTAATTAATTTTGAAACAATCTTTGAACTAGTTTTTATTGCTTCAGTCGTTTTTTTCTGCAGAAGGTATTGAAATTGTGTGTTAAGATACTGTTACTGTTCATGTTTCATACGAAACGTACTTTTTTTTTTGGTTCTGTTTTTTTAATTAAATTTTAATTGTACCACACATCAAATTATATAACTTATAATTTTTATATAGATATCTGGGATTAACTTTCAGATTATTTTATTCGAAAACCGAAAAAAAACAACAATATCAACGAAAAAGAATGATTGGGATGTTTTTAGTATTCCCTTGACGAAACAAGTTGGAAAGAATTGCCAAGAAAAATACATTATATATGCATTGGTAAATTGCTCATTGAAGATAGAGATAAATAATAATAAAATAAAATTGTTCATTTTATTATTGTGTGCGTGGAGCCAATAACGTTAAGAACATTCGATAACTTCATTTCTTCTAGGTATCCTGAATATTAATAAACATGGAGAAATATTGGACACAGAATGATCCGATTGGAGTCCTTGGGGTAAATCGAGAAACTATCCGTACTTAGGGGATAAGACAACCATAAATATTTTTTATGGGCATTGTATAATATTTTATCATGTATATATAGTTTTAATTTTTACAATTGCATTTTTAATTGGGTTGCTGTATTTTGGAATATATTACATCCATATTTGTTATGATGGGCATCTTTTCTCATCTACCTCGTTGGACATTTTGCCTGTTGTGCATTGGTATTTGCTAGTGGTTTTTGTAATTAGTGATTTGTCTGCCCTGCTAATGGTTGTTGATATTAAAAATTAGATAGAATAAAAAATATATGTAATCTTTTGGTATAATTAACAACAGTTATTGTAGTTATTACTCCCAATCGAGTCGGAACTTGAATCGACTTTATGAGATAAATACGGGTTATATAGTCCACTGTTTCTCAACCGCTGGGCCCTGAGCCCTGATCTCGTTCATACCGGGCCGCGAGTGATTATCGTTTCATTTTCCCTTACTCATTTTCCGTTGGTCATATATTTGACTGGGTCTTCGACTCACAAAAACGAATTAAACCGGGCCACGGGCTCGAAAAAGTTGAGAACCACTGGTATAGTCATGCGAAGTTTTATTGATTTATTCATCTTGAGTCGGCTCAGGAAATATTACTACTTACTTAACCGTACATGCCCCTCGTACACCAGGGATCTTTAACCATTCAGATATTGCGTGCCAAATTAAACTATCCACGAAGCCCGCGGGCCACCAAGTCATACCATGGTATTCTCGGTTATTAAACAGGATTCCCCAAATTATTCACCACTTTTATATATATATATTAGGGGGGCTCTGCTCCCCTGCCACCTTTGGCGGCCAACCACCCCCTCCCCCCACTTCTCTTCACAACATATCTTGTCTATTTCGTCCCACTTCATCAGCGTGCTATGGAAAGAGACGTGTGAAAGCACCAGCTTACTGAAGAAGCGAATTTTAATAAAAATAATGATAAAGCAACAAAAAAACAAATGAGATTCATCAAGCACCCCCAGAAACTGGGGTCCCAGATTCAATTCGCTGAATTTTAGTGGGGCCCACACTGGATATATCTCGGGCTACCGATGTGTTGCAAATTTTACAATGTTAAACAACAAAAATCAATGAAATACATCCAGGGGCCCCGAATTAGAACCTATCAACATTCCCATGGAGCACTGACCTGGAAGCTTGTCGGACACACCCCCGTAAGGGACCACGAATAAAATCCAGGGCCCCACATCCAGTAGCAGGAACACAATACGCAGATTTTTAGTGGGGAATCCAGACTGGATTTATCTCGGTCTTCCGCTGTTGCAAATTGTATAATGTTAAAAAACAAAAAGAATTAGATTCATCCAGCGCCCCAAAATGAAACCTGTAAACATGGGGCCCCCGACTTGGAAGCTTGTCGGTCATCCCCCACTGCGAGTGCCATGAAAAATTTTCATTTGTATTCGTTTCACCAATGAATAAAAGCTAGGGCCCCCAATCAGTTGCCCGTTGTATTCGCATACTTTTAGTGGGGCCCCAGACTAGCTTGATCTCGGGAACAGAAAAGATCAACAGAACTGATCAACAGAAAAGAATGAGATTCATCCAGGGCCCCCAAAATGAAACCTGTAAACATGGGGCCCCCGACTTGGAAACTTGTCGGTCATCCCCCGGTGCGAATGCCATGAAAAAGTTTCATTTGTATTCGTTTTACCAACGAATAAAATCCAGTCCCACCCACGCAACTACCCGTGACCGAATTCGCAAATATTTTGGAGTTCCCAGATTGGATATATCTTGTGCTTCCGCTATCGCAAATTTTTCAACGTTAAAGCAGCAAGAAAACAATGAGATCCATCAAGGGCCCCTGGAATTGAAAACTTTTAACTTTCCCATGAAGGTATACGTACAATCCCCCCCCGGGTACCCCGACCCTGTGTGTTGGGAGCACTGTTGTTATATGTATATTATACATATACATACCTCTCGGCATGACCCCCCCCCCCCCCCCCACAAGGGCAGGGCTGACAGGACCAGAAAGATTCTTATCACTTTTTGATTTTTCAAATGACACAATAAATTAACCACAGAGGGGCCCTGAAAAGCTGGTTTGGGGGCTCGCCATCTAAATTCCAGCCTAAGGGCCCTGCTGTAGGATATGGGAGCCTCTCGGTACATGCACATAACATGGTCCCGATAGGTCAAATGGGTCCCAATATGTGCGAGAGTTAAATGAATACTTGACCCAAAATCGTAACCGACTTCCGTAACACAAAAACGTAACAGATTTCCGTCATTCAAAAACTTCACCCACTTCCGTCACTCGGTTGCTTAGCAACAGACCCTTTTCGAGTTTGTGATTTTACATTATAGAGTAGATATATATATATTTACTCTGAATTTATTTATTTCATTAAAATATAATTTTTATTTATTTGCAAATAACTTCCCCTCTGATTAATCAATTCTTTTAAATAAATTATTTCTTTTATTGAATCTGAAATTTGTCCCGATAATTCTGAAATTATTTTTTCATTAATTTCAAATTTTCATTAATTATGAAAAATAATTTTTTTCCAAAAGTCTTAATTTTCTTTCATAAATTGTTACTTTTAACAGTTTTGAAATTACTTTTGATGATTTTGAAATTACTCTTGACGATTCTGAAAATATTCTCAATAATTCTGAAAATATTCTCAATAATTCTGAAACTATTTCTATTGGAAATAATTAAAGACGAAAAAATTAGTTTTTATCCTATTTCAGTAATTCTGAAGCAATTTTTTCATAAATTATAGTTTCATTGACTATGAAATTATGTTTTTAATAATTCTAAAATTATTCCTTTATTAAAGGGTTTTCTAGCATTTTTATAAATTCTGTAATTATGTACGTATACCTTTTGGATGCCGAATTCGGTCTCTCGAAATACGTAGCCTGTATGAAATCATAAACCTCAAAAACTGTTTTGTCTCAGTTCCCCAAAATTCGTCATGACAGGAATCAAATGCATTTCTATTGAATCTAAAATGAAATTATCCCACGGTTCTGAATACAGCAGTACAGATTGCAGTGGCCAGATTCTAGTTAGAAAAACTGATGGCGGCGCTATAGACTATCAATAGAAACAAAATGGACATCAGGTCCACTTCACGTACCCGCACATTCCAACATATACCAATTCGTAAATGTGGACAGGGGCATGTGTAGTAGTAGTGACTAGATGCCTTTAACGATTTATTTTTACATATTTTTTATTTTATCGTTTTCCTATGCATAGTTATTTTCAAAAAATGTTTGGCTGGTCAGAGAAAAATGCTCAGAGGACCATATTAAGCCTGTGGGGCCATGAGCTGAAGACCCACTATCTCACACTTTCCTTTGCGAATTTTAACTGCATTTAATACGGTTTGTTTCAAAAGTTGTTCAAACGGGATATTCGGCTAACAATGCAATTGGAAATGATTCTCATCAGAGTATTGCCGTCATTTGATACAACTTCAGTAATTACTTTCGTATAAGTCAGAAAAGTTTGGAATTTCAAGTAACGTGACTTTAAAGGGTAAAAGGAAAAAAAAAAAACGCCTGTTATGTTCATCGAACACAATTCGAGACTTTATCACCACGAAAGGCACACAAGGTAATGATTTCTATATGAAAAAGAATGGAGGCACCCGGTGGACGTTTATTGAAAAGTTGTTAGAAAATGTAAATTCTTTTTTTTATTTTTGTTAAAAAAGAAAAGAAAAAACCAACTATCGTAGAGAAATTGCATAATGCTACTTTACCTATTAAATCACCTCCGGAAAGGAAATTCCTTTTTCCTAGGAACCCGAAAACGAATTATAGAGTAGAGGCCAACTTAAAGAGATAAGATTCTTCTCTTCTTCCTGCTCCTCCTTCAACTTACTTTAATTATTTAGCAGCAATAAGGCATAGCACATCTCCGTCAGGCCAAGAATCCAATAAATTTCCATTTTCTTTTAAGGTCTGCCGGTTTCTGTTGTAAAAGAGGAAGCTAAAGGGAAAGGGAGGATGTTGAAGCTCATTTTCTTAACATCCTGTTTTCCAAGACTTTCCAAGGGAACAAATTCAAAATAAGATGGCAGTGAAAAGGAAGTAGGTGGAAGCTGTTTCAATTAGCATCCCAGAGAATTGCAAGTAATTAGGCTTTCTCAGGCAAACCTTAAAACATGGTCCGGGAAATACAAGAGACCCGACTCCTATTTTGGATGACTCTGGAGATAGAGGATGAGGGGCAGGAATTAAGGTTTGTGTGAGTACCCACCGAGAAGAACGGATTTCGGGTAGATTCATTGTGACGCTTATCTTAATGTTGAAATCCAGGATATTAAATGACGTCTAGTGGAAATTTGTCGGAGAAAACTGCCAAACATGGACTCTATAAATAACCGAGAGGGTCACCTTTATTTTTGAAACCGGATCTCGAGCCCGTTATGTTTGCCTCAAAACACGATTATCGTCAATTTAGTCGCATATAATCCTCTAGATATAATAATTAAGCATTAGAAATATTTCATTATCACATAATTTCACGAGTTTTAAACATTAATTGTTCTAACGAGGAGTTTAATAAACACAGTAGCGCTAAAAAAGTCTTTTAGACAACAATAAATTTGTCTAAAAATTTGGTATTAAATTTTTCAAATTTAATCTGTCCCATGAAACACAAACACTAAACCTCATTACACATTATGACCAAAAAAACTGCTTATCTACTCTTTCGAAAATCAGAAAAAAATTTAATCACTTTTATGGTGGGTCAAAAGTCTTTTAACACAAACGAACAAGAATGCAAACGACTAAAACGACTAACTCACATCCGGTCATGTCATGGGTATCGTAATAAAACGCAAGTCAACTTGTCATCGGAAAATCTTTGGATTGTAAAACTACTTGCGTGTCTTTGGCATAGGCTCGATGTGATTGTTCCATGGTTAGTGGATATTTTTTCTGATTTTTTTTTCATACAATTCAAAAGATAACTCATCGAATTCAGATAATTCCTGTCTCTGGCTTGTCTATTGAACTCGATCCATAAATGTTTGGTGCTCCGACTTCACCTAACATAAAACTCTCATTCTGTTGCCTTTCAAGTAATGTCTGACAACTTTCGAGCAATATCTGCGGTTATTATCTTGCTTGAATATCAATAATAGCGTTTTTGTTTTTATGTTTCATGTCATTAAGGATGACACGTGGTTATGAAATACAATTTTGTAACGGAACCTGTCCCTCCCAGGTCACCTTTAGCTAAAAAAGCATCCACACTTTCACCTTCGTTTTTAACACCAAGAACCTATAACACCTCAATAATTTCCTTATGACTACCTATGAGGAACCTGTAATGTTGATATGTGTATTATACAGGATGTTCTTTTAATGATCCGACAAACTCAGAGGGTTGTTAGTAGGCATCAAGATGAACAAAAATTGCGATAGAACATGGTATCGCAAACCACGTTGAGAGGGTGAAAATCGCGAAAAACGCATGCAGGTTCTGAGTCGAAATGAGACGAAAGGTCGATGTCAGTTGATCGCTGAATGCGTTCGTGGGTTCGCTCACCATAACTGACGTAAGCAGCGTCACGAAATGCATGCGCTGGGGAAGGATTACGCGCTGCGGACGACGTAAATTAGCAATCCTGTATGGAGTAACGTACCTTGTTTTTTTTGCAACACGCCCTCCCGAAATTACTGCAAAGTGTACCGGCCGCAGTGCACCGAGGCATGTGGTTCATGCATGATGGTGCCCCTACACATTTTTCCCGCGAGGTTCATAATCATCTCCTGGATGTTACATACCCAAGAAGGTGGATTAGAAGCACGGGACTCGTTGCTTGGCCTCCACGTTCGCCGGATCTCAATCCGTGTGACTTTTTCCTTACCTTAAATTACTCGTTTATGCGACGCCTGTGCACACACACAGGAGGATTTCATAGGATTTGATTGTGGTCACTGCGGCGGACATCAAAAGCATACTTGGTATCTTCGAGCGCATCCAGGAATCGTTTATACGTCGTCGAAGACTGTGCAATAGCATTAGCTGTCGATACTCCTACAACTATGGTAATAATTAATCAAATAAATCTTTTTGTGTAGTTATTATTGTATTTTTTGTTGTTCCAGCGTGACGTCGAAACCTGCATGCGTTTTTCGTGATTTGCACCCTCTCAACGTGGTTTGCGACACCATGTTCCATTGCAATTTTTGTTCCTCTTGATGTCTACTAACAACCTTCTGCGTTTGTCGGTCCATTAACATAACACTCTGTATATCACTTATTTGTATTTTTGATTGCTTCTCTTGTCAATAGGAAGATAATTCCCCCTCTTCCTTGACCTTAAGTAATTAAGTAATAAATATTTTTTCGCTTCAAAGACAAGCAAACAAGCCCACAATGTTCAGCCAATGTTTTACAAGTGGTACACTCGCATTCAGTCCGTGTTTCGAATTGGATTCATCAGGTTTTTCGCCTAGTCGACATTTCGAGGATATCTGTATTCTTAGTCGAGGATGCTTGTATTTTTTGATTGTTCTATCTGTTATCTTCTATCTTCTGTGGTCGTATTGAAAGAAAACTACTTTTTACAAGTTCCCGGAATTATTAAGAATGGTCCCATAAATATATCAACTCTTTGTCTTGAAATACCAAAATCACTTGCAACTTTAGCTGGATTCATTTCCTACTTAAAGGGTTAATTATGCTTTCCCGAAAAAAATTCACCGAATTTTCTTCCTTAAGGTTTTAGATTGTCCATTATGCATTCTGCATAATCCTACCATAAGCTCATATTAAATTTTTTTAGAAGAATCAATTCCCTTCGTTCAATTTTTTTTTCAACCAAGATGATGCAAGGTATATTCTTCACATACAGTTTTTCCAGAATTATATTGCTAAATTATTTGTAATAAATCCCACTTTTCCAGGAGGCACTTTCTCCTGGAAGCCATCTTAAAAACAACTTGAAGTTCAACTTTCAGGGGTGGAAAAGTGCTGCTCTCTGACGAAAGGCCCCCAAAGTTCATCTATTTCTAATCAAAACTTACACAATCCTTTAAGTCAGAACATAATTCCCTGAGATCAAAAGAAAAAATTCTACAGTGAGAAAAAACAACCCTAACATTTGAGGACCAGGGTCTGCAATCTTAAGAAAAGTATAACTATATCCCCTCATATCCTGTAGAAGGGTCCACCCTAGCCAGATTTGTCACGGGGTCTTCCGATGAATAATTTGTACTGTGTGGTTATAAATAAACTGACACTACTGATACTTATGTAGCGCCCATTCTGATGGAGGTATTTTGATGAAATTTGGTATATAGGATATAGTGACCGAGGAAGGGGGGGGGGGAGATATTAAATTAAAAAAAAAAGTATTTCAATTTTTGGTCACGAGGTTTTTTTATAGCAATATATTTTCAGTCTCACCCTAAGTGTTTTCTTCCGCTTTTACATGTATAGTCAAACCTCGTTAATGAGTCACTATTGGGAGAGCAAAAATATGGCTTAGTAAGCGGAGTGACTCGTTAAAAGGAGTAAGCCATAGCTGTGCCAATTCCTGTCTGAGGACAATTGGGACTTCCGAAAAGTGACCCGTTAATCGGGTGACGCACTAACGAGGTTTGACTGTGTATAGTAGAAATATATATTATATGTGAGGAAAAAATCACTAATAGGGGTGTAGAAAAAACGGGGGGTGGGACACAATTTCTATTCATAAAGTTACAATAAAGCTTTTCTATGGTGAGGAGAGAGGAAAGAAAACACAGAGAACTGAATTGAATTTATTCTACTGGTGTTTGCACGAAATATTTCTTCCGTGATTGTGAAGGGGTTGAAACAAATAGCCCCTTTTCCTGCTATCTAAATATACAGTTCATTGTTTTCTTCAGCGTTGTAAATATATCTGTCATCGCAAAAAATGCTTATTTGGCGGAAAGTTAGTGATCATCATAAACAGGGGAGACTTTATTGGGCAAAATATATCATATGCCATGAACTTCCAAGTGGCATAATGCCATTTGGAGCGATGAAAAAAAAATTTAATTTGGACGATTCAGAGATAGCTGGGAATATTATTGGCGTGAGATATCAGAAAAGAATAACTAAGCTACCTTAAGCGTGAATAAGGAGGCGAAGGTGTAACCGTCTGGGGTGCGTTTAATGCTAGTGGAAATGTGCAATGAGGTGTTGTATACAAAAGGCTCAGACATATCAGGAACTGCTGAATCGGAATCTAATGCCTTTTTTTTTTTAAATTTCAAAATGGCTGCACAGCTTAATTTCCAATGCAAATGTCGAATGCAAATTCGACTTGGGTGTGTTTCCGTGTGACTGGAATTCCAGCGATGGATTGGCCCGAATGTTCCCCAGACCTCAATCTGATGGAAAACATGTGGGCTGCAGTCGCACGTAGATATACAATACAAGTATACAATACAAATACAACGCCACAACAGGCAAATTGCCCAACGAGGTGGCTGACTTAAGAACATCATGTATCCCCGAGCCCCTACCTACTACACCACACATGCACCCCCCCCGCGGAACCCCCCAACGAATCGGTAAATGCGGGAATGTGCGTGTACGTGTAGTGCAACCTGACGTATAGTTTGTTTCTGTGTAATGCTTGTTATGTGTAGTGCTGTCATCTGCCCCCAGTTTTACTAACTATGAGTGAAGTGTTATGGTTGAATGATTTACCGTTGTAGGACTGTTGCTCTCTGTGGCGAGACTTTTTAACGGGGAGATCGGCTCGCATTTGCGCCTTGAAGTTGGGAACCACAGAAAACCAACTTCAGCCGACCACCACTGTGGGGTTCGAACCCGGATCCTCGCATCACGAGTCCGGCACTATAACCACTCGACCACCACAGCGGGCACCACATACGAACATGCAAGTGTTTCTGAACTTGAACGAGCGATCTTCAAAGCGTGGCAAGATATTCTTTTGCAGCATTGCCAAAAACTTGTTGAATCGATGGCTATATAGACGAGTGTTTGACATAATAAAGAACAAAATTGGACATTGAAAATACAATTGAGCATGAGTTTGTTTGAGTGGCTTTATCATTTTAGGACAGGTTTTTTGATTCCACTATTATTGAATCTATTTTTTTTTGTCATAACAAATGCAGTTATATGATGAATTAAAAGTTATCTTTTTAATCCTGTACCGTCAGGGGTTACTGTGGTTAAAAATAATTTTTACTCCAAAAAAATAATGTTATTTATAGAATATTGTATGCGGCTTTATCATTTTGGGACACACCTTAGATTCTTGTAGAAATTCGCTTTCTAAATTTTAAGTAGTGAAAAGTGGGCGGGGATGACGGAATTAATATTTACATTTCCCTGTTTCTTCTTTTAAGTTTTTATTAGAAATTCCGGCAGATTTTCAACCTTCAAGGATTATGAGCTCTTCGAAATTTAAAAGATTGCAATTTATCTATTATTTTATTTATTTTTAGCAGAGACGGATGTTTAAGAATACGAGGATGTTTTAGACGCAATTTTAAAATATTCATTATTTTTCAATAAATTGATTACTTGAATTTGTTTTTTAATTCATTTATTGAAATTAATTAATCGATAACGAATATAAATAACATATTTATTTACCCAAAATAACTCCAGTAACTTTATGTAAAATACTGTACACCGTACAAATATTCTTTTCAGATAAGCTTCATTTGATCGAACTGACTTTTATCATGCAAAATAAGTGGTTTTAAAAGAGACTTTCTTACAGAAAAATTATGTTACACCATTTTCCTCTAACTTGTCAGCTAGAGAAGACAAAAAAATATATTTAGGAGTATGGTATAATACGTAATGGGGGGGGGGGGATGAGAGTTAAGGAGCTTCTGCTCGTGAAATACTTAACGTAGAATACCATGGAGCCTTGGAACTTAATAACATTTAATTTCGGGTAATTGACGTTGATTAATGAACTGGCTCTTCGACTGGCATTTCCTGGTCATAATTTTTTTTTCTTATTAAGTTCTGGAAGAAGATGATTCAGGAAATATTTCTAAGAAAAAAATAGGTAGAGGGATTTTCTATTCATTCTTATATAATTAAGAGAAAAATTCATACGCCATGAGTAAATGAGTAAATGCCAAGACGGACGGGTATAAATTCATTGCTTAAGACTCACTGCTATTAAAAAAAAATTTGGCTGGAACACATCGCGCCAACTAATGAAATTAATATCCCAAAGAGACTCCCATTTTAAGAAGGTAGTAAGAATTTATACATTAAATAACGTTATGTTATGACAGTTTGGGATGAAATAAGAAATATATATAAATATTAATATTTATAATTTATATTACGTTTTTAAAAGGGTGACTTGATATTTTCGAATTATAATAATTAGCATAATAATTTAATGAATAAATAATAAAATATTTTATAATGTGGTTATATCTTAAACCATGCATTTAACTATTTTCTTTTGTATACATGATTATACTCCGCATGTTCTTTTTTAAGTAGCTTTCATTAGTGTTTTTCCGCGAATTTATGCTGTATTTTTCATATTTTGAATTGTGTAGACTTTTGCTTTTTTGACTTTCAAAGCTTATCATGCAAAACGCCAGGGGAGCTGATGATAAAATGCGTCCTTTTTGGCTAACTATCATCAGAAACGTTTTACCCTTGAAACAATGTTGAGGGAGGGGTCCCCTCTTTGCATTGTTCCTTTACTTCAATTTTTAACGTTTATTTTTTCGTTTTCATCATTCACTTATTGTATATTTTATGGAACTTGCATATTTTGCAGCCATAGGCGCTATACTTGAACTTTGAATTTCAAATTTCATTCCGTTTTTTTAATCATTCTTTTCATTTCTATTTTCTTTGCAAATCTTTGGCCATATATTTCACATATCTTGAATCTTCAAATATATTTTGAATGATTCAAAAATACCAGCCATTATATGAAAAGCGTTATGTAAATCAGCTTTCGACTAATCTCCTACAGAAAATTAAAAAAAATTAATAATATTATTAAATGACTACAAATTAAATAAAATAACGCAAGTTGAATTAATTTACAAAATCTCTAATGCTGCGGCATGAACTGATTTTTTTTTGAATGAAGCAGAAATATTATGCATTTCAAATAGAATTAAAAATATAGAAATAAGTATATTTTTAAAAATTCAATTAGGTTTATAAAGTCTATGAAATTCTAGAAACTTCAGTGTTAATCTTCTACTTCACAGTATTGTTGTATGACAGTTAGGCCTATCTTTCAAACCGAGCGCCACTCTGGTCTATCGGCCTGAAGCAATTTACTACAGAATGAGTTGTTCCTGGAGTGCGCATGTGTACCTAAAGGCGCGTATACATTAGCGCACAGATGACGAAATGAAAGCGTTCGCAATTGGTTGTTCAGTAATTTGTACGGTGTTGTGACGATTCTTGAGCTGTTTTCACACTGAACCCACCTGGAATCGGTTTTTCCAACGAGTACAAGGGAAGTTAGTGTACCCACGAGCGGATTAGAACCACTGCAAGTAGGTCGCACGCTACAAGATCGGCGCGCTAGCGTATACGCGCCTTAGTGGTCTGAGTATGTATCTATAGTTGTTCGAGAATTTTAGTGTTGTAATTTAATTTCTTCGAATTATGAGTGACGTGTATGTTTGCACCGTTGTGAGCCTGTTTCTCTCTGTGGCGAGAATTATAAACGGGGAGATGGACTTACATTCGCGCCTCGGAGTTCAGAACCACAGAAAACCAACTTCAGCCGACCACCACTGTAGTATTTGTGGGGTTCGAAGCCAGGTACTCGCGTATGTGAACCAGCCAATCTGATCACTCGACCACCACAGTGACATCATAGTTAGGCCGGTGCGTGTGAGATAAAATAGATTATTTGCCTGAATGGCCGGTTCCACACGGGGGCTACATAGCAAATTCCCCCCTCCCCCCCCAAAAAAAAATTAGTAACGACGATAATCTTAACTAAAAATAAGCGCATAAAAATATTTTTTATATATTTCCATATAAGTTATTCAAATACAAAGCAAACCATCATATTAAAAGCGTGATATAAAATCAGCTTTCGACGAATGAAATTACTAAAATAATGAAAAATATTATTAAATGATTAAAAAATTGAATAACTTAACTCAAGTTAAAATTAATTTACAAAAACCCTAAATTAAAAGTTGCAGCTTCATTCGAATTTTTTTAATTATATTCCCAATTGACATTCTTTGTAAGAAATTAGAATTTTGATGGTGAATCAAAAAATTAAAATGGAGATTCTAGGAATATTAAATACAGGAAATCACCAAATCAACATATACGTTATGAAGGATTAAAAAAAATTCTTTTCAGCTTAAAATTCTCTGAAAATGAAGAAAAAAACCATGAAAGAAAATTCCTGAAAACGACAAAAGCTGTTCATTAAAAAAATAATTTTTTTAAATAAAAAGAACTCTGGACGTGCATATATAATAAAAAAAGAAAGCGAAGCGATTCTTTTGAAGAAGAGTGTGGGAGAAAAAAAAAAGGATGATGAGTATTTTGGGAAATTCGAGTTAATTATATAAACTAGTCTTCTATATACACCGCGATGAGCAGCTTCCATATTTAATTACAAGCTCTTCTTTATAACGTGAATTCCCAAAAGAACCAACTTCCAATTTCCATGCATGAAAAGAAGAGAAAAATAACGTAAAAATAAATGGTAATAGAAGATCCCGAATGACTTGGAAATTAGCTGTGCTCGCTCACAAACACTTAACATCGATTTTTTTCACTCCTTCTTAAAAAAATAGCCTTTTCATTAACTGCATAGCTAAAAGTGCTTTTAGCCTGTTAATTTATAGGTGATAATGTTCGCAAAAAAGACCATCAGTTTCCACACACACGCATCTCGAAAACAGTTTTTTTTTTCTGGTGAGGATGTAATGATCTATATTGGAATTCCACTTTTTTTTCCTTTTGAGTGCATGACTTATCGACATCTCGTACCCTTCTACAATCTTCGGTAATTATTCAATTATCAATCTAATATGATATTGACTTCATATCTTATTCGATTACTAAATAAATAAGACATGATGTCTCAGAAGAGAAGTTAATGAAATAAAAATCTGAGCAGATTTGATGTTCTCGAGTGCGAAATAAACAAATATTGGTATTATTAAAAACCATATTTTTCTCTCATATTTAGCAGTAGCGTACATGATTATGGAAAATCAATTTCTCTTAATTGCATTTTTTTAATCTACTTTTGCCATCCAATTAACTGTTGGAGTGAGAAAAAAATTATATTTACGAATGAAATCATGGAGGAACTATAATTCAAAGTCAGTTTCGGGCAAACTCAAAAATATGGAAATATGTACAAAATTAAATAAATTGAATAACTTTTTCCGGGCAGATTTTATAAATTATGCTCGACGATAAAAGTCTAAAGTTTATGTAAATCTTGTTTAGATCACCAATATCGTACATGTTATAAGTGCTCGTAGCCAAATTTAATCTAGAAATACAAGTGATGCGAATATATTCACACAATTCGAAATTCTTGCTCTCGCTCTTTAATATAATTACACTCTAGCTAAACAATCCCGATTTATATATTTCATATTTTCCAATAGGTCTTTAAATCTTGGTTTTGTGAAAAGTTGAGTGCGTATTTGAATTAATTTCGGGATTAACATAATTGAGTTAGTTCAGTCAATATTTAGTGTAGTTGTTGATTAGATAACATACTGGAAACCCCTCCCCCTCCCCTGCTAACTGAATACCGTTAATGCGATAGCCTGCTTAATCCGAACAAGTGAGAAAAAAAGGAGCGCAAAAAAAATAGGAGAAAAAAGGAAACATCCAATGCGCGAGAACATCTTAACAACAATACAGGCACCTGGGCCAAGGAATGCAATTCTCTGTACGAGGCTGCAAAAATCTAATTGAGATGAAAGTAATAACAAGCACCCCCCCCCCCCCCCGTATTTTTGTAGGGAAAAAAATACAGGCAGCAGGCTCTACAGACATTTAGTTGCTGTTAAACGGACTTAGCTTATAAACGTGTGGGCGAATGGAGTCTCAAATTATTAAAGATCTCAATTAAAATACATGTACAGGATTTTAGATATACAGTCTGCATTAGTAACAGGGCGCATGGCATTTTATTGGTGAACCGTTGATCCTAGAGGCATACATCCAATTAGAAAAAGTTTCCAAATAGCCTGTATTACTCAGATATGTCATTCGTGTTGGAAAGAATTGTATAGTTATTAATAGGATTTGGATTTTTATGCCCCTATAGATGAAACGTCGTTGCTGATCGGTAAATTCAGGTTTTTTAACTTATCAGCAACGACGTTTCATCTTTAGGGCATAAAAATGCGGGCCCTAGTTATTAATATATAAAAATTAATTTTTTATACAGTCTTCCCAAAACCCAGTTAAAAAGCTGTTGCACTGTCTCTCCTGATGCCAACTAAAAAAATTAACGTTTCTAAATGCAATATTCACAGAGATATTCGAATTCGAAAAACGGAGGGAAGTTGTGTAGAAAATTAAAACAGCATTAAATGCGGATAATCCGTTTTATTCGAATTTAATGCTGGTCTTTGTCAACTTTCTTCCGTTTTCGAATTCAAATATATCAGTGAATATTGCACTTAGAAACGTTAAATTGTTTTTTGTTAGCATCAGGAGAGACAGGGCAATAAATTTGTTACTGGGTTATTGAACACAAGGTGTCCGTATAAAAAGTTAACATTTTTATTTTAATAGCTCCTACCCCTTGCAACATTTGCCCTCCCTTTTATCTGAATGCTACACATTAATTAAATGCTTTTTCTAATTGAAAATATGCCTCTAGGATGAACGGTTTACCAGTAAAATACCATATGCCCTATTACCAATTCACTCCGTATAAATCGGGCTGAAGTTTTTTCCTAAAGGGATTCGATCTAATGTAACTCTTGCCTAACATATCGGATATCTATTTTTCATCAAAACGATTTACGTTTGAAAAATGAAAACCTGTAATATCAAAATCATTCGCTAATCCTGAAATCCCCGGCCCCACTCCATTCAAATCAGCAGGTCTTTATTATAGATTTGAGTGTTTTTAATCATGGCATATCAACTACAAAAATGACTCCCGATGAGTTGCGTTTTGATCCTTTAAACGGCACAGCAGAAATCACTTCACCCGCTGTATGGACATCACTACTCTACAACCGGACTTGTCCCATTGCCGATATACTTCTTCCAGCCCACTTAACCCACTGAAAAATATGTAAAATGCCATATTCCCTCACTATTTTTTATGAAGTAGGCTATCATCTAAGAATCAAAAGGTGCAAACTAGGGGGATGAGAGGGGAATAGAAGAAAGTGTTCTACTGAGAAATCTGCATACTTGGACTTGTCATTGCTGAAATGAAAGACTTTAAAGAGGACGAGCCATCTCGTCAATGACGTCGAGAGCGTTAAGAAAACACTCATGTGTGAAAGTGATTTTGTTTTCAAGTAAAAATATCGGAAAGATTCCAGAACATTAACCACTTCTTCATACATAATTATAATTTCTTTCGCATATGATACGTTTTTATAAAAGCAACGTATCATTGACTACGGCTCTCGATCACACATTGACATTTAAAATTTAAGGATACTCGAATATGAGCCAGGCTCACATGAGCTTAGAAAAAAGGGTTTGGCAATTATAATTAAATCGCTGAGAAGGTAATTAAAGTCTGATTAAAATCTGTTTATCAATGAAAATCTGAGCTGAAAAAAACAAACAAAAAACAATCCCCATCTTCAGCATTGTTATAAAGATTATCAACTTTTTTTTTTACCTTCGGGTACAATATTTGTGATACATGGTTCCCGTTGTACTCCGGCCGAATTTTTTCCCCAGCACAGTACTACACCATAATCTGCCAATCTTCTCGGTACATATCTGAGTACTCGGAATGCTTCAGGATGTCTTCTTTTCAGATCCACCGTACCTTTCATCGTGCTGTTCAAGGACCAGTGATAAGCCGATGGTCTCGGATCCGATTCCACGTCACAGGTTATATTGACTTCTTCGTTTTGCTGTACATTGAACGTATTTGGTTCGCGATACTTGCATACTGGTGAATCTAGACAAAAATAGTTAACAAAGGATTATATCACTTCATTCAATTTCACTTTGTATGCGTGGGAACGACATGTATATAAATAACTGATAATTTCATGAAATATAGAGATCAGATAAAATATAGGTACTCAGGATGTTTCGCAAAAAGAAAAAAGTCCGAAAGGAATAGAAGTTTTCTAGTTGATTCTCATTTAAAATTATATGAAAAGTGCCAGTGGAGAAGTGAAACTCAGTTGTGATCATTTCACGTGTGAAAAAAAAGTAAAAAAAAAGAATAAATAAATGAAAAAAGTAATAAAATGAAAATCAAAAAATAAATGAATGAAAATACAGAAAATAAATGGAAAATGTAATAAAACGAATAAGGGAATGATAATTAAGAACAAAATGCATGGAAATAAATAAACAAATGAATAAATAAACAAATGAATAAATAAACAAATGAATAAATAAACAAATGAATAAATAAACAAATGAATAAATAAACAAATGAATAAATAAACAAATGAATAAATAAACAAATGAATAAATAAACAAATGAATAAATAAACAAATGAATAAATAAACAAATGAATAAATAAACAAATGAATAAATAAACAAATGAAAAATAAAACAAAGTAAATAAAATTAATAAAAAATGAATAAAACTAATGGAAGAATTAAAATTAAAAAACATTTTGAAATAATATTTAAATTTCTATAGCCTCCAAGCAAAAAAAAAAAAAAAAGAAAAAAAGAAAAGAGGTTTGCGAAATTTGCAATCTCTTACTATTACATAGAAAGAAGTTTACTTAGCAATATTTGAGGAAAAAGAGATAGATGTTACTGAAATTCTTGATTTTTGTCACTTATTACGCGTTAAAAGTCTCAAAAGGATTACGGTCTTAAAAAAAATTATAGAAATAAAGAATTGCAATCACTGATATTAACCGATAAATAATCAATCTCTATGAATGTTTTTCTCAAATCTTAGGGGTTTCATTACAGTAAAGAGAGAAGTCAATTTTACCAATTGACAAATTTTTGGTTGGGGTCCATATGATAATTCTATTGTTATACGTATATCTCGCCAAGTATTGATTTTACTAGGGTGAACAAAGTTAATTTGCTTTCGTTTTTTGCTGATATTTTTAAAAAAATTTATTTTAATTTGAGTATACCTAGAATGCTTCATAAAACAACCTACACCCAAAAAAAAAAATTTCCCACGAAACAGTATACGTGATAAATAACGACTCTACCATATTTACAAGGAACTGTATTACTCACAATCTTCTCGAATATTCTTTTATGTAAGTAATCAATTATTTTCGATACGTAAGAATATTTTATCCAGTTTCAAAAGAATACTTCCAGATGCTACGTCTGTCTATGGTAAGTAATGAATTAATTGAACGTGATATTAATGAACAGGAACGACAGCCGTCTAAAATTAATTAACTTGCAAGTGCTAGGAAAAACCTCGACCGTATAATAAATTGCGATGTACATAATGAGTGCCGAAAGCAGTAATATTAATGAGTATAATTAAAGTATAAGACAACGAAGATGACCAATGACTCGTTACCCGATTCATGCTAAATTACATTTTCATTTTAGAGAATAAAAATGTTTAATTTTTCTCTTCCATGCATATAATAAATTCGCATTTCATAATTAATTTCGGTTGAATTACGGACATGAAGTGGTGAACACAATTTTCAGACTGGAACATAACATTTATCATAAAACTCGTCATAATAATTGATAGCTACAGATTTTTTTATTAATGCCTGAAGTCTTTTATGGCTAAACGTGTAAGCAGGGAGGCAAAATAAAAGACGATATACTGATATTTCCCCTCCGGAATTTTCGCATTTGCCCGCCGCGTGAGTGGCGAAGTGAGTAACCAAGAAAGTTACTGTATGAGTGACCATGTGAGTGGGTGATTGACTAAGTAAGTGACTGCATGAATGACCAACAGAGTAGGCGAGTGACTGTATGAGGGAATGATCGAAAGCCTGACCAAGTAAGTAGATGAGTGAATGATCGTAAGCCTGACCAAGTAAGTAGATGAGTGAATGATCGTAAGCCTGACCAAGTAAGTAGATGAGTGAATGATCGTAAGCCTGACCAAGTAAGTAGATGAGTGAATGATCGTAAGCCTGACCAAGTAAGTAGATGAGTGACCGTCTGAGTCAACAAGTGAATGGGTGAATGATCTTGCTTGATCAGTCAAACGGTCACTCACTTGATCACTCATACGTTCACTCGATCAATCATAGTGACTCACTTGATCATTCATATGGTCACTCACTCAACCACACAGTCATTCCCACTCATTTATTTATACGGTTACTCATACGTCTTTCACTCACTCATACAGTCACTTGCACACTCACTTGGTCAGCAATAATTGAATCTCACGAGTGACTTCGTGGACTGAATCAAACGATGTGGTACAGCGATTGGAACAACCCCACTGCACATTGAATCAGTAACCAATTTAAGGCTGCAAATGAAACCAGACTCATCACAAAAGTGGTCAATAAAAATCCCTGTATGTGTTTGGGACAATGTGTTTGCATCACCTAGTGAGGCAGACCCTAATGTCTCTGGGTTCCTATCACTATCACTCACTTGGTCACTCATACAATCAGTCATGTCATATGGTCATTCACTCACACATAGTCACTCAAAAGCCACTCAGTTGGTCGCTCATATAGTCTGGGCAGGCGAAGTGCCCGGGGCAAAATGTCGGAGGTGAAATTTCCGGATCCCATAAAAGACTATATTCTCATTTGAAACGAGCCTAGTTTTTCTTTCAAACCGAGCACAACTCAGATCTATCACCATTTATGGGCGATTCACTACCTAGTCAGTTGTGCCGGAAGTGTAACTATGTGTGTACCTAATAGTCTGAGTGCGTATGTAGTGTTGTGTTAGATTTTTTAGTGATGCCATCTGTATTTCAGAAGTGAAGTGAGTGATATGTTATGATTGAATTACATTTGTACTGTTTGTAGGTCTGTTGCTCTCTGTGGCGAGACATTTTAAAGGGGAGATCGACTCGCATTCGCGCCTTGAAGTTGGGAACCACAGAAAACCAACTTCGGCCGACCACCACTATGGCGACGATGGGGTTCGAACCCGGGACCGTCACTATGACCAATCGACCAACACAGCAGCTAGACGAGCCTAGCTAGAATTTTTGTAACTTAGAAAGCAATGGGCATAGAAATAAAAATGGATAAAAAAGCCACTTCTATCCGTCCTCGGAAAATATGAAGAAGCAACTATAAAGACATATAAAATAGGATAAAAATCGGAACATAAAAATGTCAGAGTGAACGCTATTCTTCTTACACCTTAATGTAAATTGACTGAATATAATCCAATACAAAAGATATAAGTGGAGAAACATTCAGAACAAATATATGAGATGAGGGATATTATCACTGTTTCTGAAACTTATAACGGATGCATAGAATAAATTTACTATACGTCGGAAAATATTTTGAGTACGAGAGGCGTCTCACATTCTAACAAAAGGGTATCTTACATACAGAATATGCAACACAAGTCCAAGACAATTTTACTATATAATTGAAAATATTGCATTATGTGTGCACAAGAGATGTTTTACACTCGAAAAGGTGTATCTCATATTTTCACTAGACAAGTATAAAATACAACTCCATCTGACACTGTACATTGTTTCTTCCGCTTTAAATTTCCCCCAAGCCATAGAATATTCGAAAATTCTATAACCCCGGAGTATGCGACCAGGGGCTTAGGACAGCTATGAATGTTTCCTAACAAGCAATCTTATAATTAAATAGAGAAAGTAACTTGTATAGAATATATATATATTGTTACTTTTTCTTTCTCAACCAACACGGCTTCAGACGGTCCCTTTCTACCACTTCCCAACAGTCCCTTTTCATCCATGACCTTTCCGAAGCCATTGATAACAAGTTACAAACCGATATCATCTTCTTGGATTTTTCTAAAGCCTATGATAAAGTTTCGCACAACAGACTCCTCCTTAAACTTTCAAATCTCAGTCTTAATGGTTAGATGCTTTCTCAAATGGTTGGATGCTTTAATAAAAAATCGTTAACAATTCGTTGATTTTAAAGATCAAGATTCAGCGTTTGCCACTGTAAATTCAGGTGCTCCTGAAAAATTGGGTTTCAAATTTCAACGTTAAAAAAAAGAAAAAGAAATGCAGATAAATCATTTCGACCCTACGACTGCATGATTTTACTTTTTGACAAGTTATAGTAGATTTAAATTTATTTTTTTAATTGACAAGTTTTATTGCCATCTACGGGTTGCTTTTGAACGGAAATGAAAAATGACAACGCAATGAATGTCTCAAACATAAAGTTGCCAATTGGCAACGGGAAAAGAAACATATTTAAAGTAGATGCTGCCAGTGAGTAACAAAAGTTGTAAAACACTTGTAAAAACTCAATCCCATTAAAATCACCGGGGAAATAACATTTAAAGCACGTCCAAAGATATCAAAATTTAGGTACATTTTTCACAACTAAAGCAAATTATTATTTTTTTTTCAATTATTTTTCTCAATGAAAATAACAATAATTTAAGTGAACACATTAAGCTAAATTGTTCGAAAAACTCAGAATGACAATAATGTTACAAACAATTATCTTCAATTCATCAGCATAAAAATGAGATTTATTGAGGTATCGGAAATTGCTAAAAATCATCAAAACCCATTGTAGAAAATAAATTAACTCTATACTTACACGCGCTTGTGTGTGTATTTATATATATATATTAAACATTTTACCTATTCTATACTGATAAATTATGCATGGAGATGCGCTAGAGGATAAAAAAAAATCCCGGATTGCTATGAATAATTTATGTGCTAAAAAACAGATTTCTATCTGGAATTTTATGGGGAAAAAATTCTGTATATCTCAAGATATTTTCTTGAGTTTTCTGGTTTTCTTTTTATTATAGAAAAGCTAGGAAAAAATTCATCTTTTTTTTCTAAAGGAAAAGGGATAAGCCTTAACTTACTGAAAAACATGGTCTACGTCTTTGAAATTCCTTTTTAAACCGAGTTTTCTAAGGTCCGATTTTGTAAAAAATATCCCACTGTGATACGACGTTTTCTACTTTTATTTTCGGTATATGGTATAGGATTAATGCATAATTTACTTGCGCTTTGATATTTGCTTTTATCATGAAAGTAGAAAATAATATATTCAAATTTTTTTCTGTTTTGAGAAATGATATTGTTTTTTTTGAGTACTTCTTTACCGCACGCCAACTCCAGTCATATATCGCCATACGGCAATTTCCAATTAGTGGTGGAAATGAAAACGCCATCTGTCGATGGTAGCCCCAGGCTCGATAGGTAAAGAACTTTTTCTCGGGCCCCGTTTGGTGTATATGCAAAATTTAAAGACGATCGATCTAAAATTGTAGATTTGTATAGAGAATGTGGTGGTCGAGTGATTCTAGTGACGGACTCGCGATGCGAGGATCCGGGTTCGAACCCCACAGTGGTGGTCGGCTGAAGTTGGTTTTCTGTAGTTTCCAACTTCAAGGCGCAAATGCGAGCCGATCTCCCCGTTGAAAAGTCTCGCCACAGAGAGCAACTACTACTATTGTATTTGAAATCACGGAATATTTTCTGTTGGCTTCAGGAGATATAGGGCAACGCCTTTCTGTAGTCAAGGGGACAGGGGGGGGGGGGGGTCGATTTAAAATTTAGATTTTTTATTTTGTGACACACTGTATTTTCACTCCAAAAACTGGTACAGCTTAATTTTTTAACGCCTTTTGAGCATTTTTTAAAGGGGGAATCACATACCTCTTCGGCAAACAGTTGATGAGATAAAGGCTGCATTACCATTTACAAGACACCCTGTATAAACTGTGTGTGTACCATAATGTTACGATCATAAGCTTTGGTGACACCTCTAGAAGCCGCGATGCATACTTAATGAAACACTGTCTCAGTCGATGTTGATACATATTTTTAAATATCAGTGTTATTCTCATATAAACTTCAAGTCCGGTCATAATCGGAACAGTCAGAATTTGCAACAGGGGATCTTCAACGCGTGGCCCGCGAGCCACATGTGGCTTTCGAAGCTTTCTGCAGTGGAAAAAGTCTCAAGAAATATTTTTTTAATCTCAGATTTAAAAAAATTCTCAAATATTATAGCATACCCCCAATTTTACTCATAGCCCTTGGCTTCGTTTTGCTCATACGGAAAGACTAAATACAAAGAAAGACAAGATACTAAAATATATATCTAGATACCGCAGTATGACTTGTTGGCCCTCAGACTACATGGATTTTGTTTTGGCCCGCAATGTCTAAAATTTGAGGATCTTTGATACTCCCATAGGCCCAAACCACGACATCCAAAAATACCGACTGCACCTGTGTCTTGAAAATCTAAAGAAGTACGTATATGTTCTAATTTTGAAATTCCGAAATAATGTCTGCTGAAATTCGACTACAAATAAATCAGTAACAAAATTCACACTCACTCAATTATTCGTAGCTATTTATGTGTACACTTCTCGGTATATATGCCAACTTCTTATTTATTTTGAAAATTATAAATCACCATTATGATTATATCTGTTACTTCCGGAGCTTGAAATTGACCAGTCCACGAATTGGCCAATTTTGTTGCAAATTGATGTTGTTCGAAGTTCGGGCTTTGGCTATCCATCGAAGTGGCCAGAGATCCCTTCGTAAAGTGCGATAACAAAAGACATGATCCGAGGTCACGCCAAGTTGGCGTATTTTTTCGTGATAATTATGTACACGTTAGCCGTGGAAACCCATCAAACCGCAGACACGATACGGTAATATTTAATTTTCTCTTGAAAATTTGACGGAAAGAAAACTATATTTGGACAGAAAAAAAATTCTTTTTTCCCCTCGTCACAGGGAGCTAATCCAATACAGCTACGTGAAGCCATGTAACACACGTAGGCGATGGAAAAAAAATGGATTTGGCACATGGCACACCGTTTTACATTAGCACACTGAAATTTGGCTACTTCGCGCATTGGCTGGCTAAAGCGAGAATCATTTCTGGAAATCGGACTTCAGCCAAAATGGCCACATTTCGGGCATTGGCAGTAACATATTCACAAAATACACCCCAACAATACACCAGTATTAATATCTTCTGTGAGGTATAATGTTAATAATCATAATTAAAATAACCCTGATAATCATATAGTAAAGACAAGTTTTTAAGGATGAAGTACGAGAGTAACGTCGATTAAAACACACCAGGAATAACCAAACCAAAAATATTAAATGCAAGGAAAATTGTTTTAATGTGTATCGGAAACCAATAACGAGCAATACGTTAAAAATGATTTAAAAAAACCATAAGGTGATGACAAGCCAAAAAGCAAACATTGACAAATGTATAATTTAGTTTTAGGAAGGAATAAAAAAAAAAATCACTGATATATGATCGTGTTTGTTAAATAAAATTATGGGAAAAAAATTTTACGTTCTTTTCTCAAAAAAAAATTAAAAAAAAAAATTTATTAATGATGAAAAATTTATCTGAAAATTTATGTGAGAGCAAAAAAAACCCATGAAAAAAGGGAGATAAATGCTCTTGTTAGCGTTACTAATTAGAGAGAAATTATACCATGGAAAATTACATTTACTTGTTTTTTATCTTATGTTGGTGCGTTTTTTTGGAGATGAATAAAAATATTACAAAATTGATAAACTCATTTTTCCCACGTGAAAAAAACGATTTTTGCTTTTCCAGAAAAAATAATTTCCACAGAAAAAGTTTGCACTTGTCAGTTATATGCGCAAAATATCCGAAAGAAAAATTTCAATTTACTTAACAAGTTTTTTTTGAGGTCTCATTAAAGAAAATAAGTATTAAGATAGTCGATGTTACATCTTTAATTCGAAAGAATGAAGTATGAAAAAAAAAAGAAACTTTTTTGTCTGAAATTTTTTTTTGGCTGGAAAATTATATTCTCAAATATCTTGAAAATATTTCCAGCGAATTTCTTTCAAAATGATTTCTCAAAGAAAAAAAATTAGAAATATTTTGAAAATTTTAAAAAATAGTTTAATATCATAAATTTATGACAACACTTGTCCTGCGAGCCAAATTTTGCACTCGGTTCATGACAAATTACAAAGCCACTCGAGTGGCCGCGAAAGATCATCAAACCATTTAAGGGGTTCGTGGTGGATTTTCAGATAATTTAAGCTGCAAACGGGTCACATCTATATCACTCAAGTGTCTCTAAGCACATTTTCAAATCACTTGAGCGACCTCAATCGTGTTTTGAAATCATTTGAGCTTTCTGCGGTACACCTCCAGTTCATTGAAGGGGTTCGTGGTACATTTGAAGATTATTTTAGTAACTGGTGGCACTTTTCCAGATCACTCGAGTATCTCGCGGCGCTCTTTCAGATCGCTTGAGTGGATTGCAACACACTTAGAATTAGATCGATTGAACGGCCCGAGGCATTTTTGTAGATCAATTTAGAGGATCTTGGAATAGATCATTTAACCCCTTCGCTTACAAGCAGTTGGCTAAAAATTCGGATGATCTCTATTTGATGAATCAGCATTAAATATGGTAACCTTGTCCTGAGCTAACCCCAAGTTTGAAAAAAAAAGGAGGAGAAGTGGAAAAGTAGAATAAAAATAAAAGGAAAATGATATATATGAGATAAGCAGATAAAAGCGTAGATTTTATAGATTTTTATTTTCACCCTCAACCCCAACCTGTTCTCTTTCGCTGTTTTATGCATATAGTAGAAGGATATGTACCTCATATCCATCACGTATATATGTGGGGAAAAACTAAAAATAGGAGTATTACAATAGACGGAGGAGGAAGAAACGTCAAATTTGTTTCATAAGGTTACAACAAAGCTTCGCGATGATGAGGAGAGAGGAAAAAAAAAAGAAAGAGAATTCGTTTGAATTTATTCCACTAACGTTTGCACGCAATATTACACTCTTGAACGTAAAGTGGTTGAGTGACTCGGAGCGCATTTCAAGATCACTCAAGAGGCCCGCGGCGTGTTTACATCATAACTTAAGTGGTTTGCGGAACATCTCCAGATAACTCAAGTGGCTGCGACATGTTTACGAACCAATGAGGCGACTGGCACTATCCAAAAGTTCGACCACCCTTGGCTTAGATGGATTCACTTTGCCAGTGGACAAAATTACTACACTACTGATATTGTACGGTTAAGTAGTAGTAGACCTACATCGTGATACTGTAGTTAAATAGCCTGAAAATTCCAAGTATTTACCATCTTCACTTCAAAACATGGAAGACAGATGGCTGCACTAGCAACAACGCGAACCAGCTTAAATTGACAGAATTAGTGCGTTAAGGTACACACATATACACTCAGAACGCACACATTGCTGCATGTACCGATTCGTTAGAAATTCGGCATTGGGAATGTGTACGAGGTGCATGTACGGTTAAGAAGAAGAAGATTCACCCTAATGAGATGGGCGCCTTACATTTTACCAAAACATTAAGTGATAAAAAGGAGTATAGGGATAGAAATGTATAAATTATTATGTCTTGTAATGTCAGCTTTCTTCACATTTACCAATATCACCGATCGAATCCAGCATTCTATGTCAATGGTTTCCAATTGCTGGTTCCTGGTTCAGGGGTCCACAGCCTTTTTACTACTGGATTTTGACGAAATTTCAGCCAATAAATATAATCATTTCACATATTTGCTAAACATATATGTTTTGTCTTTTGGTGAATTACATATTCATTAATTGTGAGTCGCAGTAGAACTGTATTTCCCGCCATTGGCGATCTTTTAGCAATTTAAATGATAATTACCAACTTTACTTCGCTTTGACAATTTCGTTGGCCAGAACAAGTGACTCCACTTTCCCTTGTTATTTTTGTTTTCTATAATTTCCTTGTTTTTCAAAATTAGCAACGTTACTTCGCTTTGACAGTTGCTTTAGCAACTTTACTGCAATTTCGCCTGATTTCCTGTATTTCCCATGAAGGAAGTATGCTCAGATTTATACTTTTTATCCGATGAGTTTTCGCGAGACGGATGAAACCCCATGATTCACATTTCATCCGAGAGCCGGACGTTGTAGCTGCTCTATATTGTGCGGTTTTACCCAAGCTAATACATCAATCACATTCTTTTAATTTACAGCTTGTAACCCCGAAAAAGAAAAAAAAAAGGATCTCCGAAGGTCATACGTTCCATAAAAATAAAACTTCAATTACGCCACTGACTGTCCCGTTTTTTCTTATCCTCTTTCTGAACATATTCCTCTTTCCACTCCCCCCTTATTCATTCGTATCCGTTACAACTGCTGTTTCTGAGCAATTTTCTTCTTCGGGGATAACCGGGATGGCAACATGACTTAAAGAAGAGTGAGCAGGATCAGTTCGCGCGGGGAAGGAAAAAAGTAAGAGTTGGCGAGAGGGGCACAGACGTATAACGCGGAGAAACTTTGTAACCTACTTTGCAGTAGATGGCTGTACGTGACGAAAGAACTGCTAAACTTTTCAGTTTCGCATTACTTGAATCAGAGAATTCTTCTCCTTTTCTCTCCTACTTTTTTATATTTTTTTTACTCCGGTTCATCATCATCATCTTCTTATGGTAGCTTTTGTGTTGCTATTCGTCCATTCTGCGTCCTCTTTCTCTATCCAAGGAGTCAAGTGATGAATCGATGACGTCCTTTTCAGCGGAATCGCATCCATCAAATCGATTCTTTGGGAACCGATGCGAGACGCTACTCATCGATTCTCACTTTATCGTCCCTGTAGTTAGCTATTTATTTCCGGGAACTTCTCAACGAATAAAGATGTCGAGGATCGGAATGTGAGGGGTGTGTGTGCGTGTTGCGATGGGTGCCTGATTTTTCCGGAAATTAGCCTACTTTTCGAATTCTGGTGGTGAAAAAAAAAAGGATAGAGAAGAGAGTGAAAAAAAAAATCTTGGAAGCAGGATTTATCCATTTACAGAAGAGGTTGAATTGAGAATCACATTTCTCATATGGGATTTCACATCGAATTTTTTTTTCTGCTACTGAAACCGGGATTCATGCTGTAAGACAGTTTCCCAATCTTTTTGTTCCATCGCCCCCTCCTTCAGAAATTTTTTTCCCTCATCGTCCCCAACTCAAGCGTACCCATAGAATCCTATGTTATATCAGTAGCTTTCTATCGCCACCCTAGACAATGCCATCTCCCAACGGGGGCGATATTGCCCACTTTGGGAAACACTGCTCTAAGATTATGAGAAAGCATTTCTCTTGTCACCAAGGTCAGAAAAAAGGGCTTCATTTAAAGGATATAATTATCTGAAAGGGGCTTATGATGCTTGTAATATAAGGCAAATGATTATGGTCTGCTGCAAGTCAGACTTAAACGCATCGCATGACATAATGGTCAAATGTAATCGTCGGAGCTCAACGACCATTTCTAAGAAATAGCTAGAAACATTGAAATGAAATTAAGAAAAACAATAAAAATTGATGAAGCCCACATTCCACCAAAAGCAACGTTGTGCGCATCTGATACATCAACTGGCCGTCTAAAAAGTCATACGTAAGTACGAAATTTACAAAAATTCTTAACAACACTTTGATGAATAAAAACAATTTCTGATTTCAGAAAAAAAATAATTTCCGGAAATAACCAATTTTTTGAATCCTGGTGGTGTAAAAAAGGGTATAAGCAAAGGAGATAAAAAATCGTGGAGAAGCAGATTTATATCCATTTCCAAAATAGGTAGAATCGAGAGTCACATTTCTGATATGTAATTTCACATAGATGTTTTTTCTCTAATACCAGGATTCATTTTCTAAAATATGAGAAAACAGTTCTCGTTCCATCAAGGTCAGAAAAGAAGGCTGTTTTATCTAAAGCAAAATCATCATTATATGCTGCTTTAAATGTAAGATTTACGATTATGGTCTATTGCAGGGAGTTTAAATGAACAGCCCAAAGAGAGAAACCAAATGTGGCCCCACGATTAAATAAATAATAATAATTCGACAAAGGCTGCATTTCAATGATTCGTGTTCGCACATGATTCGGCCGGTCAGAATTTTCTCCCTTCAGTCAATTATGAATCAACAACCAGGCACTATGGACGTGTGACTTTTAATTATGGGAGTAGAGAAGTTTTTATGGAGGGGATTTGGTTTGGATTGACTTGGTTTGACTCAGATGGTGGGAAGGCATGGAGATTACTAATCAGATTCACCTAGATCCTGATCGATTCAGATTCGTTTCGTGTGAAGGGGACCCTTAGTTTATTTCAGGAGAGAACATTTGGCATCCAACAAAGCATACGTAATGACACAATTTACAGAAATGCTTCAAAACCCTTTTAATGAAAAATAATAACAATTTAAGATTTTTTGAAATAAATAAATTCTGAAATGGTGAAATAACTTCAGAATGAGCGAATGGAATAGTTTAAGAATTGATGAAAGAAATAATTTCAAAATCAGTGACTGAAAAAATTTCAGAATCATCGAAGAAAATAAGTTTGAGATACATTAAAGAAATAATATATCAGAATATAAAGTAATTTCAAGATTCCTGATAGAAATAAGTAATCAAATTTTTTTTCAGAATTTGTCAAATAAATCATTACAGAATAAATAAGAATTTCCAATTATGTATTTGGTTTTGTACGCGGTCATTACTTGGGGACGTGTTTAACAATCCGTACAGACGCCATTGCATATTAAATCAAGTCCTCATGAATCTGGATTGCAAACAATAACAGAATGTAACCCATTAGAGCCGCTGAAAGGAGTTTGCAGTCTCATGGGGTTGTATAGTGCGTGTAATGTATGTTAGGGTCTATGCATGCGTTTGTGTTTGTACATATCTTTGCATTTATTTACTTAAAAAAAGGCATAAATACCGCAGTATTGACTTGGTATGGGGACGTGATGGTTTCATGAAAAGTTTGACTTTGGTCTGCAATGTCTGAAAGAATGAAGAATTTTTATCTATTGCGTGTGTTTTCTTTGATTCGAACAGGACCCGACGGATGGCGTTTATGTTTTGAGCAAAAGCTATATGCTTCGATATGAGATCTCCTTTGTTTTGCGTGGAGGATGGTTAGCTTGACGGTAATTCACTATAAGTGAGCAGAAGTACTGACCACGTCAATCTAACACATTATCTTTATCTTCTATCATGATTTTTTTTCTGAGTATTTCAAATTATTACATGGACTTTCGTAAATGGTCCAAGCAAAATTTGCAAGAATGGCGCAACCCTGCGTTTTAAAAGTTTTGCCGGCTTTCAAATGAATTGGGAATGAGAAATTCGTAAAGAATTATTATTTTTATGAGCGCGTTTAAATATTCTACCCACAGAGAGAGGAACGTCACACTACCAGAGAAAAATATAAAACAACCCCAAAAGAGTGTATTTTGACGGTATTTTACAGTGAAAATATTGAGGTTAGGAATCGAGTACCACCTTTTGCTAATTAATTTGCACATTATATTATACAAATACGGATACAAGGCCACTACAGGCGAAATGCCCAACGAGGTGGCTGAGAAAAAGACGGCCATAACAAATATGGATGTCGTATATTTCTAAAATACAGCACCGAATTAAAAATGTAATTATTAAAACTAAGAACTATATGTACACAATAAAACATAATACAATGCCCATAAAAAATTCATGACTTTATTGTATATAAATGACAACCAAAAAAATCTACAGCAATTTGATTTTCCAGAATAAAATTGATTAGTTCCTGAAATATTTTCCGCTTTTTAAAACATGAGCACAAAAATATTATCCTTTAGTAAAATTTGAGAAATTTTTTCCCTCATAATCATTTTATTGTAGTTTTTGTCTTCGAAATTTTCATAATAAATGAAATGAAAGCAATATAAAAAAATATGAGACAAAAAAATATTTCGTTCATTCCGTTTTAATTGTCTTTTCTTTATTGTTATTCAAATCAGGAGACAAAAAGAGAGGTTTAAAAAAATTCAAAACTTAATTCATTTTTTTTGAGTGCTCGTGAAACAATAGGGAGAAAAATCCCCTTTTTACAGTGAACTAAATACTACATTAGTAATACAAATACTTAATCACGATTAACATGCTTAATATTTTTACCGTGTGGTACAAAAATGTGCCCTCTGGTATAATAAAGTATTAAAAAAGAAACTGGTTTATGAAATTGATGATGACATAATATTTTTATGTGAGTGATATTCACACAAAATAAGCACTCAAAGTGAGCAATATCGCCCCCGGTGGGAGATGGCATTGTCTAGGGCGGCGATAGAAGCTACTGATATAACATAGGATTCTATGGGTACGCTTGAGTTGGGGACGATGAGAGAAAAATTTCTAAAGGAGGGGGCGATGGAACAAAAAGATTGGGAAACTGTCTTACAGCATGAATCCCGGTTTCCGTTGCAGAAAAAAATTCGATGTGAAATCCCATATGAGAAATGTGATTCTCAATACTACTTCTTCTGTAAATGGATAAATCCTCCTTCCAACAACAGAGTTTTTGGCAGGATTTTACAGTGAAAGTTACAAAATAGGTAATAGATAATAACCTGGTCCGAATTAATTCGAACATTAGGGTTTACAATAATTTTCATGGGAAAAGTGCATACATAGTATCCACAGCAATTAGATTTTATAGAATAAAAGTAATTAGTTCTTAAAATATTATTTGCTCTTTAAAACAAGAGCACAAATATATTACCATATTTAGTAAAATTAAGGAAATTTTCTTCAACAATAATTTTATTGTAGGTTTTTCTTCAAAATTTGCATGATAAATGGAATGAAAGAAATGTTAAAAAATATGAGACGTGTAAAATATTTCATTTCGTCCGTTTTAATTGTCTTTTCTTCATTGTTATTCAAATCAGGAGACAAAAAAAAAAAGAAGATTAAAAAATCAAAACGTGTTTCATTTTGTTTGATTGCTCATGAAATCATAGAGAGAAAAAAAATCCCCTTTATACGGCGGACGGAATGCTATGTTAGTAATACAAATACTTAATCACGATTAACATCCTTAATTAACATCACAAAAGAGATATGGGCTGAATAACGTCATTCTTGTAAAACAATCATTGTTATACTTTTTTTTCCTTTTGAAAGATTTATTTAAGAAACATTGACCGGAATTAATGAATAATTCAGTGAATGTGACTGCATTATGCTCTTCCAAGCATTATAATGAGTAGTATGCAAATATGAGCTATGATAGCGGGGAAAAAAATCAATTAATATCACTTCCCCTTCCTCTCCTGAAATTCCCTAGTATATATTGAAATTTAAGTACCCCGCATAGAATATGTAAATGGGACGTGTTTGCTAATGCACGCATGCTTATAGCTTGATGTTAAGAAAATTGTAGAACACAACTGTTTTTGAAGATAATGGATTATTTATAACTCAGTAAATCGGCGCATATTCTCTTTATCCAAATATCATGTTTATTTACTGAACTGGATGTAAATGCTATGAACCAGGGAATTCGTATATAATGTGGAATGAATGAAACATTGATCATTTTTGTCGCACCACGGTCATTTTCTGCACACGAGGGCTAATTAGACCGGGACCTACAATTTATTGCCGATTCCGAACGGCAGGCTTGTTTTTTGTACTCATCGAGAGGTTGGTGTGCTAACCCCTCGATGGGGGACTCCCTGGGGTAGCAATTTTTTGCTGTGGTCAAATTGCCGTTTTTTGTTGTACCCCTGTGTCAGGAAAGTTTTCTGACAAGGACAAACCGGGTATCGAACTCGCGACACCTCTTAACATCTTTTGGTACTTTAGGCGAGCATTTTATCGACCGGGCTACCGCTCCCCATGAAACATTGAAAATAAAATCGTGTGAATTGAACCTGCCGTCATCAATTTATATCTGTCTTTTCCACCAATTTGGCCATTTGAATTTGTTACTGTGATTAATTCTCAATGTACACGGGGCATTCATGACGAATGTCCAAAAGGAATAAAATTTCTATGGTTCATATAAAAAAATAAAGTAAAATACAAATGATATAATAGCGGCCCCAATGAAAACAATTGCTGATGTAAAATTTGCGTCTATTCCCACGTAACCGAACCAAATTTACTCCGTAGCCCCACTATTTCGATAAAAATTCGACGTGATTGGAATTCTAGATTTTTGCGATCTCCGTATTTCCTTTCAGATATGGCCATTGTAGCTTGTAAAAAGTGACTAAAACCACGAGTTAAAAGTACCGATATCTCAGCGAATTTTCGCTCAATTTTTATGGAGTAAACATAGAGATTTTAGGTAAATATCGTTATAGGTACACTATACCCTCTGGAAGATGTCATGCCTTACACAATGATGCAAACTTTCTTCCGATTGATTGATCAATCTTTTGATTGATTTTAAAAACTTTTTTTAAGGATATGTTATCAATTTTGTTATCAATATGTTATTAATATGTTATCAATACGAGTAGTTCTGGGTAAAACAGCCATGAGAAAGCTTAATATAATAATGAAAGACAAAGATGTCTCAATAAAACAAAAATTAGAAATATAAATGCGTTGGTCTTTCCTATCTTTACGTATGGATGTGGGAGCTGGACACTACAGTACAGAAAGCAGATAAGAAAATAATTGATTCCTTCGAACTTTGGTGCTGGAGGAGGATGCCGAAAATTCCATGGACAGCTAAAAGGACTAATAAATCGGTTATCGAAGTCAAGGTTGACTATTCTCTAGAAGCAACGTGAATAATGAATGTAAGGGGACAGATGGCCCCCCTCTCGATAGGAGGCTCTAGGTTAGAGAGCAATGTAGGCATGTGTAGTGTTTTCAATGACTTTTTCGCGTCGGTTTTTAATGGAGATAATGACATTCGATATACGGGTGTTGCATGGAGTAATAAAACCCTCGACGATATTCAAGTAGAAGACGTGGAGGTCCTTAATCTTCTAAGAAATGTATGTCCAAGCAAAGCACCAGGACCAGATGATATCTATCCCAGGGTCCTCAGGGGATGTGCCAATGAATTGTTGGGGCCAGTCGCACAGATATACAGGAGTAGTGTTGCTGAGGGTATCGTCCCAAGGGATTGGAAACTTCTAGTCCCAAGGGATTTGAAACTTCTAGTCCCAAGGGATTTGAAACTGGCTAACGTTGTTCCGATATTTAAGAAGGGTAGTAGAGAAGCTGTGCCCAATTATCGCCCAATGAGTTTGACGAGTTCCCTCTCGAAAATTTTGGAAATTATCATCAAAAGGCAGTTTGTGAAGTGGATAGACGAGAATAATGTATTGTCGGATAATCAGCATGAGTTCAGGAAGGGGAAGTCATGTGTAACTAACCTCCTTTGAAATATTGTCTGAGGCTTTCATGGCCGGCGTTAAATGACTTGCAAACGGTTTCCGGGTTATTAGGCCATGGTCCAGGAGATTTTCTTCTGCGTCCGATCAAGTCTCAGAAATCCATATAGAGAACAAGTCGCATATGACAACATGACAGTAGATGTACGAAGCCTTTCTCGCTTGCCGCGGAGGCTTACGTCGAATTAACCTCAGATGATGCCTGCCACAGATGTAGGCGAAACGTCAGGAAGAAAATCTCCTAGACCATGGCCTAATAACCCGGAAACCATTTGCAAGTCATTTAACCTCCTTTGCTTCAATGATCACGTGACGAAGGCTTTGGGCAAAGGCAAAAATACTGATGTTCTTTACCTTGATTTCCAGAAGGCATTCGATCGTGTCCAACATGGTAAACTCTTGAAGCGTTTACACGAGATTGGAATTGGGGGCAACTTGCTGAATTGGATATAATAGTAGTTACGAGATAGGTCGCAACGAGTTATGATGAACGGGGAATTCTCCGGTTGGACAGACGTCACAAGTGGAGTTCCTCAAGGAAGTGTCCTTGGCCCCATACTTTTTTCACTATTTATCGATGAACTCGATCAGGGTATCGATGGGATTACTAGCAAATTCGCGGATGATGTGAAGCTAATGGGGGTAATCGGGAATCAAAACGATAGGGAGTTGCTCCAGACCAACTTAAACAGGATTGCAGCACGGGCAAATGAATGGAGCATAACGTTTAGCGTTGATGAAGGCATGGTCGCTCATTTTGGTTCAAAAAACCCACGGTTCTCTTACGAGTTGAATGGTGTCACTATCCCGGATGCAACTAGGGTCACCGATTTGGGAATTCTAATTGACGAGCGGCTTAGGTTTTCTGAACATTGTTCAGCGGTGGTCAAAAAATCGAATAGAATGCTTGGTCTCATTTTCAGAAAGGTCTCTTCACGTTCTCCTAAAGTCATTCTTCCGCTTTTTCGAGGCTTAGTTCATCCTGGACTGGAGTATGCTGTAAGGTTTTGGAGACCATACCTACAGAGGGACATAGACTTGGTTGAAGGGGTGCAGAGAAGAGCAACGCGTGTCCTTATTGGCACACGGGGCTTGAGTTATGAAGAGAGACTTCATTTTTTTATTATGTTTACATTGGATGAACGCAGGTGTCGAGGAGATATGATTGAAGTGTTCAAAATTTTGAATGGGATGGATAGGATGGACCATGAACACCGCCAATCGACTGCTTTTACAAGGGGACACCAGTATCGATCGGTGAGGGACAATGCAAGGTTATGGTGCCGCAGGGAATTTTTCTCTAATAGGGTTGTTAATAAATGGAATAGCTTACCCCCGGAGGTAGTAAATTGTAACACAATTGACACGTTTAAAAAGAAATACGATAAACATGTTGGGGTAAATCGAGAAGCTATCCATTCTTAAAAAAAAGACCAAGTATATAGAATCATAAGTATTCTTTATGGGCATTGTATAATATTTTATCACGTCTATATATTGTTTACAATTTTTTGTTAATTGCATTTTTAATTGGGTTGCTATATTTTTGAAATATATGACATCTATATTTTTATGGGCATCTTTTTCTCAGCCACCTCGTTGGGGATTTTGCCTGTTGTGGCGTTGTATTTGTATAATGCTTTAAAGAGATAAGATGTCTCGTCAATGACGCTGAGAGATTCAAATTATAGAGAGAAATACAATTGCCATTTTTGGTATTACACAGATCCTGAAAGAATTAAAGTTTTTTATTTCCTACTATTAACATTTTACGTAAGTGAAAAAAGAAATCAAAGCTCCTTTTTATTGATATTTTTCACATTTGACGAAAATTTCATAAACGGGAGTGTGCAGAGTAAGCAGAGTAAAGTTTTTAGGATTTTAGATGGTTTTTTTGTAATAAATCTTCAGCGATTTCTCGACATTTTGACCACCTCTGAAAATAGCTTAAACTGTGCAGTAATTTTTTTTATATCAATAGATAAAAATATATTGAATTTGAATAAGAATAAACAATTTACTGTTTTATTTATTTATTCAATTATATATACATATATTTTTTTGCCGCAATGAAATTTACCGACGCAGTTGTAGCTGGAAAAAAATATGAACTATAAACTATAAACCAATAAGAAAAAGGGAAATTTTTACGGAACACAATATGCCAAATTCCATTACCACCGAGATAAAATATCTTTTGATAAAGAAGAATAAAATTGGCAGATAAGAAAATGCTGTTGGAGAAGTAAAAAGAAAAGAGAGAAACTGTTGTCAACGGAAACAATTTTTACTTGAGTAGTTGCTGATTTTTTTTTTTTTTTTTGTTAAACTTTAACAAAAGCCAAAGAAGTAAATGTTAGCTGGAAGTAAAAAGAAAAAGAGGAAACGTTTTAACACCTTTTCAAGAAAAGATGCAAAAAGTAAGAAAAAAAAGTTTCGGAGAGTAAAATAAGAAAATGGTATATAGAGACAGTGGTTTTTACGGTCAGAATATAAATTGTGCAACTTACTATTCGAGAATTAGTTCAATTCAACTGCAAGTTGAATGAGAATGCATTGAATTTTATTTTTTTATAGAAAATTCATGTTCACATAAAAGACAAAGTAATTGACTGAATATTACACCTAGTGCTCCACGCCTCAGTTTATTGTCCAATGAGTCAGTTACAAACTTCAGTTTCCGAAGAAGGCATTTTGTGGGGAGCAATGCTACACAGGTATCAAAGTGAGCCATCGAATATGTATGGAAAATTTTGAAAGTAACCTACTACTACTTATACTACTTGTACTACCTCGTACACATTGAACGGAACCTCTTGATGATCATGCTGGACGTTGTGGTCATAGTAACAGACTCGGTCCCGGGTTCGAACTCCACCGTCGCCCCAGTGGTGATCGGCAGAAGTTGGGTTTTCTGTGGCTACCAACTCGCGAATGCGAGCCGATCTCCCCGTTAAACAGTCTTGCCACAGAGAGTTAAATTTTAAATTTTGGAACTTTTATCATGCCACGAGCATTTTTTAACGAATTAATTTGAAACTCTGCAAAAACAGTTAAGTATTAAAGATACGGCGAACTTTATACTGGCGCAGGATAGCATATGTCAGCGGTTCCCAAATACTTTTACTCGTGGACTCCCCCCCCCCCCCCGCGCGTATCTTGGTATCTGTCTGCCTGAACCCATAACTGTTAGTCGCGGAGAGATGGAAACTTTGGCTTTTGCCATGATGGACCCCTCATTTATAGCAGCAGAAAATACAGCCATCTATCAACGACAATTGTTCTCCGACAATGGAGGACATTCTATCCAGCACTAGTAAATATGATGCAATAGCAATGCCACCTACTAAACCGCAAAAGAACTAAAACATCGTTTCATACGCGTTTCGAGAGATGCCACCATAAGTACGAAATTCTTGTGAAAAATCGTAACAATATATTACTATTGCAGTATAACAACTTGCAGCGGCTTTTTTTGCGTGTTAATTCAAATAAAATCTTTCCTTTTTAATTAATTTATTCAAGTTATTTCTTTTTCTTTCAACTTCGCATTATCTTTTCTATAATTCTACAATTGAGTCGTGGACCCTCAGTAAAAAAAAAAGCAATGAACCCGTGGGTGGGGCGGTCGATGCAGGCACCCCAGTTGGGAACCACTGGCATATACAATCAAAAGTATGTACAAAAAAAAGAGACATAAATCATTGGCGGAATAGTATTTTTAATGATGCATCTACTAGAGAATAGTTTTTCACCATGCTAAAAGATATGAGACCGCTCAAAGCCTTGAAAGGGAACAAATTTGTGATTCTGCGGAAAAAGAAAGAAAATCGTAGAATAAGATTGAATATCGGAACCCCACCAACTAACAATTTCTCCTTACACTGCTGGAGGAAAGTGAAGGGGCAAACCACGTTCCAGTCCTCGGGAAACTTTTCTTGTTTCAACACACCCTTCATCTTACCATCGCCTGCCTACACATCACCAACAATAAGAATGTAAAAAAAAAAAAGTCGAGAAATTCAGTTCCAAATTTTATAGCCACCATTTCGTTTTCCCTTTTGAAAACTCCTCGAGGCTAAAAACTTTGAGCAGAGATTTCTCCTAGTCTTTTTTTCCGTTCTGAAACAATAAAAACAGGTTGTAAAACTCGGGAAGCTCTTAGATCGTTAGGAAGACATGCATGGAAACGGTTGGGAACTTGGAAGACAACTCATTACCAGAGGGGGTTCCCAAAGAAAAAAAAGAGAGAGAGAGAGAGAGAGCGTAGATTTGGAATGGAGACCGAATAGAATGCTCGAAATCCTTCTCAGAAAAGGGTGGAGCAAGAGCCTTCTCATCCGGGAATCTCATTAAGATGGAATTCTTATTCATAGCTTATGATCTGAGAAATTTCTCTGGACAAGTTCGTTCTTGTAAAGATAAAGTTTAAGTAGATCCGGCCTTTGTGAGGACGGTGATTATTAAAGTGAGAGAAATTTCCAAAAGAGCCATGGGATGGTGGTGAAAACATTTAAGTCGTTCTCCGCTGCTTTATGTATGTACGTACATACGCAACGAAATGCTTAGCACCCTTAATACGCTACGACAGTTTATAGCTAATATGAATTCCGGGAAATGGTTTGCTGCTGCCGATTCCTACAACTGTCGTTTCCTTCGTAAGTTTGATTCGATAATAGCTCACAATCATTTTTGAAAATTCCTGTTATTACTCTGAATGGTAAATTGCTGCTGAGGAATGTGGAAAAAGTTCACATACAGGATATATGTATTTTTGATCTGAATTGAAACTTTTCAACAGTAGCCTAGTGAATACATGGACGCTTCCCGAAAAGCATGTGCGAATACGACTACCAGACATCCGTATTTAATATGCAGAGAGAGTGTATGAAATACTTGACCCCGGTCTGGCGAACATGATTAACCATACGGGGTTCCCCGAAGGGTTTTATTTCTTCCAAAAAAAATCCTACCACAGGAAGCACCATTAACATTTTGAGATTAGAAATTTAATGCCCCTGGGGTTATGTTCACTTTTTTGTATTAATTAAAACATATATAAAACATTTATATGCCAGCCATCTAGAAACGCAGGTGGGGCTAACCTATTACCGGGTGGCATTTTGTGACAATCGGTGAGATGTCCCACTTATATTGAAAGAAATATGGCCATCCATGTGTGTTTATACTTCCCGAATTCAAAAACCAACAACATTACGTGTGAGTAATGCTTTCAGGTAACCATAATGTGAATAACCAAACTAATTAACAAAAATCAATAAAAATTGTTAATCAATATTATACATTAATCAATAAATGGGGAAATAATTTGCATTCCGACAAAGTATATAAATAAATAGGAAAAATTATTTTTGTGCAGCAGCGCAAACATAAAATAATAATAATGTAAAGTAAATGATGAACATAACAATGTAAATAGAATATATGATAATCAATTAAAAATAATTTATTCAAAATAATATATTTATTATAAATATAATTTATTATAATTTATTATAAATAATTAAAAATAATATTTATAAAAATAATTAAAATGCGTTTAACGAAAGAACATAGGCGTGGTAAAAAGCACTGCGTAATTAAAACACTTTCCACACAAAACTTACATTGAACATCCAGCTTGACAATGTCACTCTCCCCTTGTCCCTCGGTGTTGGTCGCGACGCATTTGTAGTGACCTCTATGTTCTCGGCCGATGTTCTGAATCAACAGCGACTGGTTGTTAACAATTATACCGTACGAGAAGTTATTGGTCATCGTCTGGTTGTCCATCTGCCACGTTATCTCGTGGACCCAAGGATTCGACTTGATGTTGCATTCGAAATAGACGTCGCTTCCTTCCTTGATTCCGGAATGGCGGTTGCTAGCACCAAGGGCTAACATCAGCTGTGGTGCAACTGAGAAAAAAATCAATTACATCGAAAAATTATAAATTTGAAAAAAAAAATCATATAATACTGACCATGATAGTATTGGAAATACACATTGCCGTCCGGTGTTCTTCAACCGCTGGTCTACTGACCGGTATCAGTGTGCGAAACTTTCCTGCCGGGCCACGAAACGTTTCACCCAATTCATACAGCTGTTACATAATTTTAAATTTATTTCAAATGATGCAACCTCTATATTGGTTTTTATTTCTGTCTTAGCACCGTCAGGACGCAAAATTACTCCTCTCATTTAATTTATTTTTCCTGCTGCACACAAATTACTTTTCCTATTTATTTTTAATTTTGTCGGTATGAAAATTACTTCTCCACTTTAATTAAATTTTTGCCCAGCCTCAAATTATTTCTCTCATTATAATGTTCTTGCTGGTCCGCAAATTATTTCTCACACTTACATTTTTTTGCCGGTCTTCAACTTATTTCTCCCATTTATTTATTTCTTGTTGACCCGCAAAATATTTATCCCATTAGTTTTTTTGCTGGTCTGTCAATTATTTCTCATATTTATTTCATTCTCGGCGGCCCTCAGAAATTACTTCTATTTATTCATTTTTTTTAACCTGTGCTCAAATTATTTCTTCAAATTTATTTTTTGCCGGCCCTCAATTTATTTTTATTTGTTTTTAATGCCAATCCACAAATCACTTTTTATAATTTTAAATTTTTTTCCCCATCCTCAAATACTTTGCCCATTTATTTCTGCTGGTACGAAAAAATTATTTCTCAAACATATTTATTTCCATTGGTCCCCCAAATTATTTCTCTCAATGGAAATTTTGCCGGTCTTAAAACTATTTCTGTTTTTAATATCTTTGCCGATCCACAAATTCTCAAATATATTTATTCTTATCAGCCCTCACATCATTTTTCGCATTCATCTAGTTTATGCCGGTCCGCAAATAAATTCTCCCATATATTTTTTTCCGCCGTTCCGCAAATTATTTCTCTCATTTGTTAATTTCTTTCTTGTTCCTGAATAATCAAAATCCGATCAATATATGATATGCAGTCTAATTTACATGCCACAAATTGCATTATTTGTAATATTCTCTTTAGTATGAAGTTCGAAACCAAAGCCCAATTTATTTCTTGAGAATATAATGTACCAATTATTTTACCGCAAGTTGCAGAAATATTATAGGCTATATTTCAACTCAAAATACAGAGGGGAACTTATTTCCAGTGTTAGAATACGTTAAAGAAAAATCAGTCGGTCGACCTTTTGCCTAATTAACCTCAACAGAGTTTGAGGTGAAAGCTCTTTCGGGAGCGATGGGAATTTGCTTCAGGGTGGGAAAGAATTCTTTCATGGCAAGAGAGCATCCAACTACTGTAGTAACTAAGTAACTACATTCGGATTTGCCGAAGGAACGAATCGCTCGCGTTCCTGACATTGCAAATTTGCATAAATTGTTAGAGTAAAGCTCCAATTGGAAAAGACGTCCGTACCTACAGTTTTCTTCTCTTACATTTTCGAACATTGTTGCAGAAAACGACCAAAACGTGCCGTTATTTCGCAACTTTCGTGTTAAAAGCGTTGAGGTAAAATTCTTATAATTCAATATTAGGTCGGATTCCTCTGTAATATTCCGTCGGGGACGGAATTTTACCTTAGGATAATCAGTGCGGATATTCGATTATTTTTTTTGCTTCTCGTTGTTCGTGAACCGATCGCTATTTTTCTTATCCCGAGGAGATTTCCAAAGTAATTCCCCTTCCTGCCGTAAATTTATGCGCATAAACAACAGGCAACAAAGAGAAAACTCCATTTTTTTCTCTCTTTCTCTTCGGAGGTCAGTGTTCCGGAAGATGTTTCAGTTTTGCCATTATCCCAGATCGTCCATAAATGTATAGGCAACAAAAAGGAGGGCAAAGAGCGATACACAACGACGACGAACCGATAAGAAATATCACTAATATTTTGCTCATAACTGAAAAGACAGCGCAACAGAATAGAAAAAAATATTCAATAACTTTGGTAAAATATTACTTATTGACCCTCTCACCGGCATTGACGAGATATTTCGCTTTCTTAAAAGCCTCTTCTTTTAGAAATGATAAGCCCAGATATTTTGTGTGAAGCTGGTGTTATCTCACTGAAACTCTCTCTCTCTCTCTTATTTATTTTGCGTCCTTGCTCAGGTGATCTGAAAGTTTTCCGAACACCCACAGGTATTCGGACCCATTCCACAAATTACAGTGGATGCTCGAGCATCAGCGACCCCGGCTCCGACGCCGCTACCCTCGCTGAAAATCGGAAAAAATCCAAGTTACCGGAGTAGTGATTTCTAAAATGTGTCATTTCTGTGAAGATCGCTGCCAGATTCTATGATCTCAGTAATGATCGAAGTGCGTTTTCTGGAAGTGAAGATCGCTCATAGATTCTATGATCGTGGTAATGATCGAATCAAATTTTCTGGATGAAAGCAAATCTCTGCTAGATTCTATGATTGTAGTCATGATCGAACAAATTTTCCTGGATTCGGGCAGGAAACTGCACTGCATTAAGGAAGCTGCGTTAAGGAAGATCGCGAAAATAGATGTGTCAGCAAAAACATGTATATTGGAGGGAGACAGGGTTAATAATCTATCCAATGAGTAAATGGCTAATGTAAATTTTTACCTTTCACCAGAAATCGACTACTTTACCAAACTAGCAGCAAGTATGAACATTAAAGTTAAGGAAATGAGTCTCAGTTCCAACCTTTATCTCTCAAGAAATATACGGTGAATGCACAAACTGAAATATTCAGAAATGCATGTAGAAACTCGTATACGAGGTAAGATGCACAAAAAAGGAAATATTTTGCATGCGGTATTCTTCATGCATACGGTATATCGCATCTTTCGGCTTCTAGACACGGTCATGAATATTTTTAGGATGATGTCTTGAAAGTATTCATGATCTCTACTCCCTTCCACATAGCTTGATGACTAAATTCACGCAAACATGAAAGTGGGTTATATGTCAGAAGCATATGGAGGAACTGGCTTCTGTTTCAGTTGCAAGAGTGGTATTCCACTAACTATCGGACCACTAAAGTGGCTAGTCACTGTAGGACTACACCAGGAAGGGAACCCCATAAGATCAGTGTTTGCTAATCACACACTAATTATTTTTTGAACTTTTGCATTATAGAATTGATGAATGACCCCCCATTAAAATGGAATGGATAGGAAGATCGCCAGGGGTTTGGCGGAAAGTACGCGACTCAGTATAACCACATCCTTAAGAGTATGTTACTACTCATTATTGCGTCATTACATACATTTAGTTGTCCATTAATGCTCCAAATTAAAAATAGCTTGTGTTTGACAAAAATCATTTCGTTGTGGTATGTGTTCCTCTCTAATTTCTCATATATTATAGTGCCAACACCACACTACTCTTATGTGGAACCATATCTCGCCAGAGTAGTGTGTGAGCTCCTGTACTTAGGCATTTGAAGATGACATTTGCAACCCTGTACTCTTTATGATTTGGATTCGCCTTTGTGAACGTTTTTAACGTTTTTGTTCAGGCGGAACCCGTAACTGTTACAATACTGTTCTACGCAAATGAAAAAAAAAATACATGGCTATATATATTTCTGCAACGAAGATAATTTCATTGCAACACCACTGAAAATTGTCCAGCTTTCGATACCGTAAAATACCGGGAAATCTTTCCACCGGTCCTAGGGCTCTTGTGAAACACCGGTTGGATATCTATGCTGTAGATCAGTGGTTCTCAACCTGTGCTCCGCACCGTGTGCACTACCGAGGGGCTCCGCGGCCGCTCGATAAAAATAAAAAACAGTAAAAGTTTGAAAAAAAATAATTAGAACTATTTTAAATAATATAAATAAAAATCATTAACTTTGATGAATAAGTAAAAAATAGGCCTACGGGGCAGCGCCATGGAAATTATAGACCAGAAATGGGTCCACGAGTCAAAAAAGGTTGAAAACCGCTACTGTAGATGTTTACGGTGTCTACAAGTAGATCATGTTAGGATAAATGTAGATACTGAATTCACGTGAATAGGTGACAAATCACACAAACCCATGAAAATAACTTTTTTTTAGGTTTAAATACCAGATCGTTTGAGTCGCGTAGGAAGTCTTTATGGAAGTCTAAAACGCATATCCACATGTAAACTTCCGAACATAGTCTTCCAATTATTTCCCATTGTGTAAATTATTGATTGTATGATAGTGAAAACAACAAAATCATGTTATTTTTTTAATTCTTAAAATTTTAATATTTTTAGGGTATATTGTGGCTGCTGATTTCGAATATGACATTAAGACCTTGATTTTGTCAGATTAGCTCTACTTTTTGAGATAAAGTGGAAATACAGTTTCTCAAAGGTAAATACATAATCAGCATACAAATCACATTGTTGAGAGTAAGCATCATCTCAAAAACTAGAGCTAATCTGACAGAACCAATGCCAGAATCGGGATTAACACCCCAAAATCACCCTAAAACTACTGAAATATCTTGGCCAATGAGTTACGGCATTTTCTTATAACGCACAGTTTCAATGTGATTTGCATGCCGCTTATGGTATTGCCACTGAGAAAATTAATTTTCCATTTATCTTAAAAACTAGAGCCAATCTGACAAAACCAATGTCAGATTCGAAATCAGCGCCCCAAAATCATCCTAAAATCACTGAAATACCTTTGAGAACAAAATCAGTGTAATTGTGCAAGAATGAGTGTTTTAATTGCATTAATCAGTGTTATAATTGCAGTAATCAGTATTGTAATTGTAGTAATCAGTGTAATTGTGAACAATCACTTTTGTAATTGTGAACAATCACTTTTGTAATTGTGAACAATCACTTTTGTAATTGTGAACAATCACTTTTGTAATTGTGAACAATCACTTTTGTAATTGTGAACAATCACTTTTGTCTGTGTAATTGCATTAATCAGTGTTGTAATTGCATTAATACAAATACAACGCCACAACAGGCAAATTGCCCAACGAGGTGGCTGACTTAAGAACATCATGGATCCCCGAACCATTTTTTGGAGGCCCTACCTACTACTGCTACACCACGATTTCTAAAATTTCAGTGATTTCCAATTATTTCACAATGATTATGGGACAAAAAAAGTTGTTAAAAACCTGTCTAAAAATAGAACAAAATTACGACAGAAGCAAAAATATCTGTTATCGAAATTTAAACTGTCCCACACCAGAAGTTTTCTTCCATTCACTTAAAAAAACCCAGCAATTTCCGAAATACAATTCCAAGCGAAAAAGTCAATACGGATTCGAAAGACTTAATCCCAGAACTTTAATGAATACAGAAAAAAACCAACAGGCCGCCATTAGAAACAGTAATATAAATGACTTATTTGGAGCATCTCCAACATGAGTGCGACCCCTTCTTTGAACGAAAATCTCCAAGGGCTCATTTTAGTGGATTAAAACAAGTTCCGCTCTTTTCAGTGTATTTTTACTCGCGAAAGTTTTTTTTAACGATCTTTTTACGACAATGAAATCTACCTAAAATCGTTTTAAAAGGGAAAAATAAAACACAAATTGTTCCTTCTTTCGGTAACTCTACCAATTGAATTGCATGTTTTACGTGTGAAAAAAAAGACTGATATGCTTTTCTTTTAAATATTTGAATAAAACATGATTTGTATAAAATTCTGCAGAAGACAGTTTTTAGCTTCGATATAACCTGTAGATTTTTACTGAATAAACATTTTTACGACAAAACAAAGTGTCCAAGCAGCTGATAAAAGAAAAGAAGGAAAATCTGTACATTCGTGCTTCTGGCATGCGGCGGACGATATCAAGTTAGTAATTTTACAGGGTGACTTAGGGAGAATCAACCGATTTCAAAATTGCATATGTCTTAAATGATAAGTAATATGTGAATATACGTGGAAAATGTCTACGTTTTATGAATAATTTTTGTTAATGGTCGATTTCAAGAGAAGAATCATTTTGAAATAGAATGATTCTTTCTCAATTACCCTGTATTGAGAAGAATCATTCCTCAAGAAACACCCACTTCGCTACATTTTCATCTTGCATAGGTGACACTCAAGTACGTCAAAAAACAAAGTAAATATTTATATGATATTAAAAAAAATAGAATGTCAATGTCGCCTTATTAAAATCGAAACAGGCGTTCCGAAAAGTGCTTTCGGGACAGCACACAGCACATTTACCGGCAAAAAATCGGAATGTCTATGTAAGGGTTGCCGATAATTTTTTTGGTCGAAAGAGGGGTATTGCTAAAAAAGTTTGCGCACCACTGCCTTAGAGGAAATGAAGTAAGGGAGAGAAGAAAAAAAAATGAGGGAAAAAAACATTAAAAGTCAGTGGATTCAAGTTTTTATACGCAGCATCCAGCTGGCTAAAGAAAAACTTTTTCCAACACTCGTGCCAATCGGACTTTCCCGGAACTTCACGAGAAGGATAACAGCACCTTGTAACACACCATGCGGATACGTTTTACGACGTTCTTATTAGAGCAGCTCTAGGGTCCGTTAAGTATGGCAAAATAAATGTTATGAAATGAAATAGGGTTTAAATTGTTTTCATTTATGATAATGACACTCCCATTTAGTGGACGAAAATTTCTATCCATTTGTGTCTGATATCGAGATGTTGCTCTGTATCAATTAATTACGCATCCGTCATCCCTCCAGATGGATGATTTTCTAGAGAATGATGGCGGTCATCTCTTAGAGATATTTCACTGTATACAAATGACTAAAATGAATTTCCAGCTAACACTCATTGGAAATTGCGCAAAATAACAGGATTGCGATGTATAATGACAGATTTTGGAATAACAAGTTTTTAACTGCACGGTATTAGTGAGGGATTTTTGACATTTTTCTTTCAATGAACTTAAAGACTTTTCTTTTAGGAGGGGGGGGGGGGTGAAGCAAGAAAAATGTCAAACGTAAAAGTTAGTGGATTCAAGTCTTTATACTCAACATGAGCTAGTTGGAAAAAAACACCTTTTTCCAACATCCCTGCGGAAAAAAGGGAAAGATTTTCGGAACTCCACAAGAACTACAACAGCGTTTTGCACCGCACCTGTTTACTGTCGCCTAACATTGCTGTATGCGGATTCATCTTATCACGTTCTTACTAGGGAGCTCTAGGTTTCGCAATGTACGAAAAAAAAAATGGTGAGAGATAAGTCGTAGCGGACACTCCCTGTTTGTAGACAAAAATATCGGTCGCATGGGAGTCCGTTATCTTGAGAGGCTCTACTCTATTAGTTATTAATTGGCAACCTCTTCGAAAAGAGTTCTTTATGATGATAGTTTTCTCAGAGAGATTTCACTGTACAAAAATGATGGAAATAAATTTCTGGCCAACAAATCACTGAAAACCGCTCACAGTACAGGTACTTAAATTGGATCGCAATTTCAGTATTAATGAGGGATTTTAATCTTATTACTTCCAGTGACCTAAAAGACCTTTCTTTTAGAGAAAAAAAAAAAAACAGTAAAAAAAAAAATGGAAAAACGTAAATGTTAGTAGATTCATCTTTACACTCAGCATCAGCTGGCTAAAGAAAAACTTTTTCCAACACCCGTGCCAAACGGACTTTCCCGGAACTTCACGAGAAAGATAACAGCACCTTATAACACACCTGCTTACTGTCTATATCACCTAACGTTACTCTATGCGGATACATCTTATGACGTTCTTATTAGAGCAGCTCTAGGGTGCGTAAAGAACGAAAAGAAGAGAAAATGGTACGAAATAAGTCGGAAGTGTAAGTGGCGAAAAAGAAGAACTCTACGCATCTTCGCAAACTGCGATATATACTTGAAGTGCCCTCTCGAACAACTTGAATTCCTTTGCTTTTGAAAGAAAGAAACCAGACAAAAGAGCAAGAGAAAAGAAATTCTCTCTCTAGTGAAAGTACATTTCTCTATCATTTCTTGAAGAACCAGCACTTCCACCATCTTTTTTTTTTCTATAAGCAAGAGAGGGTAACGTAAGACATGAACTTCCGGATGCCATCCCCGGTACTCGTCTTGCTTTCATTCCTCGTGTATACATACATATATATTTGTACATAAATATAGAAAATTTTTGTACTTTTTTTCTGCTTCGTTTCTGTGAATTTCTGCAACTGCGTTTCCTTATTTCTCTTTTTGCATTCGAGTTTCGTTTTTTGAAGATCGAGAGGAAACGCACAGATAATATTTTTTGCTTCCTGCTTCACGCCACCGCGATGAGAAACTCTTTCTCTAGAGCCATTCCAGTTACATCTAAAACCATTTGCTTTCTTTTTTTTCTCCTCTTTCTTATATACATTTTTATCCAGATATAGTATATTTATCCAGAAATGTTTACAGTAGAAACGAAGAATAGGCAATGGAGGACATCGCCTTTTTTTTGTTAAAAGAAAGTTCGATCTAGATGCGAGAGATGTTTGTGTAATAGAGGCACCACTGTTGTAGAAATACAGCGTGCACATTAATAAAGTTCACTTTCACTGCTGTAAAGATGCAATAAGAAAGCTAGGAAACAGATTATTTAATGAAGGGATGAGAGAAAATTTGAATGAAAAAAAAAAAAAAAAAAAAAATATATATATATATCTAGGAAAGGGACTTTTGACTATTATGACGAAACAAACTTTAGAAAGGCAAGTTACGTGTTACCGCCTGGAATCGGACTTGGTTACACTTGTAAACAGGGCAAGCGTGCTAGCACTATCTAATACACTAGAGACACAACTTCCCTTTTCCTATAACAGACATTTGTCAGCACGTGATGTGCTGAACATTCACAGTTGGAGAGTGTTTTCTATGAAAATTGCAGTGTACGGCCTAATTTCTGGCAAAAAATGAGACTAAACTACTTAAGCTGCATGTCAGGGTATCTAACCTCAAGAGAATCATTCCCATTCTAATTTCTTCACTTAGGAGTCTCACGTTGAGTTTACAAGAACTGGATTTGTTGGTGAAACTATTTCATAAACAGGCTGGTTTGGTATCGAAATCTATTCGGAGATTTTCGGGCTTCATAGAGGCATCTAAAACTCTTTTCTCATTTTCATTAAGACGTTCCTAGAATTTCATAATTTTCTAATGAATACTTACGACTGTAGATAGTTCCAGGCCAAGTGAATTTCAATTTTACACACCCTGTACCATGCGACAGATACGGGTTGTGTCGTTTATCATCATACTGCAGTTTAGTTACATTCCCACCCTGCCTCAGAGTAAATGAACTCATTCTTTACACTAGTGACTCTCGATAACTTCCTCTTGTGACTTTGGGATATTTTTAGGGGGTGCACGGGTCGAAATAAAGTAAAGGGAAAACAACAGGTAATTTAGAGGGTCCACAAGATCCTTTTAAAGAAACGCAGACATCATTCCCGTGGAAGTATAGTGTTAGAAAAGTTCACTTTTAGAATCCGGTAGAATCCTGGGCATCGTGATGGACTTGTAAATGTACGTTGTTCACATTAGCCTCGGCACTGAATGTCATGGAACACACTTTTAATCTTCTCAGTGGGATTGACAAGACATCTAGTCTCTTTAAAATTCTCTTATTATAGTCTTGAGAAGCGCATATATTCTGTGTGTGTGTATGAAGCTGATTTCTTAACAAACATTTCTCTTATACCCTTTACATAGAACCTGTAAAAAATCGGAAGAAACCCTACTTCATTAAACAAAGATACGACACTTTACAAGGGGGTTTAGTGAATTATACCGTGCCGCGCGTACACAAGGTCAGGACGGCTCTTGAGCCTTTGTGATGTTCATGCGGCCGCATGATATTCCACTCTAGGAAAATCACCGAATCTGATTTGAAAGGGAGAAAAAAACTTTGACTAAACAAACGCTGTCACGGGGAGCCAAAAATAGGTCACTCTAGTGCAGCGGTTCTAAACCGGTGCTCCGTGTGCACTTCCCAGAGGCTCCGCGGCCACACGAGAATAATGAAATAAATCAATAAATTTGATAAACAAACAAAAAAAAAAGAGGCCTAAAGGGTACCGTCATATAAATAATATACTAAAAAGGGTTCCTCGAATTGAAGAGGGCTCCGCCATAGAAATTGTACACTGAAAAGAGTCCGAAATGGTTGAGAACCGCTGCTCTAGGGTATAGGTTTAAGTCTCGGTCCTGAGTAAATTTGCCAATTGCAGCAAAAATAAAATTTCAAAGGAGCGTAAAAATGCCAATTATAGCAAATAAATTGTCAAATGTTCAAAAAGTTGCAAAAAATCGCTAAATTGCTGAAAAATCACCAATGTCAGGAAATAGAGAGATATTGAAAGTTAAATTTCATATGAATGTATCGTAACTCACACAAAAAATATATCTGTTTGACAAATCAAAAAACATGTTTGTAAATAACTCAATTCATTAAATCAACAACAATAGACGATATTGATGTATATATTCAATTATAGAAGTGAATTATATTATTATCAATATACCTGTAGTTGCCTCACATATCAGTTTTTATTGTATTAAATGCTACTGTTATGTGAACGTGGATTCCAATATAATTGTCACAAAACTGTATCCAAAATCATTTTATTATTTAACTTTATTTATTTTTTATTATAACATTTGTATTATTTATTTACTTTTAATTAGTTGCTCTGTACAGGCTCAGGCCTCTAGACGACGAACGTTCAGATTTGACTGTTTCATGTGTTAACTTTGGAAATAAATTGAATTTGAAAAAAAAGAAGAAAAATATCAAATATGAATTACAAAAAAAAAGTGAAATAAATTTATCAATATGACTATAATTAATTATGATAAAGTCATCAGCGTCGTATAATACATGTCATGAAAATAATATTATTTCTTGATTTTAGTAATGAATGAAAATTCAAGCAAGCCTAGTTGAAAATACGGGGAGAAAACACGACATTTTTTTTTACAAAACCTTTGAGCGGCCGAAGTTACGGGAATATCCCATTAAATATATACGAGTCTTTTGACCTCCCCTATATGTACAAGTTTCTGACCTAAGAGCAGCATAAATACTGCATACATGGTCCGTAGACTGAAAAGGTTGTACACATCTAGTGTAAACAATTTTTTTAGGTACTTATTGTTAGGTTTAGATGAGAAAAGGGCAATATCAAATTAGTCAACCACCGAAAGTGTACTGAACAAAAGATAGGTACAACCGTCTTCTTGGGTCTACTGCTATCGCACCTGCTTCGCATTTCGTATCAATTTCAACCTGCATTAAGAAATGAAATTCACGCTAAGAAGCATTTTTTCTTTCCTGTGCGCAACGAGCGAAGGAATTCTGGAGTAGCTCAATTTCAGCATCAACTCGAAGAAATTGACGACATTATCGCTGGAGCCATCACAATAGATGATGGAACATTGGCTAATGGACAGAGATTTTTTATCAGGGACAAATTGAATACAAAATAAGCAGCGTCCCTAAAAGCCTTTTATTTCGCGGGTGGAGAAAATTACTTTATCCAGCCTTACATCTATTACGGTGAGCATAAAGAGAGACGGCTCCGTATACGATTCAGCCTCGCAGAATCTTTTAAGTACATTCACACGAGTGAGTAAGTGCCGCTCACTTAAAGCGATGATAATTTTTTTTTTCTTTTTGAGATACCGGTAGGGTTTTTAGCATTGTTGATGGGATTTACCATGATACGAGGGATTGCTAAAAAGTACTTAGAAAACTTTAAAGCGTGCGTGTGACCGTCGTCCGTCCGTCGTGTTACGAAAAGCTCCGCCTGCTTAATAAGTTTTGGAGAAAGTGAGTCGGCTGGAAAATTACCTCTTAACGGGTACAAGAGCTTTTAAAGCTAATGGACAAGATGAGATTCTGTACCCGTAATGCGTACATATTTATACCTGTCTGCACATCTGCATCCGTATCTCGAATCCTACGTATTATTATTACGAAAATTCAGTATTCAAGGCACAAATTAGTCAAGTATTCAGCTGAATGACCTTGACATTCAGTTAGGGTTTAAATAATTACCTAAGAAAATTGTTGATACGCTGTACAGGAATATAATTTTTCAAAATTTTTTTTTAACGATGATCGTCCTATAGAGTAGTGTACTTTAACTTTTTTACCGGACTGGTGGACGTAGTTAAATAATTGGACGGATCTGAAAACTGGTTTCACTTATTCCATCCACTGTTTCACTCAGTTTAACCTGCATAATACTGCAGTTGTTATTAATTGATTTGATGTCAAAAATAGTGTTTTTGGTCCCTAAGGATTAGGTCAATTCCAGGTTACTGTTATCAGATGCTGAATACGTAGAAAAAAATAATCGCTGGGCTCCTTCGAGTTACGAATTATTCTCGTTCATTTGTTGTATTACGTGGACTATTCATTGTCGTCCTTTAAAGCTGAAACACAGCTACCTTGTTTCACCATTTTAAAAAATATATATTTTTTCCTTTGTTACTCTAAATTCTATTTACATATATGTAGTCTAGAGCGAGATATATGTGAAGCATTGAAAAATTATTTTTTGAATATTTTTCACCTTTTTTAATACATGAACTGCGTTCGTCTGAAACAACAAATATTCGTGTTTAGCACCATCCGACTAAGGAAAAGTTAAACCCTTTTAGCACCAAGTCTTATATCTCTCAGACATTTGCAACTATTCGTGTTTAAATGGTGTTTAATGAGGGGGGCGGCTTTCTTACAATAATTCATGTTACGAGTTGGGGATTTCGAAAATAGCAATTACTTTGAACGTGTCAGTGTTCAAAATATAGAAGTTCTGCAGGATGTGGGTCCCTGAAATTCGCAAATAAAATTAAAACAATATGTCAGGAAAAGTTAAAAAAAAAAACTGTTTTACAGAAAAAGTTCAAAAATTGCCAAAAAAAATCGATTGTGGCATTTTGCCTGAACTTCCGGGCTCCAATCAGGGCCGCAACTAGATGCTTGGTCAGCCGGGACAAGCACGCATTTTGATACGCCCATAATGTTGAAGGCGAGGTTAAAGAGTGAATTTTGTGCCCCTATAGTCCGGCGCCTGGGGCACCAGACCCGCCTGCACCCCCCTAGTTCCGGTCCTGGCTCCAATTATTACTTTACATGCACCATGGTTGATGGGCCAAGAAATACGATAATCTTATATTAATGTGGATGATTTTTGTAGTATGGTATTACTAAAATAATAAAAAATGAATAAATATATATATATATAATATTTTTTGGCTTTACATTTTTTTAGGAGGCATTATATATGTACAAATCTGGACAAAAAGTAAAATAATGCATTATTTGGGGGATCCGAACTACTTGGATATTCGCTGCACGAATCGAACTCCTTATGAATATAACATGTTGTTTAGTGAGCTGATCTTCAATTCATTCATAAATGGAAAATTAATGCACGCGCACTACAGGCATATCGTATAATGCTTTTCGAGTTTCGATTCACATTTGTGCCTACTTGTTGTTATACAAACACACGCACACATGGCCATTCTTCCATCCGAACATCCATTTCTCTTGAGAGGAGAAAGAGAGAGAGATGCATATCTCTGGATCCATCTCTTCCAGCAGGGAATTCTGGAGAGTCACTCACTCACACACACAGACACATATGGGAACAAGACATATGATTCAGCCGGAGGTGGCTTTCTCGTTGTCCAAATATCATAAAGAATGAATGATCGCACGACAGGAAAACCAGAATGCTCATACTCCATTTTATGTTGCGGGAGCTCACAGAGTGAAAACTTTATTTCTCGTATCCGGTTGGGTAGCGCCATTGTTACAAATGTTTGAGTAAGGGTTCTTACTTATTTTTATTTTGTAAAAAATTCTTATACATTCGAATGTACGTCTCGGTGACATTTCCGAGTTTTTCATTTCGTATTTGCTTTCGCGAGACTTACTCAAACTTGGTAAATACTATATCCGTAGATTTCTTTATACGCGAATTCAAAGATTTTTTGTTCGTTTTTTTTCAACAACAGGAATATATTGCAAATTTTATGCCTTCTTATTTGAACGTGGGACGTTTTCTAGGTATTTGAGTGGTTTTAGAGCGTTCTTGGAAATATCTTGAAATTTTCAAAATTTGCCTCAACAGTCATATTTCTTTCTAGATTTTTCTTTTTACTAGTTTAGTAAATTCTACGATCCTGATACATACAATGACCGACTTCAAAAGAATTAGGAGAAGGAGTAGAGAGGGGGGACGATGACCCAGGGCAGAGCTGGAATTAACCCGACTTCTTCTCCTGCTCTTGACCACATCATGGCCCGCCACTCTGTCTGAAGAAGATATTTTAACAGGTGGTCGAAGAAGATCTGGGCCATGCTACAAGTTGTGTATGTACGTGTTGTGAACCTAACGGCAAGTCTGTTTCTTTGTGATGCTACTAAACCAGCCCTGCACCTCGTCCATATTTCTCTGCGGAACTTCTAACGAACTGGTACATGTTGGAATGTGAGTGTGGTGAACCTTCCGTGAAGTTTGTTTCTGTGTAATATTTGTTATGTGTAGTGCTGAGTTCTGCCATCAATTTTTCTAACTATGCATGAAGTGTAATGATTGAATAGTATAACGTTATTTGTAATGTTGCCATCTGCCGTCAATTCCTCAAACTATGAGTGAAGTGTAATTGCTGAAAAAATTGTATCGTTGTAGAGAGGCCTATTGCTCTCTGTGGCGAGACATTTCAGTAGGGAGTTTGGATCTCATTCCCGCCTCGAAGTTGGGAACCACAGTATACCAACTTCAGCCGACTACCACTGTGGCAACGGTGGGGTTCAAACTCAGGTCCTCGCGATGCGATTCACTGACAACTCGAACACCACACCTAAATTATCCCTAATCGTGACCCGAGGGTAAGATTTTTGTTAGTAAGTGAATAGGTCTTGTTCAAATTTTCAGAAAAAAAAAAATTGCCAAGCGAAAAGACCTTACTTACCCACGTGGAAATCATAACCAAGCACAACTATGTTAAGGGGGAGTCCGACAGGTGCGGCCACACCTGTTTCTGAATTTGTAGGGAAACAGAAGTGGAAATATACAGCGTTAACGATTAGTCCTGGACACATTTAGAAAATTAATAACAAATCAACAAATTGACGTAAAAAAGTGCGGTTCGTATTAAAATACTTATGATGACCCAAAGGTTTCTTTTAATATAATAAAGTTTGAATTTTAATCGCAGATGTCGGTGTAATACGAAAAACTCGATGTAACACATGAGAAAAAATATAGACAGTGCGTAATAAATAAATGGTATTGAAATTATGAAAGTGCTTATTGAGATCGGTTTAAACATACAAACGGGTGAAAAAAGTGCAGATGTGTTGAAACGCACAGAATATGTCGATTTCTTTCGGTTTTTCGTTCTACAGCGCCACCTCTCGGTGAAGGTTGAATTTTATTTTATTTAGCAAAAAAAAAAAAAAAAAGGAAAAATATCTCTCTCTCTCCCTAGGCCACGATAAATATATTAGTGTAAATCGCACTTTTTTATGTTAGTTGCTTGATTTGTTATTAAGTTATAAAATATGTCCAGGACTTGTCATCCACCCCGTATATACCCTTTAGTTCTTTTCTATAAAGCATGATGCACATACGCATCGCTACTGAACTGATCAGAAACCGGTTTTTGATGACAAAATTATACCACTTAAGCCTCAAAAACATCATTATTATACATTTACTAGTTCATTTAGTTCCTATAGTCCCTTACTATCGTTATCGCAGCGGGTCCCACATGTGGTAAAGTCAGCCCCGTATCCGAAGACACGCGAGGGTAATCCAAACATGTTTTGCAATTAAGGGGCTACGGTGTGATTTAAATCATTTGATTGTTGCATACATTCGTAATTCATATGAGTAATTGATATATCGAAATTTTGCTCACAGTGTACGTCAAGGCTGATGGTGTCTTCCAGCGGTCGACCAGGAAGCGTCGGGTGGACCGCTCTACAAGTCACTGCTCTCCCGTTGTCATCGGCTTTCGGAGTGAAGGCAAGTGTGCTTAATGTGAGGTTGCCGTCTTCCAAGACCGTTTCCGTCGTGCCTTCAAGTTCTTTTCCTTCTTTCCACCAGGTAATCAGTGCCTTTGGTCGAGCACCCCTGGCTTCACAGTTCAATTGCGACACTTTTCCTACAGATAAAGGTTTCCTCCTCTGCATGATTTTCACTTCTAAAGGTTTCACTGAAATATAGGTGAAAATGAGATATCGCGTATCAAAGTGATGATACACTCACAATATCAATCGCTTCATGTATTTAAACTTTGCATATTTCAATTTTAATATCGATTGCTATGGAAATACACTTCACGTTGTATGACACTCTAATAATTGAAGCGCTTAAAAAAGCAGAGTTGGCTGCTCATCTATCTTCGAGGAAATAATAGGTTTGCCACTCCAAGTGATTTCTCGAAAATCGTTAAAAAACACAAAACACGATATGAAAGAGCGATTGGCTATAGTGATAACACTCACGTAACCCTTCTGCTCAAAGATGGCGGATAGGTGATCTGACATTTTAAGCAATTCTTCCTATAACTACAGCTTCTTGAAATTGCAGACTAACCTATGACCATCTTTGAGCAAAAGTGTGACGTTAATACTATCACTTTAGACAATCGTTTTTTCTTTTATCATCTTTCCCCCCTCACCACGCACAACCCTGTTCTGACCGCAGAGCCAGACACAACCTGCTCCATTCAAAACCCAAGAGACGCGAGTCCCTTTGATATGCTGATTGTCGACACGTTGCCCCAAGTTTGACGTCCGTCTAGTAGGAGTTGCCTGGCTCACGATGATATATTTCGTGACAGTCGTACACTTAGATGAGTAATCTCAACAAAACATTTAATGAAAGCACATAGAACGAATGTAGACGCACTTTGAAACTTCTTGAAATACTTGGCTGATGTATGTGCCAGCCATTTTTGGGTAAAATTGCGATATCTGTACTATTCCTAGAATAAATCACCGTTCCCTATCCTGATAAGTTTTAACAATTTACGAAGCATCAGTTAGAGTAGAAAAACTAAGGTGGATGGCGAACCCGAACCTCTTTCTCCAATTAGGCCCCTTACCAAGAACTAAGGAAGCTACAGTGTGGCTAACAGTAAAAAAAAATTCCAACTGGATTCTTCACCGAAAAAACTAGAAACAGGCCTTAAACAACTGGAATTATGTTTGTTTGGTCATTATTGGGATGACCATACGTCACGTCCATCATTTCCCGAAACATTCCCGTATTTTCACGTAATTTAACAATGACATCATAGAAACACTTTTAAAATGACTAGAAAAACAACTAGCAACCAGATGGGGTTTTTTCCCAACTAAATGGCCGAAAAAAAAAGTCCAGATCTAGTTGGAAAATAATCAAGTTGGCAATACCGGACAGATATATATGAGAGCGGAATTGTCGACCATATAGCAAAAAACAGGTTTGCCGTTCCACGTGGAGGAAATCATTGAAGAAAACCCAGAATAGGGTATAATAGGGAACAACGAATGGCATATCGATAATACTGACGTAACACTGCCTGGTACTTCAAGAAGTTCGATAGAAACGTGATTCAGATACGTCACGTGATATCGTGGGGTTTCTTGTATATACGAAACGGTTTGTCGGCTGGATCAAAGCTTATTCTTTCGCGTAATGAACGTTATTTTGACACATTATAAAAATCAACTTTTAGGGCCAAAACAGAATAAATCTATTAATACAATCTAACATTTGATCGACAAAAAGTAATAATAAATAAAGAAATTGATAAGATCCTTCGCACGCGCACACACACACCAAAAAAAGGCCTTTTTCCCAACCAACATTCCACGTTTTTCCAGAGTCCGATATAGTGTTGTTGAAGAGATTTATACTTACTGCCCCCGAAATAGTAAGAGTTTTTACATCATCAAGGAATGAAATCGTCATGATAACAACACAACTTACGATTCATATCAAGCATTATGATACCGGTGCGTGGTTTGGTCAAGTTCGTGTTTGAAGCTCTGCAAGTGATTTCGACCATGAAGTCGGACCTTTGGATCTCCGTTAAGAAGACTTCGTTCCGAACGACTCCCTGAGGTGTTACGTTATAACTGTCGTCAATTATGGCGGATCCTTTCCACCACGTTACCGATGGAAGAGGTTCGCCTATGAAACAGGAATTTATTCATTTTGAAATGAATTAGCTTAGAAATAACTTTAGAATTTCACTGAAAAACAGTTTGTTAAAATACAGCAGTTGAGATGAAATCAAAAGTAAGAGAAGTGAAGCTGTGTAATTTTTATTCTTTTATTTATTTTATTTGATGACTATGGACATATATTTTATTTTATTTGACTATGCACACTCAAGTTAAGTAGAGAAAAATGTGGTACTGGTAGGTTCGTTTTTACTAAGGCACATCATGAAAGGATTATAAGGAGCCGTTCAAGTAATACGTCAGCAGATTTTTAGCCATTTTTGACCCTCCTCCCCCCCGTCAGAAAAACGCTGACCCCTTCCCTTCCCCTTGTCAGCTAATTTTCGCCAGTACTCCACTCTACCTCCTAACAGAAATTGGTGGGATCAGAGACGTAAGCGTGGGTGGGGTTATATTGAGGCTCGTGCTCCCTCCCCCCAGATGATCGAATTTTTTTTTTTTTAACGCAAAAAATATTTTGAAAAAAATTTAATTTCCAAAGAAAATACCTTTGTGTTATTATAATCAATTTATCAATTAATCAATCAATGCTATTTGAAGGCTTAGAACTCAAAATTTCTTTTTAAGAAATTTACCCTCATATATGGTAAACCCTTAGCCCGTAGACCAAATGAAGCCTTGGAGGCTATCTCATGTGGCCTGCCCCCCTCAAACCTAATTTTGTAAAAGTGAACTAAGCGGCACATTTACGGATCGATTAAGTGACCCGTGGCACAATTCCAGAGCATTTAAGCAGCCCATGGCACATTTTCAGATCACTTAAGTGACCCACAACACAGTTTCAGAACACTTGGGCGATCCGTGGCACCTTTAGAGATCCCTTTAGTGACATGTGGCACAGTTTTAGACCACTTAAGCGGCTCCAATTATGATTCTAAATAACTCAAGTTATCCGCGGCATAATTATGGATAGATAGAGAAATAGATTATACCGATAATCTTCTGAGCTTTAATGCTTTCTGTTATTAGCATTCAAAATAATAACATCAAACAATATGGATATATTCGTTTTTTTTTTGTTTTTCTTTTTGCTTTACGCAGGTTGTCGGAATCATTTGGAACTTGTGGGTGCTCGTCTTGATCTTCACATAGGAAATTTTGATTTCTGAATCAATTTATTTGGGTGATCAGACTCATACTACAAATCGCCCGTGGGTGCTCGAGCACCCCACAGCACCTTCACGCAGAGAATAGAATTCGTTTGGAACTTGTGGGTGCTGGTCTTGATCGCTACATATAGGAAATTCAGATTTCTGCATCAATTTATTTGGGTGTTCAGACCCATACAAATACAAATACAACGCCACAACAGGCGAATTGCCCAACGAGGTGGCTGACTTAAGAACATCATGGATCCCCGAGCCCCTACCTACTACTGCTACACCACACATGCACCCCCCCCTACGCGGAACCCAGCAACGAATCGGTACATGCGGGAATGTGCGTGTACGTGTAGTGCAACCTGACGTAAAGTTTGTTTCTGTGTAATGCTTGTTATGTGTAGTGCTGTCATCTGCCCCCAGTTTTACTAACTATGAGTGAAGTGTTATGGTTGAATGATTTACCGTTGTAGGACTGTTGCTCTCTGTGGCGAGACTTTTTAACGGGGAGATCGGCTCGCATTTGCGCCTTGAAGTTGGGAACCACAGAAAACCAACTTCAGCCGACCACCACTGTGGGGTTCGAACCCGGATTCTCGCATCACGAGTCCGGCACTATAACCACTCGACCACCACAGCGGCCATAACAGCGGCTAATACTATGAATTACCGTGGGTGCTCGAGCACCCCACAGCACTGACGTCTCCGACGCCAATGGCTTACCATGTTTTTATGTTGCAGTTGTACCGATAATAAGTCGTAAAAGTATCGTTAAAAAGTTTTGCCACAGAGAGCAACAGGCCTACAACGGTGCAATGAATTAATCATTACACTTCATTCATGGTTAAAAAAATCGACGGCACATGGCAGCACTACACACAAAAAAGTTAAGAAGATAATTGAAATTACATGTCTGGCAAGTTGGCTTTCAATAAATACAATAAAAGTTTATTAAGGCACGTGATTAAAACGAAATTTATCCGAGAAATATATACTTGGTGGAGTTACCTCATAAACAAATGTATAACTTCTCATTTCAAAAATGTTTAAATGGTTGAACGAAGCAAGAAAAAATGAATATACAGATATACTAGTGACAATAATCGAAAAGATAATTTTGGAAAGAATAAATAACTATAAATTATTATTGTGACAGAAGATTTCTGTCAAAAACTCTTTAATTATTTTTTTTTCAATTAGTATATATCTTAGTAAGATAACATATAAGTTATCTTCAAGTAAAAGCCATTGTCGCTTTTGTACAATTCTGCGCTAACAAAAAAAAAAAAAAAAAAAAAAAAAAACCGCAACTTATAATTTTTACACATGATAATATTCATTCATTGTCAGTTTCGTCTGACAAGAATTCAGCTGGTAGATTGCACAATAACAACAAAAATTGCATTAAATACACAGTAATTATCAATTTCGATGCAGCCACCTCTTCAGAAGTAAAGTTGTAGTAAATTGCCTCAATGAAAATTGACCAAAGCCAGGTAACGATAAGTAAGTTATCTCTATTCACAAAACTGAAATATATCATCGATTAAAGGCAGGTACTACTCAATATTATTTCAAACATTTCCGTGATCCATTATTAACAAATAATACAATCCTGAGAAGGATCATGGAGATGATCATCGCAACTCACCGTCAGATGCTTCACACGATAAAGACACAGATGAACCTTCATCGAACGGCCCGATGACATCGTGTAATGTTTGGCCGTCTTCATCGGTTATCACAACTTGAGGAGGCACTGCTCGGAGAAAATAATAATATAAAAATATGACGATATATAACAGAGTGCTGTATATAAATACTATGTGATACGATAGATCAAACTTTTGAAATAAAAGAAAGTATAACATGAAATATATTTTAAAGTGAGAAATAAGCCAAGAAATGGAGGAACGTAATGAAAAAAAAGAAGAAAAAGAGGACGTGTGAGACAGCCATCCATATAAATGAACTTGACACCAATTCTATCTGATCTGTCAAGGAAACGAACAACTTTTCATCAATAATTCAGCGGAAGCGCTTTTATTTATATATACGTGTTTTCAATTCCTCATCTTATACTGCTTTTTATTTTTCTCTCCCTTTACGCCATGTTTCCGTATAATGAAATCCCCATTCACCAAAAGTTTTGATCATCGAAGACATTCAATGAAGAAGAGAACAACGCTTATGTAATGCATTTTTATTCATTTATTTATTATCGAAGAAGAAGAAAATAGGATTATTCCAGAAAAACAGTTTTTTTTTTCGGATTTGGACACTATGATATAATACTTTATAGAATGTATATAATGTTTAAATATTTTATAGAAGCAGGTATAAATATTTTTTAAGAAGTATTAATTAATAATAAATAATATATAAATAATTTTTAAGAAGCATATATAAATATTTTATAGAAGCAGTATTTTATAATCTAGTCACGTTCATATAATCCTAGGTTATGTTTTTTTCCCTTAATTTCTCCAAGACCTTTGTTATTCCAGCTACATTTTGTGAAATTAATGGAATGAATATATTTATAAAGTTTTCGACACGGTTAAACATCAGCAAATGCCCTTAGAAAAATTACAGTAATTTTAGAATAAAAAAAATATATAAAATAAATCAGAGGTGCACAACCTCCGGCCCGCTGGCCGAATGTGGCCGACAAGTAGTTCCCTCCGTCCTGCGAAAGGTGTTCCGGTAGAAAATTATTAATACCCACATCACGATAAAAAAAACTATGGTGACCATATTTCCATCAAAAAAATACGGGATTATTGGGATCCACATGGGGTATCGCCAATTACCGCAAAAATGTTGTCAAATGCATGTAATAGTGTCAATTGCAGAAAAAATGATATGAAGCAAGTAAGATTGCCGATTACAGCCAAAAAATTGTCCAAGCAAGTGGTTACTAATTGTAGCCAAAAAATTGTATAAGCAAGTGGTTACTAATTGTAGACAAAAAATTGTCTAAGCAAGTGGCTGAAATGTTTCTCAGGAAAGAGGCTACCAATTACATCCCACAAAAAATAATTCTCAAAGGCGAGTTAAGTTGCCCATTGCAGCCAAAACAATTGGCTAAGCAAGAGGTTACCAATTACAACCAAACAAGTCGTCAAAGGCAAGTAATGTTGCCGATTCCGGCCATAAAAATTGTCAAAGGCAAGTAATGTTGCCGATTCCGGCCATAAAAATTGTCAAAGACAAGTAAGTTTGCGAATAACACCGAAAAGTGCTATCTGCCATTGCCCATCATCACCAAAAAATTTCAAAGATAGAAGAAAGTTGTCAATCACAGCAAAAAAGAAGAAAAATTATCAGAACCAAGTAAAGTTGCTAATTAGAAAGAAAAGAAATTGTCAAAGGTGGAAATTTATGAGTCCTGAAAATAATGTCCATTATTGATCTAAAAACTTCAAGTAAGCCTCGATGAAAATAAGTGAAAAAAAAAAACCAGAACACTTTATGAAAATGTTGGGACGACCGAAATTGCGGAAATGTTTCGTAAAATACGGGTCATAAGGTAACTCTATACACAGGCGTCTGGCCCTATACATAAGTTTCTGGCCCGTGAGCGGCAGAATTACCGCATATCTGACCCGCGGACTGAAAAGGTTGTATAGCCCTGTGATCTGAATTTTATTTGATTTCGGTTTCGTACGTTGTAAAATTTCAATCTCATGAATTATGTATGTTATTTATGAAATGCAATTTCTTAGATCGTCTCAGGGAACTTTCCAAGCTTGTACTTAGGTGTATATGAATATATGGGAAAAAGGCATAAAAATGAGAGTCATCCCCGCCCGCCTAAGTTGAAACAAAGCCATCGTCGGAGCGGAAACAACACTTTTATACGAGATCCGAAATCCGATAAGCGGGAATGAACTCGTGTTTATGGCTGTTCGCGTGGCTTCAAGAAGACATATTTTTACGACATTCGGTCGATTGGAGGCAATGGATTTTGAACATTCATAAAAGAGGGAAATGCTTTTAAAAACTCTTACCAAGTATTTGAAGACGGATGTAGTGGATGAATGTTCGAGACCTGCGAAGGTCCACTCGGCACTTGTAATCTCCTTGGTCCTCCTTTCGTATGGGGTATATTTTGAGCAACGGTGGGTGAACGCTGAAAAGACAAAATCAAATCGATAAAACTGTGTTTATAACCTGTATTTTTAACCGAATGAAAGCCATGAAATCTCATTTCTTTAAGTCGGGGGTCTTCAACATTCCAGACTTCTGACGTCGCAAACAGAATTAAAACTTTCCTTAAAGAACGCGGGCCACGAACCCGCACTGCAGCATTTAGAATTGTAAGATTCACGAGGTTCCATGTACAGTGAAGTCTCGACGGTTATATTGGCTAACAGGTCCCGAGTTAAACACGGGTCATAAATCATTAGAGACTTTCATTAAATAGGAATTGTTATTTCATGAGGTGCATTTCATGAAAGTTCTTAAATAATTTCTTTCTTTAATTTGTATTTTAATTTATTCTGATATTATTACATTCAGCAAATTCAAAATTATGTTTCCTTTAATTGTAAATTTTCTTCAATTATAAAATTATTTATTTCAGTAATCCTAAAAATACTTTTTCCTCAATTATGATTTTTCGGCAATTATGGAATAATTTATTCCTAAAGTTCTGAAATGATTCCCTTCACAAATTCTTTAAAAGTAATTTCTTTCAATAAATTATGCAATAAATTATTTTAGTATAATTTAATGATTCCTTAATTTCCTTCTTATTCTTGTAAATAGTATCCATTCAAATCTTTTCCATCAAAATTTCTAAAAACATTTCCTCTGGAAATTCTGAAATGATTCCTTTAAAAAATTCCTTTAATATATATATTTTTAACTTATATTAACAAAAAATATTTTAGTTTCTTCTAATTTCTCCCTATTCTTTTCAAAAGAATGGAAAGAAATCAGGTAAGGAAGAAATAGGAAGAAGATTTAGGTGCAGCCAAGCGTGCTCTCTTCTCTCTTGATAGCCCACGGGACTTAAGCTATGAAAAGAGACTTGATTTTTTTGAAAATGTTTACATTGGAAAAGCACAGGTGTCTGGGGGATATGATTGAAGTGCTTTTTCCTCTAATAGGGTCGTGAATAAATGGAATAGCTTATTTCCGGATGTCATGATTTCTAATATTCTAATACAATTGACAAATTTCAAAAGAAATACGGTGAACATATTGGATAAATCGAGAAGCTTTATTACTCTTATTGGGTTGCTGTATTATTTAGATAGTTTAGATATATATTGAACATCGAAGTTTTTTATGGGCATCTTTTATTAGCTACGTCATTGGGCATTTGTGTGTTGTGGCCTTTGTATTTGTATTTAAATAATATCCATTCGAATAGTTTCTTCCAAGAAGAAGTTTCATTCGAAATACACTGAGAAATTTTCCTTTTATTACTCATCTTTTAATTCAGTATTTCTGAAAAATCTCTACTTGCATGTGTTTTCTTTTTGGATGCGCGCTCTTCTGTCGCTGAAATGTATGCAATCCGAGGAGGGGGGGGGGGACTTTGAGAGATCCCCGGGTCCACGTAACTTAACAAGACGGTGCTGGAATTGTATTAAATATGAAATGCATTGATGAATCTGGAAAGCAACTCATAGTTATAAATACCGCAGTATAACCTTTCAATGACTTGTGGGTTGTAGCGAATGATTTCTATTTATTTATTCGTGTTTCACTGTCAGATAGATATATTCTTAAAATTTTTGGCTGGCCAGGGCAAATGATGGCCCTCGGGCCATATGTTGAAGACCCCTGCTCGAAGCAAACATAAACATGATTCAACAGAACAGCAGGAAATTCAATTTTCTATAAACGTGCCAGAAACAAATACTTTTGTGAATACTCACATACTAATTGATACCTGTCTTTATACAATTTTAAAACTGACTAGATGCCTTCGTAAACATTACTTAACGCAGAAGAAAGTGACTAATGCATGCATGCATGTATTCTCAAGTATTGATTTAGAGATAATCTACAGGAGCGTTGCGTGTGTTATGTAAATAAGAATACAAATCGCCAAGGATGCAGAATTTTGAATACTTCGGGTCGAGGCAAACATGCATATTAACAATAAATCGTGATGCCTCCAAAGCTTATTACAGTCAACGGAAAGAGATGAGAAAGAGCTTATAATAGAGTTGAATATTTTTGTATTTAATGATCATAATTCCAGTCGAGGAATCAGGAATCCCTATGGAAATGCATAAGAGTGTCTGTCGAATGATTCCTCACACACAAATGTTTGCTATTCGACGTCGGTCAGCTAATTAGCGTGTGTTTGGAAATTTCCCAGAATTCCTGATCCGAGTGGGTCTCTCTTTTCCAACTAAGCTCGATGGTGACCAGGACAATGGCTATCATGAACGAGTTGCTAGATATACAGGCAGTCTATAATTATATTCGGTGTGTTCTGAGCTGTCTACAGCTTTAACTACCTGTCAGAAAACTATGGAAATTTTAGAAATATTTTATAGTGGTATTTACCGACATGGTTTTTAAATTACAGTAACAATTTTTGGATAGGAGATAGATACGGATTGGTAAAATTCAAGTTTTAACCAATCCGTATCGATGTAAAAAAATTGCGACTTTAGTTTGAACCATGTCGGTAAATACCACTCTTAATGGTAAGGAAATCTAGAACTAAAATAATCAGCTCCGACGTTCACCACGACTACACTAGAGAATGTTTTCAACGAATAATGTTGTGCATATATATATATATATCTATATGCATATTTTTTGCAAACATGTGGCCAAACTGCTGAAGTTCCAGGACAGGGTATTTAGACATCTCTAGAGCCATTTCATTCTTAAGAAGTTAGAAATTTTCTGGATATTATGTTATGCGAGCTGAACTTAGAAAGAAAAATCATTTGGTCTTGACAGAGAATCGAAACAAGAGACAAAAAAGGACAAATGCGCTACTATATAGGCTAATACCACTAGAGACATGACCCTGTTTTTTATTCCACGTACTGTGAGAAGTGAGACCCTAAAGTAGAGACATTAGTAGCCTCCTCTAACTTCAGCAAATGTCCCTCTCCCAGGTTGGGGTGGTAGAGAGACGGCTTTTTCTCAGCCGAATACATCAAGACATTAGACTTTTCTGTATATTATGCCGAGATGAACTCGTAAAGAAAAGTCAACTGGTCTCCGCTTGGAATCAAACGCATGAGTGAAATTAGCAGGACAGGGTCGTATCTCCAATAGTGTATATTGTGGTGCACTTGCCCGGTTTGCAAGAGGACCTAAATTCGATTCCCGGCGGAGGCAAGATGCTTTTTCTTTTAAATTTTATTTCGGCATAATATCCAGAGAAAAATTAATTCTTTGATGTATTAGACTGAGAAAAAATGCCCAGTCACTTATTCATTTCATTCATATTTCCTCACTAAAGAGTATGACGTAGAGTTTACATGAACGTGATAAGCGGATAAAATTTCACAAACATATGAGTTCCACAACAAAAAAAACCATGTGGGGGGGGGGGGAAGGGATTTTTTTTTTCTATACCTTCATTATAAGATGTTCCTTAAAATTCATAATTTATAGATTAGGGCTGTAGAGAGAGAGAGAGAGAGAGAGAGAGAGAGAGAGAGAAGAAACAGAGAGAGAAGAGAGAGAGAGAGAGAGACAGCTGTGAACGTGCCAACTTTTATTATAGACGCTTTGTGGTACAGACATGATACTTTCAAAAGGGAAGCGACACAGTTTGATGAAAATTGGGTGAGCAAACGATCGCACAGCCCAATAGTTTTAAAAACTTTGCAAGTCACTTAAGGGTGTACCTGCATTTCTTTGCAGAACAGTGGCGAGATTGGTTAGATCATAGTTTCCCAACCTCTTTCGTCCCATCGCCCCCCAACGTTATCTTACCCATAGGGTCCAATGTTATACCCGTAGCTTCTACCGCCCCCTGGAACTTTCCATCGTCCCCAACGGGACGTTAACGCCCACGTTGGGAATCACTGGGTTAAATAGACAGAACCACTCACAATCCCTGACTGAAGCAAAGCAACTTGACTACGTACCTCAAACGAGGCAGGGCTGTGTCGGAAAAATAGTAAGTAAAGATTTATAGCAAGTGGCCTTCTTATCCCGAGCTCGCAATTATCAAATCTCTCGCGTCATTCTTCCCGATGGAGACAGCTATCAAGGCAATGTAACGACCTGGATGTAACGTACAAGCCTGTGACTGAAATTGATAGCTGAACCCAATATTCTGGGAGAAATAATTGCACGTGCGCCCAGTGACACAAAAGGGCTGCAGACAGCAGCCTATGATTTCAAAAGAAGTGTGGAGAAGACTTTTGTGGAAGAAGAAGTTGGCATGTTGGAGGAAGAGTCGATAATGTCGATAATACGAAATGCATACAAAATATACACAGAGCCTTCACTGTGACGAAATACAGATCCTCCGTTCAAAATGTGGGGCAGTTCAGCTAGATTGGTAGAACCCTTCAACAAAGAACACTGTGAAATGCTAGAAAGCATCAAACAGATTAGGAAAAAGACTTGATTGTGCACCAAATTAAAAATTTCAAAAAATGTCTTTTCAAAAGCAGGAAAATCTTACTGTGCAAATAAAAGTGACTTTAAATTAGTTGCAATTATATCCAGCTAAGGAGGACTTTATGCTATGATTAAACGAATTATGACGTGTGAATCTTGAAAGCATCTTATAAATTGATATTTCTGATTATAGGTGCCTATTTATGTAAATCCAATTTTAGGTTTTGTTCTGAACCTTACCTGAGGTCGAAATAAGCTCGGCCTTCCATCTCCGCGCTGGGATGGTGTTTCGCTTTCTTGACGGGCACTTTTCTGATATCCAGCGAGTATATGGGATTCGGTAGATCCTCCCTGTACCACAGGATCATCGTTGCCGCGTCGTCTTCCAACGGCGCCGACAAATTACACGGTAGTGTCGCCATTTCTCCCGCCACCGCCAGGAACTCTGGTCTACCTAGAATTTACAAAAACACACACTCTTTAGCTGATTTTGAAATTTTCATTGAGAATTTTCATATCAATCAATAATCAAAGTAAAGTTAATTTGATCGCAAGATCTGTGAAGTTCATTTATAAAACTTAAATATAACCAACTTTTCTAAATCACGCTATAGCGGAACGACACAGGATTTCGGCAGACATCGCTACGGTGAAATAGCATTGAACATTGAATGACAGTGTAAAATACTGTATATATCTAATTCGAAAAATTTTAATGAAAGACATAGGTTTTCGCAATTCCCTGACCTTAAAAAACACCTTACAAGTTAGAGGTAGGTGCTTAGAATAATGTACATTATTTGAAGGTTTTTTTTGAAGGTCTATTTCAAGGTCTATTTTAAGGTTTTTTTAATGTCACCTATTTCAAGGGTACCCTAGAACTTGAATTTTATTTCAAGGATACTCGAAAACATGTTTACAGGACTCCCTAGGATTACTACTAATTAGCCACCACCACTACTGAACCACACATGCATCTTGCCCATATTTCTTTGTTGAGCTTTTAACGAATTCGTACACGTTGGAATTTGCGTGCATGCACGTGTTGTGATCCTAACGTGAAGTTTGTTTCTGTGTAGCCCTTGTTATAGTGCTACCATCTATTATCTAATTTTTGAACTATGAGTGAATGGATGTTCAATAATGATTGAAGACGTGTACCATTGTAGAAATCCTGCGAGAGTTTTTAATGGAGATCATTTCGCATTCGTGCCTTGAACTTGGGAACCACATAAAACCAACTTCAGCCGACCACCACTGTGGTACTACTAATCAACACGCAACTCGTGCAGATGTCTCTGCGGAATTTCTAACGAATTGGTACAATCAGGAACATAGTGTGTGTGTGTAGGTGTGCATGGTTGCCCCTTAACGCGTTTATGTGGTCAGAAGTGTGATTGTTTAGTCTTGAATTTTCACGGTATGAAGTATCGGGTTGTAGGTTTTTACTCCGTCCCTGTGGAGTCTTTAAAGAGAAAATGACAAATGCTTGAATTTTCGTGTCATGTAAGTACCGTGTTGGATGTGGGACTTTTATCTGCGGAGAGACTACCTAGGACTTCCTGGTTTAACTAACCTTTCATGTCGATTGGAACCACTGATGGTTAGGAGACTTCATTGAATATAAACAGACATGGATATATCTCTTAAATGCGGTATAGATGTTTTATTTCAACATTTATATTCAAATTTTACAGCTTGCAATACCACTGAATACAGAAAAACTAATCACATCAGTTTCCCGACGTGGTCTAAACTTACATCTGCTACAACAACAAACCTCTCGAGAAAAATACCATACCTACGCAAGGACATAAATTTGGTTAAAAGGGTGCAGAGAAGAGCTATGCGTGTCCTCGTAGGCACATTTGGCCTGAGTTATGAAGAGAGACTTCATTTTAAGGATATTTTTACATTGGATGAACGCAGATGTCGGGGAGATATGATCGAAGTGTTCAAAACTTTCAATTGTATGGATAGGATGGACCATGATTTATTAATTCTCCGTCAATCAACAGCTTTTACAAGGGGACACCAGTATCGATTGTTAAGAGACAATTCTAGGTTATGGTGTTGCAGGGAATTTTTCTCTAATAGGGTTGTTAATAAATGGAATAGCTTACCCCCGGAGGTAGTAAATTGCAACACAATTGACACGTTTAAAAAAGAAATACGATAAACATGTTGATGTAAATCGAGAAGTTATCCATACTTAGATTCAGACAACCATAAGTAGTCTTTATGGGCAATATGTGTATAATATTTTATCCTGCATTTATCATTATAATTTTTACGATTGCATTTTTAATTGAGGGTTGCTGCATTTGAGAAATGTATGACATCCATATTCGTTATGGGTATCTTTTTCTCCGCTACCTAGTTGGACATTTTGCTTGTTGTGTCCTTGTATTTGTATTTGTATAAAAACCAAATTTTCGATCGCTTGAAGTCCATTGTAGTGGGGTTCGAAAGTATTTTCAAGAGTTATACAAAAAAGATAGAAAATGCTGCATTAAACAATTAGACGGGCAAAAATTTTGAAAAAATAATTATTATTTAGATTCATGACAACTGAGAAGGTCAATATTAATTATATTCTATTATATAAATCATAACTTCAGTGTACATTTTGTAAGAACTAAATGAACAAATTAATTGACTTTCATATGATCCGTAACTCCAACTAATTTCTTCCTCTTGAGCTTGACGTATATATTCCGGCTTATATGCACTACGACAGTCCTTCCCAAGATGAAAATCCCGTTCCCTGTCTTGACTCCCGGAAGCAGCACCCGATTAAGGATGTATAAGACGGGAAAATACATGGCCCGTGTTCATCCAATAATGAAAGTTCGGACGAAGCGAGTCAATCCTCACGACGGCGAACTCCCGGACGTGTAAGTATATTCGAATTTGACGCTCGTGTCACGTACGAGCAAAGCATACAGAATACATACATTCGGTACATACTCGTGCTTGAGGATCGTGACCGGCTTACTTGTTGGGTACGAGAGACGCATGTTTGACTTCTTCTAAGAAGGAGGAGAACAGAAATTTTCCTACCTCCTTAATGTCCGTCGGCGTTAATTAATGGAGGCGAGAAAGCAAATATGACTATCTTTTGTGCTCATTATCGCTTTTAAAAACACGCGGATTAATCATCCTGAAATATTTAATTACGCTCAGGCTCCTGAATGAATAAATTAGGTGCGTTAAGTCTCTAAAATGACAAAATGCTCTCGTTTAAATGAAATATATATTATTAGTATTATACAGAAAAGAATAAAAAGTATTTTATGTATAAAAATTTGATAAAGTAAACAAATCAGGGTGCTATTCTTGTCGTGTAAATAACTTCTTCTAAGAAGTATATAATATAGGGTTAAACATCGCATTATATTAAGTTAAAAATATCGCGTCTTAAACAAATTTAATTAAATATTTCAAAAAAAATTAAAACTTTACAGGCTATACTGAGCATTCATGTTAGTCAGTTGTTTATGTGGGGTACAAGCTATATAGTGATGCTCTCGTTACACCGAGACTCATTGATTCATGGGCTTATGCATATTTGGTTTTGTGCATCGACAATGCAGTGATGTCCTTATGAGACCGGCGATGAAGTGATACTTTCGCGGCACTCAGTGATTTTCTCGTGACACTTCAGTAAAGAATGTTGTAAAGATTCAGTAAAGAATGTTGGGTACGAGCGATACAGTGATGTTCTCGTAACGCCGGAGATCCAGAAATGCTCTATTAATAATAGCAATGCATTGACATTTTCGTAACACCGATGATTCGGTGGTGCATGTGAGCTATATGCAATACGGAGTTGTTTCCTGAGACCGGTGATTTGGTAATGCTCTCGTAACTCCAGTTTTGCATTCACACTCTCGTGACACCACCGGCGACATAGATTTTGCAAAATAGTTGCATTTGTTTGCGGGTATCGGCAGTGGGGCATATTACAAAATTATTACCCGTTATTACCACGTGCTTGTGCTCAGCCGTAACAAACGTTCCACGCCATTGCTTCAAAGTTCCCTCGTAGAAAATTTTGACCATCTATTTTGACCAAAACATGCAGTCCCTTTTCATAACTTTAGAGTGGCATTTCCAACATGCTTTCCTATACGAATATGATATATTTTTATGTCACCTACTTTAAAAGTTTTTACTTTGAGGACAGACGAAGTTTTGCTTTGAAGTCCAACCCCCCCCCCCCCACCCGCACCCCTGTATATAAACATTTACCCAATAGGATTATAGTATAAAACCTTTCAGAGGAAAAAATGAAATCAAAGAACATTCACTGTCTCTTTGATCGATCCGATAAAGTGAAAAATATCTAGACAAAGCATGATTTTAAATAACAAAAGATCAGAGCGATATACAAAATACACTATCAGGGGAATCATTCTTTAAAAAAATAATAATAACCGATTTGCGATTGTATTTTAAAGAATAACTTTTCTTTAAATAAATGGTAGAAAAATCTCCATATTCATAATAAATAAAAAGAATGTTGAAATATAAGAACAGAATAATGAGCTGAGAAGAAAGTTTTCATTTACTTTCTTCTCTTTCGTTCCATCCTGTGGGCTTTCATGCATTTTTGAATACGCGTTATCAACCCATCGAGCCATAAGGAGCATTTTTATTTTTTTTTACATTTTATATACATTATTATCATTCGTAAAAAAAAAGGAGCTTTCCATTTCATCTTTGTGTGTGCTCTGGTTTCCTTTCATCCTTTATCACATTTCTCTTCTCTTTCTTGATATCTTTCTGCCTATACTATTTCCCAGGATATAGGAAAAGACTTCCAAGCCAAATGGTGCGGAGAGAAATGAAGAAGGTAGAAGAATGAAAAGAAAGCAAGAAGAAAAGAGAAGGCTTGAGGAATAATATAAAAATTCTGTTGGTATAGATAGATAAAGTAAGCTCGAAACTTTCACGTGCCTAAAGAGGAGGAAAAAGTCGTTTGAAGATCTGTTCCATATTCTTGAGAGGGATACGGCATCTTGCATTTGCATGGGTGAGAAATCGAAGATAGCCTTCTTAAGAGAAAAGATTTTCTTTTGAGGAAAATGAGAAGTGCTCTTAACTTTCTTCATCCGACTGAAGGATGAGATAAGAATAGAAAAGATGCTGTGTAGCACTTTTGTAATTGTTATTTTATAATAACAGGATTAGATTCAGCTTGTTTAGTGACGTGAGTACTTGTAAGGAGACAAGACTTGTGCTTATTCTGATTTGAGATTCAGTTTCATTGATTGGATAAGAGCCTTAAAAGAAATGGAGAAACAATGCTGCCTGAAAGATTTTTCCTCTAGAGTGGTGATAATTACCAGATGCTTGGTAATGTTCCCAAAATAATTTGGGAACCTTCCTGTTATTGCTTTAAACGCGAATTTAATGGATAATACATGAATTAGTCACTGACGAGATATTTTTGGTCAAATATATGTCAAATATAAAATTCGAAGCCACAACAAGCAATGATCATCAACGTGACTTTTTTTTTTTAAATGGGTACAAAAAATGAAAAGAACTATGAGAAAAAACATAATACGTATAATAAAAAAATATAACATTGGAAAAAAAAAAAAAAAATTCGTTGGCATAGCCTAACAAAGCAATCCCAAGTTGGAGAAAACTTGATGAATTTACGAAAATTGTGTTGGTATAACATAGATAAAATAAGCTTAAAACTTTTTCATGTGCCCAAAAATAGAAGGGAAAATTCGTTTGAAAATCTGTTCCATATTCTTGAGAGGAATACGGCATCTTGTATTTGCATGGATGAGAAATCGAAGATAGTCTTCTTCAGAGAAAAGATTTTCTTTTGAGGAAAATGAGAAATGCCATTAACTTTCTCTATCCGACTGAAGGACGAGATAAGAATAGAAAAGATGCTTTGTAGTACGTTTGTAATTGTTATTCATAATAATAGGATTAGATTCAGCTTGTTTAATGACGTGAGTACTTGTAAGGAGACCCGAGTTGTGCTTATTCTTATTTGAGATTCACTTCCACTGATTGGATTACAGTCAGAAAAAAAAAACCCCAAAGAAACACATTCGGCTTGAAATAGTTTTCCTCTAAGTGTGGTGATATTTACCGGATATCTTGCAATAATCTAGAAATAAATTGGAAGCGTTTCCATGATTCATTATTTCAAGCATGATTTAATGAATAATACTTCAATTAGACAGCGGAGAGCATCGTCGGTTAGATATCACGGTGCAACACCGGCTTGATATGAATATTTGTAGATGTTCAAAACTATTTTTAAAATTGTAGAAACTTATTAAATTGATACTTTTATGCCTAGGAAATGATCAAAAACCAATTAAACTCAATTAATATATCACACTCACATCTCCGCATCGTATTAATAAAAGTATTAAATTGTATTTAGAAATATATAAAGATATTATACCAGAAAATATAACAATATTATATCAGATACTATATATCAGACACAGTAGGAAAATTGAAACTTCACACGAAGCCCACGGACCACCAACTCATGTGACATCTTAAATTGAAGAGGCCAATTAGGCCTCGAGTTAAACAGGGACAAAAATAATTGAATATTTTTATTTATTATGAAGTCATATTTATTTTATATTAATTACCAATTTTGATCAGTTCTGAAATATTTTTTTCACTTATTTTGGATTTTTTTTTGATAAATTACTGATCAAATTAATTTTTGAGATTAATTTTAATTTGAAATCACTTTATATTGGAACTTTAATTAATTATTTCGGTAATTCTGAAAACAATTATTTTCCTTCTCAAATATATCTCATTAACATACATTCCTCATTAACTTGTTTAATTTCATTTTGGAAAGCGGTGACATTCCTCGATCTTGGTCCGAAATAATAATCTCATCAATATTGAACCCCAGCAATTACAGAGCTATCTCTCTCTTGAATTGCACCTCAAAATTGTTTTCCCTTCTTTTCCATACTAACGAAAAGGTTATATCATTGGTCGCAACAGAACGGGATCCTCCCTGAATCTCAGAGCGCATTCCATAAGAACAGGGATTGCACTGACCACATTTTCACACTTAGCTCTACTGTTCAAATCCATCTCCGAAGACCTGCTCGCAAAGTTTTTGCGTGTTTTGTTTACCTAAGTCAAGCCTTCGATTCTGTTAATCGGAGCATTTTGTGGTGGAAGCTCTCTGACCTAGGAGTAAGCCATAAAATTATTAAAATTTACGATCTGCTTTTCAATGATGCCCGTGCTAGAGTAAGAAGCACTAATGGGTTAACAGATTCTTTCCCTGCAGCCAGGGGAATTTTGCAGGGCGAACCTGCCTTCCCCCCCCCCCTTATTTTTTCCCTCTTTTTGGCTGACATTGAAAAAACCTTTTGTCACCTTCATGTCCATGGCATTTCAATTAATAACTCCACTGAGCTCAACATCCTCTTGTACGCAGATGATATTGTAATACTGGGTGATTCAAAAATACAGTTGCAAAAAAATCAATCTTCTTGACTCATACTTTAAATCTAACCACTTTACTGTTAATTTAAACAAAACAAAAATTATTTTATTTAGAAAGTCTGGCCATCTCGCAAAAAATACTAACTTTTTTTAATGTTAAACTCGAAATAACCAGTAGCTATGTCTACCTTGGCCTCCCTTTTTCAACTTCAGGAAAATTTTCATTAGCAGCTAATTTCATGATTAAAAAGGCTTTCGCGGTCATGAACCAACTACTTGACTTACTGCGTAGATCCAGAAACCCCTCGCTGTGTGTGGCATTCAAATTATTCGATAGCCTCGTACGATCTACTCTATGTTATGCTGCACCGGTTTAGGGTTTCTTCTATGCTGATGTGCTGGAGAGGGTCCGTACAAGTTTTCTGAAAAAGTTATTAAATATAAGCAAATATTGTCCTGGTTATCAGCATAGAAGAAACCCCAAACCGGTGCAGCATAACATAGAGTAGATCATACGAGGCATTCGAATAATTTGAATGCCACACACAGCGAGGGGTTTCTGGAGCTACGCAGTAAGTCAAGTAGTTGTTATACTTGAGCTTGGTCGGCGCCCCATTGCCACTCAAATGTTTAATCAACTTATCACGTATTGGCTTAGGCTTCAAAAAATGGACGAAATCGTCTACCAAAAATTTGCTTTCTTGAACTCTGCCGGCACACAGATTCGGAAAACTGGGCGAATTCAGTCAGGACCCTTCTGAATAACTGCGGTCGTGGAGCATACCCACTCTTTACCTCACTACAGTAGCTTTAACATCCCTTACTAATAATTATACTGATATCTCTCTCCAAGAAGACAGATCTCGACTGTCTGCTTCAACATTATTTCATTTCGCCGATAACTTTGAATTTTCGCTGCCCCTACAGTCTTACCTTCTCTTCAATCTCCCCTTGGCTGTCCGTAAGGATATGGCCAGGCTTTGCCTTTACCCTTTTATACTTTATACTAACAAAGGTATATTGTGGTTCCCGACTTCAAGGCGCAAATGCGAGCCGATCTCCCCGTTAAAAATTCTCGCCACAGAGAGCAACAGTCCTACAAACAGTACAAATGTTCAGTCATTACACTTCACTCACTTCACTTCTGAGATATAGATGGTAGCACTGAAAAATCACACACAATACTAGACATGCACTCAGACTGTTAGGTACACATACTTACACTTCCGGCACAACTCACTAGGTAGTAAATTGCCCATGGTGATAGACCTGAGTTGTGCTCGGCTTAAAAAAAAAAAAAATCAACCAAATAGCTACAGTGATCTTTTTCACCTGCTTAAGGAATACACATTCTTTGCCCCTCAAAGACATACTCATATCTCTAAATACCTTCGCCGTATCTACTCCCGATCAAACTTTTATCTAATTTTTAGCAATCCCTCTCCTTCTATGTGTCTACATTTTTTCCGATTTATCGAGGATATATCAAAAATTGTATTTTTTACACCCTTTTCCTTTTCGTTTGTTCCACATCCCTGCCCATGCGCCCAGGTAACATTTTATTTATTTATTTTTTCAATCTATTTATCTAGATTCGAGACTATATTATGTATGTATATTTTTGTGTCTAAACCTCATGCATCTGTTTCTGTCTTGTGTGTGTATCTCCAATAATTTAATCACTAATATTTGTACTTGCCATCTAAGGGCGTACTGATAGGCACGATTGTGCAAATCATTAAAGATTCAGTTCAGTTCATTAAGAAAAAAAACGTAAAGAAGTATTCCCAATGGTGAAATGTTTCCTCTGTTTTTTGAATCTGATACTTCCCGGAAAGACAGCGACAAACAGTAACGATAAATACAAGATATTTGACAAATAGTACAGAAGTACAGAGTACATAAAGAAGAGAAAAGGAATGGGTAAAATCTACCTCAAACAAGACAGCTGAAAAAATGTAGACAAGTGCGTTATATAAGTATGTATGTACATAATAAAAAAATGAAAGAAACGAGGCAATCTGTACTTCGTGATAAGTACCGGAGGAGGAAAGCAAATACAAACACTGACGAGCACGATTTCGGATAAAGTACAGATTGCAGCCATATAGAGACACATAGTAAATAATAAAAATAAAAACATCGTCGAAAGGAAAAGTCTAGAATTTGAACTTGAACATGATTGGAAAGACTATAGAGATAAAAATAAGTTATCGATGGTTTGTCGTTTGAAGTATAAAAGTGAATGAAAAAAATAAAATACCGAAACTCTACTGAGAATAGAGAAATGGTAAAGCAGTGAGAGAAAATAAAGAAACTGGAAGAACAACATATAAACCATAAGAAAACAAGAAAAACACATAAATATAAAAATAAATGGTACTCTACTTTCGAATAAAAATATATACGAGTGTTGATGTGTCAGTAATTTTCTGGGAATATAAAGGAACAATCAAGCAGATAAATGCAAATTTTTTAAATTAAATAGGTACACCAATACCGAGTTATGACCATTAAAATACGCTTTCATTTCTACAACTCTTAATGTTCGCTACCTTTAACCACTGAAAAAAATATATAAAAAACAAAACCTGTGAAAAATATTCGTAATATATTTTTGAAAAAAAAGAAGATTCTATCCTCTATTTTTTGAGGGGAGAATACAGAAAAAAAGAAAATTCGCGGAGAAGAATAGTTTCAGTGCTTCAGTTTACGATTCAGTGCGAACCGTTCAAGAACCAAAGGTACAATTCAATACACGACAGCAATTTGTCATTAGGTCCATCATTTCGGGTCCTATACAGGAGTGGCGGGATGAAATAGATGAAGATGTAAGAAAGAAATAACTTCAAGAAAGAAGGAATGAATCAGATAATTATACTATTGAATTTTTCATACAGGGTGTCCATAATTAAAAGACCCTATTTTAAAGCAGCCTACAGGAGAAACCAGTCATCAGAAAATTGTGAAATTTTGTGGAAAACTTCATGAAGTGATGGGAATTTGTTACGTGGGGATATTAGTTGCACATGGCGCCACCAGAGGACGTTTTATTTAGATAATGTCACATTAAAGCAAACGTTTATAATTTTAACAATTGTTATACACTTTTACAATTGTTACTGCAACAAAACATGTTCCACATGATGGCCATCATTCTCAGATACCGTGTGAAATCGCAAGGTGGAATGTTCCATAGAAACTGCAGTGAGAACCGGAAGTCGAGCGTGATATCAACACTCATAGATTTTTGAGTGTTGATGTGAGTAATTTTCCGGCCATATAAAAAACAACCAATCACATAAATCCAATTTTTTTTTGGAATAAATACCCCCAATACTGAGTTATTTTATCCTCATCAAAATTGCTTTGAAGTCTCTTAATATGTTCGTTATACTTTTTAACCACAAACAATATTAAAAAATACCAAAAAAAAATAAACTGAAATATATTCTAAGCAATACATTTTCCCAAAAAATTATTCTATCCTCTATTTTTTTGGGTCGCAAAACCCAGGGAAAAAAATTCACGGAAGAGAAGAATAGTTCCGCACGATTCATTGCCAACCGTTCAAGAACCAAAGGTACAATTCAATACAGGGCAGCAATTTGTCATTAGGTCCATCATTTCGGGTCCTATACAGAAGTGGCGGGATGAAATAGATGAAGAAGTAACAAAGAAATAAGTTCAAGAAAGAAGGAATGAATTATATATATATATTTTTTTTTCATTTTTAAAAGCAATATCTTTTTTTCTTACTTCATTCTTTTCAATCTACCAAAAAAAAACTTTAAATAAGTAAAAAAAACCGAAATTATTTTATTTTTTTCTTTAAAAAACTCGACGGGGTGGAAAATGAAAGAAAAAGACAAATCTCTTTCTTCCGTCTTTAGACTCGCCTCTTTCTCAAAAACTGAACTGATCTTTTAATGATTTTACTCTTTTTTTTCTTCTGACATGAAACTATTTTTTTTTTTTGTGGAAAAAAAAGTCTTATTATTCGTGAGAGATCTTTTTGGACGCTTTCGTTTCTGGTGACACTTAGAATCAGACATTTTTCTCCTTATAAAATGAATACTTTCCAATCTTCTTTTATTTTTTTCTACATATAATCCTCTTTTCAGTTTCTTTAAGATATATTTTTCTTTATTGTCACGTTTTCTGTAACAAATTTGTCATTCGGAACCCTGTATTTTTTGGAGTAATTGTGCTAATGGGTTTACAAGTGAAGCTTGAAATGCATTCAATGTTCTTTTCTACTATTATTATTATTATTTTTGCTCTCCTGCTATTTTGTTTTATACTCATTCGAGTGAAAAAATCTTATGTTTTTTTGTTTCATTTCTGCCATAAATAAAAACTAGGTTGACATTGGAAAGAAAATTTGCTGTATGAGTTCAGACGTTGAAAAACATCTCGTGGATTTAAAGTGACACTACTGAGATTTGCTTCAATGTAATAATTCAAATTGCGATTTTTTCCCCTCTGCAACCATCAATTTAACACCAGTTCTAAATCAATTTTTTTTATAATATGCTAACTTTGATAAGATGAAATGATATGGAAATCTTTTTTAATTTCCTCTTTTTTTATTATAGATTCGCACGAAACATGAAAAATATCGACGACGGGGTTATGAATGATATGAGTTTGGAGTGTTTTAATGAATGGTTTTCTCGATGGATGCGAGTGTTCAATAGCTAAGATCAATGACTTGCTGTCTTTTGAGAATTTTTGAAATAAAATCATGCAATTTTTTTTATTCAGTGAAATACGTTCTTTGAAGATGTATCAAAATGAATTTGTGCGCAGAGAAAAAAAAAACTGAATTTTTTTTTCTTGGTGCTTTGAAAAAAATTTTACATTTTAAGGAAAAGATTAATCGTATCTTCTAAAGGATTACGCTTGATTTTTATTAATTCTATTTTAGAGCGGATATCATATTTTACCAAAGAAGATGGATTGATGAAAACAAATATAAAATATATGTTATATATATATTAAATCAAATTTCAAATCTTTATTTATATTCAAGCAACCTCTAATAATTTTAAGAAATTTCAATAAAGTAGTGGAAAAAACAACAAAAATGTTGATCACACAATAGAAAATATAACGTAAATCAAAAGAAAAAAAAAAGATGTACTTATAAAGGTCCATATATGTAAGATATTGACAAGTTAGGTCAAGATGTTGTCAGGTTATAGTGAAAAAAGAAATATTGATGATAACATGTAGTTTAGAAGAATTAGTAAGTTTATAATATATTAAACAAAATTCTCTCAGCTATAAACATTCCAGTAGGAATAAACAATCTCTGCAATTTATTTTGAATTTTTCTTAGAAAAATTACGGAACGCGAAAATAACGTCGATTTAAATAGGTATTTAAGAAGTAAAACACATATAAATTTCAATGAAAATTCAATGTAAGACAACTGACCTTTGCCGTAAAGTATTGCCATTTCATGATTTTCCTATATCTATTGTACGCGGGGTTATAAATGACACCGTGAAGGAATCAAATTTTTCTAGATAAAAAAGTAATTGTACTCATATAATCGTATTTTTTGCACTGCAATCACACTAAAAGATATGATTTCTGAAACAAAAATTTGAGAAAAATGTGTTGAAGTAATTTGTTTTTTGACTGCGTGTTTTTCAAGTATATTCAAATATACAACCGACCAAAAAGGCTTCAAGAAAGGAAATTTAACACTAAATGAGAAGCACAGGAAATTTTCTATGTTCATCCATCAAATAAAACAGTTCTACAAAGTATTAGTTCAACTGGGTGAAGGAAACAGCTGGGCAAAAACGTGGTAAATTTTAAAATGCAATTTGAAATCTATGTATGTATTGTAATATATATATATATATATATCGATGTCCGGATTTTTGATTGTCAACCTGTACACAGCGTGTTTAGGAGGTCTCTCCTATCAAGCGTTGGTCGTAGACAGAAACATTCAATTCCAAGAATCCAATTTCTAATATTTTGCAATGAAGTAGATATTGATATCGTGACACTTTTGCATAAACAAATGGACTTTTCGAAAACTTTACAAATTTTGACTTTTAAAAATTTTCCTCAGGACCTTATTATAGTCCTTATTAGAAGAAGTTTTCCACTGAAGTAGTATGCCATATCAAACAAGTTTCACCACTATACGGTAAAAAATGTGCAAAATATTTAATTTCAATATTTGAGGTTTTTTCAAAGTTTTAGTGCTTGGAAGTGATTTGTTTCAGCTTACAACGAGAGGATCAGTGCAAAAATTTTAAAATGGAATAATTGAATCGTCAGTTTTAAGAAGGAAAAGTAAGTCCAAAAATAAGTTTTTGGGAAATTGAAAAAAAAAAAAAAAAAACTGTAGGAGTGATACATTAACTTCTTAAACCTTACGTTTTTTCAAGGTCCAATATTTTCGTCTGGGACAGTGTTTCCCAAAGTAGGCAATATTGCCCCCCCCCCCCCGGGGGTTTGATAGAATGGTCCAGGGGACAGTAGAAGCTATGGGTTTAGTATAGAATCTTATGGGTTGGCTGGAGTGGAGAGGGGTGATGAGAACATAAAACTTGTGAAGAAGGGGGCGATGCAGTAAGAAAGTTTACTACTACTTCACCGCACAGCAACTCCGGTCATGTATCACCATACGGCAATTTCCAACCAGGGAAGTTTGGTGGGAAATGAAGGTTCCATCCATCGGTAGTCGCAGTAGGCAAAGAGCTTGCTTCTGATGTTCTATGCCCGGATTCGAACCCATGGACCTTGATGGTAACCTTCATAGTGGAAGACGAGCATCTTTACCACTGCGCCACTCGGGCGGAGGTTCTGTGTACTGACACTAGTCAAATCTATATAGCGTCCGTTGTTGTGGGTGTATTTCGTTGAAACTGGTATATACGTCATTTCGAAAAAAGATAACTACGATAAAAACGCCACTTCCCCAACTGATGGTTGATAAATGAACTATTTTTATTGAATCTTTTTCCCATGGTCCATATACACAAAGTTCCATCAACATATCTCTATCAGGGCGAGCTTTACACACGTCTGAGTAGTGTCAGTTTATATTTATAACTACCCTCTGCAAAATGTAATTTCATCATTTTCTATTTTTATTTCTTCTTAAAACTGACGATTCAATTGGAGGTTTAATTTTTGTTCTTTAATGTAGATTCGTGTTACTCGTTAGTGATTTATTGCTAAGTGAAATTCTCTAATTAATGTGAAACACATTTGAATGCCGAAATAAACAAATAAAATGAAATAATCATGTAATTGATTAAAATTAATGTAATCTAATGTAATGTAATCTAATGTAATGTAATCTAATGTAATGTAATCTAATGTAATCTAATGTTAATGTAATTAATGTAATTTATCGAATTCCATTATTTTTTCCTATTTAACTTTAAAGTGTGAAATATCAGCCATAACCGTTCTGTGTATATCCACGAAGTGTGGTTATAGACACATATACATCCATTTATGTATCTGTAACAGAGACATGTTTGAATTCGATTTCTCATTATTAGTTTAAGTGCGAGTCCACGTATTCCGCAATTATAAATTTTAAATGACCCCGAATCCTCTCTGAAATTTCAAAATTCAATATTTCGATCACTATATGTTCTACGGCGATAGAAATTTTTTGTTTGTCGAATTACTGTAAGGACTAACTTTTTCTGACTATGACTATTTGGCCTTCGGGAAGACATAAAATAATAAATTTTGTAATTTCTTTAAAAATTAATTTGCTTGCACAAAATTACCAGAACCCTTTCAGACAATGTTGCCACAAAGCTGTGTGGGCTTTTTCTGTCTATTTTTTTCTTTTCACCTCTGGGAGTAATCCACGACTTAAGGAATGTGTAAGTTTTGAGTTAGAAATATGGTTATATGAACGTCAGGGCTTTCATCAGGGGGCAACATTTAGAGGTTGACCTTCAGGGAGTTTTTAAGATGGCTCCCATGTAAAAGTGTGATTTATTAAATAAAATTTAGCAAAACAATTCTGGAAAAATTTCATATAAATACGAATATACTCTGCATCATTTTGGCTGAAAAAATGTTGAACGAAGAGAATTATATCTTCACAAAAAATAAATGAATAAAAAATTGAAAATTCGAAAAAAATAAAGGGTTGTGACATTTATGTTTTCAATGCATTTTTTTAAAAATCCAAAATGCAAAAAAAAATTGAGAATTCGAAAAAAATTAATGCTTGAGTTTGAGAAAGAAATAATGCGGTATAAATATCTACTTCATTCGAAACATTTTTGCACTTGAAAATTTTCCTCTATGACCAAAGTTTAGCAGGAAATAGGCCTGGGTAAAGACTTTACACACGCTCTATGATGTACGCTTTTGATACAAAGGAAGTAAAAAATATGTGTATGTGAGCGAGGCTAAGATGCAACTTCGTGGATTTTAACGCAGGATTTTTTAATATATTATTCAAAACATTATATTTCTTTCAAGTATAAGATCTTCAAATAAATCACTCTGCAAACTTTTATGAGATGATCATTTGGATCGATCATAATCCTTGAGGTTATTCATAGAATAGAAAATAAACTTTTTCTTTAGTTCCTCTGGTATCATAACCTCCACAGAAGAAAAATTAATAAAATATGTATCACTCGAGTGCGATACTCACAGAGTAAAAAATGAAAAGAATAATCTTTTTTTTCCTTCTCATACTGGGGAATTTTGAAACACTATCTCTTCTAGAACTCTTTTTTTTTTTGTTCAGAACCTAAACTTACCCACCATTCTCACGTGAAAAACTATAGCAAAGGGAATCGTAGAAACATCAGTTCGTGTAAAAAATCAATATGACTTTGTCGGTTTGAATTTTCCAGCACACATTTCACTGCTTCACTTTTCGCTGGAAGGCGGATGATCTATACATGTACAGATTTTTTTTTTCATATATATCCTCTTCTCTAGCCCATCCAGTGGCATGGTAGCTGATTGATGAGTCTATCGGGTGTCGACTCTACTATCTCAGGCACATTTCCAAAACGAAATGGCTCTCTGAGAGAGAGAGAGGAATATTACCTTAGGCTGGGACTTTTCCCAGATATCCCGAATTTCTTTTTATATATATTCGCATAAAATAATTCCGTTCAGAATGTTATGAAAAGGTGCATTGGAGTTTTGAGTGGGCTTGGAGTCAGGGTATGGTTTCTTTGGATGAGCCACTGTATAAAGCAAAAGAATGATGTTTTCACAAAAAAAATACTTTCATAAAGATTGCCCAACAGTTAATGCGAGATCAGATGATCTGATTTACTTTTTGACATCATAACCCTTTCATACCCGAGCATTCATTGTTTGGGAATTTACAAAATGTTTTGAAATTTTTGACACTCAAAAAATGCATTAAAAACATAAATGCCAGCAAATGTTTATTTTTCCAATTTGTAAAGAAATAAACCACTTTGTTCAACCTTTTTCAGCCAAGATGATATAGGGTACCATATCTTCGCATAATTTTCTTTTTTAAAATTTTATTACTAAAGTTTATTTTATAAATCACACTTTTCCTGGAGGCACATTTTCTTGGATGTCATCTTAAAAACTGCATGAAAGTTCAAATGCTGCCCTCTGATGAAAGCTTCACCAGAATTGATATTCACCACATTTATAACTCAAAACTTACGCAATCGTTCAAGTCAGGTGATTAACTCCCTGAGGTCGAAAGAAAATATTCTACAGTTAGAAAAAGCAACCAGCATGTTTGTGGCATGAGAGACTGAAACGGATAAATGAATTTAGGAGTGTTATGTGTATTGATACTTTTTTTTTTTTGTACCGGAACACAATTGGCGGGAAAGAAGAAACCCCATTGGAGAGTCGCAGTTTGCCCATCTCCAGTCTAAACTGTAACTAGCCTTAAGATTCCATATATTTTCTGACATTCTTACTGTATTTATTCAGTACTAGGTATAATACCCGGCGCTGCCCAGGTTTTCTTCAATTACTGGGAGGATTGCAACAGTGGCAAACCATTATAAATGAATGAATACTGGCAGCATTAAAGAAGAGACAAGACAATTGTAAAGCCATATACATGTCTGAAACGCATTGCTAGGGAACCACGGTAACGAAAGTAAACATTCCGAAAGTAATTGTTGAGGGCCCAAAACCATTGTTACCCGACAGTTTTTCACCAATTTTTGGCATTTTCCCTGTTCTGACGAACTTTTAAAGTAGTCTATCATTCAAATCGGGCACTGTTTGGTATATATGCAAAATTTGGGGATAATCGATCTGAAACTGCAGAATTGCATTCAGAGCACGCACGCACGCGCGCGCGCACACACACACACACACAGAGAGAGAGAGAGAGAGAATCAATTTTATATATGATAGATTATATATACTGGATAAAATACTCCAATTAAACGCAGGGGAAACCTTCCCAAACAACATTAAATCTAAAATTCACTCTTGAACACGTTTTATACACGTTCTTGAACAACATTTATTTATACACGTACGTAAATATTTATCTCAATCATTTAAAATGTTCAATAACAATTGCAAATAAATTTACTGTGTTATTCGTAACGAAAAAAAAAAAATCGAATTTTGATATTTAATTAGATTTGTTTTCTCTCTTCAGAGAATCACGAAAAGAAAGACAACATTTAAGAAATTGCTATTTTTATACGTTTCGGTGAACAAAAATAATACTTCTAAAGGAAAAAAAAAACACATCTTCGATTCTCCGCAAACAAAGATATGGAAAAGAATTAACGCTTAAGGTGATGAACAGTTTTTTTTCATTGAGATCTTTTTGCGTGTAGAAAGATAAAAACATGTTCAAAAAAACCGGTTCGTCTTTCTTTTTTTTTTCAGAAGGAGGAAAAAAAACAAAAATTTTCTTAGATTCCAAGAAAATTCGAAGACATCTCAGTTGCATTTTCTAAAAGGTAGAGGCGAATCATATTTTTGAGAAAACTATTTTTAGTGTTTGCTTTACATTTTTTACAGGTGATTTTGGATAAGTAATGTTACTAAATGGTATTGCGAATTCTCTTTTGTATTTTTGTATCTCACGAAAACGTCAATTAAGGTTTATCTGAATCAAGTTAAAATCTGATTAATTTGTTTCTCATCATATATGTTAATATCAATATACTATACAGGATGTCCTGTAAGGCTAATGCGGCCTTTATCTCGTGATCCGTTTGTCGCAGAGGTACGATTTCAATTTGAAAAATGCTTGGAAGACGTTCAAAAATTACTCATTATCAGTTTTAAGAGTGGGAATACAATGTATCAGAAAATTGAAAAAAATCTAAATTTTTGGACAGTCCCCTCGTTTTCTAACTTTCAATTAGAAAGTTGTTGCCTGGTCTTTTCTGAGCCCAACGAAAAAAAAAATCGTTGTTTTTAACCGCACTGAAATACTTTAATTAAAAAATTGGTTAAAAGTTGGTAAATAACAGCAAAAACTAATGGACACACAACGCTTTTTTCTCTCATTTATTCTGTCCTTTTCCAAACTTTTCTCAGATTTTTAAATTCGAATATCTGTGCGAATATTGCAGTTAGACACATAGGGTCTCTTTTGTTGGACTCAGAAAAAGGCAACAACGTTCAGATTGGAAGTTAGAGGACGGGGGTGAGGGCTGTGTAAAAATTTATATTTTGTATCGCACGGTATTTTCACTCTCAAAACTGATTTTATATTTGTAATGTTACAGTCCTGTGGCGGGACTTTTTAACCAAGAGATCGGCACACAGGGTAATTTTTGAACACATTTTAAGAATTTTTTTAACTGAAACCCTACCTCTACGACAAACGGCTGATGAGATAAAAGCCGCATTAGCACTTACAGGACAACCTATATAAAATATTATATACGAACATTGGTAAGTTATAAAATTCTGTATTTGGTATAGTTTTCTATTTACAATTCGCGGATTATAGGCCTCTACGTTTTATCTACAGCTTCTTTTTTCTAAGGTTGAAATAAAAATTAATATTTTTTTTCAATAATTCACTGAAATAGTATTTTTCTTTTGTAAGGAGATTGAATATCATAAGCAAGTGGAAGGATTTCTTTCCAATCAAAAGGACTTACATTCATTCCTTAAATAACCAAAATAATACACGGAAAATGGGTGGGGATTATTTTATTAGGATTTTTCCAATATATCGTAAATTATGACAAACTAATAAACTATAGTGGACACTTAGATGTCCATTTGGTTTGGTTATCCCTGAGTGAGTGTTAATCGTCGAATTCGCTGCTATGGCTGGACTCGACGCCTCACAATCTAGAGTGTTCAACTACCTCACACTGGGTAATAGTCATGTTCCTGCTAACCTGAGCGAAAGTTTATAAACCATCAACGCTGATCTACTGAAATTTCAACTTTTGAAAAAGAAAATATTTCGGGTTACATACAGTGTGCGTTATATGTTTATCGTTAGATGTCTCAACTCTCCAGAAACTAAGAAATAGTCAATCTGTCAGAACCAAGTCCACCAATGTACAACAGCACACCGATTCACGTCATCCAAATTTTACGTCGTCTTATTGATTATGATTTTTACCAAGTATAAAGCAAGAAAACAAGTATAAAAAAACTATAATCAAGTAATTTTTTCAATTAAAAGGCACAAACCTTTGAAAGCTTTTGACATTGCTTTTACAGAATGGAAATTTTACCCGTGAAAGTCTTATTTAAGGGACAATTATATAGATAAGAAAGAATAGGGTGACCATAATTTACGGAAATTCCCGTATCTTCCCATAAATTTTTTCGTTCCAGGTTTTTTTTCCCCACGCTAGTGATTCAGTGTCGGTAGAAATAAATACAGTAAATTATGATAGTTGAACATAATTGGACGATTAGCATTAAATTGTGATGAAGCTTAGTCGTCTTATTATTTTAACAGCATATCAGTGAAAACATCGATTTACGCCTTATTCCGACCAGAAACGAATTGCTGACGTAAATTGGGAGGGGAGGGGGTATCAATTTATACAAATTCTAGTGGCTAAATTTCTATATAGTTGCGATTTGATTAAATCACATGGGGGGATACACGTCAGAAATTATGTTTGACTCAAATATTGCAAACTGACTCACTCGAATGACTACAAATTTTCAGTCTTAAGGAAATATAAAGACGTGTCTATCGGCGTGTAAATCAATTACTCTCAAATTAAAATGAGATCAACGTAAACAATTCACTCAAACGTATGATATGATGAATGAAATCACTATCCGAGAAACAACATTCAATTTAAAAATTTTGTTTATGATTGAAACCCGCACTCGAATGCATTGATTAATTTATTTCTCGGAGAGAGTTATTCCAACACTGAAATGGCAACACAAGTGATATATCATTATTGAGCGAGCTTTGAAAGCAAAGGGATTCCGAAGGACTGTCGTTTCAAACGAGTTTCATAAGTAGCGAATAAAATAGAGGTAGAGGAATCTCAATATATATATATAGTATATATATACACACACACACACACACAATTTGTCGATTTGTCGTTTCCAAAGTTATTTTAGGTCTGAGAAAAGCTATCGTACTTCCCGTCGGCTGGTTAAAGTAATTATAACCTGCTTAGAATTTCCAGGAAAAAATAACAGAATAAAATAATAACAATAGTAGTAATAATATCAAATGCTACAATTGCCGCTGTGGTGGTCGAGTGGTTATAGTGCCGGACTCGTGATGCGAGAATCCGGGTTCGAACCCCACAGTGGTGGTCGGCTGAAGTTGGTTTTCTGTGGTTCCCAACTTCAAGGCGCAAATGCGAGCCGATCTCCCCGTTAAAAAGTCTCGCCACAGAGAGCAACAGTCCTACAACGGTAAATCATTCAATCATAACACTTCACTCATAGTTAGAAAAACCGGGGGCAGATGACAGCACTACACATAGCAAACATTACACAGAAACAAACTTTACGTCAGGTTGCACTACACGTACACGCACATTCCCGCATGTACCGGTTCGTTGGGGGGTTTCGCGGGGGGGGGGGTGTGCATGTGTGGTGTAGCAGTGGTAGGTAGGGCCTCCAAAAAATGGCTCGGGGATCCATGATGTTCTTAAGCAGCCACCTCGTTGGGCAATTTGCCTGTTGTGGCGTTGTATTTGTATTTGTAATTGCCTGAAAATCCAACAGTCGTCGGTAATGGACCAGCATCATTCGACAGCAAATGTCTTAAAAAATGTTACAGACAGGTCACAAACTTGGTTTGTACGCAAATATCGCAAAGCGTCTAACTCACCTGAATGACTAAATACTTTCAGTCTTAAAGATGCATACCGACGTGTAACCAATTAATTTTAAATTAAAATGATCAACATAAATACTCCACGGAAATGAACGATATGATAAATGAAATCACTATCCGTGAAACGATATCTCAATTTAAAATTTTGCTTATCGCGATGGAAACCCGCACTAAAATGCATGATTGATTTATTTCTCGCAAAGAGTGTATTTCCAACGGTCAAATGGAAACACAACTAACATATCATTATTCAGTACGTGTAAACAACAAAGGAGAATTTAACTAACTCACAAGAAATTAACTCACTTTTCAAATGAGTTTCGTACGTCGCAAATAAAAGAAATGTAGAAAAATCACGATGTTTACTTCACAGCTTTAAAGTTACACATTAAACTGCTCGTTTCGAAACTTTTTCCATATAAATACGTGCCGATGAAAAGCTATCGCATTTCCACGTCGGCTGGTAAAAGTAATTAAAACCTCCCGAGAATTTCTAGGAAAAAAAGAACAACGGAACAACAATAATAATAATAATAGAAATAATAATAATAATACTACAATTGCGTGAAAATCCAACAAGCCATGAATAATGGACTGCTGGCATCCTTCGACAGCAAGGGTTTTTAAAAACCCGCCCGACTCATCAACTAAATCATGGTGGCATTGCATTCAGTGTTTACTCACATTTTTACTTTGGGATCTTCTCGGCGGAAAACACTCGCATGTGCTTTCACACACTCAACATTTTATTCCGCCGAGTAGGATTGATGAGCTTCTAAAGCCATCACGTTTTCCCACTGCCATAAATTCCGAAACCGAGAAGAATTTCGTTTCCGAGTAAAAGCTAAAGAGAAAAATAAGAATTATATTCGTTTTTAAAAATTCTCCAGAGAGAGCGAGAAAGTCGTTACATTCATTTTCCAAGAGTCCCCCTCTTTCTCCTTTTTATCGTTCGTAAGAGCAACACTTACACATTCTCATACAGTGCATACCGTATGTGTGTCCTTTCAATGCTCGTGTATTGCATTATTATATATAATATATATATATATATTTGCTTCTTACTTTTTTACTTTTTTTATTTTTAAACGTAGAACGCAGTCGTGGCTTTGAAATATGATGACGTTCGTGGCCGACGTTGCTTTTCTTCTCCTTTGTGGAACGCTATCCATTAATTTCAATATACTTACTGCAATATAACTTTTGAAATTTTTTTGCAGACATATTTCGCCTTAGTTTTCTCTTTGGTTTTTGTAATGAATAGATTCACTTCTGGCGATGAAATCAAATAACTGCTCTTTTCTGTTAGTGTGTAGCGTTTTCTTTGCGGTAGAAGTAACGAGTGTATGTCTTCTAAACGGATACTAATTACAATTAGGTTCGCTTGTAAAATTGAGTTTAACAACCGGATTTTCATTTGTTTTGATTCTAAAGAGTATTTAGATAAAAAAAAGTAACACACTGATGCAAGTAAATTAAATTAAACCGCCTTTTGTATCTAAAAGTAAGATTTTAAAATGCTATCAAATATCTGGAAATCTTTTGGATTTGTCATCTAAGTTGAGTACATTTTCTTCAATTTTATTTCAGCTCAATTTAACAGTACTTTTAGTGTTAATTAAGCAGAATGATAATTTATTAAAGGAAATGAGAACTTTCGTGCAAATGTTATTTTGAATATAAAATGAAAATAAAAACGCATTTATGAATGCCAAGTCGATATACTGGATGTGAAAACATATCGTAATACACCATTATCTCTTGAACCGTTGATGATAGAAACATATTTTCAATTAGAAGTATCTGAATAACATTTGAGATATTTGTTCTACTAGGGGCTGAATATATATTTTGAGTTATGACATTTGAATATTTATATATTCGGTCCTCTTCCTTTCTCTAACTTCCAATAAAATGTTGCTACACTTCTCTGAAGCAACGAAAAACATATTCAATATTTTTAAGTTCAATATTCTCCGAGATATTGCTCATTGAAGGCTCATGGGCCATCTCAGAATATAGGAAAATTTCAATATACTGCAACTGCGAAAGAATTTTTGAAAACTTTTCTCCAGGAATCCATCTCCTTGTATGCTGTTTTTTTTCCCATCATTTTTACAGATTTTTTTTGAACCCAAATATTTCAGCTAATATTTTACAGGAAACATTGAATGTTTTTGTTGGGCTTAGAAGGGACATGATAAAAAATTTCCAATTAGAAGTTTGAGGACAGCGGGCCCGTGTAAAAAATTATGTATTTCGGCATACGGGGTGCCCCATAAATTCGTAAAAGTTTAACTAATCGTAAAAATTGAAGGAATTGATACATTTGAATGCAGTTTGCCAAAAAGTTATTCTTGCGAAAAAGGTTATTTTTTGGCACAGTTGAAAAATTAGTTAAAATTTTTGTTGATATTGGGTGCTAGAGCAGGCGTAATTGCACCTGAACCTTACTTCAATCTCTCCTGTGTCCTCAACAGCTCTACAGAAACTACAGCTCCAACCAGTGATTCTTGGCTGAAGTGAAACAACTTCACCGATAATGTTTTATCCACAAATGCACAGTAGAATCTCGACTATCCGGCTCACGACTATCCGGCCTAGTTTAAAAACGCATAACATTTAACATTAATTCATACATTAATGAATTGCAATATTACTTTTTCACATATCGTGTCATCATTTATCAATAGACAGTAAAATATGCTTTTATAAATTTTTGTATCAACATAACCTACTTTTACGTTTGTTTTGTTGATTTTGAAGGTATGTGTATTTGTGCTGTACAGCAGTGTCTCTCAACGATTTTTATGTAGTGGACTCCCTTTATAGTGAAGGTCAATATCCACGCTGTCTCCCCAAGAAAATCCAAAAAGTGGTTTTTTTTATAATTTGCATATCATAAAAACAATTGAAGTAATAAATTACAATTTCACAAAACTAAATGTTTTTTTGTCCTTCATGCAATAATACCTAACATAAATAATGATCACATGGGGAGTCTGTTGAAAAACAATGGTTTATAAATATATGTATATATGCATTTATGTTTCTTGTAATTAAGTTGTACACTACAACGTTTATCTTGTAATGTGTGCAATATTTTTATTCTTGAATAATTTTTTCTGTAGTAAATTTTCAAAACAGTACAGTTCAGAGAGAAGTACGTAATAAACGTTTATCAAGTACTCGCCTGTACTTGGAGGTCAGAAAATAGGAATACCAGCTCATTTTGGTGTAAAAAAGATGCTTTTGATGGCATGTGTGGAGGTAGGAAGTGAGTATTTATGAAACTACGGCCTATATCCAGCTTTTCTCTAATCCGCCTGCGCCACAGTAAACTGGATAGTCCAGAATCTAATGTACTCTAATAATGAAAATCTTATGTAAGTGCTCGAGTAACAGAAAAATTCAGAAACGAGTTGTCATGCATTTTGTAGGATTGTGATTTGAGTATTTCCAGTGATTTGCTTTCATGCAGCAGCAACATCCTCCACCAACAGAACCTTCAAATATATTATATTTTCTTTCCGTACTAAAAAAAATCGCCTTTCGTGATAATATTTTTTTTTGCAAACCACATTCAGAATCTAATTCCTTCAATTTTTATGAATTTTCATACTGTTTACGAATTTATGGGACACCCTGGACACCGATATGTTTATGTACTTTTTTTCATATGTATGTTTGTATTGTAAGGGTATCTATTGCTGGTACTATAAATCTCACAGCACATTATGCATTTCATGCCTTCTGGGGTTATTGTAAATAAATAAATAAATAAAATTATATGAAGTAAATTTTCTTCGTGCCGACAAAAATGTAGAATATTTTATTGATTTTCATGAGGCTTTTTGAATAGACGTCATAATCCTCATCAGCATCACTTTGAGGGACGAGCGCAGGATGATTCCCATAGAAAGCAATGTTAAAATTGCCGATTTCACAGAAATGCTGAAATTTAGTGCCGTTTTCCGCAATTAGAATTGAATTCTCGATTTTTGAAATATTGAGTTCGCTTAAAGATACGAAACTCGGAAAATTAAATGTAAAATAATTAGGTGGACCTAAACTTTTGAGTCGGTTATTATGCAATAACACACATTGATTTTCACTTTTTATTTATATCTTTTCAAGCACGAAAATGAAAATTAATATCTCCGTATTGTCTTATGTTATCCAACTGCATCTGAATCCACATAGTTGAGGATGCTTTAAAATTAATTATGGGCCCATAAATTACATTGAAGAAATTCGTGCTTTAATCAAGCATTTTTGAAGCAAAAACAGGCTGGTTCAATAACTTGAACGTCAAGAAATATCTAGCGCACATCAAAACGGAAATAAACCCGATTCATTTCTACGTTTCGTTAAATGCAGATTTGTTTCTTTCATAAGTCGCGTAGGAAGTCGCCAAATTAGTTACCCTGTCAACGGTTTGTATATTCCTCAAAGAAAGAGGAAATATCACATGATACAAAAATCCTGATTGAATTTTCCACACAGGAGCTGATATGAATTACTTCTTGAAGTATAGATAAAAATCCAGGCATTATATGGGATATTGTTGCCAGTAATTAATATTTTTAATTTAAATTTACCTTGATTGATGTAATTGCAAAGAAAAAAAATTACCTTATACTTTCACGCAATCAAGATACTCTATTTATGTAAATTTATAGATGGGAGTACACGCTACGAATAGACCCTGTTAGTAATTAAGCTTCAAAAAATATTAATCGTTCATTTTTAAGAACTTACTAAACCAAGACGACATCTTTGACAGCCGGGACATCAACATTGACATCGGGGAAAAGTTATGTATAAGAGGTGCGCATAAATTTCAATAAATACCTGTTATATGTATATTAAATGAATTTGCATTCTAGAGAGATTCTTGTGATGGACGAAGCGCGTTGATTTCTTAAAAAGGAAAGTATCGATATAAAGATTGTGTGTTATGTCCATAATAACTGTGTGTGAGTGTCTGTGCTTTTATAAAATACCAGCTATAATAGCCGGCGCTGCCCGGGTTTTCTTCAATGAGGCTTTTTGTGGATCACGTGATATCTCCCTCTTTATTTGAGTTATACAAACCGTGTGGTGACTTCCTGCGCGATTCATGAAAGAAACAAATCTAGATTAAAGACACATAGAAATGAATAGTGTTTTTTTCTTTTTGATAGGAGCTGGATATTTTTTTCAAATTTTTTCCTTGAACTTCATTTAAAGTTCAAGTTATTCACCTGCCTGTTTCTGATAAAAAAAAATGCCTAATTGAAGCTGTGGAATTTCTTCGATGTACTTTACGGGCTCATGATTAATTTTAAAGCATCCTAAACTATGTGAATTTATGCAGTTGAATATTAAACGACAATACGGAGACATTAATTTTCAGGCTTGAGAGGATATAAATAAACGACTAAAATCAATGTTATTGCATGGATATCCAACTCAAAAGTAGGGGGTCCGTCTAATTACTTCATATATACTTTTTTGGGCTTCGCATATCTCTCTAAGCGAACTCAATATTTCAAAAATCGAGAATCCAATACAACTTTTAAAATAATTGATGTGGCAGGAAACCCCCACTAAATTTCTCCATTTCTATAGTAAAATCGCCAATTTTAACACTGATTTCTATGGGGGATCATCGTTTGTCTTACTCTCAAAGTGGTGCTGATGATGATTCTGACGACGAAAAGCCTCATTACTATGAGGATTGAAAAAGTGGCAAACCATTATAAAGGTGTATAAGCTATCATACATATATACTGACATTGTTAAAGAAATGATAAACCATTGTAAGGCATATACAGTATACACGTCTGAAACGCATTGTTAGGGAACTACGGCAGCTAAAATAAACATTCCGAAAGTGATTGTTCAGGACCAAAAATCATTGTTGCCCGACAGATTTTCGCCCGTTTCGTGCATTTGCCCTGCTTTGGCAAACCTTTAAAGTAGCCTACCGTTCAATCCGGGCCCTGTTTGGCATTATGCAAAATTTGGCAACGATCGATCTAACATTGTAGATTTGTATAGCGAACTTACACTCAGACACACGCACAGAAAATCAATTATATACATATATATATTTTTTTCATATATTGATAGTAATTGAGGCCCAGTGCACGCCGCTTAATGTAACCACATCAGGACTCGCGATTTCTAATAAAAATAGCTACATCCAAAAAAATAACGGTAGTGTAAGTATGACGACTGGAGACCTGGGAATTCAGGCAAAATGCCATATAAACACACTCAAATTCAATTCTCAAACTCCCAGTCAATCTGCATTTAAAAATGCTGTCAGGGTCTGATTTGATTCTTGGAACATATCTTCCCCTATTATGAATGTGCAAATTTTCACTTTTCTTTTTTTATCAGATGGATCTCTTATTTTGCCAGGTTTTGCCAGAAGCGTGAAAGTGCATCCCTATTGAAACCACACGTTAAAAAGTATTTTAAGAAAAATAACCTCCATAGAGTAAACCTTCAAACGTCATTTACGAAGTTCTTTACCCCCCCCCCCCCCGGCAATGATTTCCACATTCATGGCTTCTGGCATAAGGGGTACGATATATAACATCAAAATTGCGATATGCTGTGTTTGCTTTTCTAGTTTTAGGTATAAATGGCGCTCGTGGCTCACAAAAAGTAATAATTTACGAGTCGGAAATTATTTTTTCCCGTTATACAATAACAAATATTGCTCATCGATTTCCTCTTATATTAAATCTGAATAAGGTTTTGTCGCGTCAACAACGATGCTTGTTGCAATAAGCGTATTAAGACAGAGCCCAGTGACGTTCATAATAATAATATACCCCCTGAGAAAGACTGCAAGAGGCAAAAAAACCAAAGATATAACAAGCTAAAACGAAGTTCTCTAATATCCCAGCATGATCCATGACAGGCTTAGAATGATATAGTCATGCTCGGCGTCCAGAGGGAATGGGTTCGCGAAGATAATCCCCTCTCTCTCTCTCCGGATAATATCACATTTCTTATTCTCTCTCTCTCTTTTTTGCCGCTCCTATGCACATATGAACACACATATGTGTGTACGTGACTCTTACAAGATGCCACCTCCACCATATGTGCCCAGCCTATTTGCTAAATGAGTTTTCTTTGGGCCCATGTTGTTTCATTCCGCATCGAAGGAGGAACGAGAAGAAACGCAAACGCGACACATTAATTATAAGAACTCGCGAACTTTTCCGGCGAAAGTGCGGCTCGTCATGTCTTATCTAAATATCATGTGATTTAGACTCATTTCCTCTCATTGCTCTAAATCATGGCGTTACGTATGTTTTCATGAGCATTAGCGCGGTCCTTCTCTTTCCTCTATCTCGTCTCCCGATTATGCAAACATTAATTTTTGCGCTTCTAATTTATAGCTTGAAGAGAACGTCGCAGGAATCTCCATATTATTATAATCATACGCATATATTGCATGAAATAAATCATGTTCGTATCTTGCAATGTTGGGATTTTAAATTACATTATTTGTATAAAAATATTCCGGTTGGGATGTATTTATTTATTTATTTTTCCCTGTGCAATGCTAACAGATGTTTTACAATTCAAATGTTGGTTTAAGATCTGGCTTGGAATGTCATAACATAGGATGTTTGTTATGCTTTATATGTAGTCATGCAGTCAAACTTCCCTAGAAATTCCTGAAATATCCCCATTGCATACAATGACATGTGGTGGTCGCTGTGGTGGTCGAGTGATTATAGTGACGGACTCGCGATGCGAGGATCCGGGTTCGAACCCCACAGTGGTGGTCGGCTGAAGTTGGTTTTCTGTGGTTCCCAATTTCAAGGCGCAAATGCGAGCCGATCTCCCCGTTAAAAAGTCTCGCCACAGAGAGCAACAGTCCTACAACGATAAATCATTCAATCATAACACTTCACTCATAGTTAGAAAAACTGGTGGCAGATGGCAGCACTACACATAACAAGCATTACAGAGAAACAAAAAACTTCACGTCAGGTTTCACTACACGTACTTACACGCACATACTGATTCGTTGGGGTTCCGCGGGGGGGGGGGGTGCATGTGTGGTGTAGCAGTAGTGGGTAGGGCCTCCAAAAAATGGCTCGGGGATCCATGATGTTCTTAAGTCAGCCACCTCGTTGGGCAATTTGCCTGTTGTGGCGTTGTATTTGTATAAGTAGAACAGTTCTTTAAGTTTTTTTAAAGAAATTTCATTGGATTTAAAGGGGGTCATGACCCTTGATGTCGATTTTTCAAAAATGATTTCAAATACTATTGAATTGAATATTTCGTAGTGATCGGTTATTTTCTTCTCTCAAAATAAAATAAAGAAGTATTGCATTATAGTGTAAATGTATATGTTACGGTGAATGTGATAAATGCGGTTACTTTACATAATAACCGGCAATTATGCATAATAATTGAGTATTTTAATAAATTTGATGAGTTCCCGAAATTTATCGATTTGACCGGCAATTATGCATAGTACCCAAATGTCGTTGGTAAATTTGACATGTTTCCCTAATTTAATCACTTTTACCGGCGATTATGCATGGTATCCAAGCGAAACATCGTTGGAAAACTTGATAAATTGTACTATATGATATACTGCGCATGATAATGCATACTTGTATTGTGTCATTATATCTAGGTACGATCGTGAAATTTGTTATCATTATATCGGGGTTCGGCTGTATTCGTCACACATACCGGACTCATTTGGAATTTTTTTTCATATTTACGAAATTCACCAATTAAACTATGTATTATGCATAATCACAGTCAAACGACATATGGATGGAGTTATCATGTTCCGACCAAACACCATATAATTTTACTATAAAAGAAATACCTTTTGAGCACAGCGTAGAAGGATGGAAACCAACTATTATAACATTCAAAGTACGAAAATAAGACGCCAAACAGCTGCTTCGAGGCTAATGTAACCCATTTTTCGGTGGTAAAAAGTCTTTTATAGTGTAGACTACTCCATTTGAACAAAACACGTGGTAGAATTTTATCATTAAAAAAATTCTTTAAGCTTTGATATACTTCAAATGTTTACGCATATTTTTGATTGCATGAGCTGTGCTATTCCAACACAAGTTTACATATGTGCAGTACTCTGCACGTATGTCAATGCTTTTTAGTGACCTGCGGCACAGTTCCAGAGCTTTTAAGTGATCTGAGTCACAGTTCCAGATCACTTAAGTGGTCCGCGACACGTTTATAGATCACTTAAGGGATACAATTGAATAATCGACGTTAAATCTACCCAAAATTCAAAACGAACACGGCTATACGCGTTTCGGAACTATATGAAGTTATATTCGTTTACCTCGATTATTCAATTGTATTATCAAACCCAAAAGTTAATTCATTTCTATCACTTAAGTGATCCGCGGCACATTTTTAGATTAGTAACCCCGGCGCTGTTACAGATAACTTAATTAGGTGCCTGCGACATGTTTTCAAATTTTCAAATCAATGAATTGGCCAAAAAGCTGCCCATCTTTTTACTAGAACAGAGTTTTTCAACCTGTGGTCCGTGGACTCCAACATCCTACTACATGATCTCCTCTCCCACCCCACTTAACACATCACCCTGGACTCACTTGCCACTGCTCCATCCGAGAAGAAAACGCCTGTTTTCCGCTCCATTCGTAGCTGAAGGTATCTGCTTCAGCTTCATTTACAGCTGCAGATTCATGCCTCCACTCCATTCGAGGGTCAAGATGTCTGTATTGGAAGCTTAAGATGTTTTTCTCCGCTCCATTAGCAGCTGAAGATATCTGTTCCAGCTTCATTTGTAGCTAAAGATGTCTGCTCCCACTGCATTCAGGGCTGAGAATGTACGTATTTTCTCCATTCGCAGCAGAAGATGCCTGCCTCTACCCTATTCAAGGCTGAAGGTGTATGCCTTTGCTCCACTTGGAGCTAAATGTCTCTCTTTGCTTCATTTGGAGCTAAATATATCTACCTTTGCTCCATTTGGAGCTAAATGTCTGCCTTTGCTCCATTTGGAGCTAAATGTCTGCCTTTGCTCCATTTGGAGCTAAATATGCCTGCCTTCACTCCATTTACAGCTGAAGATATCTATCTCCGCTCCATTAACAGCTGAAGATATCTGTTCCAGCTTCATTTGTAGCTAAAGATGTCTGCTCCCACTGCATTCAGGGCAAGGGATGTATATATTTTCTCCATTCGCAGCTGAAGATGCCTGCCTCTACCCTATTCAAGGCTGAAGATGTATGCCTTTGCTCCATTTGGAGATAAATGTCTGCCTTTGCTCCATTTAAAGCTAAATGTCTGCATTTGCTCCATTTGGAGCTAAATGTCTGCCTTTGCTCCATTTGGAGCTAAATGTCTGCCTTTGCTCCATTTGGAGCTAAATATGTCTGCCTTCACTCCATTTACAGCTGAAGATATCTATCTCCGCTTCATCAACAGCGGAAGATATCTGTCTCCGCTCCATTAACTGCTGAAAATGTCTGCCTTCGCTCAGACGGGGATCCAGAGTGGGGACGATGTGAACGATCACCCTTCCCAACAACCGAATTATATGGAAAAATGTGTCTGTCCCGTAAAATATTTGATAACTTGCTCCTCCATACATATCGTCCTAGTTCCGCGTATTTTTTAAAAGGTATGAGACCCCCTAAATTGTGAGTAAATGACTGAAAGTATTCTTTTGAGCGAATTCTTACGTTCTTGTCGTCCTTAGAGAACATCTCCCTTGGAAAATCTTGGAAAATTTTTCACATATTCTACTCCGTAATCTTCTCAATAAAACCATAAAAATCTCGCTGGTATAAGTGACTGATTTACCTGCAATCTCGCAATTTTATTCCGTGATTACGTTTAAGACGGAGACAAAGAGAGACAATGTATTAGATCTTGAAAAATAGAAAAAAAAACAATATTCAAACAGAGAAAGATTGCTTGAATGATTTCCTCTACTCTCTGTGAGCCATTTCGGGCTCCGGAATTGCATTCTCAGTGACCTCATTACGGTAAAAATATTGATGTCCGGGAAAAATGGGAGAAAATTCTCTTTTCTCCGGGACAAATACATTTCGGAGAGGGAAAAGTCCCGGAATGGAGTAATGACTTCTTTTCGCCCGTTCGGAAGAGAGGATCTTGCATAAGATGGAAATTGAAATACACGACGAAGAAAACTAAAAATTGTTTCCTTCCTTACTTTGCCGTGGTGCCAGGGTACTTCATGCTTAAATCATACGCCCAGTGGAACCAACCGTAGTTGGGTTCTGTTTCCCTCCATTTATTATTATTATTATTATATTTTTATATGTCCATAAAATTGCCCGTATGTTCCTTCCCGTAGATTTCTAAAACTCATTCTGTGCCCACTTTTTTTTCCTCTCATTCTGGAGAAAATTCTTGGAAATTGTTGCGTGGTTTAAACATGGGAAATGGAATTGGTCGGTTGCTAGATGATTTAGTAATCCCGGAATACTCACGGAAGAGAGCAAGAAATGTCATTTATAGTTGCTTGTAACGCATGCAAGACGTACCGAGGTCGGAATTTATTCTAGTAATAGCAATGATAATAAACATTCGAAGGTTTATAAGAAGGAATATGTGAAATGGAGCTTAGTAACGTTTTTCATATCTATGACTTCAGGGTGCGGTAGCCCAGGTCGATAAGGCACTTGGTTAAAGTTCTAAATGATGCTTAACGATGTTGCGAGTTCGATACTAGATTCGCCCTTGTCAGAAACTTTCCTGATGCGGAGGTGCACCAGAAACGGTGACAGCATGACCACAAACAATTGCTACCACAGGGAGTGCAACACCGAGGTGTCAGCACACCAACCTATCGTCGAGTTTAAAAAAAAAGACAAACTGTCGAACGCGGTCGTTAGGAATCGGCGATAGATTCTATAGGTCCCGGTCAAATTAGCCCTTGTGTGCGGAAAATGACTATGGTGCAACAAAAATGCAGCATATTTGATACGGTATAAATACGGCATGGTTAGCAAAGCTAATGGAATTTCATTTATGTTATGTACAGCACACCACAAATGTGATGCTACTTCACCACACAGGAACTCCGACCACATCGCTACACTGCAATTTGCCGTCGTTATAGAGCTAAGTTGGAGATAAAGGCGCCATCGAGCTTGTTAGGGAAAATATCTTGTTATCTATGTTCTTCCCCCGATCGAACCTGGGCCTGAGGGATACACGACCAACACGCCATTCGGATGCACTGCCATGACTTTCTGGTCTTATCGCGAGAGGCTTGAATTTCTGAGTTTGCACTGTGCGGAAAGCGTAGAATAGCTGCAGATCTGGAGATAGGCTACAAAATGGTTCAACAAACGGTTTATCTACCATCGGGAGAACCTTTCTTCGAGATCATGGACAGAGGAGCCAACCTAGCATCACTTCCAAATAAGAATAACAACGGCCTGAAGAGATTGCTTTTTTCATGAGCATAGGTGCCGAGTTGCCAGAATTTTGAACAAACTGCCATCAGAACTTGTATACGCCACTTACGCAAGATTTTGACCCGGTTCGGTATACGAAGTGCTTTCCTTACTCATTTTTTATTCATTATTATTATTCATTATTACTTTTGCAGTGTAAATGCATTGCATGACTTCTGGGCTTGTTGTAAAAAAATAAATAGAATAAATAAAAAAAATAATGTACAGCGAATCCAAATTATCGAAATTTTCACATTCGGGAAATATGCAGCGTAGTGTCGTAATTGCTTGAACTTGAACTACTAGGCAGATGACTAGATACCCACATTAATATTCTTTACGAAACCTCTAACGTAAAGGTTATCTGCTGGAAAAGTAGCAACACCCTCCCCAGCCCATTAATCTTTCCACCCGATCAAACATAACACTTTTTCAAAGTATATGGGGGTAAAAAAAAAGAAATGAAAATATATAGTAAACACAAAATAATATAAAAATTAAAAATCTGTGGTAACCAGAATGTATATCATAGTCCAAGAAAAAAAAAGAGAAAAAAGGGGGGATACACCAATAAATGCAAAAATTAAACATCTGTGGTAAGTACAATGCACGTCACAGTCCAAGAAAAAGAAAAAAAAAAAAGAATAAATTTTTACTATTTCAGCGTAGGGGCATGATGTTCATGCCCGATATTTTAGTATAATGGGTGGACATGTAGATGCATTTTGAAAGATAATCTGCGTGGGATTATCAGCCCCAAGTAGAAAATGTCTATATCCGTACCACACGTGCTAGAGAAGGCCACTTAACATCAAAGGATATATGGACGTTTCTCCTACAGCATCAGCAGCATTCCGTTTCGAAAACGCATAGCGACAGGTTTCTAAGCTGGTTAACATCAAGCGTGAAGAACATTGCAGTCCTTTCCATTCCATAATCATTACACACACTGAGAGAGGGAGAGCGAGAGGCACACTTTCAGGCAAACAAACCGTGTCAAGCTTTGCTTCGATGTTTCAACACTAGCCACCATTCTGTTGCTTAAGAGAGAGCGGGAAAAGCGAAAATGTGTGTATATATGACGAAGCTTCTATACACAGACACACACACACACACTAAACGCTAATTTGCGAACTCATGCGACGATCGTCTTCCAAGTGAAGCAAACATCAAATGTTACTGCTCGATATTTGCAATTACTGAAGATTAGATTCCCCTCCTCCTCTTTCTTCGACTCGACTTCCAGAACAGTCCAGAAGAGAATCTGAGTACACAAACCGTAGAGGAATTAAACGCAATTGCTGTGTTTGGATCATGATGGAATGACACACACACACACAGATACAACCTCCTCACGTCTCATAATGGTCTAAAGATGTTCTGTGTCTGCTAATGGCACGTGGAAACGATTAGAGGAAAACGATTCTTAGCTGTATATAGTCCCATATCCTCCCTTTTCTCTCTCAGTCATATACACTTACACATTCTTGAAACAGTGGATGTCACTGACGCCCCCTCTTATGATTCGACGAGGAAACTATACTCTCGAAACAGTCGTTAGGAGATGTTGACACGGCTAGGTTTCGCGTCAACTAAACAATGCTTAGCGTTGCTTCTCGCTCGGAAATCGGAGACTATCCTTGAATAGAAAATGTGTGATTTAGTATGGGTTTAGATATATATTTGTTCTAGAAATAATTATTTCAATATACACAATTTACAGTTCCTGATGGTTCAGCAAGTTGGCAAACGTAGTTCAGACTGAATATTGGATTATTTCAAATAGTCTGAGCGTTTCTTTTCTAACTTTATGAATGAGGGAAAACGTTCAGACTAAACCTCTATTATTAAACGTCTACATCATTTGTATTTTAAATTCGGTTATTTTGAATTTCCGTTCTTGTAGAAGGAGCCAAAGACTTTCATTCATGTAGTTATTGCCAACATCATTTGAATAAGGGATTTTTCACATCAATTATTTTAATGGGATTGAAAGAGAATACGAATGGCCTGTTCATGGTAAGGTGAACGTAATAAAACCATCTCAGCGATATCTCATAGAACTTGAACTTGTTTTAGGGGACCAAAGAGGAAATGGAAATCTTTGGTGAGTTGCAGAAACATGTCACGCACTGGACATCGATCCACACAGTTTTCTTGCGAGCGCGTGCTCATCAGGGCCGTTTGGTTTTCACGCTGTAAATTTTCAAATTTTCTCTGGACTCTGACTTCAACGCACATAACTATTCTCTGCAGGGACATACGAAGGATCGACCTTTGTGGAGAAGCACACAGGGTGTATGGGAGGGCATAAGTGCTCTCTACTGGAGAAATTTTCTGTTAACCTACAAAAAGCATTTTAAATAAACAGAAACTGGCTAAGATAGCAATCTATAAATCTGTTTATTTCGATATTTATTACGATATTTTACTTTAAAAAATATTTCCAACTAGCTATAATGTCCGGCACTGGCAGGGTTTTCTTTATATCATGGCCACACACACACACGATCTCAAGAGCATCATGGGACCCGGGCAAATTGATCTTTCTAAGGCTTCTTATATGACTATAAATGCCTGCTTACTAATTTACACTTATAACCTCATTATCTTGAGGCCCCCGGACCGTACCCGGGTGGGCTCATGCATTGAGATTGCACTGTTCTATATACTGGGAGTATAGAAGAAGTGGCAAGTTATGAAAGAGTAAGCATTTCTGAAACACTGTGTTTTGAACCACGGTGACCAGAGTATGAACACTCAAGAACTCCAAGGAAGGCTTTCACGGCTGGAGTTTATGATAAATTTCATATTTTTCGGGCTGTTGTGCCGTGTTCTAAACTTCAAGTGTTCAAGCTTAAAGCATGACATAACAGCCCAAAAGGTATGAAATTTATTATTCCAAAAAATCATTGTTGAGGCCAAGAAACTTGTTGTTGAGGAGAGGTATGGACTTCTCCTTTTGCCCCCCCCCCCTATCCTCACTTTGTATACGTCTATATACTCTGCAATATGCCATCCGCTTCAGCCCTAATCGTGTATACCGAAATTTCTTGATTGAAACCAACTTGCATAAGGGATATAATCTTTACTTTTATTCAACGAAAAAAAAGGAATAGTCCAAAATATAACTTTATGAGGGCCACATTGAAAACACTATATGATTATTTAGAAAACACTCATTACAGTCCGAATGTGGAAATTCACTTTTACTGTAATACAGTCATTACAATAAAAGTGAATTTTCAATATACCCTGTACTAGAAAAAAAATTATTTTCTGAACCATCTCAATCACATTAACGAGTTACCTCACCTAGTTAAAAAGCTTTTAAAGAATTTAGTTCTTGTATTTTTGCAATGACAAGCTCAGATACAGTCAACTCGTGGTAAGTTTTGAATTATGATTACACGAATATCTGTTCAAGTCGTACTTCAGCTCCAGAACTTTCATCGTATTTCAGTGTTAAAATTTTCCCTTAACTCGAAGTTTTCTTCCTTTAAGTCGAAGATTTCGGAAATGAGAAAAATATAAAACAAAACATTTAGCAGTACAATTTAGAGTTTGGCAACATAATTAGCATTTAGCAACAGTATTCAGCAGACCAATTCAGCTAGATACATTTCTCTGCTTGCAAAAGAAAGAATAATTTTCTCACGAAAGAAGGGCAAAAAAAAAAAAAAGAGACACTCAGAAATCATTGCATTTTTTTTGGCAGAAAATAATCTTGTGTACACTCACTTCGTTTAAAATTCGTTTCATTTGTACAAGTAGTCCTACCATGCATGTGTCCGTTCCCATAATATAGTAAGGTTTAACACGCGTCGAATTTTTTTCTAAATGTTCCTCATTTAGTAATTAAGAATGCCGAGCGCAACAGGCCTACAACGGTACAATTATTCAATCATTACCTTCACTGATAGGTAGAAAAACTGATGGCAGATGGCAGCACTGCACATAACAAACAATACACAGATTCACAACACGTACATGCACATTCTGGTATGTATCAATTCGCAAACTAAATCATATTTACTGATCGAATTCCCCAACCAATTTCATAAAAAGTATATGCGAATTTTTTTATGCTTCAGAAACCAAATAAATTAATGACTTATTCTTCATAGAGACTTCATCGGAGTCTATATTTGAAATATTCATTTTTTTCTAAATATATTAGAAATGTTTTATAAATTTTAACATAATAATGTTTTGTTGAGATCCGACGTATTTGAAAAAGCGAAATGGTTCTTTTGGAATCAGTAGAAGCCTGACGGGTTACATAATGGCATATAATGGTATTTCATCCATTTTTTTTAAATATCTTCATTCATAGAATTGGGGAAAAAAATATCATGAATGAAAGACTTTCAATAAGAAAGCGTGAAAAAGACAAATTCAACTTGGCAGAATTTCAGAAGTGGATGAAGGAAAGTAATGTCCAATTTTCTGTAGCTAAGAGACAATTTTCCTCTTTTGAAATTTTTACACAAGTCTTATTCTATTGTTATTCAGAAAATATGATGGAATTTATTTTTTCATTACACGAAAAAAAGGAACTGTCATTCCATGAATCTAATTTAAAAGCGAAGAGATTATGTACATTATGATATAAAGATACTGATTTCATATGAAATAACTGTGATATGAGAGCCAAAATATCATACATATAATGCTTAAACGTAAATGGTGGTTTTTTTTTTGATAAAAGAAGAAAAATGCTGTATGAATTCGTAGATCTAAGCCCCTGAACATGCTTGTGCACGAGTTTCTGTACTCTTTTCCATTTGCTCAATGATCGTGTAATAGTTGAAAGTATGAACATAACGGGAAAATATTACGATGCTCACAACCAGTACAAGGTCAATTACTGAATATTTTAGATTGGGAATTGTGACTTTTTCAAGTATATCCCACACTCGTTATAACGTATTCTTTATCGAGCAAGGTCAATTTCTCTGCTTGCAAAAGAAAGAATAATTTTCTCACGAAAGAAGGACAAAAAAAAAAAAAAAAAAAAAAACAGTCAAAAATCATTGCATTTTTTTTGGCAGAAAATAATCTTGTGTACACTCACTTCATTTAAAATTCGTTTCATTTGTACAAGTAGTCCTACCATGCATGTGTCCGTTCCCATAATATAGTAAGGTTTAACACGCGTCGAATTTTTTTCCAAATGTTCCTCATTTAGCAATTAAGAATGCCGAGCGCAACAGGCCTACAACGGTACAATTATTCAATCATTACCTTCACTGATAGGTGGAAAAACTGATGGCAAATGGATACACAGATTCACAACACGTACATGCACATTCTGGTATGTATCAATTCGTTGAAAATTCCGTAGAGCAATGTACGGTTAAGTAGTAGTAGTAATTAAGTATGGAATAACTTATCTTTTCTAATTTCTTCGTCTCCAGTAGTTTGACATGTTTTACTAATACGATATTTGTAAATAGCGCTGTTATTTTTTACTAAAAATTTCTTTTTCCCACTCTGAAATTCGAATTTTTGATAAGTCGTAATAAGGATAAGCTGAAGTTTTTGTCGGTTGCTGCACGTTCGACTGATCGAGATTTTGCTTTATTTTGCAAAGCTGATTTCTCAACAGAATATATCTTCATATTTATCCTTATACTACACCTGTTCCAAATCGGAAGAAAGCCTAGAGGGTTAAACTCAAGAGTCTGTAAATGGACTCAGAACTTTCGAAACAATCTAATAGTCCAAATAATTGTTTTTATCTGACGAATAACTAAATCATATTTACTGATCGAATTCCCCAACCAATTTCATAAAAAGTATATGCGAATTTTTTTATGCTTCAGAAACCAAATAAATTAATGACTTATTCTTCATAGAGACTTGATCGGAGTCTATATTTGAAATATTCATTTTTTTCTAAATATATTAGAAATGTTTTATAAATTTTAACATAATAATGTTTTGTTGAGATCCGACGTATTTGATAAAGCGAAATGGTTCTTTTGGAATCAGTAGAAGCCTGACGGGTTACATAATGGCATATAATGGTATTTCATCCATTTTTTTAAAATATCTTTATTCATAGAATTGGGGAAAAAATATCATGAATGAAAGACTTTCAATAAGAAAGCGTGAAAAAGACAAATTCAACTTGGCAGAATTTCAGAAGTGGATGAAGGAAAGTAATGTCCAATTTTCTGTAGCTAAGAGACAATTTTCCTCTTTTGAAATTTTTACACAAGTCTTATTCTATTGTTATTCAGAAAATATGATGGAATTTACTTTTTCATTACACGAAAAAAAGGAACTGTCATTCCATGAATCTAATTTAAAAGCGAAGAGATTATGTACATTATGATATAAAGATACTGATTTCATATGAAATAACTATGATATGAGAGCCAAAATATCATACATATAATGCTTAAACGTAAATGGTGGTTTTTTTTTTGATAAAAGAAGAAAAATGCTGTATGAATTCATAGATCTAAGCCGCTGAACATGCTTGTGCACGAGTTTGTGTACTCTTTTCCATTTGCTCAATGATCGTGTAATAGTTGAAATTATGAACATAACGGGAAAATATTACGATGTTCACAACCAGTACAAGGTCAATTACTGAATATTTTAGATTGGGAATTGTGACTTTTTCAAGTACATCCCACACTCGTTATAACGTAATTCTTTATCGGGCACATTATGGAAAGTATAATACTATATAAGATGATGCCAATAAATGAAAATGGAAGTATAAATATAATGATAAAATAAAGAAATAATTATCTTCTAAAATATTTGGTAGATCATTTTACTTCTAATTAAAAGCAAAAAACATTTATCAAACAATTAGTTAGTACATAACAAATTATCTAACTTTAAAGTACTATCCATAGATTATAGTTACTACGTGTGGTATGATTGTCATTCTTCAGTATTTCATGTGATATTATAATTGTTTATTAATAATATATATTACTAATTGATAATATTTTAGTATCACTGCCAAATCAGCAAAGACATAATTTCATAAGTTAATTATTTTGCACGAATTTCCTATTGATTTTAACTGTTTATTTTCATGAGATAAGAAATAATGTTTTTCTCGCGTGGATCAATTCCCCTCAAAAGTAATGGTTTTTTTTTCCAAGTTCTCAAAAGTCAGTGGTGCCATCACTTTCGAATGTCTTGACTTGTGATTCAAGTTACGAGCAAAACACATTAGCTAAAAATGCTGCAGCATGAAAATATTCGATCAGTGAGCACGATACATAGGAGGAGAAGCTCATTCAACGCGTGAAAGATCAGACACTTTGAGTAATTCAGAGATTTAGGATTTGTCGTACTTAGAAACCCTTCTGTAATAGTTCATATATCAGGAGTGTACAAATCGATTGCCCGAGATGCTCAGTGAATGCAATAATTTCGACCGGGCATGCATTTTTTTTCGGCCACACGCAGGCATATACTGTATATAAAAAAATTAGAGACTTTTTGTTGTTGTTTTTTTTCATCGATGATTATGTAAGTGCTTGAAATTTCACGGAAATGCTTTCTTTGACAGCGATGATACAAATCTGTAGTAAACGTATTTTTATCTGTTTTTATTGTCCTAATATTTGGCAGCCCGGAGTGGTCATGGGCTCTCATACAGTACAACTAGGTTCTTCTTTACTAGGTAACTTCAGAGTAGGGATATGCGAACGAAAGACGTTTGTTAAGATTACTTCTAAACATTTACGTGTGTCAGAAGGATAAATTATGATGCCATCAACATTGGTGAATGTTTTTGAATTCTATTCGCTTTCCCGTACTGATAAGGTTTGTATTGAAGAGAGAACTACATAAATATTGCCTGCACGCTGCGATTCCTGTTGTCATCTTTCAATGAAAACAAAACTATCTGTTTCAATTTTAAAATAGGAAACACTTATTCATTATAAACCAATATGCAGCATGAAAACAAACAACATAAGATATAAAACTGTGTGATGTATATGCTGCATGCCGATGCAAATTTTATGCGTCAAATTACCAATTATATGTATTTGAATTTGCTCTGCTATTACTTTACCATACATGCGCCTCGTACACATTTCTCTACGGAATTTCTAACGAATCGGCACATGCCGGAGAGAGAGAATGTGTGTTCTGAATGTCTGATTGACCCTAACTTATTTATGTTGTCAAGTTGCGCTTTTTTTATGTTCATGCTGCTATCTGGCTTCCATTTTCTGAAGTAAAGATGGAAATGCTTGGATTTTCATGTTTTGTCCGTATCGTGTTGTAGGCCTGCCTGCTCTTTGCGGAGAGACTTTTCAAATGGGAGACCGGCTCACATCCGTGCCTCTAAGCTGGAAAACCGCAGAATACCAACTTCAGCCGACCATAATTGTGTCGTCAACAGGGTTCGAACCGGGATCCTCAGAACGAGAGTCCAGCACGATGCCCACATGAATGCCCACACGATGCCCGCACAATGGCTATTTGAATTTGCTGCTAGATAAAAATATAGTGACCGATTGACGCAAAGAAATTATACAGGTATGTAGCAAAAGAATAAAGAAAAGCTTTTCCGCAGCATGTTGTTCATTTTCACGTTGAATCACAAGTTTATCACTACACGTTGGTTTGAAACCAAAAACTATATAATTTAAAAATCATATCAGATAGTTTTGATGCAACCCCTTGAAAAACTGCAATTTATTTTCAGGCCGTACTGTCAGACAGAAAATTTAATTTCGTTTCAAGAGGAGGGATTGATATGGAAACTTGCGGCTTTCTTGCTAAAATAACTTGTAATCAATAAAAACAATATTTCCTTCATACATTTACATGAATGTTTGTTATATATACATAATAAGACATAATTAGTGTTGAAATATTGTTCAATAATGTTTAACAAAAGTATATTACAGTTCTAGTCTTTTAAAGAAAAAAGTATGTGTTTGAACATAATGCTAATGTATTTGCTACAAATTCAAACAATGTAAATGTATATATTTATCCTCGCCTATGTTCGGTTTATTTTAAAATACTAATAAACTTCAAGTGTATGATACTTCTGAAAACGCTCCGGAAGATGCAGTGCTACTTGGCATCTTTTATGCAAATTACATTCAAACTGCTACTAGAAGCATGCAAACAAATGTACCAAAACAATAGACTCGCTATGACTTACATATACTTCTCTGATAAAAATTTTCAACAGTCAATTACTAGCGAATGCAGCTCGTCATTGTCAGTTTTCTCAAGAAAATTCATGATGAGCTGGACTCGTCATGTCAGTTCAAGGGGTCAATAAGTGACAGCAGCATAAGTTTTGTCTCGCATTTTATAATAGAAAAATAAAATAAAAAATAAATGTAATCACACACATATATTCAGGTCAGTAAATTTCCCTGCTAATAAATTTTTCTTCACCAGTTTAGAAATTACTTTATCCATTTGCTAGAGTTTCGATGAAATGTTCAACTAATTTCAGTGGTCGCAATGAGATAAATGTTGAAGATAGCCTGAACTAAAGAGTACAATATCCCAGGCTTTCAGTGGCATTAAGTAATTTTATACGTTGGCTTACGATTTAACACTATAATGCCTTCCGATTTCTTTTCAAAATGCCCCATTTTTATCAGTAAATTTGCGTTGCGTCCCGGTTTTTTCATATTTTCTTTTATCTTGATTTGCCTATTTTCTCAGTCGTATGATCTGACCATCCTGTCCTAAGCCTGCGCTTGCCTAAGTTCGGTTACGCATCGGCTATGGTTCTGCAATAAGTAAAGTAAATTTCAACTTCATAACTTTTTCTGACGCCAACATCGCGGAAAATTATAGATCTCAAATTTGTGACCACATCCCTTTTGACTTTTCAGTATCTACCAAAATTTTGATTACTTAAAAAAATTCATATTACTTTCGATATTTTGTAAGCAAATAAATCAATTTGTTTTTTAATTTTTTTAAGTAAATCCATTGATGATATTTTTCGAGCATGCATGTAAAATATCAATTCGGACATCTATCACACGCATCTTAAGTTATATGCCCGGCAAGGCATGTGAACAAACTATATATACAGAATATATATAAAGAACGTACTATACATAAAAATATAACTATACAAAAAACGTGCCTAGGCCACATTTTACTGGCAAGCGTTGATCCTAGAGGTGTGTTAGTTAGTTACTTACTCTTATTGCAAATGGTTGCATATGTATTAGAATACAAAGATAACGTTTTATAGACACCCTGTCTAATAAAATTGAAATAAAAAGTTGTTTCTTTGTCTCTTCTGTGGCCAACAAAAAATTCAAAGTTTTCAAATTAAATATTCGCTGAGATATTTAAATTCAAAATTTGGAGAAAAAATTGGAAAGAACAGCGTGCGTATTAAAAGTTAGTTTTTGTATTTTAATAAGTATACAACCCCTTGCGAAATGAATGATGTATATCTGAGGTCTACACTTCTATTGTGATACCTTAACTTAATGGGAAGCGTGCTTTTAGGATCAACGCCAGTAAAATGTGGTATCTAAAATTAGCTTAGTACAATGTATATCCACTGTTTCACACAATGTTTGCTTCGAGATGCCAGGTTCGCATAGTACTAGAAATTTTCAGGATTGAAATGATATCGAAAATTGAAAATACATTTATATCGTTACAAAGTCCGATAATTACATACAGGAAAACTTGAGTATATGAACAAAAGGTAACACATTCATACATATATCAGATAGAAAATTGCCATATTTGAAAAGAAACGAATGTTTTCCCGTCATGATGGTAAAGTAGAGTGGTATCGAAATGAGAAAAAAAACGGGTTTTAAAATTAAAATCCCTAATACACGAAACTTTGCGACATGAAATATCAAAGTCACACGGAAAGAAAAAAATAATTTAGTTCTTGTAGGAAAAGAAAAATGAATGGACCGTAAAAAGTCAAGGAGACGAACAAGAAGAAGCCGAAAGAAGAAAGTTCTTGTTCTACGAGGTCAGGAAATGAGATCCAAAGAACATAAAAACCCATCGCGTGTTTCTACCCACGAGAAAAAAGAACAAAAAAAAAACTGTTTCTCGTTTTTAATAGAAGCCAAGAAAAGTTTGGAAATGAAAGAAAAATCCCAGGTGATGGGAAAGAAGGAAAAATTAAAAACGAAAAGAAAATTGTTCTGTTTTAAGACTACTACAACTTTTCTATAATTTAAGAGCGGAGTGGCTTCTCGTTTTTCAGCGCTTTAAAAAGTCCGTAAAAACACAGAAAAAAAAAATTATTTTACGGGATGCACGTGAGTATAGAGATACTAATTAAGCACCGAAGAATGGAGAAAAAAAAATAGGAAATTGGCTTTGGCGAAATATAAGTGAAAGGCTAATATTTACGCTGCCGTTTCTTTGAATTTCATTCACTTTAACCGCACAGGATCCCTGAATGTCAGGATAACGGAAATTGTTTCGTCTTGATGAAACCCCGAGCAATTTTCGAACTTAAAAATTTAAAAACTGTCTTAACCTCGTATATTAGTACGAAAGATGATTCTAAATTAACCCCCCGGCTGGAATAAGAATGAAAATTGTTTAGTAGCCTCTCTCTCAATTAGAAATTTTCATGTTTTACTAACACTACAAAATTAATTTGGATCCGAAAATGAATTGGCGAAGTTATTTTGCTATAACGTTTTAAAACACCGATACATCTGATGGTATATACTAAAGTTTCTCAATTTTTTCATGGCTAGTTGGGAAGAAAGACAGGATTTCATGTTTGAACATTCGCTGATGTTGATAAGAGGGCATATTGCTATTATTACGTTTTGGGCCAACAATTTTATGTTAATCCTTTATATTTCAACCCCCTCCCCTCCCCGCCCATGAAAACGTATTGAAAAACTTATGTTTGTTAACATGGATGTGAATTGGTGCAGTTAGCATATTTTTAATAGACATAATATATCAACCATAAAATTAGTTTGAATTTTTTATTTAGTTAAAATGGTTAATTATACGTTAATTAATTATACTATATTGAAATATACATTTTTTCGTTCACTTTACTTTTATGTGTAAATCGATAAAATCTTGCTGCAAAAATATGAATATTTACTTCTTTAAATTTTATTTTCAATTCTATCAGTTCGAAAATATTTTAACGCTTGAAATTTCAAAAAATTTCTTTTTTTTGAAAAAAAAAGTTTGTAGAACGTGAACAATGGTTATTGAAAACGTAATATTTAGTTATAATATTTCCACCTGTGTAAAACAAAAATTATGGAGAACACGAGTAATGGATTTTTATTGAAGGCCAAATTCACTGTCAATTGATAAAATATACGTCTTTTTTTCATTGCACTTTAAATTACTTGGAATAAAATATCTTTCTGAATTTTGTACCTAAATTCGCTAAAATACCAGTGATAAGTTTTTTTATATACTTGCTATTTTGCGCGTCTTTTCAATTTCTTAAAAATTCAGAGGATTTTATTTCCTCTCATTGAAAGTGACAAAGATTACATGGCCGATAAGTCTTTGAAGTTTTACTTTGAATTTTGCTGAGTAAATATATCTTTCGGTGCAATAAAGAGAAACGTAAATTTACTAATTCGAAATTTTTCTATACGTGGCTGTACACAAATTTTAATCTCTGTATTTCTACAATCATCATGGTAAGCAGGTCTTATCATCGCTGCTGAACTTTTTTGATGTTTTGCTTTCATTTTAGAATCAACTTTAGAATTTTCTTTTCCTTTGGACGTCATTCGTGAAAACCCCCTAATATAATAAAATTTCCAATTAAATAAATTTTTTTCTGTTGTGAAATAGTATTTCAAAAATCAAAGCAATCATGCAATAAGTTTACACTAAGTTATTAAAATAATATTAATAGTCTATTTATCGTAACTTGGTTATTGATTTTGAGTTCACTTTTTAGGCAGATCTTTAGTGAAAAGTCTTTACAGAAAATCCATCATATGATTTGTTTTCGTACGTATTTTATAACAAGTTTCTCTCAAACTAATAAAAGATATATTCTATATATTATATAGAATTACGAATGAAATGAAAAAAAAAAGTTAAGAATCCATCATAAAAAAATCCCATTTAAAATCTCCTATCGAAATAAAGTATTACGAGAAAATTTTAGGAAAATAGAAAAACACCTGAATGGAATTTATTCGTATCGTCTTCTATCGCTTACAAGTATCATTTCATAAACTTGGCAGTCGGAAGAATGAATATTTACCAATCCATCAATGCTCACAATCGAAGAAAAGATCGATATTAATAATCTACATCAGATAAAAGTCATTACGAAAAAAACTGATGAAATATTCAAATTCAATCAAAAGTTATTACACCGTTTAGAAAAATAAGAAATCAAGAAGAAGAAAAACTTCAAAGAGAGAGGAATTATACAGGGATTTTCAACTATCTTCAAAAAAATTTATAGCTTACTCCTTCTGGTATAAATATTGATTTATAGGGCAATAATTGTGTGAAACCAACTGACAGCTTAGTTGTTGGAGAATTTACTCATCATTCTTGTTCTTCAAATAACAGTCTAGACAGGGATGTTTGTATAACTTTCCTGAATCGATTCAAGGTCCCGGATCTATTTAATCAGAAGTAGACAGTTCAATTTTAGCAATTGGTCTCTAAATAAAAAAATAAACAAAATGTATGGGAAAGATTTATCTTTTTAGTGATATTTCTCATTTCATTTTTCTTTATGGTGCAGCTAAAAAAAACCAAAAGAAAAAAGAAAGAAACTCTAATACATTATTTCATACAGTTTGTGAGAATTACTGAAGAGAAAAACTATCGAAAAAAAAGGAATCACTAGATGACCAACAGGAAGGTGGAACTTTGTAGCAATCGAGTAGTTTGAAGATCGGTTTCATAGGTGAAGTTTTAAACATAGTATTGTGATTTTTTTAAAGAATTATGTCAAGTTTCAAAGTTATGTCATTGCAATGTTAAGGAGCATTTTTCTGAAACCTCTATTTTTCAGCATTCCTGTATATTTTCTATAAAATTTTGCCATTTGGATGACGGTTTCTCACCAGAAATATTTATTTTTAGAGCGCTGAAATCGTTGAGATGTGGATGATGCAAGATAAGGATTTGTAAGCGGGTATAAAGTAGATTTGTACGATCCATCTCAGAAGTTCCTGTGACCCAAGTTTGGGTCACGATCCACAGGTTAAAATCCAGTTCGTTTGACAGAGCATCGTGAGTGTGTCTGAAAATGCGTAATCGTATAAAAATTAGAACAATCTGTTGTCATTCGGTTGGGCACTAGTTTAATTCCCAATATGACGCTATAGACTTTGTTTCCCATTTTATCTGTGGCTTTTCTGTCGTAGAGGTAAAGTGCTTCAGAGAATACTTATCCATAAAAACGCCCCACACACTTCATTCGGTCGTTCATTTCATCAAAATAAATACTTATTTTTCTTGTTTATCGATCAAGGAAAAAAAACAAGTTATGCTCAAAATCATTGGATAGTATTACATAAAGAAACGAAGAAACAAGTTAATCGCAATTGAAGTTCGTTAATACAAAAATAAAGTATAAATAGATTTACTTCCTTTGACCTTCAAAGAAATCATCTGATCCGTAAAAAAATGCAGTTTCTAGAGATTCCAGGACAAGGAAAGGGGAACACAAAATCTAATCGGCCAGTAATTGAATAGTAATAATATTTAATGGGACTAAAAGAAAAGGACATTTATGGACCTTAAAAAGCAGTACAACCAAACGAATTGAAAATCCGGAAGAAAACGTATCTAACGGGGGAAAAGCCGCAGTACTTCTCTATCTATGCTATTCTCTCGTGGGGGTCATTTGAAAAGTCAATGCTCCATAATTTCCAAACTTTTAATTAAATTTCTAGAGATCTTTCGGATATAGGGATGAGGAGAAAAAGGCAAAAGCGGTATTTTGCAAAGCGAAGACTTTCATTGAGAAATAGAAAAGTAGAAAACATGGAAATAAAACAAAAAAATAACTAAAGCTGTAATGGCTAGTGGAGGCGAAGTACTTCGTATAAGACATTCCTCTCCATTATAAGCCCGGACTCTAATCAAATTTTCCTAGTTCTTCTGATAACTCTCAATTTCTTTTTCGCTATTTTACTTTTTCCGAGTCCCATTCTGGTCCCATTATGAGAAAGACATTGAATTCCTGAGAAATAAAAGAGCCGTAAGGAATGGAGAGAGTGAGAGAGAGAGAATCATTGCAGAAACCAAAGTAAAAGAATGACCCGATTTTCTGTTTAATTTCCATTTCCCGCATTCACTTGGAGCTCTGATGTTTACAGGATTACCTACACGATGTTCTTATTTGCCTGTGTGTTTAGGTTTAAGCCTTAGTACATATATTAAGCGCTAGTACAGCGCTTTCTATCGAGATTGATTACTTTTTATGGCTCTCTATTTTGTGGGCATGTGGTGCATTTTCTTTCACGGACGATCCTCGTTTCTTGTTTTGAAAGTCAATTTATTTGAAAGACTTGTTTTTTTATGATAAAATGAGTATTATTTCCATTAAAGTTTACTTCCAACATTTATTTCTTTAATGGTTCACAAATATTTAAGTACAACACAATTGAGAATTATTTATTGTCTGAAATGCTGTTCTCTCATTCGTTACGCCTTCAACGGTTCTTCTACATCGGTTGACGTTATTAACAGCTGTTTTCTGATCTTGAGGAGATCCAAGACGATTTTCCTGTATCTTTACCACTTTCGTACAATTCAATTGATCATATCATCATCGAAAGATTTTTTCGCATCGAAATTTTGACAAAAGTTTTACAAAACCCATGAATCAATTAATGACGACCGCAGAAATCTGACTAGATATATTACTATCTTGTAACGATTCCTCGGGAAATTTTAACGAATTGATACATGCCGGAATGCGTGATCTGAGTGAATGTCTAAAATTCGATTATTTTTACCAGGGTTCCTTGTAGCTGAAATTATTTCCAGAGATAAACGAAAAAGTTGAGAAATGTTGGTATACTTGGTGATTCAATTCCAAAAAAAGGCTATCACTTCTAAAAAGGCAACAGAAAATATATCCTGAAGAGTTGATCATCCAAGAAACGTTATGCATGTGTTTACAGTGTTTATTGAAGAAACGTTATGCATGCTATGAAATTAGCGTAGTTGTGCCCAAGTGTCACCTGATGGGCATTATGTAGAAAAATCTGCCGTCATTGCATGCTTGTATATGATAATTTTGTTCATTTCTCCGAAAAAAAACAGATTTTTAAACTTTAACTGGCTTTTTGATCACACGGTATATCAGTTAATAACGCTTTTAAATACACTTGTTTCTCAATTGAAAGTGAAAACAAAACTATATTTTTTTTACACGTTTGTTGGCTGCTTCCACAGTCCTTCGACAAACTCTTATATAAAATCGATATCAATCGATATTAAATAACATTGAACATTGGAAGATATATTTCCCTAAACATATTCACGAATATGACAAAATTTTTCGCGTACTCTTCTATGAGCAGTTGGTATTCGACTACAGTCGCACTGAGTTCGAATGACATAAGAAAAACCGATAATTGACGGAAAAAACTCTATAACGGTCTATAGGAAAAACTCTTATATTTATCTCTGCATACGTTATATATTTTTTTTCATATACTCTCATTTTTCCATACTTATCCCCAAATAATAATGAATACTCTTCCGACATCCATGCTGTATGGGGTGGGTGTGAATATTTGCAAAAGAGAGTTAGCAATAATACAGATAGGTGAATTTTTCAACAAGAAATCCTTTGTCTCATACCAAACGTCATTTTTATAAGACATTATAGCGATGTGCGTCTTTTGATGAACTAAAATCCTTTCAAAACGATAAAAGAATTAATTCAAGCGTTAGACAATCTCTATGATTATTCGGATTCCCATGAACAACAAATTTTTATAAAGTTTCTGCGTCCGAAACAAAAGTAGTCATTTCTTATGTAATGCAGCGTGCTGAACACGAATATCGCAGTAAAAAAGCTGAGATGGATACTGTTTTCTCTAAAATTGCACATTTAATGCACATATATTAACACAACATAGTACATTGAAACAAAACATAAGTATATAGAAAATAAAATTAAAAAAAAAGTCTCAAAATATGGTGAAATCACTAACAAATTTTGGGCTAACTAATGCCTTTTCCATCTAGTGAGTTTTATGTCAAATTTTAAGTAAATTTCATGCAATAATCGATACTTGTTTTGCGAAAAATTTCGTGATTGAAATACTTTGTTATTATGAACCAAAATTGAAGTGTTTGTATTGTATGCTCATAAGTTACACCCGAATCTGTTGATGCACGTGTGAATTATTTGAAATTTCATTTTACATACCGTGTATATAAAACACCGCCATCATACAAACACATGCCTTAGATTTTTGTTCATAAATTTACCACAGTATATGACAAAATATCATATCACAATTTTGTAACAAAACACCCATGGCCTACTGATACAATCAAAAGAGTTTTTGAAATCATGCTACAAACTCCAGTTAAAATGGCAAAAATACCATTCTTCGCATAAAACGAGTTTAAAGATTTTATTCGCAGATTGATGCAAAAACAGTATAGTTGGCGTAATTTCGGTTAGGTGCGTCATATAAACAAAAAATGGCCTGTTTTTGAAATCAAAAGAAATGGGGCTTTTATAAAATGGAATGCGAAATTAATATTTTCTTCGAAAATGACATTTTAACGTAGTAGGATATGTTAACGTGGCAGTACGGTCAACGCCGCTTAATGCGATCACATTTGTATTCAAAATGTTTGATAACAATAACCGAATGATAACTACATCCAAAAAGTCTCGTTTGCAAGTACGGTGACAATATATCCTGTTTGGTTGAGCGGGACGTTCGGTAAACGGGTATTTTTAAAGACGGTACAACTCGGTTTTGTTTTCTTACTTAATTGGCTGTAAAATGTTTAATAATTGTTTTTTTCCCAATTCCCAAACGGGACTTTTTTCCTTTAAGCTAAAATTCTGCAGTTTTTATTAATCCTTTATGAGGCGTTAGAATGAAAGAGTGTAATGTGTATCATAGATTACATTTTTTAATGTACAATATATTTCAGATTAATTGCGGAAGCCTCTCGGAAAAAAGAAATTTCAATCAGGTCAACTGAAAGAAACTGATCAAGATCTGAAGGAAAGGGATTCATTTAGCTTCACTATAAGAAGATCATTCCAAAAGCAGCTCCACACGTGCATGGATCGCACCGAATACTATGGACTGATTGCGACATTAAGTAGGGAAATATGTGTCAACAAATGAGGGAGGAGAGAACACCTCTTCTAGAGCCTTCTACATAGTCTTGCAGCCTCATAACGAAAACTTACAGGGAAAAAACAAGTTTGGATGAACATTAGCTTCAGAATAAGCAGAAGAAATTCTGAAGGGGGAAGAGATAGCATTGTCCGAGAAATCCCGATAACAGAAAAAAAAATAATAATAATGTTTTTTTTTCTCATGTTACGATATTGGTCCGTTACGATCTTTGGAAAAGTGATGAAGGTACCAAAATGATAACATTATTCGTACTTCTAATAAGCGGCGTCAACCGTATCTCCGAAATGAGAGACAAAAACCTTTTTCATGGCGATATTCCTGTTTAGCAGGACCAAACCATACGGAATTGTATATATTTTCACGTCGGAAGCAATTTCATTGTTGTCCAGTGTTATCAGGGTTTATAAATCAAACATGAAGGCATGTTTTCTATAACAGGTTATCACAGTTTTGCTTCTCTAACACGTGAAGAAATAATAGAAGAAAAAAAAGAGATAAGAAAATATAAAGCGAACCATCTGATATGGATCAAACCACATAATATGTGACGGGTTCTCCAGACCGTTAACACCAATGAAAATTCAAGCCTTGTTTAAATTCTAGTGTGAGTCCCCTTGTGTGTGTGTGTGTGTGTGTGGGGAAATGAAAGTGAGGCTCTGAATACCAAATGAAGGAGACGTCTCCAGATCCTACGCTAATCCCTTACCTCCACAAAAGATCTAAGAGTTGTTTGAACTTCATTGTATATAGTACTCGTATAACATTCTTGAATCGACTTCGTAGATGTTTATTTCTTCGGATTTTAAAGTGGAGGGAAAAAACTCAGTGGGAAATTAAGAATTTTGCTCATGATTCCCTTGAGCTTTGAAACATTTTTTTTTGTTTACCATTTATCAAGCTTGTACTAAACTTTTTCTTTAGGTTTAATTTTCTTGAAACATTTTTAATCCATTATTTTGCGGTATTTTGAGAGTGCTGTGCTGAATTTTAATTCGTTTAAATGCACAGATTGCTTTTAAATTACGAAATTGAGTCCATTTTTAACCAACGTATTTATCGTCGGTATTACGTATATTTGTACTACGCATATAAAATTCATATGTCAACATATATTTATGATAAAAGAATCTGCTTTGTGAACGTGTGGTGATCTTCCTTTCTTTTGCGTAATATATAACTAATTGTTTTTCCATTGACTCAATATTTTTCTTCATTATTGCATTGTGCTCAGTATTAGAACGTATGGTTGCCAGTACTTAACATTGTACACACTGCACACAGCGTCAAGTTGGACACCTACGGTTCAATTAAAATGTGTCCACGTTAAGAATTAAGACATTTAAATACGGTGATTAAATATGTCAATTAAATTCATCAATAACTTATTTTTTCTTTTCAATTGTCAACTTTACAAACTTTCGATTACGCATAGTGCGAAGTTAAAATTTACTTTCACACTTGCAAGGAAGTCTGAAAATTATACAGTGAAAACTCGAACGGAGAAAAAAAAAATATTTTCAGAAATTATCGTTATATGGAGAGGCAACACTGGCATCACATTTCATAAAATTTATATCGTTGCTATTATATTTTTTAAATCGGCACTGGTAGTACCACGAAAAATGCGCTTTTATATATTTATCTGTCGCAAAAATAGTTATTAATTAGTTGATTAATAAATTCAGTTACATGCACATAGTCTTGTCAAACATAGAAAAAATAGCAATACCAACTACTTCCTTAGCGCATTCGGTGACCATATAGTGCAAAATCCCTATTTCAACCCTATCCCTACGCATTCAGGAGAACGGAAACAAGTGACGAAGTTAAGGTCAAGTTCAAACGATTTCGAGCAAATTGCTAAAAAATATAGTTGTGGCGGTTTTCAAAAAAAAAAAAAAAAACCTTAAAATATATTGTTATGGTGGGCTTTATCGTAGTAAAGGATATTGTTATATCGAGAGCAGTTAAACATTAGAGTGCAGGCAATTCCAAAAATGAATTGAAAAAATATCGTTGTAGAGGAATTTATCGTATTATCGAGTATTGTTGTAGCGAGATTTCACTGTACTTCACATACACTATTGAGGACTGAATAAAACTTTGAAATGCAGAGAGATTTAAAAATAAGCTGAAGAAATAATGGGATGTACCGGTGCAAGAAATGCACCGTGATTTGACTGCTACATCGTATTTTGTAAGTTAACTATGTGCGAAGTTGTTCCAATAATTTTTTTTTTAATCTGCTTGTGCGTGACAGATAGATAGATAGGTAGGTAGGGAATAAGAAAAACCCACTCTCCCAACAATAACTTCATATACACTCTCAAGTATTCAACATGTAAGCATACAATCAGCAGAAAATGAGCTGCATCTGTCTAAGAACCCTGAAGTATTTCTTGATCGCATCTTACTCGGTGCGCCAAAAACGGAGAAAAACCTTTCCATAGTTTGTGGGCGTCTGAACTAGCATTCCCGACATTGATAAGTCCCCTACAGAGCCACTTTAGGGATCTCTGAATGTTTCGCGGATCCAAGTGATCTGGAAATGTGTCCGGCCCACTTGAGGGCTCTGGTAAAAGTGGGTTACTTGACTCTCTAGTCAAGTAACCCATAATTATACCGCCGATCACTTGAGTAATCTGGGAATGGTGTAGAGCGTAACTTGAGTGAGATGTAGAACCTCACTGGAGCCTCACTGTGTGACATGTCACTCAAGGGATCTCTAAATGTGCCACGGACCCCTTAAGTGTTCTGGAACTGCGTCGAGGATCAATGATCTGCGAATGTGCCACCGGCCCATTTGAGTGATATGAAAATGCGCCACGGGCCGCTTAAATACTCTGGAATTGTGCCACAGGTCAGTTAAGCGATCTGTAAATGTGCTACTTAGGTAATTTTTACAAAATTTGGTTTCAGGGAGATATCACATCAAATAACCCCCAGGGTCACACCTGGTCCGCGGGTGAAGGGTTTATTATATATAGCTTAGAGGGTGAGATGCAATGAATTTCTTAGAATGTAATTTTGAGTTCTTCAAATAGCATTGAAATTAACAGAAATTGATTATAAAAACACATAAAGGTATTTTCACTTTCGAAATTTCAATTTTAAAAAAAGAATTGCATTAAAAAAAATTGATCGTTGTAGGAGGGAGGACCTCCCTACGCATGTCTCTGATGCCACCAATGTGCGCTAGGAAATAGGGGGGCAAGGCTGATGACAAGGGTGAGGGAAGGAGGTCACAAATGGCTAAACATTTTCTGACGTAATACTTGAACGGCCATTTATAGGAAACCTTCAGTATAATAATTAGTAAGTAATAGTTTAAATTGCATTTATAATTCAATAACGTAGTGCATTTTGCAACGTTAGCAAAATATCCATGAGACATTTTTAAAATTATTAAAAAATATTCAATCTCAAAACAAACACGGCTGCACTGGAACACTTATCATGGAGTAGAATATTTTTTTGATGAATTTAAAAAAGCATTAATGGAAATTTCACTCTATGATAAATCATAAAAATACAACATAACACAGAAAAAGCTGTAATAGATATCAAAGGTATTTTCAATTAATCTTTTTTCGGGATTTAGAAAAGAGTTTTTGCATTTCATCAGGCTTTCTTGCAGCTAGTTACTGAGCACAATGGAATGGGAGCTGGAGATATATCGCCTATAGTCAGAGCTGCAAAGAGTGTTCAGCTCATATTGAAGCGTTGTAGTTTCAAGTAACGCAAATCGTGATAAACATTAATTATGCAATGTTTGTGTCGCATTTTATACGTTTCGATACAATAACATCTGTGAGTAAAATTTTAGTGCAATGATGATAATGGTTTAATATGTGCCGCTGGATGAGGAACGGACGTACGGTTCTTCCCCGTTGATCCGATGGACGGGGAGTGACGGATGGTGCCGTCCTGCTGTAGGTCCGGCGGGACCATGGGCTGCCAGGGTGTTCTTACTAGTCATTTGCGTGGGTCGGAAGTCCGGTGATGCGATGCCGGCCGGCGTTCGACCGGTGTTCTTGGTGGCTGGCGGGGCTTTCCTTTTTCCAACATGGCCCAGCCGTAAGGTGACCTGCTTATATCCCACAAGGGACAGAGCGGGAGCCATGTTTGGTGTTTGAGTGTGAGTAAAATTTTGAACTATTAAAAAAAACAAAAAAAAACGATGTCTGGGGGGGTTGCCTGGACTAACAGGGGTCCATGACCTTGTTACTGTGGGAAGGGGGGGGGTGTCTAGGGTTCAATTGTAGAACTATAATACAATTAGCATTATGGTGAAAAGATTATAAATAAATTACTTTAAAATAAGTTCAATTACACTAACACGTAAAAGTACTTCTGCAACGTTGGCGGCATCCCTCGATAGGAATATGAAATGTTTTATTTCTTTTGAAGTCCAGTAGATGACATTGCTACCGCATCGTATTTACTTGTGCTGGATGGAATGCCCTCTATTTTTCGAGAATATTCTCGCTGTTGGATGGTGTAGTTTCTGCTGCTGTAAAAGGGTAGGGGGTGTTGATGCCATGGCAGACATCACTACTTCGGGGGGGGGGTGAATCCACGACTTAAAGTATTTGGGAGCCACTGCTCTACGCCATGATAAATATTTTAGCACAAACCGCACTTATTAAATCCGCATATATTTCAATTAAGTTTTCAAATGTATCAGAGCCTATCAGACACCTCTGCACTTTGAAGTGGGAGGGAGTATGTACACACACACATATACATGATAGAATGAGAAAAATTTCCCTCTACGTCGTATCACGAAATAATTGTAATTCGATCTATGTGAAGAGTTATTGAGAAACGCAATATATTTGCCTTGGTACAATGTTTAAAATAATTCGACTTACTTCTATTTACACCATGGTTCTCTCCGTTGTTTAATAGCAACTAACATATGTTATTACTATATAGGGAAACATGTACCTACGTATGTACAATATCTCTGTAACGATCGCAACAGTGTTAAAAATTCTTTCCCCCCCGTTGATCTCAAAGGAAACAATTCGACGAATTTCTCTCACGAAATTTATCTCTCTATTTCGCGGGATTGCTTCGTTTGATAAACAAGGCAGCAACAGAATTTCAATACCTCCATTTCGATTGCCTGGTGGTATTTGGCACCCCCAGATAACGTTTTATACTATCTTCTCTCTCTCTAAACTCTCAGATAAACGTCGGAGGGTTTAAGCCAACATCTTGTCCGTCCACATCCGCACGCACACCTCGGGGGCACTTTTGCCGTCGTTCGTAAATCTCTTTCCGATTTGAATATTTATGTGACGCGTCGTAATTTATTCATTAGGTCCCGAGGTATTGCTGCTCTCCATGTGCTTGCCCCGACCTAGTGGGTGAGTGTATCGACGCGCGATATCCACTCGCGCCTCATTCCCAATGAATTTCACCTCCGCGAGATATTGAAGACCCTAGAGGATACCGGTCATCATGATAGGAGAACACAATGCCATTTCTAATTCGAATCGGAATTAGTGGAGGGGGGGGGATAGTATTAAGAAAGTATTAGCGATGTGTGTTAAGGAAAACACTTGGAGATTCTATACCCTAGTGAATTTTTATTCAATTTTCAAGTTATGTGAACGCATTTCATGAGGAGGTAAGTGAAAATTTTGTGAATACACAGTTGTAAATTTCTTAGTTGTTAAATAATGCTAAAATCACACCTGACCGTTGTCATATTCTACTTCAACTTCAAAAGATATCGTTTCGAATTAGATGGGAATGAAATGACAGGAGAACTGGAACGGCATGGATACTCCAGTAAGAAAGGTCTTTCAGATCTAATCTAAAGTCAACACAGAAACTCGTGAATGGTCCAGGGAAGCAGGTTCTGTTCCTGCCGGAACAAGCGCCGTTCCCCATACATTTTCATGGATTCAAAATATCTGAAAACCAAATATGCATACGTGGTAAGATATCACTGGCAGAGCACACACACACACACACAGCAATCTTCTTCACAATAAAAATGCAGCAGAGCCTGCAGAAATTGACGCAGTTCCCATAAAAAAATATAGCAAAGCTTTATAATAAAAAAATGAGGCAACAAGGCCGCGATCGTAGGTCCTCAGATCACGAGAAGAGTTACGGGAACGCCTCTCTCTGTAGAGGGTCCATTTCGGCACGGGAAAGGAGAAAAATTATCCCGGGTTGCCAGTAAAGGCTGTCTTGGCTTGGCGCAAATCGGTATGCGGGTATTTTTCACACTTCAGTGAACTCCGTCAGTCTTCACGCTTGAGTGAGCTGCGCTTTTTGTGTTGGCGTTTGTTAAAAGATGTACTCGGAAATTGTTATAAATTTCGGGAGTAAATAAAATTTTTTAATTTAAAAAATTTGAATTTTTATTAAATTTAATATTTTGAACTAAAATATTTGATACAGAAAAAAAATCCAAAGGGAGTAGTAATCATTTAGTAATAAAGGGAGTAAAATTACTTTAAATTAATAATTAAATTCCTAAAATAATAAAATAAATTAATTGCTAAATTACTTTAAATTAATAATTTAATACAAAAGGAGTATTATTAATTTAATAATAATAATTTATTACTACTGTAAATTATATGACATTCTCTTCGGTTTAATTTGAATGCCACCTGCTAGCAATTAGCCATTCTTCTTCTGTTTACCTTCTCTTATAGCCATATCTCAGTCTTTTTTCCTTTTTTACTTTCTCCACAGAAGCTACTCATATCGGATTTTTAAATAGGTGACAAATGCAGTAGTGACAAATAAAAGGATTGAGCGTGCCTGCTTGTCAAGTTTGCAGTTACGTCTGTAGCCTTAACCTTAAGGGCATGTCCACCCAAGGGCGGGGCTGACAGGGATTCAGCCCTGGGGCCCTGGATGATTCTAATCATTTTTTACAACTATAAATTCATTTTAGAGTCACCCGTCGAAAATTCCAATCTGAGAGCCCGGCTGCAAGATGTGGGGGGGGGGGCATGCTTAAGGGCATCGGAAGAATGGTACTCTCATGCTGCAGCAGGGATCCTGGCTGGGATCTCTCACCGGCCGTCCATTCTGAATTTACAGTGTGGAAAAAAAAAGAAAATTATAAGAATTCTCCTATAGGCTGGATTTTGTCAGCCCATAATTCGTATCTTCAGCTCAACTCGTCTTCCACTATGAAGATTACCATCAAGGTCCATGGGTTCGAATCCGGGCATAGAACATTCGTAGCAAGTTCTTCACCTACTGAGCCTAGGGCGACCACCGATGAATGGAGCCTTCATTTCCCACCCAACTCCACTGGTTGGAAATTACCGTATGGCGGTATATAACCGCAGTTGGTGTGCGGTATAGTAGCCCATCCTTCTGGGGGCCATGGTCGAAAATGTTTTATACGAGCAATGTTCGGCTTCATCTTGATGCATGGAACTGATTAATAAAAAAAAGTTGGAGTTTCCGATCCCTTCTGCGGAATAAAAAATTTATTTTTGTATTAAAATAATGTGCCGTAAGTGTTCGAGCAGCCGGGCTTTCCCGGGCAAAGTGATTTTTCTGAGGCCCTACCACGTAAATTCTGGAAAATTTCAACCAGATCTTATTTTTGTGAATCTAATGCGACAATGCCTTAATTAATACGACACTGTCGAACAGCCGGTGTTTACGCAACAAAAACACTGCGATGACGACGTTATCGAGAGCACTGCCGTGGAGCTTTTAGTGAAATTTCTAGGAGGCCAAAATAGCGCTAAAGACGCCAAACGGGAAAGCGCCGTTGCTCGGGCTATTCTCGATGGGCAGTTGCTTTACCTAAAAGTAAATAATAGAATCGTCCGACGTGACGCAACGTGACGTAGCCAGTGTTCTTCTCGTGATCGGTGGACTATTTGGTGGATATTATATAATGTTGTATAATTGTTTGTATAATGTTTCTTTGGGTTGTTCTCCATGCAGTTGTTTGTGCATAAATGTTGTATATCCAATAATGTGGCATATTCATCGTTTGTATAATGTTGTGTATATTCAACTATAAAACTGTTTTATGGTGATGTATATCCTCTATGCTATTTTTATCTTATTTATACAAAGGGTGCATAGCCAACAGGTTATGTCATTTTACTGGCGAACCCTTGATCCCAGCGGTATACTTAAAATTAGAAAAAAGTACCCAAGTAATGTGTAGTACTCAGATATGGTATTCATGTTTCAAGTGGTTGTTTAGTTATTAAAATAAAAAAAATTACACAATTCCCCGTGTATCCCAAAACCCGATTTCGTATTCGCCAGGTGTACTTAGCGATTAAATCTTAATCCTTCATTGAAGTTTCATTCGATGGATAGCATTATGGTAACTTGAGCTTGAGCAGCATATGGGGTCAAAATTACTACTCGAAATACGAGCATATATATATATACGATATATATGCTGTGAATCATTATGAAAATTGAACTATAGTATTATATGACGGGAGCAGTATTACTAAAATGAGCAGGAGGACATTTGCCCTCCCCGTCTACTATGCATAATTCTTGTGATACATCCTCCCCATCCGGAGGGGGGGTTGTATCCGCTTATGCTTACATAATACTTACATAACATAAAAATTAAATAATTTACCATCTATACTTCAGAAATATTTAAGAGACGGCAGTCCCAGCAAGAACCCGAAACAAGCGCACAGTTCTAATAACATAAGTACGTTAAAGGCCACACATATACTCAAAACGCACATTCCGGCATACACCGATTTGTCAGAAATTCCGTAGAGGAATGTGTACGAGATTCATGTACGGTAGTAGTAGCATCTATAAAGCAGTAGTATTGCATAACGAAACTATCTCACCGTTTCATAATGAAAACGCTGTCAAACAATTATAGACCTATTTCTTTATTACACTATCTCTCATGCGAAAATTAAACTGTGTTCATTATTTCGGAGTGTTCCGTAAATCAAAATAAATTACAGTAAATTATTCTCAAGTCCCGAATAGACATGCGGAAAAGGGGTTTGCGTGTGACCGGCGGCGCAGCCTGTCATACGAGTCTTTTTGTTTCTGGAAAGGGATGGCAAATTTTGTCGCCCCCCGATCCTTCCACGTAGTATCTCATGTATATGTATAAACATGTTATGTGCGTACAAATGCTTTTTCTAAGAAAGCTTTGTCTCCCATAGCGTGAACGAAACGTCTCCTCGCCGAAAGTTTTAAAAGTTGATGATGCCACTGTTCAAGAGGGAAACGATTCGAAGAAAACTGTGAATTTTCCGCTTCTCGCTTATTACGAGTCATACAGACAGAGACAGGCTGAGGAGGTGGAAAAGCTCTCTCTCTCTCTCTGTTCGTTCTGACCATAACCCACTACTTCAACTGCTATTCGTGATTGCTAAGGATCCGTATTCTTTGCGAAAAAGTTCTCTTGGAATTTTCTTGAAAGCTCGCCAATTCCATTCTGACCCGTTTTTTTCTTTTACTTTTATCCTACGGTTCTCGCATCGCTGTTGCTCTGATGTGAGGATTCTCGCGCACGAAACGAACATTTTAAGCTGATACTGGAACAAATAAGCAGTTTTTGGACTACTTTTGTTGTTGTTATTTTATTTTTTTCAGTGATTTTCGGCAACATTTCCTAAGGAATAGGTTTCAATAAATCTGTTTTCAAGCTGTTAGTAGACTTTCGTATAAGCAAGTAAACAAGATGCTTCAGCGATTTTTTACGATCTTTCATCAGGATGGAGTTTTTGAGATTTTGAACAAACATTTGAAATACTTTACTTGAAGGAGAAAATAAATCTTAGAGGGTAAACTCTGTTAAAAATCGTTTTCGAATGATGTGATAATTCTTTTAGGTTCGTGTCTGGTGAATTTGTCGATATAAGTACAACGTAGAGAATTTTTCTATACATTATTTATTTTAAATTCGAGTGAATAAAAATGCTAATGAATATTCTGTAATGGCTAACTTGGTATATGCTATTATCAATTTAAAACCGAGGCAAATGAATTTCTTTTTCGATGGATTGTGTCGATAAGTTGTGAATCGATAAATATACTTCTCGATGAATGTTATTTCCGATTACTTGTTCATCATTTTTTTCTGATGAGCTATCCTGTAGACAAATTGTGTGTTGGTGAATTTTCTTTTAGTTGGATAAGTTGTGCATCGGTGAATAAATATACTTGCTTTGGTCAACTATCTGTCGATAAATTGTGCGTCGATGTTCTTGTCCGTAAATTACCCTTCCGAAGAATGTTGTCAGTGAAATTTTTTTCCGATGATTTTCTCATTTTATAGGGAGTATGCGGTGAAATCTCTTGTCAATGAACTATCCTGTCAAGGAATTTCACCCTGATTAATAACCTTGCCAGTGAAATTTCTGTTCGATGAATTATTTTCTCGGGAGATTCTAAGTTGATGAATTTTTTTTTGATGACTTTGCCTGTCATTGAGGAATGATCTTATTGATACTGTCGACTCGACAAATTTGGCATCAAATGAACGTTCGTCTTTCGCGAATTTTCTCTGTCAGTGAATCTTCCATCGATGAATTTTCTGATAACTTTTAGTTACCTAATTCAAAGTAATTACGTTAACATGTACAAAACTGAAGTCATGCCATCCATTCTTGATCTTCTTACTGTGTAAATAGCATCGCATGATTCATTTTTCCATTTTTTTAAAAAATATATTCGAGCATGTTATTTTACACCAAACCTACTATTCTCGATACAAAATACATATTTGTCCTTCATATATTTCTTTATGAAATGACCGCCGTTAAAATCTATGTATTAACTCCGTCAGTAAATACTTACTATTGATGGGATAGGAACACATCGACGAAAGTGGAATTAATGCATTAATGTTGTCGTATATTTTAGATCCTATATGAAGATAATGTGTATATCGAAAAGAGGTTTTTCCTGTTTTAGTGTAACAGCTTCACCCAAGGGACTTTCCGCATATATTCGTATATATGTTTAATGCTGCTCAAGTGGAAATAATATTCGACATTATAAATGTTCCTCGAGAATAAATACTATAGGAGTCTGGGTATATATGATAATTCTTAATTGATCATTCCGATCACGAAAATGATAAAAACCTGAAAAAAATTTACAATATCTTAAATTATTTTACTATTATATAAAAATGATTCTTGTCGTTGCATTGACACAAAAGTAAGGGATTCAAAAAATTAACTTAAAAAAATATATATATATAATGTTTCAACAGCATAAATGAGGGAAAGAAGCGCTGTCCATTAAACTGTTAGCTGTTTTCCCCAACTTTCCTTCGATTTTAGAATTCAAATACCTCTGCAAACTTTTTTTTTGGTTGGCCTAAGGAGAGAGAGGGAAACCACTTTCTGATTGGGTTTTTGAGGGCTGCGGTTCGCATGAAATTTTATTTTATTTTTATATTTTAATGATTGTGCAACCCCTTGCAACATTAAAGATGTATCTGAAATCTACACGTTGTTTGGATATTTTTTCTAGCTGAAGGTATGCTTCTAGCATCACCTCAATGGTTTGCCAGTAAAATGTGGCAAGGGGGAATTGAATAATCACTGATTCAGAGAAGCATCACCAAACTGAAAGGGCAATTCAGGCATACGATAACAATTCAAAATCACACAGGAACATTGGTGAGCTAAAAAAGCCATCCGAAGCCACTACGGGGACTTGATGTGCCATACACTTTTAAAGCAATCCCCAACTCACGCAAGCCTGAAGTCGCAATTCTGTTAACATAAATACATTCGGGACCACACATACACTCAACACACATCCTGGCATGTACTGATGCATTATAAATTACGCATGGACCGTATGCTCGCTACTACAACATAACCGTTCATTCAACTCGTACACATTCCTTTGCGAAATTTCTAACGAATCGGCACATGCCGGAATATGTGTTCTGAGTGTATGTGATACCCCTTACGCATTTATATGTTGTTAGAATTGCGACTGCATGCTTGCGTGAGTTCGGGATGCTTCAAAAGTTTGCGATGCAGCAGCTCCGGATGGCTTTAGCGCACTTATGCACCTATGTGATTTTGGATTGTAATTGTATGCCTGAATTGCACTTTCAGTTTGGTGACGTTTTTCTGTATCACCCAGTATAATATCAAGGGAGTTTCATTGATGGTTATTATCTAATCGAAAATAATTGAGATTGATGTTACCTAACAATGCTCATGCAATTCATTTATTGTGCACGAATGTTTGATGTATGGTATGTTGCTTTTATTCATATACTGGATACATCATATCATCCATCGAATAAAATTTTATTTAAAAAATAAAAAACTAGAAGACTTTAGCACCTGACTAAATAATAATGATAACATGCGTACACAGAGCAGATATATACTCCAATAAAGTCACTTGCAAAATTCACTGAAAAGAAAAAAAAAATTAAAATATCACTACATTGAAACTTAAGTTCATATGACTGGATTCACTGAAACAGAATGGAATTATTTCCAACAAATCGATCGGAATTCTGACGTACGAAAGCGTAATAAAGCTCACTGCAAAAATGTACCGACACTACCGATTATTACGGAACTTAGATTATGAGAGAATCCTACAAATCACTTCGAAACAGCAAAAGATATCCGCCCATAAAACTAAAACAATTTAGAAAACTTTTTACTCGTGGAGAAAATTTCGCGAAATGTTCTTCTATGTCTAGAGAATAGGTTGTAACTGAAAATAAATAAAAAACGGGATCATCGGGAACAGAAAACTCAAAAATTTTCTAGATGAACCAACGAGAATCAAAGTATCGATTTATAATTTGGATACGACGCTGTTTTTCTGTTGGAAAATTTTTGCTCTTTTCTGCGGCAGCCACAACGATAAAAGCAACTGAAGCGACTGTCGAAATTGATGATGATACCAGACATTTCTTTTTTATTTTATTTGGTATCAGTATTTCCTCCTTTATCCTTCTTTCGGAATGGACGTTGGACATTAATAACTGAAATGAATAAAAAAAAACAAGAATAAAAGATGGATCTATCGAATATGTTGGTTGCTGGTAGATGAGAAATTCCTGCCGTTGTCTGTGAGCAAGGACATCAGGTACCAGTACGAGCTCCATCTGTGAATGTGCTTTTCTGTCTCTCTTTTTTATTCCCCGATTGTTCCCCTCATTGTCCCGTTTTTTTCCCCCTGCTCTTTGTTATTGCTCTAGGAAAATGGTTCCGAACCGCGAAAAGGTAATGGACGGAGAGACATCAAAGTTTTTGGATGAGCTTTACCTGTTTCTTTTTTTGATTCGAACCCAATAGTTTATTGTACAGGGAATACAATTTTGGGTTTTGGGTAAAAATATTATGGGATGAAAAAATATATACATTTCAGGTCACATATACTATAGTCTTGGAGACTCTGATAACGAGAGTGACTATGTCTCGTTGTAAGAGCTTTAAAAAAAGTCCATGGGTACATTTTATTGATTTCGCCTATACTGACTATTCGGATGTGCGTAGCCTGGTAAAATTATTAGCCACAACTGCACTCTTAACAAGTGGTGCGCAAATCGTGCGTCACGATCCCCCGGTGGTTGCGTCAATAAAATGGGAGAGGGCCGGTTGTGAGAGATTCTTCAAAATAAAAACTTCCAAATAAGAAATTCATTTTTTAAAAATATTTCAAAACTAAAGAATATCTTTATTCGTTTAGAATGTTCACTCTACCCATGTTACTCTACGGAAGTTACTTTCCTAAAATGTTTTGTAACGTGTTTCAGTAGAGATACACATTCACTTTCAATTCGCGAAAATTTTTTTTTAATCACCCTGTATACGAAAATCAAGGAACATCCACCTCGTTACATTTCCATCTTGCATAAGGGGCACCAAGTACATCAAAAAACAAAGTAAATATTTATTATGATGTTAAAAAAAATTGAATACCTTTAGAAGTCATTATCGTCTAGTTAAGATCGAATCAAACGTTCCGAATAGTGCTTTAGGGACTACATATTTACTGAAAAAAAAAATCGGAATGTCCCAGTTATACGGATCAGCCTGCGTAGTGGGCGCGCGATAATTTAATAACCACTGCTCAGAACAATCACAGGTGACTTCGATTTCTTATAGCGTCATCTTAACATAAGTTGAATAAATTTAAACCCTACAAAATCTATAAAGCTAAAAAAATTACCCCATTCAAGTATACTTAAATGTAACATTGTGCACACACTTAATTTTATTAATTTTACTCTTATTTTAACACGTATGAAATATTTGTTTTATCTCTTTATTTTTAAACCATAAAAATATGTATAATTCATAGTTATATAAAATTAATATTCATCGAAGTTTCGAAAGCAATCAATTTACAGCAAAACTTCGGTTAACGAGCTTAATTCATTCCGCAAACGTGCTCGTTATACGAATGAAACTTCCCCATAGGGAATTATAGAAACTCGGATAATTCGTCCACAATTATTCATTCACATAAAAATGACTAATAAAAACGGCATTCAATCAATAATTAAACAAAATAATAATAATAATAATAATATATAAATAATATAATAATATAATATAATAATAATAATATAATATAATATAATATAATAATAATAATATAATATAATATAATATAATAATAATAATAATAATAATATAATATAATATAATAATAATAATATAATATAATATAATAATAATAATATAATATAATAATAATAATAAGATGTACATAATATAAATAATGTCATAAATAAACATAGAATACGATAATGTTTAAAAACATTATTGACTATTAACTTACTCTAGACGACGAGAGAGAGGAAGACTATTGTTTAGGACAGACTTTAGAGATAGACAGACAGATTTACAGACTCCTTGTTGTTTGTAAACTTATTATTATTATTTTTTTGCATGTGTTTCAAAAAGAGCCTTATCCAATAACACTTGCTTTTGCCTCTTTTTTAGGATTTCTAGGAAATGGGAAATTGCAGTGTTCGTTGAACAGATTCATTGCTCGTATACTGCTACAGCTTTATTTGGGTGATTCTTTTTCTGCAGGGTTTTGCATAGATTCCCATATTCGACACATCTCTCTAATCCCATGTTATGTGTCAGGGACATCTTACTTCGCTATTCTCAGATGAGATACTGTCCATGAACTCTTGCTGGTGCGTGAAAAAGAGATCTATCACTTCATCTATCGTCAACTCCTAGGCATTTCTCACCACTAGTTCTTGAATGCTATCCTCATGTACCCCCAGTCCATGGTCATCCCCAATCATACAATCTTTCCGACAAGTAATGGCTCCTGTTCATGAGTTAGCCCTTCAAAAAAATTCACCGTTCAATAATTCAAATCAGCCCCAATTTTTTTCAAGCAGAATTTGAAAAAAACAAACTTGAAGCGTACGTACGTATGGCTACAATGTTACATCTAGTGTCGTATCGTAAATATTCACACTCGCACGTGGATTAATTTTCCGAGTTAAGCACGCTTACCGGAGACTTTAGGGGAGAATATTATCCGCAATTCCATAACACGTGTGTGGGCGGAAACAAAAAAATCATCAACTCAGTTGTGATAATGTGAAATTAAATGAACAAAGTGCAAAATGTTTGCTCGTAACGCGAATCATCTCTCATTAAACGAGTTAAAATTTGTTCAAAATTTTTGCGCGTTATGCGGATTGCTCGTTAATCGAACCGCTCGTTAACCGAAGTTCCACTGTACTAATATTGTATTGTAGTAGTGAGAATATTTTATGTATCAGGGTCTTATATAATAAAAAAATCATCGATGGTTGTTTTTAAGCAACCATTTTGCCATTGACTGATCAATATCTCGACTTATGAGTAGGGAAACCAAGACAGAGAAGACAAGAGCTCAGTGCTCAGTACTTCGCATCAACGGCTCCAAAACATTTTATTTTCGTTGGGCTCATCATTTTAAGACAGCAATATTCGGTCGTAGAACCCCGTCTCCAAGGGAAGTTCACCCAGCTCTAGCTAAGGCCCAAAGACCAATGTCATTAATAAGTTTTTGCTTCCTATAAATTTGTTTAAAAAAAAAAAAAAAAACTACACACACACACAATAAATAGAAATTGTTCTCCCCGTCGGTAAAGAGATTCTGGGATAGGACCGGTGGGCCACGAGAAGAAAATGTGGGCCAAATGCATGCGTGAATGGAAAAAGTTTTGAAATACTGGCCTATACTACTAAATATTCGTTTGACACAGATACTTAAGAAAATTTTCCACGCGCTAGAAAATCAGTTACCTGAAGTAAATTGTATTTTGTTTCATGTTAATATAAACATTTTCAAGGTCAGAATGTAGAATATCGATTACTCTAATTTTAAAGTTTCAACGTACCAATGGATCAAGAAAAAGTTCAACTTCATTAAACGTTCAATAAAAGCTCATCTGATATTATAGGTAAAACTGAAAGCAAGTCGATCTTCATTCTCTAAAGTATAGATCCAAACGAAGAACTAAACCTTATAGAATTTGCATTTTGCGAAGGGGAAAAACCTATAAAATCAATAGTTTATGCCTCCAGATTTCTTTAAAGAAAATAATCGCTTACTATTGATTTGTAAGAGTCCATTAGTCAAGGAGAACTGCTTAATGTGGGACTCCAATCAATATCATATAAAAACACATATGTGACTGAGGACATCATGAAAGAGTAAAGTTGAACGACCTCTGAGTAAGAAGGATTCACATCGCCATATAATAGAGGTTCTCAACGCATGGACCGTGGTCCCTCGAAGCTTTTTTGTACTGGCCCACTTACTATATACAGAAAAAATCTATGTAATAGTGGAAGATGAAATGGATGAAAATTATCGGGGCTGTGACGGAAAAGATGGAAAGTGTATTTGATGCATTCCCAGGGCCGTACTTAAGACATAGAGGGACCCGGACCCCACTTACCTTTTGGGCCGATTTCATATACTGCGTTTAGGGAGGGGAAAAGCCAGCATCTAATATACAATTAGAGAGTTTACAGCAATAAATGTACACCTTAGCGAAATAAATAATTTCAGAATATTTGAAAGAAATTGTTTGAGAATTTTTGAAAGGAATTATTTGAGAATTTTTGAAAGGAAATTTCTGAAATTCCAGAATTTGTGAAAGGAATTGTTTCTTATTGTAAATAATTTCAGAAGTTTTGAATGAACTTATTTCAAAATTTTTGATAGAACTTATTTCAGAAATTTTGAAAAAAAAATATTTCGCAATTTTTGAAAGAAGTAATTCCAGAATTTTTGAAAAAAAAAAATAATTTTATGAATTTCTGAAAGAAAGTTATTTCAAAAATAATTTCAGAACTTGTTTCAAAATTAGTAAACGGAATTATCTCAGAATTTTTGAAACCAATAATTTCAGAATTTATCGACAAAAATTAAAACTATGTTTCTTAAATAAACCCTTCACAACAACAAATCAAACAACTCTCCGCAAGAACAATATTTTTCCAAACCACATCCAGACACATCGATAAATTTACTTTAATTTACATCCTTACTTTACTTTATCCTCAAATGCGTTTTTCAGCAAAATTCATCTGGTGTCATTTTGGAATCTGCTGAACATGATGTGAAAAATCCACTGCTCGTATTATACGAGGGGTTATGAAAATTTTCTTATTTTTGTTCGCTTCAATGTGACAATTCAGTTTTTAATCAATTTTGTTAATTTATACTTTTTAAGTGACGTATAATATTATCTATATCTTATATGCTTTCATAGTTTATATACGCATTTTAGTTTATGGTTTAACTGGAAGTTTCGTGGTGAAATTATCACTTCTCGTCACAACATTTCGTGAGTATCAGAATCAATTTGCATACTTCGTAAACACAGCCGTAATGGGTGGAATAATATCGCACATCTCGATTACATTACAACAGCAACAAAAAACCATTCGGGCATGAACATCCATACTTCACCAAGACACGCACAACCAGAGTCCTTATTTGTGAAACAACCAGAATTCTCGCAAAAGGGGGCAATGTAATTCGTTAAATAGGAAGACATAAAGAATATTTTATAGTTTTCTTTTTCAGGTGGAAAAGGGTAAATTGCGGCTTTTCAGATATTAATGCTCGGAAAACGTTTGCACCATTTTGCATATTATGGGGTCGGAGGGATATTATTTAATTCCGTGTGTATTGTTCACAAAAGGAGATATTCTCTTTCATAGTAGAGAGATCCCTTATATACAAGAGGATAGACGTTTACGGCCTCGGTGTTTCGGTCCCGGCGTCTAAACGCAGTGTAAAGAGTTTAAAAGCCGAAATTTATCCTTCCCGGGTATGAAAGCTTTTCCATGTTATATAATCTTGACGAAATTACGCCGGGCAGAGAATTTTTATGACCCCATCCAGAAGGAATTAAAATTTATGACGGGAAAAGGGCAGAACGTAGCAATCTTTTGCGGTGAGGAGTAATTTAATGTTTTGGTTTTAAAATTCATACAGAATAAGGCAATGATCACTCACTACTGCCTCTCAAATAACATAAAAATTTTTGTAAATATTTTTAATGGGCTATTCATTTCGCTGCGCGAGAGCTTTCCGTGTATAAGATCTACGATGATATCTCTTGATGAGGATTTAAACTTTAACACCAAGTCGTTACTCTCTAATCAAAATTCGAGCACTGCGATGAGCACGGATTGGTTTTTTTTTCCAATAGCGTTGGTACAGTTCTCAACGGTGTGTTTGTATACCGTATAATTTCAAGATGTTATACAGATATTTATTCCACTCTCTGGACGATGGAAATCGGGTTTTTAAACGCTAAAAACCAGTCAAAATGTTTGTCGTGGATCATCCTCAGAGCGACAGATTCGTTTTGAATTCGATACCACTATCAAAAAAACGCGATTTTTCGTGTCCGAATTAGGATTGATAATGTAAATGCTGTGTAAATATTCTTTTGGCATGCAATTAGGTCTTTTGGATCTGAATTATTTTGGACTATTGAAAAAAATATTCTGTCAATTTATTTATTTTCCTTAGGCCCAGTAAAACATGACTACAGCTAACGCATTTCAATGTTATTACATCAGGACTCGAGGTTTCTGATAAAAATAACCAATTGGTAACCATGTCCAAAAGTAATCCCGTTAGCAACAAGCATGAGTATATATTCCATTTGGGCGAACGAGACGTCTGAATACGGGACAACTCCTTTTTCTTTCCCACGTAACTGGTTTCAAAATGTTAAATCATACAATTTCTTTTGGATATTATTCTAAAACGGGATTTTTTTTCCCTTTTAGCCAAAAAACCCCACTTTTTCTTTACTTCAGAACTTGTGGGGGATATAATGAAAGTGCCTAATGTGTATCATGGATTTCCATTCTTTATATGATATACAGTAAGCTGAGGAACTGTGAATATGTTTATATAGAAAAAAGAAACTGACAAAGAACTGAAGAAAGGACCTTTTTCTCATTTACCTTGCACATGCCTTAACTATGGGAGAGCCATTGAAAAACCAACGCTACATTACATTCAAATGGATTATAACGGCTATTACGTTCCAATTAGGACATTGTGAACCTGAGTACGGACATTTTTGTCAATTAATAGAGCTTTTTGATCTCTATTACATGGTCTTGCAGATTGATAAAGATAAGGGGGAAATGAGTCTGATTTACCCTGATCTGTCCCGATCTGAACAGATGTTAAATGCTTTCACTACATAAGTACGAAACACCGAGAGTTTCTGTTGCATGGGCTGACAAGATCTTAAATGAGGTAGTAGTGAGACCGAGAAAGGCTTAGGATAGACAGAGGTTTGGAAATGTGATTTCAGTTTATTTACTAATACGTCCAAAAAAGAAAGTCTACTGTGTGTTTCAAATTCAGCTGTGAACTGAACGTGGGGGTCTATGCCATATATATATACAAAGTGTATAATATATATATATTATATACTTTGGTGGTGACGTCTTAATATTCTTAGGGAAAGTTGATCTACTCTTCCAAATACTTAACTTATGTAATTTTAAATTCAAAAGCATGATTTATGTGTGTAATATCTCTGATTTATGGGATTATTTACCCATATCTCTACAGTAAGGGAAATGAAAATAAATGTTGGTTACGGTTCAAATACATAATAACTACCTGCTATAATTATCAAAAATTTCATATGTAGTTAGAAATCAGAATGACACAAATGCCTCCTATCAACAAATAAAACGAAATTGGGCTCACACACACAGAATCAATCACGATGGAGCAGTAAACAACTGCAATCTATTGGCAAAGAATAGAACCGCAATATGCAATGGTAACTAACATCATTTCTAAAAAAAACTAGGTTTTGTTAGTCAAAAAGTTAAATAATTCCAATTAGAATCAATAGGATATCGTATATCATTATTTTATGTACCATATAACCACGTTGGGATAAAATACACCACACATTGGGATAAACATTGAAACTTTTAAACAGTATTTTATTTCTCATTTCTTTATGCTAAATTACAGTGACTGATGAGAAATATCAACTTCATTTCTCACCCAACTCCACTGGATGGAAGTTGGGTCTCAGGCGCCCAATTTTTATGCTTATTACCAAATCATAGCATATTCCACGACTGCTCTAGAATCCGCAGGGTAATAATGAACTGCTATTTTTCAGAACCCCGGCTATACTAATCGTGATTTTCAAGTATTAAATAATAAATAAAGACCTTCTCGGTAAAAAAAAGTTAAATAAAGGTCATGATAAAAAAATAAGGTGACTCCGTCTTGGTAGTCTCCATAGTACCAAACCACTGTAGAGCTCTTATATGTGAGTAATTGATTTTGAAGTGTTCTTTATTTTCAGGCAATGTTTACAGTGTTTGTACAAAACTGTTACGACGCTTATCTGCACGACCACCAGGCACATAGTTGATGATAAACACGAAAAATCTGTATTTTGTGTCTACACACGAACAAGTACGGCGGCGATATCTATATTTTTTTCCCTTCTCTATGTTATAGAACGTAATAGCAGCCCTACCTCAATTTCTGCATATATTTCTCACATTTATTTTTGTTGTTTACACATCATTAGGGACAATAATTCTCATAAAAAGAATATAAATTGCAAAAAATAATAATAAATCCCGCAACAGTAATTACTTTTTTTTCTTTTTTGGGGCAGAACACTCAGTTTACTCAGTTTTACACAAAATCTCAGTTTACTTAAGACCTATTTCTCTCCCACAAGAACTCATAAAATACTTCTGTTTTTTGCACAATAAAGGAACTGGCAATTTAGTCAAAAATAATAATAATCCGTTGTATATGCAATCAACCCTAAAACGATCCTCCGTTCATTGCAACTGTTCCATTATAACGACCGATATAAGATGCATCCCGAATTATCTCCTGTTCATCCCATGATATTCTCATCCAATATAACGGTCTATGCAAAGATTATTCGATTCAGCACAACGTTTGAACTCCGCCTGATACCGCCTCTTTCTTTCGAATTGCGTGTGCAAAATCAGTGTTTTTTTCCGTTTGCCAATATTGTGTTTGATGTGGTAGTGGGGGGAATTTTGTGCAAATGTGCGTGAGTAAATAATTGTTAGAACTTTATTGTTTTTTTAATTTGATGATTTTTCACTGCAATTGCTTACATTATAACGGAATTAATAATATAACTTTTAATACCGTCTGATATACGAACTCTCTTGAGAAGCTCATTTTTTCAATCAAACGACCTCCTAATATATTGTTTGATTTTCCTCGGAACGAGAGGGATCGGGTTCTAACGAACGTCAACTGTATTATTAGAATTTAAAAACATTATTGCAAAATTTTCTTTAGTCGACTCCTATTTATTGAATGAAATATGTACACTAAGAACAAATATATATATATATATGCAGATAGAAGATGGTAGCACCAGTATGACACTAAGCCGCTGCTTGGTTGTGTGTTCATAGTGAGGGACTCACAGAGCGAGGAGCGAGGACCCGGATACTTCACTCTTAGTTTTAAAAACAAGTGGCAGCACTAAAATTCACGGATGGCACTTGATACGCACTCAGACTCTCAGGTACACATACATACTTCCCGCGCAAACTCATTCGGGAGTAAATTAGCCATTGCGTACACCGGAGCTTTGCTAGGTTTGAAAGAAAGGACACAGAGAACAATCATAATTCCAGCAACATAAATGCATTAAGGCCACACGTACACACACACAACATGTTCTGGCATGTGCCGATCCATTAGATATCTGCTCCAGAGTAATGTTTACGAGATGCATGTGCAGTTAAGTAGTAGAAGTAGACTATGGATGAAGGAAATTGTAGTAGTCTTGAAGCAGAAAATATATATTATTTTATACGCTGTATAAACTTCAAAAAAGCTAAGATAATGAAAAAAAAATATTTTGGTGTGATTATTGATTTTTTTTTTGTTTTGCCGAGAATATCATTTTCTAATATTTATTTCTTTCTCCCAATGACAAGGAAAGCGTCTTGACATTTCTCGGTTCAGTACCTACGAATAAATTAATATACTTAATGCTGGAGTGGTGGGATATGACATAAAGAGCATCATCAGCTCAGTATACCAGAAGACAAAGCTGCCGTCTAATGGTATCCACTCTATTTTCCCGTGATATTACAAAAAAAAAAGGACAAAAGAACTTCATAATATAAAAAAAGGAATAACATTATTTCTTTTCTTTCGAGAACATTACACCATTCACGATAGACTTTTATGTGCCCAAAGGTTGTGAGGGGAAAAAATTGACTTTTCTACAGAGAATAGAGAAAAAATGAAAACAGATCAATAAAAATCAATAGAAAAACTATTCTTAAGCATGTAGGATATAAGGTTTCGTGAATCGAAAATACGATTTTTTTAACGAAAATGTTTTTTATCTTTTGTTCTACTCATTTGTTTTTGTTTTTTTTTTTGTTTTTCTTTAACTGTATGTTTACTCGTGTTTTATCCTATTTTTTCTATTATTCCTTTAACATACTTTTCCGTACATGTTGTTCACGTAAACACTCGCAATAGGGGCATTGAGATAGAAAGAGCTTAAATAATCAGATATCGAAGAGTATCATTGATCACGGAAACAATCTAATCTTGTCAGACACCGGTAACTACGAGTTTGAACAATGTGGAGAATAGGGAAAACATTGTGTATTTGTTGTTGAACTTTGTGCGGGAAACGAAAATTGTTATTATATGTACTATTAAGCACCGTTTTATATGGGCTGGGGCACACCAATTAGACAAGGCAAGATAAGACAGCTTTTAGACAAATTTAGTAATTGTTGTTCACCTTGATTTGTATGGTGCAACGTTTCAATTTATATCACTAACCGGTGTGTGTTGCGCCAACGAGCATGAATAGCTATGACCTAAGTGAACAATGGACCTTTCCGTCAATTTTGCGAAGTATAGATGACTAAATATAAAGCGAAGATAATTTCCGAAAAGTGAGTTTCAATCTTCGGTCGGGAATGGAACCAGAAATCTCTCACTGTCCGGGCGAGTGCTCTACCATTAATTAAGCTACAGAGGAAATATATTTTCTAACAGTAGAACGATATGTTTCTTGGGTTGAATGGGACTGAGCAATAGACAACCTTCTTACTCAGCAACAGCTCGTAACAACTTTGTAGCTTATTGGTAGAGCACTCTCACGAACCATGAGTATTTGGTGGTTCGATTCCCTCATAAAGAAATGTGATCTTTCTTTCGAAAATTATCTTCGCTTTGCATCCTGTCATCTAAACTTGGAACAATGACTAAGTATGTATGAAGATGCCTTGTCTAACCGTTGTGCGACGAGCCTATTTGTCATGTTATAATATGCTGGTGCACACCGGTTTGACAAAACAACTCAAGACAGCTTTAGACAAGTTAGACATAAATGTGTATGGGACATCGCGCACTTGTTAGTCACACAAATCGAAATGTTGCGCGATACAAACGTAAAATACCAATGACTAAGTATAAAGCTGCCTTGTCTAGCCAGTGTTCGTCCAATCGTGGTTCCATCGATAGGCATACTTTTTATTAGCCCATTTTTCTGTCAAGGCTCCAAAAAAAACAAAAAAAAACTTCTATTACGTACATAAATACAGCTAGAATTTTGAGTTACAGGCTTTCACTTAACGCTTTCCAAAAAAATACAATAAAATTTTTTTAGTGAAGTATTCTTTCTTGCGATTTTCAGCTGGTGCATACTAAGGGATATTTAGAAAAAGTGTTCCATTGGGAAATCAGTTAAAATAAGAAGCTTTTAAGGAGACGACATATCTCGTCAATACCATTTTTAAAGGCATACAGAAGCTATTTTTTTCCTCAAAAATGTTTGAATAAAAATTTTATGATGCCATACTAATAATTCATATAAAATACATATATCTTATGAATTTAAATACTTTTATGACGAAGAAACGATGCATGAATTATTAAATTTTTATTTTCTTTATCAATTGTGAGTGTGATGATAAGATGAGGGATGTAAATTGGACTTTTAATTTAATATACGAAGCAATTGATAATTTATAAATAAATTTAAACTAACTTTGATCAGAAGGAGGACAGAACAGATTTAGGAACAGAAATTTGTAAATAAAAATTGCGCAGAAAATATTTCAAACAAGAAAAAATTGCAGTTTGAAATCACATAAATTCAAGAGACTAATATATTAGTAAGAAATGTATGTGCAAGCAAAGCACCAGGACCAGATGATATCTATCCCAGGGTTCTCAGGGAAGGTGCTAATGAATTGTTGGGGCCAGTCGCACAGATATACAGGAGTAGTGTTGCTGAGGGTATCGTCCCGAGAGATTGGAAACTGGCTAACGTTGTTCCGATATTTAAGAAGGGTAGTAGAGAAGTGGTGTCTAATTATCGTCCAGTGAGTTTGACGAGCTCCCTCTCGAAAATTTTGGAAATTATCATCAAAAGGCAGTTTGTGAAGTGGATAGACGAGAATAATGTATTGTCGGATAATCAGCATGGGTTCAGGAAGGGGAAGTCATGTTTGACGGACTCGCGATGCGAGGATCCGGGTTCGAACCCCACAGTGGTGGTCGGCTGAAGTTGGTTTTCTGTGGTTCCCAACTTCAAGGCGCAAATGCGAGCCGATCTCCCCGTTAAAAAGTCTCGCCACAGAGAGCAACAGTCCTACAACGATAAATCATTCAATCATAACACTTCACTCATAGTTAGAAAAACTGTTGGCAGATGGCAGCACTACACATAACAAGCATTACAGAGAAACAAAAACTTCACGTCAGGTTTCACTACACGTACACGCACATTCCCGCATGTACCGATTCGTTGGGGGTTCCGGGGGGTGTGGGCGGGGTGCATGTGTGGTGTAGCAGTAGTAGGTACGGCCTCCAAAAAATGGCTCGGGGATCCATAATGTTCTTAAGTCAGCCACCTCGTTGGGCAATTTGCATGTTGTGGCGTGGTATTTGTATTTGTATTTGTATTTGTAACTAACCTCCTTTGCTTCTATGATTACGTGACTAAGGCTTTGGGTAAGAGCAAAAATGTCGACGTTGTTTACCTTGATTTCCAGAAGGCATTCGATCGGGTCCAACATGGCAAACTCTTGAAGCGTTTACACGAGATTGGAATAGGGGGCAACTTGCTGAATTGGATAGAATCGTGGTTAAGAGATAGGTCGCAACGAGTTATGGTGAACGGGGAATTCTCTGGTTGGACAGACGTCACAAGTGGAGTTCCTCAGGGAAGTGTCCTTGGCCCCATACTTTTTTCACTTTTTATCGACAAACTCGATCAGGGTATCGATGGAATTACTAGCAAATTCGCAGATGATGTGAAGCTAATGGGGGTAATCGGAAATGAAAGCGATAGGGAGTTGCTCCAGACCAACTTAAACAAGATTGCAGCATGGGCAAATGAATGGAGCATGACGTTTAGCGTAGATAAGTGCATGGTCGCTCACTTTGGTTCGAACAACCCACGGTTCTCTTACGAGTTGAATGGTGTCACTATCCCGGATGCAACTAGAGTCACCGATTTGGGAATTCTCATTGACGAGTGACTTAAGTTTTCTGAACATTGTTCAGCGGTTGTCAAAAAATCGAATAGAATGCTTGGTCTCATTTTCAAAAAGGTCTCTTCGCGTTCTCCTAAAGTCATTCTTCCGCTTTTTCGAGGCTTAGTTCGTCCTGGACTGGAGTATGCTGTAAGGTTTTGGAGACCATACCTACAGAGGGACATAGACTTGGTTGAAGGGGTGCAGAGAAGAGCTACGCGTGTCCTTATTGGCACACGGGGCTTGAGTTATGAAGAGAGACTTCATTTTTTGAATATGTTTACATTGGATGACCGCAGGTGTCGAGGAGATATGATCGAAGTGTTCAAAATTTTCAATGGGATGGATAGGATGGACCATGAACTTTTAGTACACCGCCAATCGACTGCTTTTACAAGGGGACACCAGTATCGATTGGTGAGGGACAATGCAAGGTTATGGTGTCGCAGGGAATTTTTCTCCAATAGGGTTGTTAATAAATGGAATAGCTTACCCCCGGAGGTAGTAAATTGTAACACAATTGACACGTTTAAAAAGAAATACGATAAACATGTTGGGGTAAATCGAGAAGCTATCCATTCTTAGAATAAGACAACCATAAGTATTCTTTATGGGCATTGTATAATATTTTATCATGTGTATATATTGTTTGTAATTTGTGTTAATTGCATTTTTAATTGGGTTGCTGTATTTTTGAAACATATGACAACCATATTTTTATGGGCATCTTTTTATCAGCCACCTCGTTGGGCATTTTGCCTGTTGTGGCGTTGTATTTGTATTTGTATTTGTATTAAAATTTCTGGTTGTAATCAAAGATTTTCGCTTTGTCCGAGAAAAAAAATAACATAGATTAATACAATGGAAAATAAGCAATAGGTTACTTTAATTATAAAACAAATAATTATCGTGAGATATTTCAAAGGAACAGTTTTAAAATAAAATAACCGGACTTGAATTTTTCTTAAAGAGAAAAACACTCAAAATACAAAAAAATGCTTTAAACTAATTAATTAACAAAATAAGTAAAAATTAATTTTCATAATTATAATTTTAACAATATTTCAACAGAAAATTTCAGAATTTAATTAATTTTAAAGTGTATGAAACTATTCAATATTTTTATTATGCTCATTTCCCATACGAGATTATCAATCTCTATATGATTTTTTTATCGGATGTCAAGTGTTATCAAAACTATCTGAAAAGACATGTTTAAAGGAAAGATGCTCAAAATACATCGAGAAAAATAACAGTCCGAAAACTCTCCTCTCGAAATATAGGAAAAAACCATATTATATTAATTAATTAAGACAACTCCAATCAAGATGCTATTCGGATTCAATTAGAGCTTGGAAAAGGAGAACTTTCTTACGAGTCGAATTAGATTAACTTCCCACAATATACACACCTTACCAGAAGCATCTGGTAAGTCCAATCTTCATTGTTATTTTTTTTTTCTTCTATAATTTTTTTATTATTATTTCAACCCCGAGCCGACGTCCTTTGTAATTAAAGCTAAAACTTCTGATTTAATATGAGTTCACACAGGCTCTTAATTAATTAACCAATTAAATCTTCTTTTATAATTTGTTCCACCGCTCGAGCGAATAACTCCCCAAGTCATGTTTGGCTGAAGAGTTTGTTTCCTTGAAGAAATGATAACAAATAAGCGAGTTCGATTTAATGAAATCCGATTCTAGTGGCTTTCGTTTTCTGTTCTCTCTTCACTTTTGTTGCTGAGAACGCACACTCACGTTCTGGAACATTGTTTTTTCTCTGAATTTCGATCTTTGTTTCTTTTCACATTTTTGTTCCTAATAAATTGGCATCATAAGCATATATATGTGAATATCATAAAGCATATTGTTACGTATGTTTTCTTCTGTTTGGCTTAGGTCTAAAGTCTTTCTAATTGAAAAATTCTTGAGGGGATGTTGTGTTTCCGGGTGCTTGCTTGTATCAACTTTTTTAATCTAATATATTAAAGGTTTGATAATTAAATTTTGTACGCAATTTACGTTATTTATAATGAATCATTTCAGCAATTGAAACAGAAACTTGACTGAAACTTTTGTAGTGAATTTCTGCAACTAATTTAATATAACGATTTATGAGTATGCTTTGTGAGATATATCAGACATTTCTCATTAAAAAAGTTGATTACAAACATTGTCTATGAAAAATTAAATCATTTGTTGTAATGAAGTATTTTTTAATCAAAATTTATTTGCAAGAATTCAATTTCATTTAGAGAAGGAGTTAAATTTCTCTAATAATGGATTTTTCATGATCAAGCAGCAAAAATCTGAGTAACAGTCACGAGTGCCGGAGTAAATTTATTTGTTAAATATTACTTATAAATCAATTTTTGTTTTTTGTAATGGAATTTCATACAAGTTGTTGAAGCTGTTTTAAAAGTGAAAAATAAAGAAGTGTTCTGAAAAATTCTGTTTCGAAATTTTTATGGTAATATTTATAAAAATTGAAATATAAATTCCAAATGGTTTTTTCTCCGTTTTCTCGCACTTTTTTTTATTAAAAACGGGTATTTGCGTTCTCTCTCTCTGGAAAGCATTATTTTTTTCTCTAAATTTCGATCTTAATTTTCTTTTAACATCCCTTCCTATTTGCAACAAATTATATCTCACCGTGACGTGAATATCCTAAAGCACATTATCACTTACGTTTCCTTGTGTTGTCACTTTTGCCTTTTGCCAACTGTTTGTAACCAACGCAACTAAATTAATTATAAATTTAATTATAATATGCTTCCTTCTGTTCGAGTTTCAAATCCTCAATTTTTTGAGATGTTTCTCTATCCAACAGATAACATAATTAAACTAGCTGTAATACCCAGTACTGTCCGGTTTTCTTCAATTACTGGGAGGATTGAAAAAATGAAGAACCATTAAATAAAAGCGTATAAACTATTACACATATACTGACAAGATCAAAGAAGTGACAAACCATTATAAAGACATAATCATGTCTGGAACGCATTGCTATTCTTGCCCAACAGTTTTCGCCCATTTCGGGCAATTGCCCAGGTCTGACAAATTTTTAAAGTAGCTCATAGTTCCAGTCGGGTCCCGTTTGGTATATATGCAAAATTTGGTGACGATAGATTTCGCATTGTAGATTTTTATAGAGAACAAACACACAGACAGGAAATAAACTTTATATACATAGATTTATATTTCCTTTTTGTCATAGGATTTCGTTAAAATTTTTAATGTTCTATTCCAAAGTGAAAAATAAAAAATGAATAAAAAATTATTATTTTGAAATTTTTACTCTAACTTCTTTTAACATTCGTCTGTATAATAAATTGAGTCTCATCGTGTCTTAAATATCATAAAGAATATTATTATTTATGTTTTTTTCTCGTTTGTCCCTGGTCTTAAGTTTTTCTAATTAATTTAAGTTATTTGTAACGAGCTACTTTAGTAATTAAAACTGAAACTTGACTAAATATTTTTGTAACCAATTTAATATCACGATTCATGAATATTTTTCCCGAGATATTTCAGAACGTTCTCATTAAACCAGTTGATTACAAACAATGTGTATGATGAATTAAATTATCTGTTGTATCGAATCCTTTTGAAATGAAAATTTGATTGCGGGAGTTCCATTTCGTTTGTAAAAGGAATTGATAACAGTGAAAATCATAACATTGCACCATAAAGTAAGTAATTGTGTCAAGCAGATATAAATTTATCATGAATTTATGAATTGATATTCTCTTTTGTTATGGAATTTCATACAGTTTGATAAAGATCTATTCATAAGTAAAAAATGAAAAAAAAAAAATTAAAATAGTTTATTTTGAAATTTTTACGTTGCTATGCTCAAAAAAAGGGAATATGTTTTCAATTACCTTCTTGATTCATATTTATTTCTTGAAGTGGAAGTGCCAGTTAAATTTTCATGTACCACGATTTCGAGTACTTCAAACAATCATTTTATTATTTATTGAGATAACTTTAAACTATCTTGTATTTTATAGGAAAAGCGTTGTAGAGAGACAAATGAGAATAATAATAATAATAAGACAGTAAGCAATGAAAGTAAAAAATAAAATATATGCGAGTGAAGAAGCAATTGGGAGTTGAAAGAAGAATATAAAGAGAATAAAAGTCAGAATAGATAGGCAAGGTGCAGTGAATATAGAATGAATAGAAGAAATGAAAAATGAAAAAAATACATTACACTAATTTTTGATGATTCCAACACCATTATATTCTCTTGAGAGTTTCAATCAATGGTAATTGGATGATAATTCCATGCAGATTATTAATTACAGATTAATAAGATAGTAACCGCATTCATTCAACACAAAAATTTAGTAAATAATCTTGACTGTTTGTCATAAAAACATATACCGTATTTCTTGGCTTACCCCCTTGTCACGGCACATACTTTTTCCTAGATATAATTTTTGAGTCGTTTAATGCCTGCACTGACTTCGCACTTCCGTTAACTTTGTTAACTTTTTGTAACTCAAAAAAACGTAAATATCCATGAATCACCACAGTAAACGTTATCTATAATATTGATACAAATTAAATCATATTTCACCCATTCAAACTCAACATTTGGCAAGTATTTTTCCAGCAGATATTTGTTTGTGGCATACAAGAAAACATTAATTACGTAAAAGTTAATTTTTTCGGAATAGTTGTGAAGCTAATGCATCGATATGCCTCTTGCATTCAGCGAAAATGAAATTTTCCAAATTTATTTTCAACTACGTTAATTAAGCCGAGAAATACGGTTATACAGATTTAAAATTCTGGACTATCAAGGGAAGTAAATTCCTATTCAATAATATTTATTCATAATATCTTTATTGACTTCGTTTTTATAATGATAAATTGTAAAATAATCTAAGAAGGGGATGATTAAAGTCCATTTGTTAAGTAGATATACAATATATGAAAACATTTTTTTTACACGGAAAAACAGTTGATGTTTCTAAACTTGTTATAACTTATTAATTTATTTGTTGTATCGTATTGCCTCTTGATACATCTATATATTAATAATTTCATGGAGTTGGATGATAGTTATTTGCCGATTATTAATTACTAGGGCTCGGACTTATATGACCTGAAAACTGCTTGCAAATAACCCATACATTTATGCCCTAAAAAACTAAAAATAAGCTCTATAAAAAAAGAAAAAATACCACAAAAAATCATTTCTCTTCCACTTCGGGTAAAATAAATTCCAGTGAAATGATTTAACAATGAACAATATTAATGCAATTAAAACTCCTTTAAATTATAAGTTGTAGCTTAATTAGGAAGTGGTTGAGAACGCATATTCATGTTTTAGAACATTGTTTGTTTTTTTCCCTCTGAATAACGATCTATATTTTCTTTTAACATTCCTGTTTGTGATAAATTTCATTTCATTGTTACACATAAATATCATAAAGAGTATTATACTTATGTTTGTTTCTGTTCGGCTTGGGCCTAAAATCTTTTTAATCAAATACTTCTTGAGGGGATGCTGTGTTTCCAGTTGCTTGATTGTACCAAGTGATTATACAAATACAAAAACGGAGCCACAGCAGGCAAAATGCCCAACGAGGTTGCTGAGAAATGTCCATAATAGATATGGATTATACTAATTAATCAGTTGCAGCTTTAATTAGGACGAATGTACAGATGTAAAGACTAAGATGTGAGACTAATCTCCTCTTTTTTTTTCTCGACCTTGTATGAGTCTTTCAGAAGATAGAATAGAGCGCAAAAAAAAATTTCGCACATGCAAAACAGTGACTACAAATTAAAATATGACCTGTCACGTAAAAATAGCGAGATATGCAATATATATATATATATATTTATATTTATTTATTTATTTAACATGAAAATTTAACGAATGATTTTAATTACATTGCTTCTAAAACATATATACCGTATTTCTTGGCTTCTCTCCCACGACATTGATATTTTCAAAAGTATGACAAGCGTTTTCAAAGCGTAAAGTATTACAGTTTACAGTCTTGGGGCTTATGATGACTACACTAATGTGGCACTTACGCTGATTTCTATTACAAAAACACAAATATCCAAGACTTTCAAAATGAAAGTTATATAAATAATATTGAGAAATGAACTAAAAGTAATTTATATTTTAACGATCTGAACTTAGCATGCAGTAAGAATTTTCCCAGCAGATACCTGTTCGTGGAATACAAGAAATGAGGAATTGCATGAGAGAAAGTTAACGAATTCTATTCTAAAAAGATAAGAAGTTTAACCAATAAGCCCTTTATTGGTAAGCCTCTTATTGTATAAGCGAAAATATATTTTTGATATTTATTTTCAACTACGGTACGCGCAAGAAAACGCATGATGATATAGATTTAAAATTCCGAATGATCAAGGGCAAGTAAATTCCTATTTATAATCACATTGATAATATTTCTATTGACTTCAGTTTTATTGTAAAAAACTTGAAATTTCTCCACATCATCCTAAAAAATACAATATGGATCATTAAAGACCTTTATTAAAATGATATGAAATATAGGAAAACAATTTTTTCACGTATATGTACTTGAAGTTGCTAAATTTGAAGCTTACTTACTTCTTGTATCGCATTGCTCTTGATATATCCGGAAAATATCTCTATATAAAATAATTTATAACGTTTTCTAACACATGTGCAACGAAATTTTCATCCGCTCAATTTTTTGAAGTCTTACAAATCAGCACGATTTTTGAGCGTCACAAAAATGTCAAAATTGAACGCAAATAACTTTTATACGACGCGTGCGATGACAATGTTCAATATCGCTTAGGAAAAATGACGAAAAGTTTT